>NC_073231.2:12674642-13341428 GCF_029281585.2 Gorilla gorilla gorilla
GCCTGCTCCACTGAGGAAGGAACTTGGATTGTATTCTGAGTGAGGGCTGAGAGCAGGTATGTCACACAGTCTGACTGATTTTTTGGGGGTATGTGGCAAACACACACATAACATAAAATTTGCCATTTTAACCATTTTTTCAGTGTATGTGGCATTAAGTACAACCACACTGCTGTGCAGCCCCCACTGCCATCATCTCCAGAACTTTTTCATCTTCCCAAACTAAAACTCTGTTTTCATTAAACGCCACCTCCCACTCACCTCTCCCCAGTCCTTGGCAACCCCTGTTCTACTTCCTGTCTCTATGGATTTGACTACTCTGGTGCTGAATATTAGTGGAATTATACAGTGTTGTCCTTTGGTGTGTGGATTATTCCACTTAACATAATGTCCTTGAGATTTATACATGTTGTAGCTTTGGTCAGGATTTCCTTCCCTTTTAAGGCTGAATAATACTCCATTGCATGGACGGACCAGATTTTGTACATCCATTCATCCACTGATGGACACCTGGGTTGATTCCACCTTTTGGCTATTATGGATAATGCTGCTGTGAACACGGGTATGCAAATGTCTCTTTGAGACTCTGCTTTCAGTTCTTTGGGGCATCTCCCCAGTAGTGGAATTGCTGGATTATGTGGTAATTCTATGTTTAATTTTTTGAGGAACCACCGTACTGCTTTTAAGAGCAGCTGAACCATTCTGCATTCCCACTAACAGTGCATGAGGGTTCCAATTTCTCCACGTGCTCAACAATGCACAGTATTTCTGTTTTTGGGGTAGTTGGCATCCTGATGATATGTGAGGGTGTGAGGTGATATCTGATTTTGATGTGCATTTCCATAATGATTAGTCGTATTAAGCATCTGTTAATATACTTGTCGGTCATTTGAATGTCTTCTTTGGAGAAATGTCTATTCAAGTCCTTTGTCCATTTTTTAAATGGAATTGTTGGTTTTGCATTTTTGAGTTGTAAGTATTCTTTATGTACACTAAATATTAACTCCTTATCAGATATATGATTTGCAAATATGTTCTCCCATCCCATGAGTTGACTTGTGGAGTTTGCTCTGTTGATTGTGTACTTTGATGCAGAAAACTTTTACATTTTGATGTAGTAAAATTTACTCATTTGGTCTTGTGTTGCTTGACTTTCAGTGTGATCAACCAGAAGTCATTGCCAAGCAATATCATAAAGATATTATTTTGCTGTATGTTTTCTTAAAAAAATTTTATCATTTTAGGTCTTATATTTTGGTCTTTGATCTATTTTGAATTAATTTTTGTGTGTGGTATAAGATAACAGTTCAACTTCATTCTTTTCTATATGGATATCCAGTTTTCCCAGCACCATTTCTTGAAAAGACCATCCTTTCCCCCATTGAATGGTCTTGGCACCCTGGTCAAATAGTATTTGACCATCTACACAAGTGTTCATTTTTGGGCTCTCTATTGCATTCCATTGGTCTATATGTCTGTCTTTATGCCAGTACCACATTGTTTTGATTGCTGTGGCTTTGTAGTAAGCTTTGAAATGAGGAAATGTGAGACCTCCAACTTTGTTCCTCTTTTTTGAGATTGTTTTGGCTGTTTAGGGTTCATTGAGATTCTATATGAGTTTTAGAATAGATTTTTTTTATTTCTGACAAAAACAATGTTGGAATTTCGGTAGAGATTGCATTAAGTCTATAGATTGTTGTGGGTAGTATGACATCTTATCAATATTACGTCTTCCAATCCATGAACACAGGATGTCTTTCCACTTTTTATGTGTGTGTCTTTTTATGCCTTTCAGCAATATTTTGTAGGTTTTAGTGTACAAGACTTTTGCCTCTTAGATTTTATTCCTAAATATTCTTTTCTTTTTGATACTATTACAAATAGGATTGTTGTCTTCATTTCCTTTTTGGATTGTTCATTGTTGGTGTATAGACATGCACTGATTTTTGTGTGATGATTTTGTGTCTTGCAATTTGCTAAATGCATTTACTAGTTCTAACAGGTTTTTTTGCTGTTGTTGAATCTTTAGGGTTTTCTACATATAAGATTATATCACCTGTAAACAGGGATAAACTTACTTCCCTTTTTTTTTTCTGAGACAGAGTCTCACTCTGTCGCCCAGGCTGGAGTGCAGTAGCATGATCTCTGCTCACTGCAAGCTCTGCCTCCCGGGTTCACGCCATTCTTCCGCCTCAGCCTCCCCAGTTGCTGGGACTACAGGCGCCTGCCACCACGCCAGGCTAATTTTTTGTATTTTTAGTAGACACGGGGTTTCACCATGTTAGCCAGAACGGTTTGATTTCCTGACCTCGTGATTCGCCCGCCTTGGCCTCCGAAAGTGTTGGTATTACAGGCGTGAGCCCGGCCACTTCCCTTTTTTTTCATTTGGCTTTTATTTTATTTTATTTTATTTTGCCTAATTGCTATGGCTACAATTTCCAGTACTCTATTGAACAGAAGTGGCAAGAGTGGGCATCTTTGTCTCATTCCTGATCTTAGAGGATCTGGTTGACAGTTTAGAGGCTGCTTCTGGCTGCCTGTGGAGAATAGTCTGGGAGGTAGCAGGGTTGAGGGGCCTGTACAGGTGAGTGACAATAGGGCTTGGGCTACGGTGGTGGAGTGAGCAGAGGTCAGTGGTGGAGTTTATTTTGGGTAAAATAAGGTGTGCTGATTAAACAGATGTAGAGTTTTAAAGTTCTTCCTCTTCTAGGTTGGCTTTCAAGCTTACATTGGTCAACTGGGGAAAAATTCTCTTCTTATTAAGTCCTCTCATAGTGAAGCTGCTCTTCCTCAGGGCTATTCATTTTAATGACTGAAAATAGGACCAACGTGCCAACATAAATAAATAAGTATCTGTTTATGGGGGAGGGGGTATGCCATCTTCCTAGCACCCCTTCCTTGAACACAGGTGCTAGGTAAGGGTCCAGCTCAGTCTCCCATTCTGTGTTTGATAGAAGCTGATGGAGGTGTGGAGGAGGAAGTTTTCCTGCCTTAGCAGCGCTGACCCAATGGCAGAAGAGGGGCTTTCTTAGCAGTGACAAGGAGCACAGGCTGTTCCAGCACAGACTACATCCCCCCAGCTATGTGCAGCTGAGCAAGAATATCCCAGGTGGGCCTAGTGTGTTGTCTGCTGGCCAAAGGGCAGAGTTCACTTCTCTACTCACAGGCAAGCTGGAACCACAGGCTGCACTCGGGACTGAGGGGAGAGGACCAGAGCTGCTTTTGGATGTGGATGAGAACAGAGGATGGGACCAAGGACAGGGTCACTGCTCTAATCTAAGAGGAGGTGCAGGCTCACCATCCTGGGATCCAAGCGGTCTCAACACAGAGCCTCCTTGGCCTTTACAAGGAAGAATCTGCAATTTGCTTTAACTTTCTAAGCTACCGTTTCTTGATCTTCTAGATAAGCTCAACAGCAGAAGAGACAACACAGCACAGTTCTGTGAGGTGTGCCTGAGGCCGCACAGTGGTTGAGGCCATGACTTCTGCAGCCTGACCACCTGGCTTTGAATCATAGCTCTGCCACCAACCGGCTGTGATCAGGGGAAGTTACTGAATCTCACGATGCCTCCATTCCCTCATCTGAAAAATGGGGATGGTGATAATAATACTATCTGCTTTATACTTAAGATTTGGGAAAGAAGAAGAAGAGAAGATTGGGAGTAATTGTTTAACGGGTACAGGTTTTAGTTTTGTAAGATGAAGAGTTCTGGAGATGGGTGATGGTGACGGTTGTACGACAGTGGGAATGTGCTGAAGACCATGACATTGTACACTGAGAAATGGTTAAGATGGTAAATGTCCCTTTATGTGTAGTGTACCACAATTTTAATTTGAAAACTTAGAACTTAAAAAAGGCGGCCAGGCGTGGTGGCTCACACCTGTAATCCCAGTGCTTTAGGGGGCTGAGGCGGGTGGATCACAAGGTCAGGAGATCGGGACCATTCTGGCTAACACGGTGAAACCCCGTCTCTACTAAAAATACAAAAATTAGCCAGGCGTGGTGGCGGGCACCTGTAGTCCCAGCTACTTGGGAGGCTGAGGCAGAAGAATGGCGTGGACCCGGAAGACAGAGCTTGCAGTGAGCCGAGATGGCGCCACTGGACTCCAGCCTGGACGACAGAGCAAGACTCTGTCTCTCCAAAAAAAAAAAAAAAAAAAAAAAAAAAGGATTTGGGGGTTGGGGGAAGAGTAAGCTTACTTCTTTCTTTCTTTCTTTTTTTTCTTTCTTTCTTTCTTTTTTTTTCTTGAGCCAGAGTCTCGCTCTGTTGCCAGGCTGGAGTGCAGTGGTGTGATCTCAGCTCACTGCAACCTCCGACTCTCTGGTTCAAGCGATTCTCCTGCCTCAGCCTCCAGAGTATCTGGGACTACAGACATGCGCCACCACGCCCAGCTAATTTTTGTATTTTTAGTAGAGATGGGGTTTCACCATCTTGGCCAGGATGGTTCTTGATTTCCTAACCTCGTGCTCCGCCTGCCTCAGCCTCCCAAAATGCTGGGATTACAGGCCTGAGCCACCACGCCCGGCCGATTGAGCTCATTTCTATACATGCCTGGAAGAATGCCTGGTTCTCCAACATACAAAGAGGGCTGGCTCCTTGTATCATTAGCTGGGTGATGTTTTTGCAACTTGCTTGAAGTTACTGCAAGAATTAGAAATAAAGCAGACAGAACAGTTTGATTTGGTGTGTACTTCTACTCTTAATAAATGGTATGAATTGTTCCTAGCTTGGTAGCTATTGGGGGAATGGAGTTGGCTATGTTGCTAGAAACATGTACTATGGATAGGAAAGAATGTTGTTGCTTTCTTTCATCCCTCTAATTTGGGGATGGGAATGTGAAACCCTGCAACAATGCAAAGGAGAAGGGAATAAAAAAGTTGTCCATTTATTTTGCTGGATAATAACTGACCAAGTTCCATGGGAGGGTAGCTCATGCATTCTTGAAGCGTAGGTCTGTGTGTAATAACATGCATATATCATGGTGTGGTCATAGCCAGAACACACTCAAAGCAAGCCTTTCAATGGGGTTTCCCTTGCCTGAGCCTGCCCCTTCATCTAGGATACAGAGATTGAAACTTCCTCCCGCTTGTAGACCAAAGTTGGTATTTGTAAAGTGCTCCGAGATCTTCCCAAATAGGGCCTCCTTAAATAAAAGGTCTCCAGGGGTGCAGGAGTGGAAGAGACAGGGCTTGGAGGGCTTAGGAGTCCACGGGCAGTGCGTATGCTCAGGAGCAGCCAATCCCATCTGCCCACAACTAGGATTCTTCTCAGCGCATCACTGGGGGCTCTCCCAGGGCAGTCAGCCTTCCTTTCTTGGATGTGCAAAGCGACTTAGTTGGGATTTAAGACAAAAGTAGAACTAGAACAGTTGACACCTGGAGTGGAGAGTTTTTAACACCCTCCCCATACAACAAAATTATTTTTATAGTGATAATCATGCAATCAGTAGCAATCATTATTTTCTTGAGTCAGTCTGTAGTTTCTTCATTTTTAAAAAATTGACCAGTTGAACAATCTCTAGTTTCAAAACACAACTGAAAGAAAGAGTACCTTTTCATTTGAATATTATTCAAATTTTGGAACGCATCACATATGAACTAAATTTGCAGTTTGCCAGTAAAAAATTGACCTCATGATTCTCTGCCTGTTTTGGTTTTAAAGTTTACATACAAATTTAAAATTTTTTATCACATAAAATGACAAAAGTAAGATAACCCAAGGTCTACTCCTTTCATCATTACAATCACAGTTATTATGGTTTGTTTTGAATTTACTATTTAGATGTAGGGGTTGGAAACAGTTGTCGCTCCAGGTGCAAACTCCGGGCTGGCGCTGTGTGTGAACAGATAACAACAAAATGTACGTGGCTGAGTCCACTAGGAAGACGCTTCTGTACCACATGGAGTTCTCTGAATTAACTTCCAGATATATTAAAATTGTTAGTGGTAAGTAAGAAATGTATCAAATTGAAGCTTACATACATATTGCTAAGATGCCATCATATCTGCAGAGATTATTTGGAACTTTAAACAGCAAAAGATTTTTTTTTTTTTTTGCAGAACAGTATTTTATCACTGATGTTATTTAGAGTTGCTAGCACTTGGTGGTATCATAAGCGAACTGACTCTTAGTAAGCTGTGTTATTGTGTTTAAATTCTCTACAAACATCCCTCATTGTCTGCCTCAGGGGCAGGCGGCCCCTGCAGCTCTGTCTTGTGTATGCAGCTGATTTAAAGCCATAGCAACATCACAGTTACCAGTGTCTATGCACCTGTAAGAAGTGTTTAATTTAAACTAACAGTCTTGAAGTTGAGCGTCTTTATTTTAGGTGTAGGACCTCTCAGGGGTGAAGAGGAAAGCAAATGGAGAGTCTGCCAAGTCTTTTTCCTGACATCAATACTTAGGATATTGAGAGCATGTTTTACAAAGTGGGTGTTTGGGGCAGGGGGAGTCTGGACAACAGTTTTTCCAAGTTTCAGGCTAGTGTTTGGCACCCTCTAGTGGAAAATTTGAAAAGAGAACGATCCAATACTGTATAAAAAATGAATAGTTTATCATATAGCTTATTCATCCTTTATTAAGTACCATGCACTGAGCTAAGTCCTTTGTGTGCAATATCTAATCCTTACAACTACCTATACATTAGGAATATGAGGTCAGCCTTACTAATTATAGAATAAGCTCAGAGAGGTCAAGTAACTTGACCACAGCCACACAGCAAGGGGTGGAGCTGCTTGTCTTGCCTCTCTCCAGAAACATATGGAGTGAGCATACTTGGCATATGTAGCACAATATTTCAAGCTCCTTACCCCCATGGACACACTACCAGCTCCACACCTCAGAGCCTGGGGGCTCGAGGAGTGCCCACCCTGAACCATACTTCCAGAATTATAGTTACTTGCACAATTCTTATTGTAAGATCTAAAAGTAATTTTTTTATTTTTCCCTTAAAGCTTGTGATTTGCTCTCAAAAGTAAATACCTTGGCTTGGTTTGCCATATTTCCTTCTTAGATTCATGTTCCTTTGTGTCTTATGTTCTGGTCAGGTCACGGCAATGGCCTGCAATAGTAACTCCCAGACTTTAAAACTCATTGGCAATCTCCTTTACCTGTGACACCCCAGAGATCTTAGAATCGAAGTGAGCTCATTCTGGGAGTGCTTTGGGAGTTATCCAGTTTAGTGGTTTGTCATCATGGATCTCTTGAAAATCTTTGAAGGAAGTTTTGGTTGCCATGATGATTGGAGGGCACTAGTGATGTTTAGTCGGGAGGACACTGGATATCCTGCAATGCTCAGGACAGGTCACACAAGGAGAAATTGACCCAGGACTGGTAAGACTTTCCATCATCCTGCCGGACATGCTGAGACAGAATGCAGGCTTCAACCTGTGGTGGGATTTCAAGTTCAGAGACGCATTTGCTGTGATGTGTCATTATTACTGCCACATCCCATGTCGTAACAGCAGCCCCTTTGGGGTAAGCAACATTATGTTCATCCATTCTCACACTGCTATAAAGAACTACCTGAGACTGGTAATTTACGAAGAAAACAGGTTTAATTGACTCACAGTTCTGCAGACTTAACAGGAAGCATGGGTAGGAGGCCTCAGGAAACTTATAATCATGGTGGAAGGTGAAGGGGAAGCAAACAAGTCTTTTAAAGCATCAGATCTTGTGAGAACTCAGTATCATGAGAACAGCAAGGGGGAAACCCGCCCCCACGATCAAATCACCTCCCGTCAGGTTCCTACCCAAACATGTGGGGATTACAATTTGACTTGAGACTTAGTGGGGATACAGAGCCAAACCATATCACAAGGCCCAAGTGTCAAAGCACGAGAATTCAGAAAGTAAAAGACATGGTCAATATACTGCCCAAGTATTCACATAACGAAATACATATTATTGTATTATAACTTAGTTTTACTTCAACTTCTGATTTATTTACGTTTTTTTCTTTTAATTTTTGAGACAGGGTCTTGTTCTGTCACCCAGGCTGGAGTGCAGTGTTGTAATTTCAGCTCATTGCAGCCTCGACCTCCTGGGTTCAAGTGATCCTCCCACCTCAGCCTCCTGAGGATCTGGGACTACAGGTATGCATCAGCACACCCAGCTAGCTTTCATGTTTTTAGGAGGTGGGATTTTGCCATCTTGCCCAGTCTGGTCTCAAACTCCTGGGCTCAAGTGATCCGCCCACCTTGGCCTCCCAAAGTGCTGGGATTATAGGCATGAGCTACCACACACGACCAGAGGTTTGCTTTTCCTTCTTTCTGAGATAAAGCATTTTGCGTGTGAAGGTGGGAGAGGGAAAAGGCGGAAAAGTAAGTGCTCTCTTCTTTAGGAAAATCCACCCTAGAGGGAGCTGATTTTAGATCGGCCAATCTACCCATAACAGAATCTAGCATCATCGCGAGTTTTATTGGAAAGTTTGCACATTACAGCCTGCACTCACTGATTTACTGGGTCATCGGCCTTGCATATTATTCATGGGTCCTCCTCCTCAGCTCATTGGCTCATGCCATTGATAGTATACTCATTTGGGGCAAGGATCAGAAGACCGAAAGTGTGTATTTCAGGACATGCATAGCATAATATTTCAAAATTAAGTAAAATGATAGCCAATATATCTTGTGTGCCTCAGCCTCCCAAAGTCCTGGGATCACAAGCATGAGCCACCAGGCCCAGCCTTCTTTTAAATTTTTATCTATCCATTTACTTATTTACAGATGGGGTCTTGTTCTGTTGTCCAGGCTGGAGTACAGTAGTATGATTATGGCTCACTGCAGCCTTGAAGTCCTGGGCTCCAGCAATCTTCCCACCTCGGTCTCCCAAGTAGCTGGGACAGCAGGTGTGCACCACCACACCCAACTATTTTTTTAGTTTTGTAGAGATGAGGTCTCACTATGTTGCCCAGGCTGATCTAGAATTCCTGGGTTCAAGTAATCCTCCTGCTTCAGCCTCTTGAAGTGTTAGGATTACAGGCTTGAGCCACCATGCCTGCCCTCAACTTCCCATTTAAATTACAAGTAGGGCATCAGAGTGGTCTTTAAAAATTACGCCTGTTAGTAGTCATGTCTATGGCTTTTATTTTAGAATGGCAAAGACAGAGGATGTTACAAATATCTATTACAAAATGGGGTGCATGGTCTGCTTAAATTGGGAGCCACTGATGCTTTACAGATGAGAAAACTGAGGCCTGGGGAGCCCACATGACTCTCCCAGGGACATGCAGTGGGTTAGTGAAAGGATTGGATGCAGGGCTGGTTCTAGGCCCAATCTCCTGGTATCCCAATACTTTCTTTGGCATCAGGCAGTCCCTTAGATGAGTAAAAATTCCAAAAAACCATTTTAACATGCTCTGTGAATACATTTGATGAATACCCAGGATAGTGCCCTGCAGACGAAGGCCAACCATAATGATGTAATGGATGGCAGCTGCAACATGCCAATGACATAGAGCTTGTGTTCCATGTTTTGGTTCAACTGAGTCAGGACACTCTTCATTCATTCCCTAAATCCTTCTGCCTCTCCATTACCTCTTGCGCTTCTTCATCAGTCAAATAGGGGCGGTGGTTTGTTTTCTGCTTTTTCTATCCGCTGAAGATCCCAACTTCTCCATAAAGGCTTTCTTGATTAACTAGCCGTGAGATCATCATTCTCTCCCATGTACTTCACCTGGGCCTGTGGATGCCCTTAGCCAGTGCTTCTGAAGTTTCCAAAGGCTTGAGAATCCACTGGGGACTCTGTAAAGATGCAGGCTTGGTGTGTCTACAAGTCCCCAGGAGGTGCTGAAGCTACTGGGATGGAGACCATATTCAAAAAGCAAAACTCTCAGACTAAACCGATGGTTCCCAAATGAGGTTTTTCATCACAGGGACCTGGGCAACTTTTGAAAAATACCCTCCCGAGCCCCATGCCAGACCCATCCTATCGGAATCTCTGAAAGCAGAGCCCTAGAATGGGATTTCTAGACGCACTCCAGACAATTCTGGAGGCACTCTCCCAAACACCAGCCTCTGACCTAATGCTTAGGTGAACTGCAAGGTGTTACAATAACTTAATTTGAAATTTGCCCCCAGAAGTAAGCACTTTGCAGACTGTTGCTAACCTAGAGTCATTGTGACATGTTTTCATGCTTAGGCCAGACTCCAGGAACTATGCTTTCTCAATTACAGAACCAAGGCAGATGGGCAAATGATCCACAACAATCTTGTGATGTGAATGTCTTGTATACATGTACTTATACGTCTCCTAAGATGATAGTAGTAGTTTCCAGAAACCCAAATTAAGACATTTTACTGCAACAAGATTTAAAAACTAGGGCTTTGACGTCTATTTTATGAGAAGTTCATATTTGCATAATTAGGAGTGTCCTACACTTTCTTGGGCAGCACGTGTCAGTCAACAGCTGCAAGTCATTCTGGCTCCTTGCCCAATGGAAGAGAGAGCATTGCTTAAAACAGTCTCTGCCCTACCTCCAGAGAATGTGATAGAAAGCGAGTGAGAGACTAACAGCAGAGGCGAATCCCCAAATTAGATGCCCTTCCAAGCTACAAAAACACTTTAACAACTTTTCCAAAAGATCACAGCAGAGCATCACAGAGATGAGCTGAGCCACCTGCAGACACAGTTTCTCCAATGTGACCAAGAAACGACATCTGGGTCTTCCTGATGCAAGATGCACACAGGCTGCTGAGAAAACTCTGGAGATGCCTCTGACAGGAACAAGAAGTTCCAGAAGGCAGAGTCTTCCCTCCTCCCCAGGCTGCCTCGTGGGCAGAGATGTGCTGTGTCTTCAGGCCCACATGTTCCCCCAAAGAAATGCTCCCTTTATTTGAGAAGACAAGTGAATGTTGCTCAGGTTGGGGGAAGGGGTTATGGGCTCAGCTTGATCCTAAGTGCCATCAGGCAGGGCCAGGTGTGTTTGGTTCCCCCCATCTCCCCAGCACCCCCTACCATGCCTCACTCACAGCACCCCCTCGGGACACTTGCTGACTGACTGACCAGCTATGTAGTGGGATGCTTTTAAACTCTGGAAGTGCCTTAGCTGATATGCTGCCCAGCTACCTTGGATTAACTGAGAGGGCAGAAGGCTCAGTGATGATGTCAGGCAAGGTGTTTGGTTAGTTTTCCACATTCTTCTGGAGTTAGGTCTTCACAGTGAGGTGTAGTTTTTGGGTGATGTCATATTAAGCAACCTTTTTATTCTGAGGCTTGGCCATATTGGGGACTTGCTGATGCTGGAGGGACTGCCCCACCCAGGGTTAGCCAATTCTTAGTAGAAGCAAAGAGCTCTTCTGTGAGCATGCCTTTCACATGCGAACCAAGCCACCCAGACCCCACCTCCCAACCACCTCCTTTGTGGGGCTCCTGCACTCTGGGCCACGATCACTGCAAGGCTACGTTCCAGGCAACTAGGAACAGCCTTTATGCCCCAGAGCCCACTGAAAGGATTCACACTAGCCAATCCTGAGCCTGCTCACCTGCCTCACCTATTCTTTCCTGCAGAAGTCACAGTAAAGGCTATTACCCACACTTCTCCTCTCTACCTTTGTCTCCTGGTCAACCCCAGGGCTTCTCCATGTGTCCCCCACTCCCACCATCACGTGGTGTGGCATGCCTTGCCCCTTCTCTTGGGAACCGTGAGTAACAAACTATCTTTTCAATGGCAGTTGCCTTCTGAATCATGTTGAAACCTGCATTTCACAATAGACATATTGTCAAGTTCCAGGATACCAGATATTTATGTTTAAGTGTAGGTCCCAGGACCATTTCCGTTATCTAGAAGGAATATTTCCTAGGGATAATAAATAGCGTAGCTTATTGAAATGGATTAGGTGCCAGTGTCAATCAGAGTTCAATCAGAGAAGCAGAGGCACTAGCATACACACCTCACTAGATACACCACCAGGGTACTTGTATGGCAACCAGCCTTGTAAGAGAGCAATAGTGTTTCCGTCAGCAGCAAAGGGCAGGCTTGTTTACTGTCTAAAATGATAAAGATATTGTCTCCCTCCACAGCAAAGTTCATACAAGCTTACTGCCCAATATAAAAGACTTGGGCTTCCAAAGCTTGAGCTTCTTCTCTAGGAAAGTCACCCACTGCCTCTGGAGATAACACCTGGCTCTTGTCACATTAGCCTGCAGGAACTGGGACTGGGGAGATGAACACAAATGCTGACACTTGGTTACTGCTATTGCTATGAGTAATGAAGTCCTTTGTCTCTGCTTCTGTTGTGTCTTCTGCCAGCAACCTTGAAAGTGTGGCAGGCTAACTTGTTAGACTGCAAGTAGGGTGAAATCTCAAACATTTCCCAGCTGTTGATATTTCCTAACCAACACCAGTCTCATGGGTCAGGAAGGAAAGGGGCTTGTTCCTCTCTCTGTCACTGGTCAGTGATAATGGCCTCCTTAAAGGATCACTCTACATCCACCTCTGGAGGGACAGACATCAGGAGTCCAAGCCAGGATGCTCATACAAAGGAAGAGCTATTGATGAATGAGCCATGCAGGTCTCACTATCAGCAAAACCAGGCAAAACACGCAACTCCTTTTGGGAAAGCCCCTGTGTTCGTCTGCTGAGGCTGCCATAACAAAATGCTATAGACTGTATAACTTAACAGAAATGTGTTTTCTCACAGCTCTGGAGGCTGGAAGTTCCACATTAAGGTGCCAGCAGATTTGGCTCCTGGTGAGGGCTCTCTTTCTGGCTTACAGACAGCCACCTTCTTGCTCCATCCTCATATGGCCTTTCCTTTGTGGGTAAGTGGAGAGAGAGCCCTCTCATATCTTTTACTCTTCCGGTAAGGACACCAGTCCCATCAGATTAGCGCCTCACTCTTTTTAAACCTTAAATCACTACTCTAAACGTCCTATCTCCAAACACAGTCACATTAGAGGTTAGAGTTTCAACATATGAATTTGGGAGGGGACCCAATTCAGTCCATGGAAGCCCCTATCTGGGGAACTCACTCCCCATATTTCAATGTAAGTTATTTCTATTTTCCATAAGCGTTGGCCGGCTGAGAAATAAAGAGAAAGAGTACAAGGAGGAATTTTACAGCTGGGCCACCAGGGGAGACATCACATATCAGTAGGACCATGATGCCCACCTGAGCCTCAAACCAGCAAGTTTTTTATTAAGGGTTTCAAAAGGGGAGGGAGGGGGTGTAATAACAGAGAGTAGGTACAAAGATCACATGCTTCAAAGGGCAAAAAGCAGAACAAAGACCACATGCTTCTGAGGGAACAGGACAAAACAGCAAAAGCAGGACTACTGATAAGGGTCCAACAAAGATCACAAGGCAAAGGGCAAAAGCAGAACTACTGATAAGGGTCTATGTTCAGCGGTGCATGTATTGTCTTGATAAACATCTTAAACAACAGAAAACAGGGTTCAAGAGCAGAGAACGGTCTGACCACAAATTTACTAGGATGGAATTTTTCCCCACCCTAGTAAGCCTTTGGTTACTGCAGGAGACCAGGGCATATCTCAGTCCTTATCTCAACCACATAAGACAGACATTCCCAGAGTGGCCATTTACAGACCTCTCCCCAGGAATGCATTCCTTCCCTAGGGTATTAATATTAATATTCCTTGCTAGGAAAAGAATTTAGCGATATCTCTCCTACTTGCACATCCATTTATAGGCTGTCTGCAAGAAGAAAAATATGGCTCTTTTTGCCCAGCCCTGCAGGCAGTCAGACCTTATAGTTGTCTTCCCTCGTTCCCTAAAAATCGTGGTTATTCTGTCCTTTTGCAAGGTGCACTGATTTCATATTGTTCAAACACACGTTTTACAATAAATTTGTACAGTTAACACAATTATCACAGTGGTCCTGAGGTGACGTACATCCTCAGTTTATGAAGATAACAGGATTAAGAGACTAAAGTAAAGACAGGCATAAGAAATTATAAAAGTATTATTTGGGAACTGATAAATGTCCATGAAATCGTCACAATTTATATTCCTCTGCCGCGGCTCCAGCCAGTCCCTCCGTTCGGGGTCCCTGACTTCCTGCAATAAGCCCCCAAATAGCTGTGAGTGAATTCAATCCCATTCACACTCAACTTAAAAATGTGATCATATATCTTCAACCATCTGCTTGAGGGAGGAGGAGCAAAAGGCAAGTTCTGAAGAAGACAAAATGGAGAGAAGGACTTAACAAAGTGCAAGTAGCCCTTTGGCTTCCCAGGCAGGTTTCTTACGATTTTCTCCATGGTCTTTTGCTGCTCAAGTCAACATCTCATGCCATGGTGTTTTCCTATGGAAAGCCGTTGCCCACTTTGTACCTTAGAGGAAGTGTGGGAAGAGCAGGTCATCCAAGCTCCATTCACGTCATCATGTGGAGAAGGTACGTAGAGGAAGTGGCCAAGATGGGGGAAGAGCTCCGAGGCAGAGCTGGTGGGAGTCAGAGCTCCAGCAGAAGCTGCTTGGAATGGAATATGGGGGTCCTTGTTACCAAGCCAGGGAGTCACGAACATTCGTGTGGGATGCTGAGCAGGAAAGCAGCATGCTCAGATTGTGTTTGAGGAAGATTGTGGTAGAAGTACCATGCAGCTGGACCAGAGGGTGAGGAAAAAGGCACAGAGAGAAGTTAGGAGTCTAACACAATAGCTCATGTTATGGGCTGCATGTTGTCTCCCCAAATTCCTATGTTGAAGCCTTGACCCCCAGTAACTCAGAATGGGCCTGTATTTGGAAATAGGGGTTTTAAAGGGTAATTTAGTTTAAATGAGGTAATTGGGATGGGCCCTCATCTAATATGACTGGTGTCCTTATAAAAAGAGACTACGGGCTGGGTGTCGTGGCTCACACCTGTCATCCCAGCACTTTGGGAGGCCGAGATGGGCTGATCACAAGGTCAGGAGATCGAGACCATCCTGGTTAACACAGTGAAACCCCATCTCTACTAAAAATACAAAAAAAATTAGCTGGGCGTGGTGGCAGGCACCTGTAGTCCCAGCTACTCGGGAGGCTGAGGCAGGAGAAAGGCATGAACCCAGGAGGCAGAGCTTGCAATGAGCTGAGATCGTGCCACTGCACTCCAGCCTGGGCAACAGAGCGAGACTGTCTCAAAAAAAAAAAAAGAGAGATTACGATACAGCCATGCACAGAGGGATGACTGTGTGGGGACACAGAAGAAGACAGCCATCTGCAAGCCAAGGAGAGAGGTCTCGGGAGAACCCAACTCTGCTGATATCTTGAACTTGGACTTCCAGCCTCCACAACTGTGAGAAAGAAATTTCTCTTGTCGATAAGCCACCCAGACTGTGGTGTTTCATTATAGCAGCCCAAATGGACTAAGACATCCTCTCTCTGCCAAAAGAGAAAGGGGAGTGAGTGGATTCCAGGACTGAGGAGAGTCAACCTGGAGAGGTGTCTAAGGGATGCCAGGCAGCCGAAAAAGTACACTGGGGCCTTGTCAGTAAGACTGGTGGACTAGACAGCAGTGGAGCCTGAGAGGCAACAGGTTAGTGCTCCAAAACTTGTGAGAGGGAGGCAGGTGAGAAAAGGGGGACTCGGGATGCAGCATTAACACTAGCAAATACAAGGCTCATGAGACTGGAGAGAACCTCAGACACCATACCGAAATCTTTGGTTAGCTGGCTCCAGTCTTGCTTGGAGATGGGGTCAGCAAGCTCCTTCAAAATGCCAGTGAACACAGGTCTCTAAGTAGCTCCCATCACGGGCTCCAAGTCCTGTAGAAGAGACGTCAGCAAGGTCAATGCATGAAGCCCCTTGGTGCATATCTGAGATATTTTCTCTACTATGGTAGCAAAGATGTAGTGCATCTGTACTTTCCAATATATATCTATGACTTTTGGTACATTCGACAGACATCTGTTCAGTGCTCTTAAGCACCTGCCAGCCATGGAATTTCAGAGGCATTTCTTAGATAAGCGAGCTTCTTTCCCATTGCAAATCACAGAGTGACAAAAGCAGAGATCCTTGCTGGGGCTGCAGGCTGCTGGCAGTGTCACCCAAAGGCTGCTTTCTAAGGAAAACATTCTGCTGGGGTTTTTTTTTTTGGACAACACGGTTTCATGTGCTCATTTATTTCACACCCATGTTTTAAAAATTATTCTTTTCGGCTGGAAATATATCTTCACCCATGATAATAGATGGAAATTGTGAGCTGCTTACAGTTCCCAAGTGACATTAGCATATGTACTGAGTTTCTTTTTGAATCCCACCCCTCCTCGCCTTTTTGCTTTTCCATCTTTTTCTGGTTCTTAGGAGGAAAATTTTAAAAGAACACACTGCCTGGATAATATATCTCATACTCACCTTCCTTCCTCCAACCTTCTTACTGCAGAAGGTGGAGAAGCTTCAGATTCCAGTCCTTCAACTTTATTTTCTGCCTGTAGGAGCATCCTATTCACACCTGTGCCCTCCTCCCCCTTTTCCTGACTTTGCCTAGCCAGCCCATACCTTCTCCTGCCTGGACAATTACAATGTCTTTACCTTCTCCAAGAGGCCCTGCAATCTTCAGTGTTTCCTTATAATCCATCATCCACACTGCAAACAGAGGTAGCTCTCTAAAATTGTAAACTGGGTTGTGTTAAATTCTACTTCACGCTTCGGTGATCCTGTTACCTACAGAATACATCCAACCTCCTTACCACCATATTCATCTCTCACCCTCCTGCCATTTTACTCCAATACTGCATGTGATTTCAAGTCATTCTGCTGAGGCACATGGTTCTTTTCTCTTCCCCAAATACCCTTTTCTTCCTTGTCCAGCTGGCACACCCCCAGTCACTCTTTGGGTCATGGCTCAAGCGTTGCTTACTCTTGGAAACATCTCAGCCCTCCCAAGCTGAACTGATCACTTCATCAGAGGCTCCTAGACAAACCCTGGCATGTGCCCCTGCATGTCTCCAATGTCTGCCGCCTTGATGTCCCCTGCTTGACCAAGTACCTGGCTACAAGGACTGACATTCCTCTTCTTTGCAACTCCAGCATGAGCCCAGTGTTTGGCTCAAAGTAGACTCTTTTAAAATATATTGAGGCCAGGTGCAGTGGCTCATATGTGTAATGTCAGCACTTTGGAAGGCTGAGGTGGGAGGATTGCTTGGGTCAAGGAGTTCAAGACCAGCCTGGGCAACATAGTGAAACCTTGTCTCTACAAAAAATAAAAAAAATTAGCCAAGCATGGTGGCACATGCCTGTAGTCCCAGCTACTCATGAGGCTGAGATGAGATTATCGCATGAGCCTAGAGTAGTTCATGATTGCAGTGGACTGTGACCACACCACTGTACTCCAGCCTGTACTCCTGGGTGCCAGAGTGAGACTCTGTCCCCCAAAAAATAAATAAATAAAAATAAAATAAACTATTTGAATGAAAAAGATACATTGAAATGGTTTAGGTGGCTGATGGCAGTTGTAGGTCCTACTCTCTGTGTTTATTGGAAGGGTCACTCCAATTAAACAAATATTGATGGACCACTCATTCTGTGCCAGGTTCTCTCTGAGTACTGAAGGTACCCAGATGAACAAAACATCATTCCTTCACTGAGTGAGCACACAAGTGAGCAGTGAAGACCAGCAAGGAATATCACTAGCACAAAACGATAGCTGCTATACTTATAGGAGCAGAATACCATGCCAAAGGCTCCCGACCATAGCTGCACATCCAAATCTAGGAGTTTTAAAAAAATGTATGTCTTGATCTTATTGTTTATCTATTACTGCTTCACAAATTACTCCAAAACTTAGCAGCTTGAATCACAAACCTTTATTATATCACGAAGTTGTTGTGGGTCTAGAGTGTGGCAGCAGTTTTCCTAGGTGGTGTTAGTATTGACACTGGGATTTCTCATGAGATTGCAGTCAAGATGTCAGTAGGGGCTTCTGTTATCTGAAGTCTTGACTGCAGCTGGAGCCTCTCACATAGCTGGTGAGGTGGTGCTGGCTGTTGGCAGGAGACCTCAGTTCCTCACCATGTGGACCTTTCTATAAAGCTTCTTGTGTGTCCTCATAATATGGTGGCTTTCCTCAGAGACAGAGAGAGAGCAAGATAGAAGCCAAAATGCCATATATGGCCTAGATCCAGAAGTCACATTGCATTGTTTCCACAATATCCTACTGGTTACACAGGGCAGCTCTATTTGGTGAGTGAGATGGCTACACAAGATTGTGGATACTAGGAAGTAAAGATCAGAGGGAGCCATTGGAGGCCAGCTACAGCCTGACTCTTACCCCAGGAAATGAATTCAGTGTGCCTGGGTAGGGCCCAAGGTTCTGCTTATTTTGCCTTTTCTTTTTATTATCGTGGCTTTTTAACTTTTTATTGAAATATAATATACATACAGAAAAGTATACAAGTCACAAGTGTTATCACAAGGTGTATAATTTTTTACAAAAGATACACACCCATGGAATCTATACCCAGATCAAGAAACAGAGCATTGGTCAGGTGCAGTGGCTCATGCCCGTAATGTCAGCACTTTGGGAGGCTAAGGTAGGAGGATCACTTGAGCCCAGGAGTTCAAGACCAGCCTGGGCAACAAAGTGAGACTGTCTCCACAACTTGTTTTTAAATTAGACAAGTGTGGTGATGTATGTCTGTAGTCCCAGCTACTCAGCAGGCTGAGGTGGGAGGATTGCTTGTGCCCACGAGGTTGAGGCTGCAGTGAGCCGTGATCACACCATGCACTCCAGTGTGGATGACAGAGTGAGTCCCTGTCTTAAAAAAAGAAAAAGAAAAAGAACATTGCCAGCTGCCACCTCTTCAGGGGCCCTCATTACACTCTCTTCCAATCACTAAACTCTCAAGAGTATGTCTTCATGACTTCTAACAACCTAGAATCATTTGTCTATTTCAAAACTTTATAAACATGGAATCATATAATAGGTACTTATTTGTATCTGGCTTCTTTTCACTTGACATTATGCTCATAAGAGTTTTCTGCATTGTTATATGTGGCTGTTTTTATTCATTCTCATTCCTACATAGTAGCCCCTAGAGTTAAATACCTATTCTCCTGTGTACAAGTGTTTGGCTGCTATGACTAATGCAGCCACGAATAGTCGTTTAAGTGTCTTCTGGTGAATACGTGTACCTTTTTATGTGGTGTATACACCTAGGAATAGAAATGCCGGGTCATTACAGCAGGCATATGTTCAGCTTTATAGAGACTGTAGAACAGGTTTTCAAAGTGGTCCTACCAATATACACTCCTATCAACAGTCGATGAGAGTTCCAGATCTGCAATACTTAGTATTTTCTGTCTTTTTGATTTTAGTCATTCTGGCTGGCATAAGGTGATATCTCATTTTGGTTTTAATTTGCATTTTCCTGATGACAAATGAAGTAAGCACATTTGCCTAGGTTTATTGGCCATTTGGACGTCCTCTTGAAGTGACTGTTCATGTATTTTGCCCATTTTTCTATGGAGCGGCATGTCTTTTTCTTATAGATGTGTAGGAGTTCTTTATATATTCTGCATAAGAGTTTTTGTTAGATATACATATTAAAAATATCTCCTCCCATTCTATGGGTCACCTCTGATTCTCTTAATGGTATGGCTACCACCTTGTGCACCTGGGAGGCAGAGCTTGCAGTGAGCCGAGATTGCACCACTGCACTCCAGCCTGGGCGACAGAGCAAGACTCCGTCTCAAAAAAAAAAACAAAAAAAATCTTTGCCTACTTCTAGGTCATGAAAATGTTCTCCCTATTTTTTTTCTAAAATCTGTGTTGTTTTACTTTTAATATTTAGATGTGCAATCCATCTGCAATAGTTGTTTTGTTTGGTGTGAGGTAAGGATCATGATATTTTTTCCTTTATATGGAGATCTCTTTGATATGAATCCATCTATTGAAAAGATGACCCTTCCCCACTGCACCTCCACATCACCAGTACTGTATTCAGGTGACTACATACATGTGTGTCTGCTTCTGGGCTCTCCATTCTGTTCCATTGGTCTGCTTGTCTGTCCTTGCACCACTACCATACTGTCTTAACTGTTACAGATGTACATAGGTTTTTATACTGGTGTTATAAGTCCTCCAGTTTTCTTGGAAACCTTTCCCTCCAAATCAGGAATGGTAAGGTTATTCACTGTCATCGGTTCCACTCACCATTGTGCAGACAGGCCCAGGACATGCAGTAAGACAAAAGGAGAAGTGGTGCAAGAATTGGAAAGGAAGGAAGAAAACTGTCCATATTTGCAGACAACATGATTGGATAATAAGTAAATTTAGTGAGGCTATCAGATACAAGGCTAATATACAGAAAGCACATGTATTTCTACATATTAGCAAGACATGGAAAAACAGAAATTTCTAAGTAATACCATTTACAATGGCATCAAAAGCTACCAACTGGTTGTGCAAGGCCTCTCCTACATTGAGTACTACAAAAATTTATTGAGAAATTGTATGGAGGGATATACTATGTTCTTGGACAGAAAGATGTAATATTTAATGTTGTCCTAATCAAAATCCCAGCAAGGTGGGGGGTGTGTGTGTGTGTGTGTGTATATATATATATATGTGTGTGTGTGTGTGTGTGTGTGTGTGTGTATTTGAGTCCATCAGAGATAGGAACTCTCCAAGCAGTGGTTAGAATGGAAGCACACCCTTCCCCCTAAAAAAAAAGAAAAGAAAAAAGAAAAGGAAGAGCTAGCTCTGGGAGGCCATTCCATAAAAGGGAAAGTGTTGGCATAACATCATGGATGTTAGCATGTGCACAGCACATCCTAGGAACTTAAATAGCTTGGTTGCAGCTTAGGCTGAGTGAGGGTGGTATAATGAGAGATGGGGTGGGGAATGCCAACCAACAGCCAAAATGTTAAATATTTTAAATGCCAGGGATAATTCAAATTAGAGTATGAGCTTTATCGCTGGTTCCTTGGATTGCCCACACAATCCTTTTAAGCAAGGTAATAACATGCTTTGCACGTGTTAATTCATAATCTCCATGATTATCCTGACAGGAGGTGTTATTATTATCATCCCCATTTCATAGACAGAGAATCTAAGGCAAAGAGAGGTTAAGAACTTGCTCAACCCAAGGACACAGCTCATCAGAGGGGAGACTTGGAGTTTGATCTCAGGCAGTCTGGCTCTAGCATCTCTAAATATTTTAGTCCCCACACTTTGCTGCCTCTGACTATTAAAACTTCATCAGACGGTGAACTTTGGCAACAGTATGAGGGTTGGTTTGAGGCTGTGATGAGAGAAAATATAGGCAGAGAGACTTCTTAGGAAGCAATCAGTGGCAAGTTTCTGAAATCGAGCAATGCCAATGGGAATGGAGAAGCAGGGATAGAGCTGATCAATGTCACTGAGCTGAGATGACAGATTTGCTAATTGGGGGTCAGGGGACAGGAGAAGGGGAAAAGGGAAGTCAATGAATAAACCCTGAATAAAGGTGGAAGTTGGCCGAGTGTCACCACATTTGTAATCGCAGTACTTTGGGAGGCTGAGGCAGGCAGATCGCTCGAGGCCAGGAGTTCAAGATCAGAATGGGCAACATGGAAAACCCCATCTCTACTGAAAATACATAAATCAGCCAGGGATGGTGATGTGCGCCTGTAATCCCAGCTACTCGGGAGGCTGAGGCAGGGGAATTGCTTGAACGCAGGAGGCGCATGTTACAGTGAGCTGAGATGGCATCACTGCACTCCAGCCTGGGTGACAGACCCAGATACAGGCATACTTACACTTAGCATTGTAGGTAAGGAGGCCCTTGCTGTGGGTGTGGGAAAACAGGGTTTTCTATGACAACAGTGCAATAGCTTAAGTGTATATAGTTCTGTTCCCAAAAAGTCCCTAAGTCGTTTCCAAACCATGGCTTCAGCCTTACTTTCTTTATTGCTCAGGGCTCCATTCCTTCTTCTTTTCTTTGTCTCTGATTCATGTCCCATATAGAATAGTTCAGTAATTTATTTCTTGGTCTTAGCAAGGCTAATCCTTGCCCTCTGGATATCAGGGTCCACACCAAGAGGCTTATCCAAGAAAGTTCATCTCCAAGAGGAAGTATAGCACCAGGTGTTAGGATAATACATTTGCTGCTCCATTATAGCACGAAGGTCTTTCATTACTTCCTACATTTAACTTCAAAGGGTCCGCCTTCCACCCTGAAGCCTCCCTCTGGTGTCTTCAACTGTGGGGTGTTATAGTCATGTGTCGACTCTGTGTTTTGATTTGTAAACTGAAACCTTAATCCAGCTCTCTTAAATGTTAGAACGAGTTGAAAAATCACTTAGGGAGCTTGTAGAAATGCAGGGTCCTGGACTTCCCTCCTAAAAATAGTCCTTTTTACTATGCCTGGAGTAGGATCAAGATAGCTCCCTTTCTGACGATTTTTAAACCCCAGCCTCTGTTCCAGATGGTTTTGAGGAAGGTGGTTCTCACACCACACTGAGAGGCATTGCTGTAGTGGGTGGTGGGGATGCTTCCATCTCCCGTGCAGCAAGCCCTTTCCAACCCCCTGAGTGAGGGCCTGGATAAGCCCTTGACATAGTGGCTCATTCTGCCAGCAACTCTGTGAAATAGATGCTATTATTAGCCCATTTCACAGGTAGGAGAGAGTGGCTCAGAACGATCAACCTGCTCCAGGTTTCACCGCTAGTTCATTGATTCACTCACTCATTGACGCTCCATCATATGCTAGACCCTATCCTGGGGGCAAGTAGGTGTCAGAGGAAAGGTATGAACTTACAACTCCAAACCTACATTCTTTACCACCATGGCATAATGTCTTCCTGAAGCATTGTGATGTGGAGGCCTTGTGTGACCGGGCAAAGGATGTAGGAAATAGGGAGGCCCCATCTGGCTGACCTGTGCTGGCTCCCAGGGAGGTACTGTGGGGGCCTGTGGACCTGCAGAGGGCATCCACGGCCAAGCATACACTCTGCAGGTGGAAGGTGTGGGGCCACTGGACCAAGGAAGGCACCGCGACATCAGGAGAGGCAGAAACAGAATCCGCCCGAGCTGGGGGTGCTGAGATTGAAGGAGAGAGTGGAGGTAATGTTACAGCCATCTACTTTCCCCCAAATTCCTCTTTCTTTCCTTCTCTTCCTTCCCGAGTCCTCTCTGCCTCCCTCTATTCATCTTCCTTGTTCCTTCTTCAGCCTCCCTTCTCACTCTTCCTTCTCTCTTGATCATCTCTTCTCTCCCTCTCTGGCTACCTGTCCTGGGAGGTCTGAGTCTCTGCGGTAACAGCTGTATGGCCCAGCCCCTGCAGCTCTCCTGCAACTCCCCTTCCCACTGCTGGGGACATTTTAGGACTCTCTCAGGTCACCCCTGAGTCCCTGGACCAATCATGACAGAAGACAATGCCAACCCTCACCTGAGCCCAACTTGTGTTTGAAGGACCAGGCAGGGAGCTAAGAAGTACAGAGGGAAACGAGGTCTGTGCCTCCAAGACCTCATGGACACAAAATGCAGAGGGTGGGGATGGGTCATGGTATAAAGTGGGAAAATGGAATGAGATAGGTACGAAGGATTCCACCCAAATATCCTCATATCCCGCCAGGTTTTCTACGTCCTGACTGTCATTGCCTTGGTCCATTGTTCATCTGGACCGTTGTCCACCTGGATTCCTGCAGAGACCTCCTTTAGACCCTGGGTGTGCATCAGTATCCCTGGAGGGCTTGTCAAACATAGATTTGCTGATGCCACCCCCAGCATTTCAGATCCAGTAGGTCTGGGGCGGGGCCTGATAACTCACACTTCTAATGATTCCAGGTGTGGCTGCTGCCCCTGGCCCAAGCACCACAATCAGAGAATCCCTGTTCCAACTGATCTTAGACCCAGCTCTCACCATTCTAGCCACTACATTATAAGCGGTATGCGTTATGATTATTTTTTACTTTATTTTTTTTGAGACAGGGTCTTGCTCTGTCACCCAGGCTGGAGTACAGTGGTGCGATCTCATCTCACTGCAGCCTCAAACTCCTGGGCTCAAGCAATCCTCCCACCTCGGCCTCCTGAATAGGTAGGACCATGCCTGGGTAAGTTTTTAATTTTTTGTAGAGATGGGGTCTCACTATGCTGCCCAGGATGGTATCGAACTCCTGGTCTCAAGAAATCTTCCTGCCTTGGCCTCTCAAAGTGCTGGGATTACAGGCGTAAGCCACCACATCCAACCAGAGTTATTATTATTTTTTAAATAGAAATCTGATCATATTTCTCTCCTGCTTAAAACCAGTTAGTGTTTTTACCTTTGTTTGCAGGTTCACCTCAGGCCTTTGAGTCTATCCTGCCAAAAATTCTGGCCCTGTTCCCTGGAACCCAGGCGAGCTGCTCACTGACGGGCTCTCCGCTCACTGACAGGCTCTCCACGGCTGTGCTGCTTTGTTCATGCTGTTCCTTCTCCCTGGGATGCCCATCCCCTTCCTCTGCCTGCTAACTCCTAGCTGTCTTCAGGACCTCCTTGGCTCCTCACCCCTGGAAGCCTTTCTTGCTCTCCCCTTCTCTCCACACCCCCATGCATCCTGAGCACCCCTTGCGCACAGTTGCTCGTCTCGACCACGCTGGTACATCCTCCTTGCCTTTCTGACCCCCTTCCTCCTCCAGGCACACACTGGGCATTCAGCAGTTGATACCTGTGCCCGGATCACCCGTTCTCTGTCTTATAGTCCCCTCCAGGCTCCCATGGTGCATGCATTCCTGTGTTCATTTGTTTATTCATGACCCAGATCACTTACGCAGCTGTACACCCACTTCCTTCTGAAGCACCAGCCTTGAGGCACTTCTGTTGGAGTCTCACCAAGACACAGGCTCTGGATCTGAGCCTCTTCCTTGGGGCTCGTTTCCCTTCCAGCCTTCTGTCTACTGATCTGCCTTGACCACAGTCCCCTTCTAGGGGATGCGACAGTAGATGCTCTGGAATGTGTGCCTCCGCTTCCATGTTTTCAGCGTTGGTGGTGCCATCTATAAAAGCAAATTTCCCAGCAGAGTGAGCCCCCCTCATTGGTCCAGGTAAACCCTGCTGGGCTCCCAGCCCTGTGAGAGTGGGAATTTCAGCAAAAGCAAGGCAGAGCTATCTATGTAAAAAAGGCAAATATCTGTTCCTTAGCACTTTCAGCAGCACAATAGCAGCAGTCCCTATTTTAAACCCTTGGATAATTTGATCTTAATTATGTGGTGTGCAGAGGCACTAATAAGTTTACAAATCTGCCAGCAACACTAAACACATATGTCTCAGAAAATGCTACCCCTTTCTTTGCTTATTGTAGGACTCGGAATGTGGGTAATTGTGAACAATTAAGAGGGAGTGACTGAACGGTGATTCAAGGGAAGCCTCTAGATAGGTTGGTGGAAGCAGCAAGTCTGCAGGGGGATGAAGGGCACCTGGAGGCTAGGGAGGTGGCCCGGAGCCTGCAACGGCAGGAATTGCAGTTGAATGGGATCCAGAAAAGCTCGTCAAGAAAGCCAAGACATGTCTGTAATCCCAGCACTTTGGGAGGACAAGATGGGTGGATCACTTGAGGTCAGGAGTTCGAGACCAGCTTGGCCAACATGGCAAACCCCTGTCTCTACTAAAAATACAAAAATTAGGTGGGCATGGTGGTGGGTGCCTGTAATCCCAGCTACTCAGGAGCCTGGGGCAGGAGAACTGCTTGAACCCGGGAGGTGGAGGTTGCAATGAGCTGAGATCGCGCCACTTCACTCCAGCCTGGGCGAAAGAGCGAAACTCCATTTCAAAAAAAAAGGCAAACCAAGGTGTTGTTCTTTCTTACTTCAGATGGGTACCAAGAGGCCCAGTGATAGGTTTGAGGGTTTCAGAAGAAAAAGGCTGTGTAGCAAACCCAAGCTTCTGCTACCAGCCCCTTGTACCATGGTGGAGTAGAATCAGCGTGGGCTTTGGAATCCACAGTTTGCATGACTCCCAGCTTGGCTCTGCTGCTCGGCAGCTAAATGCCATCGTGCTGGTTACCGTGGCTGTTTCTTGGCTTCTTCATCGTAGAAAGGGGGAAATCCCTGCCTCCTGGGAGTCATGGTAGCACTGACAAGCAAGTGTGAAGCCTTAAGCAGATGTCTCGGCGCACAGTAGGTACGTGAATCACATTCATTCATTTCATTCTCTGCCTCCTTTCTTTGCAAGCAGATAAAATGCTTTTATCAAGGTCTTTTATGACTGGTACATTTCCAGGCCCATAGGAGGTACTTGATCAATATTTACTCAAGGAAGGAACCAATAATCAATAAATACTCTTTGTTACTAAGTCAAAGAACTCAAGCACAGAGAGGTTAAGTAACTTGGCTAAAGCATACAGCAAGTGGATGATAAGCTGGCCTTTAGTTATAGAGGGGGTCCGGATTCAGCACAACTCAAATTCAATCTAGGGCAGAACCCAACTACAGCATGGGGCTGGGCTATATTCCCTGATCTTTATCCTGAAATTGCAATATTTTACAAGAACACTTATTTCACAGAGGAAAAAAGGAAACACCCCAAAAGCTGAGGGAGTGTGAACGCCTGATTACAGGCTTCTTTGGATAGAATACAAACTTTGCTTCTGTGATACGTGTGTTTAGGCAGATTAAACTCATGTTTGATTACAAACCCCAGGATAAAAGGAAAATAAATATGTTCATAAAGCCGAGGAATTCTCAAAGGGAGGAAGACAAAAAAATCATCAGTTAATACTCTGATGGCTGCCTCTAGAAGAGTCTAGGATAGATCCCACCGAGGCATCCCTGTGCTCAGAGCCCCCGTGTTTCCCATTTCCCCCACACTATTCACTCTTCCAAGCATGGTGTTTGTGACCGTCTAGTTCTGTCTGAATCCAGGATACGTTCTGGCTTCATCTCTCCAACTTTCCCCTCCCACACCAAGGCTAAGCCAAGCATCAGACTGCCTCCTGGGCCCTGAAGACCTGAGCTTTGTTGCCCAATGGCCTTTGCCCCTCTTCTCCTTAACCTGTTGGGAAATACTAATCAGTCTTTAAAGCCCAATTGAAATGTATAAATTCCCTCAAAGTCCTCTCCTAGCTCCTTGACAGGAAACAATTGTTTCCTCTGCAGTCCTAAAGCACTTGGTAGTTTTCCTGTTCCATTCATCGAAATCTGCCTTTTATTAAAATATTAAATTTATCTGGGCATGTGTCTGATTTACCCCTGAATGTGTAAATACACTCTTGTCCCCTACCTTCAGAAACCTGAACACTGAATAAGTGTTCAAAGAATGTGACTGGATGGAAACCTCTTTAAATGAACAAAATAGAGGCCCAGGTGATTCAGGTATGTCATGCAGTGAGGTTTCATGCAGTCATTCCAAAAGTCATGTGCATATTTAAAGATACAGGCATATAGCTAGTAGCCTTTAATTTCTACTGCTCTGGCATGGCCACAGCTACTCACTGAACATTCCATCTGCTTGTATTTTTCCTATCCCCTTGCAGTGAGTTATGCAGGGTCATGTGAATATTCTAGCCAATGGAACATCAGCATGAACCATTTGCTAAGGCAGTGAAAAGTCCTTGTGTGACTATCTGGGTTTCTTTCTTTTGCTGCAGTGACTGAGACAGCCATGGGGTCCAGATAGTCCAGCTACAAAATGGCAATACTTCCATCACCTGGATACCTGAGTGACCACACGGAGCAGAGGCACATGTAGGCTAATGTGACAATCAAGTGATATTACACTATATACATACAGTGCCTAAAACAGCCCTTGGCTTATTGTGGGTACTTGACAAATGCTAGCTCCCATCTTCCCTTTCATTCTTCCATGTGGCAGACTTAAAACCGTCCATTTGTAAACCCAGTTATTTAACAGAGGGAGCCCAGGATAAAGAAGTTGAGATGGAGGATTCAGAAGTCCACAGCATGAGGTATTGCTGTAAGAGTGGGCCAGGTAAGCTGTGACGGTGGAAACTCTGGGAGGACCTGCGTGGATGAAGAAACGGGGAGCCTGAGGGTGCCCCTAACTTTGTAGTTTGACATTTGGCTTGCCTGTCCTCTCTTACGTATTGATACCGTTCAGTCCTCGCCCTGGTGGGGCAGAGGATAAGGGAGACAGAGAGGAATCTCTGGACTTCCACCATGACAGCAGAAGAGAGATCTAGAGGGTGGTGTGTAGGGATAAAACGTTACAAAAGGAGTGAGGTTTAGGAGCCTGCAGAGAAAGAAAAGCATCCCACTTAATCCTATTTGTCCTATGGGAGTTTTCCAAAGCCAGACAAAGAAAATCCTATCTAACGTCGGGTCTCCACGCGCACACTGTCCAGGACAGTCTTTATGTTCTTTTTTAACTCAGCATACACTTGGCTGCACAGATTTTAAGAAGGAAAAAGGTTGTTTTAATAGTGTTAATGGGGGGTGATGGGCGAATCATAATCTTATAACCAAAATGGCTCACTCATTTGTGCAGCTATTGAAAGCTAAGGTTCTTTGGTAGGGATAGAAGAAAAGGACTGGAAATAGCTTGCCGCCCACCTACTCTGCAGGAGTGCTGTGTGCATTTGTGAGGGGATGCTTGGCGCTGTGAACTCCGGGGAAGGAAGTTGCTTTGCCAATCCCAAATATTATTGTGACTTGCTTAGGCAGAGATGAAGGAGCGATGGGGGTGGGAGGCTGGCTACTGCATGGGGTGTTTTTCTTTTGGGGCTCCCAAGATACTTCAGAAGCAAAACTCCTGCTGAGAAAGACCCCAAGGAGAATGGAATATATACTCTGGAATCTTATTCCTATGAGCCCCTAGTCGAGAAACAGTGCCTTGTTGTGGCTTCATGGCTTCATGTATCCCAGCTGCTGACTTTTAACCTTATTGAAGGAAGGACACATACAGATCTTGCAAATAACTTAAAGCTTGTTAGAAAAATGGAATGAAGTAAATAACATTAGAGTAATAATGTAATGAAAGTAGAGCAAGAACATTTTGTATCGTCATCCTTGCAAAATAGCTTAAAGTGCTTCTCAGGAAGGACTGCACTGGTATAAAGCTGTGCGTGGAACTACTGAAGTGCAGTTGGGTGGCAGAAAATAATCACAATAATTATCACTGTCTTGCATTTGGAAAGCAGTTTAGAACTTACAAAGCATATTCCACATGCTTCATCTCCCGTTAATCCTATAGCACGGCATTTAGGAGAACACTCGGGATGCTCTCCACTTCAGAGGCAGGAACCATGAGGCCCACCCGGGTGAAGGGATTGGGCATCACGGCTAGTAAAATCCTCCTGCGTCCAATCCATTTTGGTTCCACCAAACAAGAATTCAAAAACAAAATACACCAAGAAAAAGAACAAAGACGCATAATCAGTGATTTAAAAAGCAGCTTGTAACATGGTAAGGAAAGGCTTTACAGAGAGAGCCTTCCACAGTGATTTCTAAACACATTTTGTTTTGTTCCTTGCTTAAGGAAACCATGCTATGGTTTGGTGGAGGAGAGAGGAAAGTAGGCTTTTTTTTTTAAATATACGTAGAAAAATGGAATTTAGAGAGCTCGAAAGGCAGGAGGGAAGATGGCATTGCACTGAGCTGAAGAGACAATAGACCCAGGAGGTGGGAAGACAGGCCTCTTAGATAAATTAGTGGAAATGTTAATTTAACTCAAGAAGAAATTAGGCCAGGCGTGGTGGCTCACACCTGTAATTCCAGCACTTTGAGAGGCCCAGGCAGGAGGATCAATTGAGCCCAGGAGTCTGAGGCCAGCCTGGGCAACCTGGTGAAACCCATCGTCACAAAAAAATACAAAAATTAGCCAGATGTGGTGGCACACATCTCTAATCCCAGCTACTTAGGAGGGTGAGGTGAGAGGATTGTGTGAGCCTGGGAAGTTGAGGCTGCAGTGAACCAAGATCACAACACTGCAGCGCAGCCGTCTCAAAAAAAAAAAAAAAAAGCCATTAGAAGCCCATGTAGGTTTCTGAGAAAGGGCATGACAGCAGCAAACCGCTTGAGAGATGATTCTTACGGCACCCCAAAACATGAAAAGGGGAAATGTGTGTGCAATTGGAGAACATTATGGAGGAAGGAAGGACAGACAAGACTTTGTGACAGAACCAACTCCAAGGGAGACAGAGGAGTCACACCTGACAGAGTCCAGAGCAGCAGGCTGGGGATGGGGCATGCTGGAAGCTGCCAATCAGAGTCACCTAGAAGCTCATCTGCACCACAAGAACTCATCCTCTTCACCCACCTGTGCTCGAATCTACCCTTCCAATTCCACATAGACTCTCTGGAGGTTGGGTGTTGATATGGTTTCGGTCTGTGTCGTTGCCCAAATCTCATGTTGAATTGTAATCCCCAAGGCTAAAGGAGGGGGCTGGTGGGAGGTGATTGGATCATGGGGGCAGATTCCCTCTTGCTGTTCTTGTGATGGTGAGTCAGTTCTCATGAGATCTGGTTGTTTAAAAGTGGGTAGCATTTCCTTCTTCTCCCTCTTCCTCCTGCTTCAGCCATGTAAGATGTGCATGCTTCCCCTTCACCTTCTACCATGATTATAAGTTTCCTGAGGCCTCCCCAGCCATGCTACCTGTACAGACTGCAGAACTGTGAACCAATTAAACCTCTTTTCTTTATAAATTACTCAGACTCTGGCAGTTCTTTATAGCAGTGCAAGAATAAACTAATACAAGTGTGTATTGGGAAGAGCTCCCCGGGTAATTCTCCCATGGGTTACCACGGCATGAGATAAAAGGATAAAAATTAAGACCGCAGTGCCAGAAGAGCTTAGGTCTAACACGAGTAGATAGGAAACATGAACTGCAACTGGCAGTGCTATGTGATAGGGTGGGGTATGTAGAGAAGGCTCTAGGAACTCACATGACAGGGATGGTTCACCCTACATAGAGAAGGGGAGAGTCAAGAAAAGAGACAGTTGAGCTGTTCTCAATCCTAGCTGACTATTTCAAATAACCAATTAAAGCAGGCTGGAGGGCTCCGGGCGTGGGCTGGTGGTGGGGGGACGGGGCGGGGTTGCCTGGGTAATGAGCTGGTTTTTTGCACGTGGTTCTAATGGAACCAGGGTTGAGAACAGCTGTCAGATTTTTTTTTTGAGACAGGGTCTCGCACTGTTACCCAGGCAGGAGTGTGGTGGCACGATCACGGCTCACTGTAGCCTCAAACTCCTGGGCTCCAGTGATCCTCCCACCTCAGGCTCCTGAGTAGCTGGGACCACAGGTGCGTGCCACAGCACCCAGCTAATTTTTTTTTTGGAGACGGAGTCTCTCTCTGTTGCCCAGGCTGGAGTGCAATGGCGCGATCTCGGCTCACTGCAAGCTCCGCCTCCTGGGTTCGCACCATTCTCCTAACTCAGCCTCCCAAGTAGTTGGGACTACAGGCACCCTCCACCACGCCCGAGCTAATTTTCTGTGTATTTTTAGTAGAGACGGGGTTTCACCGTGTTAGCCAGGATGGACTCGATCTCCTGACCTCGTGATCCTCCCGCCTTGGCCTCCCGAAGTGCTGGGATTACAGGCGTGAGCCTCAGCGCCCGGCCACTTTTTGCAATTTTTTCTAGAGATGAGGTTTTTGTTTTGCCATGTTGCTCAGGGTGGTCTCAAACTCCTAGGCTCAAGTGAACCACCCGCCTCAGCTTCTGAAAGTGTGGGGATTACAGGCATGAGCCATTGTGCCTGACCCATAAACCATTTTTTGGAAGAGAGCTATGACACAGCTATGTTTTATAACAATTCTGGTGGGGGAGTGATCTGGTTAGGCTTTGTGTTCCCATGTGTGGAGGGAAGGGAGTGATTGGATTGTGACGGTGGTTTCCCATGCTATTCTCACGATAGTGAGTGAATTCTCACGAGATCTGCTGGTTTTATAAATGGTAGTTTTTCCTGCTCTCTCACACGCTGTTTTTCACCTGCCGCCACGTAATACGTGACTGCTTCGCCTCCCGCCATGGTTGTAAGTTTCCTGAGGACTCCCCGGCCATGTGGAACAGTGAGCCAATTAAACCTCTTTCCTTTATGAATTACCTAGTCTCAGGTAGTATCTTTATAGTGGTTTGAGAATGGACTAATACAGAGAGGATGCGTAAAAAGAGATGCAAGAATTTCCAACATTTGGCTAAATTTATTCAGGCTATGGGGCCCCCTTTTGCCTGCAGTGGTGATTAGGCAATGGCCAGTGAATCTTAGAAAAACGGTATGTTTGAAAGCCACAAAAATGATTGTCTTACTTCTCCATGAGATTTTTGTTTGTTTAAATAAAATGAAAGGTGATACAGTACACTTCCCTTCCAAATTCCAAAGTGTGGAGTTGCCTCACCTCTAGCTAATTGAAGGTTATGAAAATAAGTGATTTCAAAAACACCTGTCCTTCCAATTCAGGACGTAAAATCCATCCCATCCTCAATTTTTGTAAGAGTTTCAGGCAGTGTAATCATATTTTAAGTATCAATCCAGGCACTTGGAAAAGCAGTTCTAGTAAATGAGGTAGGTCTCTGCCTTTGGACTAATGTGAGCATGGAGGGTGGCTCTTCTCTTCCTTTTCCTGGCCCTGTTCCTGCCTTCTTTAAGAAATCTTTGTATTAAATTGAAGTTTCTTTTCATTGTTTATAGTTTTTAATTGAAAACCTTTAGTTCTCTTTTGACTTTAAAATACGGGTGAATTAAAGTTTATATTTAACCCTTTTACACCTGTAATCCCAGCACTTTGACAGGAAGATCGCTAGATACCTGGGCAACGTAGCAAGACCCTGTCTCTACAACATTTTAAAATTAGCTGGGTGTGATGGCATGCACCTGTGGTCCCAGCTACTCAGGAGGCTGAGGCAGGAGGATTGAGTGAGCCCAGGAGATTGAGGTTACAGCAGCCATTTCTGTGCCACTGCACTCCAGCCTGGGCAACAGAGTGAGACCTTGTCTCAAACAACAACAACAACAACAACAACAACAAAACACCCTTTTAAAAACCATTAAATTAAGTTGATTTTTACATGTATGTTCTTGGATTTTACCCTCCTCTTCTCCTTCTATGAATACAAGATACTCATAGATATCTCTTAGTACAAAGTACACAAACACAGACACTGTTTCCAGATGGTCGTACAAGTTTAATGGTGGGTAGGAGCACTGTAGGCCTGAGTTTACAGATGCTTCATTTTATTTTTAGACTCCTCGGATGGATTTCCTTCCTCAGTGTAATCAAGCATTCATTAAATGCCCAGTAGATCAGGCCTGGGGGTGAGGGGCAGAGAGATGAATAAGCTAGGCTTTGCACACTCCTGATCTGCCTACTAAATTTAAGATATAAGTATGGGAACGAGATTATTTTTTCTATTTTAGTGTAATGAAACTGGGGCCCAGAAAGGTTCAGGGCATCGATTGAAGCTTATAGGAGTGGATCCAACAGGACCCTTCTGCCTTGGACCCCATCCAATCGTTCTGTTACATGATGTGTTTCAAGAATGCCTGAGTCAATGGGGAGGTGGCAGTAACTCATCATTTACTTTACTCTTACAGAAAAATTGGCATTTCCGTTATGTACTGTTTTTCTGAGCTTTTTAAGCATGGACTAAAAAAAATGATAGAACCTGCCTGGTAAAGTGCTTATTAAGTGTAGGGAATCAAATATTATACCCTTAACTGTTTCCCGTTAGAAAAGACCAAAATGTTTTAATAAAATATTTTAATAAATGTATTTTAAATGTTCAGTATTTTACTTAACATCCTTTTACACTCATTACAGACCATTAAAAAGTATTAATTGAGCCAGGGACTATTAAATTCCATATGATTGGTACTCATGTTTTTAAAATTGTGTGAGCACTGTAAATAGTGCTGACAATTTTACATTTTCACATAACTACCCTAAAACTTTGAAGTTCCTTAACTATTAAACCACAAAACACTAAAATCCTATAATAAATTCTGGCAAAACCCAAACCACTGTTTTATACCTTAAAAAATCCTAAAGGAATCCTATAATTCTTTTTTTTTTTTTTTTTTTTTTGAGATGGAGTCTCGCTCTGTCACCCAGGCTGGAGTGCAGTGGCGCAATCTCGGCTCACTGCAACCTCTGCCTCCTGGGTTCAAGTGATTCTCCTGCCTCAACCTCCTGAGTAGCTGGGGCTACAGGCACCCGCCACCATACCTGGCTAATTATTTTTGCATTTTTAGTAGAGACAGGGTTTCGCCATGTTGGCCAGGCTGGTCTTGAACTCCTGATTTCAGGTGATCCACCCGCCTTGGCCTCCCAAAGTGCTGGGATTACAGGCATGAGCCACCGTGCCTGGCCAGAATCCTCTAATTCTTTATGTCTCAACTCACTCTTGAACTTCGTTAAGAAAAAAAGGCAACCATAAGTTTCTGAGCTATTAGACACATAAATTGTCGTATTGTCCCTTTTTACTTATTTCTTTGTTTTCTTCATGCATGCAATAAATCTTCCTTTTTCTGTTAGATAGTAGAAGTGACTCCTAAAACTTGCTTAAATTAATCTAAGTAAAGTGTAATTCATTAGCTTCATATTTTGTGTTTTCAAAGTTGAAATTTTAGCCACAGCAGTATCAAGGATTCCACTCTATTTCCTACCCCAACCTTGACAGGTTCTCTTATAATGCTACTTCAACTACTGGGAATACTGGAAATAGCATGAACTTTATATTAAGGTGGGCCTGAATTAAAGTCCCAGCTTCACCACTTTTTGGCTGGGTGACTTGGGCAAATTACTTCTCTGGGTCTGTTTCCTCATGGGCAAAATGAGAATACTTTATCTTCAGGAGAGTGGTAAAAATCAAGTAATAATGAGTGTTGAACTCCTAGCCCAGTGCATGGTGCAAGTAAGTTCACTGAGGTGAGTTTTCTTGTCTTTTTCTGGTAAGCAAAGAAATAAACAGACAAACAAAAATCTTACCTAGCACCTCTTTCTTCTAAGTCACAAATCACACTCTTAGACTTTTCATCCCAAATCAGACATCTTCAAATGTGCACTCCACAAGAGCTGGCTCTTATCTCTATTCTCTAGAAAACGAGGAGCTTTGTTAACTCTCCTCTCCTTTGGGAAATGCTAGCTTTCACTTCAGAAAGCAGAATCTTAGGAGTTTGAAATAAAACTTTTAAAAGCCAGTTTGGTTGCAATTTTAAGTACATTAACAGTATATTTTATTAATTTTTTTTTTTTTTTTGAGAGACTGAGTCTCACTCTGTCACCCAGGCTGGAGTGCAGTGGTCGATCTCAGCTCACTGCAACCTCTGCCTCCCAGGTTCAAGCAATTCTCATGCCTCAGCCTCCCAAGTAGCTGGGAATGCAGGCATGTGGCACCATGCCCAGGTAAGTTTTGTATTTTTGGTAGAGACAGGATTTCACCTTGTTGGCCAGGCTGGTCTCATACTCCTGATCTCAAGTGACTCACCCACCTTGGCCTCCCAAAGTGCTGGGATTACAGGCATGAGCCACTGTACTCAGCCAAAATTTTTTTTTTTAATAATAGTGAATATTGAAGATGGATATTCTTATCAGTGGAGACCCATCAATGGGTATAAATGGTAAATCTGTTTGTTCTGGACTTCTATGAAATTTCCTGCCCAGAATCCTCCTTTTCTTGGGGGCTGAACCTTCCTGGAGCCTTCCCTGAAATGTTCTGACCAAACTCATCCCCCACTACCCCAACCATAATTAATTGGCCCAAGAGAGGGCACCTGGAAGCGGAGCCAATGAATTCTTTCTCTACAATTTTTGACCTATGGGCAAAAGAGGTCAATTAGCACCTGGTGTTACAAACTACAACATGTGAAATTTGAGAACAATATGGACATACTTCCTACCACCTGGATAAATCTGGTGAAACAAGTAGAGATGAAAGATGGGGAGGGGGCCAGGCACGGTGGCTCACAGCTGTAATCCCAGCACTTTGGGAGGCTGAGGTGGCCGGATCCCCTGAGGTCAGGAGTTTGAGGCCAGCCTGTCCAACATGGTGAAACCCCATCTTTACTAAAAATACAAAAATTAGCTGGGCGTGGTGGCAGGCGCCTGTAATCCCAGCTACTGGGGAAGCTGAGGCAGGAGAATTGCTTGAACGCAGGAGGCGGAGGTTACGGTGAGCTGAGATCACACCACTGCACTCCAGCCTGGGCGACCGAGTGAGACTCTGTCTCATAAGAAGGAAAAAAGGATGGAGAGTGAATCTCGGGAGTCTCAGTGCCAGTCGCCACATCCTCCCGCTGTCAAGTGAACTTGTAATTCTTCAGTAGCTGCCAGCCTGGAGGGTTTGCTTTGAGACAGGGTCTCACTCTGTCACCCAGGCTGGAGTGCAGTGGTGCGATCATGGCTGGCTTCAACCTCAGCCTCCTGGGCTCAAGCAATCCTCTTGCCTCAGCCCCCTGAATAGCTGGGACTATAGGTATGTACCACAATGCCTGGCTAATTTTTGTATTTTTTGTAGATTCAGAGTTTTGCCACGTTGCCCAGGCTGGTCTCAAGTTCCTGGGCTCTAGCGATCCACGCACCTTGGCCTCCCAAAGTGTTGTGATTACAGGCGTGAGCCACCACACCCAGCCAAGGGTTTGCTTTTCTTTCTTCCTGAGATAAAGCATTTTGAGTGTGAAAGTGGGAGACGGGGGAAAAGAGGGAAAGTAAGTTCTCTCTTCTTTAGGAAAATCTTCCAGAGAGGGAGGTGGTTTTAAATCAGTCAATCTACCCATAACAGAATCTAGCATCACCACGAGTTACTGGAAAGTTTGCAGATTACAGCCTGCCCTAACTGATTTATTGGGTAATCTGCCTTATATATTATTCATGGCTCCTCCTCTTTGGCTCATTGGCTCATACCATTGATAGTGTACTCATTTGGGGCAAGGATCAGAAGACTAAATGTGTCTGTTTCAGGACATGTGTAGCACAATATTTCAAAATTAAGTAAATTACAGCTAATACTTCTTGTGTGCCTACTATGTTGTATGCACCCTTCCAAAGCTTTCTACATTTCAGCTCATTTCTCTTTTACAACCACCTATGTCAAGGTCATTGTTGTCATCCTTATTTTATGGTTGAAGAAACTGTCGCACAGAGGGGCTAAGTAGCTTGTCCAGGGTCACCTAGGTGATGTGGGGTAGAATCAGAATTCAAATCCAGGCAGCCTGGCTCCAGAATCCTTGCTCTTACTGCCCATGGGATATGGTACATGTGGTTTTCCTTTAATGACCAGATACAGGATTTGGTGCTTCATGACAGTACTTCCTGAGCCCTGTGGGATCACTGGATTCCTCCTGGGGAGAGAAAGTGGTTTTAGACCCGCTGCCATTATCTGCCTATGGTGGTTCAAAAGCTCAGGGATTTGTCCAGCCACTGATAACTGAAGTTTGTTGGAATAACGTAAGCTGTGGCCCAAAGAGCATTATTCCAATTATTCTGTATGAAATTCTGTAGAATTCTATAAGAATTTCCTTATACACAGTAAACATCTAATACCTAATCAATGAATTAAAAATGGAGCAACACCTAGTTATAAAGAGTATCTAAATGTATAATAGGGATTGGACATTGGCCATTTCTGGGTGGTAAGAATACTGATGATTTTTACTTTGTTTTTCAAGTTTTTGTTGGTTTGTTTGTTTGTTTGAGATGGAGCCTCGCTCTGTCGCCCAGGCTGGAGTGATGTGGTGTGATCTCCACTCACTGCAACCTCTGCCTCCCGGGTTCAAAGAAATTCTCCTGCCTCAGCCTCCTGAGTAGCTGGGATTACAGGCAACCGCCACCACGCCCAGCTAATTTTTGTATTTTTAGTACACATGCGGTTTCACCATGTTGGCCAGGGTAGTCTTGAATTCCTGACTTCAGGTGATCCGCCCGCCTCAGCCTCCCAAAGTGTTGGTATTACAGGTGTTAGCCACCGCACCCAGCCTGTATTTCAAGTTTTTAGCCAATTACATGTATCCTTATTTTCAAATCAGAAAAAAAGTATTTTTTAAAAGAAGACATTTAGATGCAATAATTATCTTGCGTCAGTTTTTGTTTCATTTTTGTGTTTTATACTCCAAAATAAATGTTTTACTTTGCATGTTGCATGTCCTAAGTATAAAGTTTTATGTAAATAGTCAATAAATACCTGTTGTCATATTTGTCAATATATTCCATTTTCTTAAGACCCTGTCATTCTTGATTTTTAAAAAATCATAAAATTTAAAAATACAATAATAGATGAAACTCTTAGAATAATGGAATTACATATATGCATCAATCATATGTAACTAGTAGTTTAAGACCCTAATTTTTCTTACATTTTTTGTTTCTTTCAATTCAAGCAAATGCTTCATCACCCCAGGGAAGCTTTCTGCAGGCAGGAAGCAGGAAGAATCTATCAGCTTTCCAAGCCTTCGTTTAGAAATGGCTTCATTAAGAACTATAGGGTATGAAGAGCAAGGGTCTTTCCAAAACAAAGAAGACCTTCCCATATGGATGACAGAAGTGAAGACTAGGGGTGTTAGAATAGCAGAGGCCTCTGTCACTCCCCTTGGGGTGCAGGGAGACGTGGTGGTATCTTGCATGGGGTGTGGTGTAATTGGAATGTGGGGCCCTGGGCACTAGAGGGTCCTGGTCTTATGAATGAGTCCTGATAGCCCAACACTGCCTAAAAACAGCAGAGAGCAGTAGGCCTGCAGGACCTGGCACCCGGTGGTCAGAGATGAGGCTCTTATCTCTGTGTGGATGACTGGTTCATGGCCAGAAGGAGCAGCCCCGTACCAGCCTGTTATAGATTGAGATGTTACCTCTTAAAACCTATGTGTTGAATACGACTGTGTTTGGAGATCAAGTCTTTAAACAGACGTTTAAATTAAAAGGAGATCATATGAGTGGTCCTTCCTCCAATACAATTGGTATCCATATAAGCAGAGGAGATTTGGACACAGAAGCACATAGAGGGATGATCAGATCAGGACACAGGGAGAAGATGACATCTACAAGCCAAGGATAGAGACCTTAGGAGAAACCAACCCCACTGACACCTTGACCTTGGACTTCCAGCCTCTGGAACAGTGAGAAAATAAGTTTCTGTTACTTAAGTCACCCAATCTGTGCTAATCTGTAATGGCAGCCTTAGCAGACTAATGCATAGGCACTGGTCCTATGTGAGACCCCAGAACTCTCACATCCTCAGGTGGGCAACCCCAGGAAGACTGAGGCAGAGAGCTTGCCACTCTTGTAGCATTAGGGCCGGAATAGCAACTCAATTGTTTAATTAAAAATAAAACAATGCCTTATTTCTTCCACATCTAAATTTGCACCCTATAATTCAAACTTATTACCCATGTTCTTTTGTTGCATGTTGATTTTGCTGTACTATATTTTGAGGAATCTGTTTTTATTTATACTATTTGTTTTTTTTAATGTATCTCTCTTAGAACTCATTATTTTTTTACCCATTGTAAGGTTGTTCAGAATCATCTAATACATTTCTTACTTTTCTAGGAAGATTGGCTATACTGATTTTTGTCTTAAGTGTTCAAAACTGCATACACATGCTCATATGCGTGCACACACGCACACACACACGCACACACACACACACATTTTCTTTTATAGGAAGTCTTCAGAGGGAAGTTTCACTATAGAGGAGAGACTTAGGAGAAAGAACTGGAAGCCAGATCTCCCAGTTTTCAGCTGATTCAGCTGATAGGAGGCAGAACAAACCAACAATAAACAGGAAAAGCATTGAAAAGGACTTTGAGACTTCTGTGATTTTTATCAGCAGATGGCAAGTGTAATTTAATCTAAACAAACTAATAATTAATTGGGGAGCAAGAAGGTTGGTGGGCAGAAAATAATCCTCCAGCACACAGATCAAGAAAAGGATTTAGGGATTATTCTTGAAAAATCATTAAAACTATCAGTCTAGAGCATAGTTCTGGGAACAAAGGCAAACAGCATTAGCAGAGAGAAAGCATAGAAAACTGGGGGTGGTACCAGTTATTTTGAAAAGAACTTGTTTGATCTAGTCAGGAATATCATCATGGTAGCAATTGTTATGTAAGAAAGTAATATAAGAATGACAAAACCCAAGAATCAAATGCATCCACTTACACAGGGGACTGCAAACTCCAATGCCTTCAAGGACCAAGCACATAGGTGAATGTGTGAAGTCACCATGGGAATGGTGACTTTTAGGAATGGCGGCAACTGAGTTAGAATGGAGGGCGCTTAAAGGTTTTCAGGTTTTTGCACACACACCCACACATGCACCCACCCACCCATCCACCCACACATTATATTTGCCAAACAAAACCTGTGTGCCTGCTCGGTTCAGCTCTTGGCTGCCAGTGTAGATCTGGGACTAAGAGTTTTGTTTGGTGCCTCTCTTCTGCCTCCTCCCTACTTGGAGGGTCCCTGGAGGGCAAAGCTGTGTCTTAACCTTATATCCTGGCTGCACTGCATCTCCCTTGTTACTTTGCCCAATGAACACTGGCTGCAAGTGCTGAAATGAAGAAGGCACTCCTGCTACATGTAGCAGAAAATGGCTACTGACAATTGCTGTACCTGTTATTCAGTGGCCATGACCTCTGAAGTTGCACATCAAAAAGAGCCCATGTGTGGGCCAAAAATGCCAATTCTGTGCTTGATTCAGCCTCCCTAAACCTACTTTGCATGTGATGTGTAAATTGTTTTTGTCTATATTCCATATAATGCTGCACTTTTTTTTTCTGTTCAGTCTATTCCTCCCTCCAAGCTTGACCTTTCTCCATCCCGATCTTTCCCTTCCTGTCTTTAGCATTATAAAAGGGAATTTCTCTGTTGGTTTTTCGTTTTCTGCTCTCTCGTCTTGGTTCCTTTTGCTCTTTATCCTTTCTTTTTTCTCACATTTGTATTGCAACCTCAATGAATGGTATTGTCAGGGAGCATGATCTTCTGGTTAGTAGAGTTTGTGTTCTTTAACTGAGATTCTACTCTCTCAAACAGTGCAACCTTTTTCTGGTGGGTAATGTTTCTGGAATAGATAGATAGTGAAGAAGTACTTTAGGCTGATTTTTATTTATCTGTTTAAATTCTGTACTATGAGATCTATATAAAAGAATCTACATGACATATATGTAATAAATATGTAAATGATATATATATAAATTATAAAGCATAATAAAATGAATACCTCTGAACCCACCTTCCATCTTAAGAAGTAGAACATTGAAAATGCTGTTGACATCTTGTATTCTACTCAGTGTTTCTTTGATGCCTGCCAATCCTGCCTTAGGGTCACCATTATAAGCATCAATTATGACTGTACAATATGATGGATGCATAATGTAATGCTTTAGTCAAAATGTAAAATAAGCCTCTGAGTTGCTTCTTGCATCTGTCATCTCTTCTCCTTCCCAGATGTCACTGCTGTGGCATGGGCCTTGAGGAGCTCATCTATACCATGACAAGAGCACCCTCATTTGTCTCTCAGTCTCCTTTTCACCCAAGGTTGAACCAGGAGCTGGATACAGAGGCAGGCCTCTAGGAGGGTATGAGTAGGGGGGGATTCAGTCCATACAGACAAGAAAATATGTGTATCAATTAGAAATATGCTGTTAGTTCAGTTTTTATATAACTCCAAATAACTAGCAAAATATGAATTGATTCTATTTACCTGCCGCACTAGTTTCCAATTGTTCTGTGACAAATTACTACAAATTAAGCATCTTACAACAATGCACATTTATTATCTCATAGTTTGTGTTGGGCAGGATTTCAAGGCAAAGCTTGGCTGCATCCTCTGCTCAGCCTCTCATATGGCTGCAGTAAAGGCATTGGCTGGGATTGCACTCTCATCTGGAGGCTCAACTGGGGAGGAATCCACTTCCAAGCTTATTCAGGTTGTTGGCAGAATTGATTTCCTGTGGTTATATCACTGAGGGTCTCACTTTTTTTGCTGGCTAGTGACTGGAGGCTGATCCTGAGTTCTCGGGGTCACCTGTAGTTTTTCTTGCCACATGGGCTTCTCCAACATGGCTGCTTGCTTCATTGCTGCACGGAGAGTCTCTGGCTTCTGTCTGCTAAGGTGAAGTCTTATGTGATGTAACATAATCCAGGAGAGTGACATCCCATCACCTTTGTCATATTCTGTGGGTCACAGGACCTGCCTACACTCAAGGGGAGGGGATGACACAGTGGCATAAACACCAGAAGGGGAATCACTGGGGGTCATCTTAGCAGTCTATCTACTACATATACCTAAGTGGACAGTGCTTTGGAGCAGGAAAAAAATCCTCATCAGGCAGATATATTTTGTTGGGGTTTCTTCCCAAAGATTGTGTGATTATAATTAACTGAAAGTTGGCGTTCTACTGAAATTTTAAAACCAAATGATGCATTATGTAGTGCTGAGTATTTGGAAGGAGAGATTTATTTTATTATTTAAATTTTAAACCCTAAATATACTCCCCAAAGTGCTTTAGTTAAAAAAATTATAAAGTAGATCCGATGAGAGAAAAAGTATATAGTAGAGGGAACTATTTTTCCAATTTTAGAAAAGACAATTGATTCTGTTTGGACTAGGAAAAATTAATCTGGTCCTGAATATGACTTTTTCAAAAGAAAATTCATTTCTTCCTGTTTACATTAAATAAGTATTGAACCACAAAAATCCTGGTTTACAGGGATACAAGTTAATTAGTCAGCCCAGCGTACTTGTCAACTTTTGCCCTAACTTTCACACTGTCATTAAAGCTATTTGTCTTAAACACAAACTTGGTTTTGTCACCTTTCTGATAAAAGCCTCTGAGAATTTCCCATTGCCCATAGGATCAACTTCGTCTTTTTTTTTGAGACAGAGTTGTGCTCTGGCACCCAGGCTGTAGTGCAGTTGGGCAATCATAGCTCACTGCAACTTCAAACTCCTGGCCAAAAGCAATCCTTCCACCTTGGCCTCCCAAAGCTCTGGGATTACAGGCAGGAGCTACTGTACCTGGTCTTAAATCTTAAGCCTGATATTTATGAATCTTCAAAAATTGGCTCCCTTCTACACTTACCATCTTCCTCTCCTTTCATGCCCCTTGCTCCATCCAATGCTGTGAGCAAACCCACAGTTTCATAAACCTCATTGCTCCTCTTTCTTGTCCCTGCCTCTGCACAGGTTATGCCCTGTACTCGGTGTGTATCTACTCACTCTTTGGGAGTTCCAGAGACTTTGCTTCTAGGCCCCAAGGAGAGATGTATCTATTTCTCTTACCAATAGATTCCTTGGGGATAGTGCCTGACACACAGTAAGTACTCAAGTATTGCCTGAATACTTAAATCTCAGATTTATCTTATTTAAAATGAGGGATTAGATGAAATGATGGTTCCTTATAGCTCTAAATTTTAAAAAATCATCACATGGATTAAGAGAATGTAAGACTGCATATAAATAAACTGTGTGGAACAGATTCTAAATGCTACAGGGTTTCAGAGGAAGAAGGTATTATTCTGTGCTGGAATAGTCAAGAACATTTTTTGCTAAAGGAGGTGGAATTTGAAATAGGTATTGAAAGATGAGAGGGAGTTTGAGCCCTTCCTAACATGATGCCTTCTTTATAGTAGGCCCTCATTAAGTTTACTGATTTGAATTGAAATGTAGACAAAGGGGGAGGAGGAAAGACTTTGCAAATGAATTAAAGCAAGACCAGGAGCTCCAGTGCAGGAATGAGCACTGGTAAATGTGGACTAGGAGGACATTTTCCTGAGCAAAGTGTGTTCTGGCCGATAGTGAAAACTAATAGTGGCTCTGTAGGTTGAAGTGAGATTATGGAAGATCTGAAAATGAAGGAGTGCAGTTTGGATTGGTATGGTAGGCAATAGTGAGCCATGACATCTCCTCTAAATAGGATGATATTATAGTATTTTAGGTTTATTAGTCTGATGCTGGTAAGCAGGCTAGATGGGCAAAGAAGAGGATAGTCAGGGAGATTCGGTAGGAGGCCTTCACTTGGATAAAAATAGTTCCTTATATTTTTACACCTCTGTGATTTAGAAGATACCCACTAAGCCTACAAGAGAGGTTACCACAAGCCTTGTAGGAAGGTAGAGAAGATATTAATATTTTAGGAGATATTAATATTCTTATTTTACATGAGAACTGTGATTCAATCTGAATTAGGCCAAGGTCATATAGCTGGTAAATGGTACATGGTAAACGGTGTCACTGGAACTCATACCTACTTTTTTTCTTAACTTTTGTGGATGATTACTTTTATGTGTCAACCTGACTGGACTAAGGGATGCCCAGATGGCTGGTAAAACATTATTTCTGGATATATGTGTGGGGGTGTCTCTGCACGAGATTAACATTTGAATCTGTAGAGTGAGTAGAGGATCACCCTCATCAATACATGTGGGCATCACCCAATCTGCTGAGGGTCTGAATAGAACAAAAGGGCAGAGGAAGGGCAAATGTGCTTCTGTTTCAGCTGGGACATCCATCTTCTCCCACTGCTGTGGTTCTCAAGCCCTCAGACTCGGACTGGGAGACTGGGATTTACACCACTGCCCGCCTTCCCTCAGTTCTCAAGAAAGAACAGATTAAACCACTGGCTTTCCTGCAGTGATAGGTGTCTCTCTCTCTCTCTCTCTCTCTCAAGAAAGAACTGATTAAACCACTGGCTTTCCTGCAGTGATAGGTCTCTGTCTCTCTCTCATTCTGTTTCTCTGAAGAGCCCTAACTAATACAACTTATAAGCCCAGTATTCCTGCCATTAAGAAAAAGACATTTCAAACATTAAAACTGAGGAAGCTATGCAACTTTATAAGATATGTGTATCAGCATAATGTAGTGGAAAGAGCCCTGGCCCAGATATCAGGAATTTAAATCCTAGTCCCCAGGCTAAGGCAACCAGTGTGGCCTTCAATAGAAACATTCTTCTGTGGTCAGCTTCCTTTTCCTCATCTGTCACAGGGCAGTTGTGCTCAAGTTCATTCTGGCTCACTCGTCTTGGAATTTATGTGTCATCAGCTAGAAGTTTCGATGACCCAGTGAAGCTGGCATCATGGCAGCACAAACAAAAAACAACGAAAAACTGGAGGAGATGGTTCATTTTTGGGCCAAGGGTGATGAGTTCAGGTTTGCACATTAGGAAAAAGCTAAAGGGTGTGGTAGACAGAATCATGGCCCCTTAAAGATGACCACAACCTCATCCCCCAAATCTGGGACTATGTCGCCTTATGTGGCAAAAGAAACTTTGTAGATATGGTTGATTTAAGGATTTTGAGATGGGGAGATTATCCTAGATTATATTATGGGTGGGTCCTCATAAGAAAAAATAGAAAGGCAAGTCAGAGTTAGAAAAGGAGATGCAGAGGCAGAAGCAGAGGTTGGGTGAAGTGATTCCCCTCTTTGAAGATGGAAGTGGAGCAGAAGCCAAGGAATGCAGACTATAAAACCGAGAAAAGACAGCAAAATGGATTTCTCTCCTAGAGGCTCCAGAAGGAACACAGCTCTGCTGGCACCTTGGTTTTATTTCATTTAGTTTTTGAGACATCTCACTCTGTCACCCAGGCTGGAGTGTAGTAGTGTGATCATAGCTCACTGCAGCCTTGAACTCCTGGGCTCAAGAGATCCTCCCACCTCAGCCTCCATAGTAGCAGGGACTACAGTTTTTGTAGATACGGGTTCTTGCTGTATTTGCCAGGGTTGGTCTCTAACTCCTGGGCTCAAGAGATTCTCCTGCCTCCGCCTCCCAAAGTGTTAGAATATGGGCGTGAGCCACTGTGCCCAGCCAACACCTTGATTTTAGCTCCGTAAGGCCCCTCTTGGAGTTCTGGTCCTCCAAGACTGTCAGATGAACTTGTAATGTTCTGAGCCACCAAGTTTGTGGTACTTCATTACAGCAGTCACAGAAAGCAAATAGCAGAAGTGACTAGGGAGGGAGGACGAATATTTTTTGAGCCCTTTGTGTGCGTCAGGCATTGAAGTCACAATAAACTGGTAGGGGTAACAGTGTGCTCATCATTTCAAATATTAGGAAAATAAACCTAAGAGCAGAAGTAACTTGCCCAAAGTGACATAGTCAGGAATTGAGACTGGGGGCTGTGTGCGTGCTTATGCATCATGCATATGCTGTGCTGAAAGGCAAAAGCCCACAAGAAGCCTACATAGCGACATCATCACACAATGCTGGAAAACCAGGAAAAAATGTGATTGTGTACAAATCAATGGACCAGGGAGTTGGCAATGGGGAAGACCTTCAAGTGAATGGCCAGGACCAACTGTGTATCAGTAGCAGGTGCTTTTTATACGTGCTATTTCATGAAACACTCACAAAACACCCTGCAAGGTAAATTTTATTCTGCTTATTTTTATGGTTAACAAAGGGAGGCTTCAATTAAGAAAGTACCTTGCCCCAAATACTATAGCTAGTTAATGGCAGAGCTAAGATTTAAATATAGAGCCTGCCTCCTGTGATTAAGAAAAACAAAACATTTTTATTTTAAAAAGGGAAGACCCAGAGAAGGGCATAATTTAACCATCACTTGGCAGTATATGACCCCACCACACAGAAAGGATCAAAGTTAGCTTCGTGGCATGAATGTTTATATAATTATTTGTTCTCCAGGTGTTTAGCACAGTCCTGGATATATTATAGGCACCCAATGTATACTTGTGTAGTGAAATCTGACAGTGGGACAGAGGCGCTTCTGTGTAAGGTTAACTAAAAAGGCTGAAACCCTTAAAGTCTAGATGATGAAGGCTGAGATCTGATGGGGCTCAAGTATAACAAAGTCCATTCTCTCTTTGAAGGATTTCAGCAGGATGAATGAATCACCAGTCTCCTCCCTTTCTCCCCTTCCTGACTGCCCAAAGCACATACCCTTAACACCAAGCCCTTGGGCCCTTAGCACTTTACTTCACCCTGCTGTCTTGACTGTAGGGGCTCCCACTGCCTCCAGCATCAAGCATAACTTTCTAGGGTGCCCTAGCCTTCTCCCTACCTGCATCTTCCCTCTCTAGCCTCATCCCTTGTCCATGCAAATCTTTGTCTCCGGTCAGCCTGATGCCCTGATGGGAGCCCATGGAATCCTTATCTCACACCCATCCCTCCCCTTACCTACATCTCTGTCCAGAGCTCCAGCATTTTGGTGAACTCGCCCCACACCCCGTAATGCCTTCTTTAACTCTTCCTGCTCCTCTCCCTAATTATTTTGTTACTATTGCCAGTGCCACTCCATTTGCACTTAGAATAAAATAAAAATTCCTTAGCACAATTGGAATGCCTCTTTCTTCCATCTCAGTCTCCCTTGGATCCCCTCTCCTTTTTGCCTATGACGTCACATACCGGCCTCCCTCAGGTCGAGGAGCTCACAGCTCAGGCCCTGACATGGGTATTTTTCTGCATTTGGACCCTGCCATCACCAAAAATAGTCCCTCCTGTTTCAATTACAGCTTAAATGTCACCTTAGAGTTGGCTTCCTGATTCCTCATGTTTCAGTAGATCCCATTTTGTTTAAACCTCTTGGTTTTTAAAAAACCTTTTATAAATGCTTTCTTGTTTTCATCTTTATAATTATTCATTTGTATGTTTAGTTGATCACTATCTGCCACTTCCGCTAGAGTCAGCTCCATGTACAATGTGTTTTGTTTTCAGCACCTAGCATGATGCCTGACATGTAGTAGGTGCTTACACACTTGTTCACAAATGAATCTCTTATGTTAATCTCTCTAATCACTAATTGTTCTGTATATCTGAGCATCACTTCATGACTTATCTATAATGCTATTTTGTTGACTCATGTTGCTGGGTGTCTATTTCCTGTCAATAGGACTGTACATTGCAGAAATGATCTCTTATATTTCTTTGTACCAAAAGAAGTTAGATGCAAAGAATCAATGAAGTTAGACTTAATTTGGTGTCTGTCACATTCTGAAATACTATAACCAGGATACGTGTCTAAACTTGAAGGAGACATCACAGTGGGGTTTCATGTTACTTAGGGTCCTGGTAGTATTGGTTGGGATCTAAGGTCTGCACTGAGCCTAAGAACTGTGTATACCCCAAATTTTCTTTGCACTGGAGACATCATATCACTTGGCCAAAAGGCCAACGGAGCCAGCATCAGATACAACCTTGTATCTTTGGTTGAGGACCAGAGAAAAGACTTGGCTTGAATTGGGAGGGCATGTGGGAAGACAAACACAAGGCTTTAAGTCCTAGAATCCCACTTTGTCTGGGAAGACAATCATATTAGGAACTAAGGAACAGAGGTCTACAGTGTTCTATTTCCCATCTCACACTCAATCTGGGGACATGTGCTCTATGCTCATTCTCGGAAGTGGCCTGTATGATTTGATTTGTTATTGCTTGATCTTCATTTTCTTTCTTTCTTTTTTTTTGAGACAAGGTTTCACTCTCTTGTCCAGGCTGGAGTGCAGTGGTGCAATCACAGCTCACTGAAGCCTCGACCTCCTGGGCTCAAGTGATCTTCCCACCTCAGCCCCCCAAGTAGCTGGGACTATGAGTGCATACCACCATGCCAGGCTAATTTTAAAATTTGTTTTTTCAAAGACAGAGTTTTGCTATGTTGCCCAGGCTAGTTTCCAACTCCTGGTTTCAAGAGATCCTTCCGCCTTGGCCTCCCAAAGTGTTGGGATTACAGGCGTGAGCCACTGCACCTGGCGATCCTTATTTTCTTTTGGTTGGGCATGATTAGTTGACTCCACACACGGTAAGTGTACGTATGATAAAGTTACACTGTACTCTGCTCTTTGGGGAGTAAATACATGAAGCTTGTTATCCTTACTTAGACAATACAGTGGATAAAAATATAAAGAAGCTCAAGAAGGGTTTAAATCAATTCACAGATGTCAGAGTTATAACTAGTTATTAAGAGACAAAAAACTTCACAAAATACTGCTCAGTGATGTTGCTGTTAGAGAATACAGATGTACCTACCCCCGCCGATTCTTACCGATCTCTGTGACACTACATATGGGTGCATATTCCCTGCGACCTCCCCAAACTTCCCCCCAAACATTTATTATCTTTCTGCCATCCTTGTTCCTACTCACAGCATTTCTCTCCACCATTACCACCACCCTACAGGTAATCACTTTGTTTCTTAGGTATCTTTCCAGAGTTGCTTTATGCAAATACAAACAAATAAGAAAAGATAACCTTATCTCTTCCCCTTTCTTACAGAAAATGCAGCATGTTCTATTGTTTTGCACTTTGAGTTTTGTGTAACAAAGCATCCTGCAACTCTTTGTATATCATTAAAAAGAAAACTATCATTTTTCAACATCACTGCACCATATTCTGTTGTGTGGATGTACCATAATTTATTTAACTAGTTCCCCTTTGGGTGGACATGTGGGTTTTTTCCTTCCATTCTTTCTGTCAATTGTAAGCAATGCTACATGAATAAACTTGTACACACATACTTTCTGACATCTATGTATTTATCTGTAAGATAAAGTCCCATAAAAGGGATGGCTGTCTCAAAGGGTACCTGCATTTGAAATTTTGGTAAGTAGTGCCAAATTCCCTTTCATAAAGATTGTACCATTTTGCACCACCAGCAACAAAGTATGAGAGTGCTTGCTAACACTTCAATTCTTAATGTCGAATATAGAAATGTAGCTTCTAGGGATAATGGGTTCTATGAGCTTACTCCTCAGCACTCAAAGAAGTCCTGTTTCTATAGAAGTCAATAAGATATAAGGCACAGAATTGATGAGGATGACATCCACCTACTCTTTTGAAGCTTTATGTAGGCTCAAACTAGGAAAATCTTATGAAAAATGTATAAGACAGCCTCTTTGTAATGCTTTTGCTGAGGCCTATCCCCATATTGGAATTGAGGTGTTCTGTTTCCTAGTTGCATACCAGCATTGTAATAGGGTCTCTACTCTGAGTAACACAGTAACACTAATTTCATTTGGAAGTGCCAGTAGCTGCCTGTCCCAGGACAATGGCAGGGTAAGTAGCAGGCTTTGGAATTACACCTGCCTGGATTCTAATCTATGGCTCCCCTTACCCATGTGACTCTGGGTAACTCATTTGACAGACTCGAGTCTGTTTTCTAGACCATTAAAATGGGAATACTAATCCTCATGCCTTTTTGGACTGCCATATAATTAAAAGGAGTCACGTATGGGAGACTGTTTAGTACATAATAGCATTCAACACTAACTTTCCTTTGTGCCTTTCTGAAAATAGAGAATTGGGAAGAAAAACCCCAAAGGGCTTCTAAACATTTAAAATTTATGTCACAATTTCTGTATGTTAAAGCTTTTTAACTTTACTCATAGAAGAGGCTCTAAAAATCTATTTAGTATTGTTTTACATGTAACTCCAACATGCTTTGTTGTTTGGCTTCTCTGTCTATATTAAAGTGTAAATACAGGGGCCAAAGTTGTTAATTGACTGAATAAATAAAGAAAGCAGAGATTAAAAAATACTGTTAGAAAAAACCACCACTGCTACCACCACCACCACCAACCTCAACAACAGTTGGTGCTTAGCAGGCCGGCGCAGGCTCAAAAATAGTTAGAGCCTCTTAGCATAAGGCCACTTCAAGGTCAAGTTGTCAAGAAAAGGTCAACTTTCTGCCTGATGTGCAGAGCACAAGCCAATGGGCAATGCATTTCTTTCACTTTCCCCCCACTTTAAAGTTTTGAGGTATCTCTGTAATGATTGAATTTTATGGAGATTTACATCATAAAATGTAAAATACAATTTTTTTGGCACTTAAAGGTGAAATTTCAGTTATCTGGAAAATTAATTTGCACTAATTTAATCAATACTTATAGAGTGCCCACTATGTGTTCAGCATTGTGCTAAGTGCTGGCTTACTTGGAACAAAAATCGCCCCCAAAATTCTAGGTAAAAGTGTGCCATCCAAAGCACAGTCCAGATTTATGTTAACTTTTCAGTGAGTCTTCATGAGAGGTTTATTATCATTGTAACTGATTTTAATTTTAGAGCCTTCTGGGTTCCATAATGTATCCTTCTTCCAAAGAAAGTAGAAGGACAAAATTGTTGAAACAGCAAATGTAAAGTTGAAGTCACTTGACAGTCTGAGAATCTTACATATCTACTTGAAACTTCAATTGTAATAAACACTTTTGACTCATAAGCTCATTTGTCAGCCTTATATAGTGAGTGTAATTTACTTAGCTAATTTCACTAGTTTATGTTCTTTCAGGGCACACAGAAATAGGAATCATAAATACACCATTACTGCCTGCTTTTGTATCTCATTTCACAGCCTCATAGCTTAAATAGAGAAAATATATTTGAAAGCACAAATTAATTGCACCTATTTTCTAGAAGTATTTCAAAATGCTTTCTTTTATTAGAGATACCAAATACACTCAGCGATAGAATTTAAGTAGAAACATGTCAGTATTATGCAAACATAATAATAACAACAGTAATAATAATAGCAGTTACTCTCTAGTGCTTAGCTGCCTATCAGGTATCATATTGAGATCCTTGAAAGGATTACCACCTTTACTCTGCCCAGCAACTTTTCAGAAAAGTCACTGTTGTTATTTCTATTATATCAAGGTGAAAACAGATTTGAAGAGGTAATCTTGCTCACATTATTCATGTTACTATTTTAGTGAAATTGGGGTTCATACCTGGGCAATCCTACTCTGTATTTATGCCATGTAAGGTGTTATTCATTCAAATTCAGCAAAGAAACAGAATCCCATCTATATGCAGAAATAATCTTTACCTGCTGGCCTTAAGTTTTACTACCATAGGCAGTATAAGGCTTACATATGAGTATGAGTTTTACATACCATAGGGAGTATGAGGCTTAAATCATAGCATGAAATACATGGATACAGTTATATGGCTTGTTTCTAAAAGTTGATTTTGGAATCACTCCCCTCTTCCCAATGTATGGGAGTAAAAATTCACTATTAGTAATTTTTCTAGTCTTCAGAGATTTCACACTGGCATATATACTCATGAAAAGCTGTGTCCTAAAATGTAGTATCCCCATCTACCCTGCCACTCCCAAAACTCATAGGTGCCATAGTATTCAATAGTATCAAAGTAACTATTGAAGTTGTCAAACGCACCTTTCTGCCATAGAACCTCCAGCCATATAAATATTACCGAATTTGTATTCTTAATATTCTAAAGACAGTTATTGGCATTATTAGAAGACTTTAGTGAAGGGAGAAGTAGACAGAATCACAAAAATGAGTTCAAAAATCTAGGGAGGTCAATGAGAAAATTCAGGGATTTTTTTCCCCCTCATTCTTTTTTTAACTGTAAAATGTTCATTTCATCTGATCAGGAACAACTGTAACCATGTAGCTTGCCCTATTTTGGCTATCTGGCTTCAAAAATACTTTCACTGGAAGATCATTGTAATTCAAATCCATTCAGTGCTGTTTCACTTTTGTAATTTGTTAGCTAAGTTTAAGTAGTGTATCCTGCACCTACTTTAATGATATAGCACATTGATAACATTTTTTCCTTATTTAAAGCAATGTTTACCCACAGCGCCTTGGCACCAAAAAAATTCTAAAAGGCACTCCTTACACATTTAAATAACCTGAACAAATAATTGATACAGGTTAAGCCCTGGCTAGTTCTGCATTTTCCAAATTAAGATCACAGAATTTAAAAATTACATATTAAAAAAAAAGTTGGTAGAATATATTTCCATAGGGCAGAAAATATATTCAAGGTCACAATATGCCCATTCATTCCTTGCTCCAACATGTAAGACCCAACCAGGCTGATTTCCAATTGAATTTTGCCTGAAGCTTTTTTAAGGGAATGATGGAAACTTTATTACAAAAGGTGGTAAAGTTGTCAGTGACAGGAAAATCAGGAGGTCAGCAGAGGTAAGAGGAGAGGTGTCTAAATGGAAGTGAGAATCAGTAACTTGCTTGTGAAAATCTGACTTATGTAATTTTTAAAGACCCTCAAAATAAGAGAAGAATAAGAGAAATTTAAAAGAAAATAGAAACAGCCAAAGAGGTGAGACATAGACATTTTGATGGGGGGGGGGTTGTCTAACTACACAATGAGGTCATCCCATCTCCCGGAAGTGACACGTAATCACCTGCTTTGCACTAGCTCCGCCCCTTCCCTCAGAGGTCCCGCCCCTCCACCAGCAGCCGGGAGGGTGTTAGGGGGCGTTTCTCCAGGAGGAAAGCTGTGAGCTGCGACGCTGAGGAAGGGGACCCCAAAACGTCTGGCACTGCCCCCTCCAGGGATCACTTTGGACCGCCTCACTCGGCCCAGCCGGATTCTGAAACGCCGAGGGGTCAACCTGATGGGTTTCGGGGTCAACGGAAGAGGGGAAGGGGAGCCCTGGCGGGGAGAACCCCCCGGTCCCCCGCCCAGCAGCTGAGGCACAGGAGGGCGGCCATCTTGGCCGGGAGGGTAGGGCTGGGGAGCTGCGGGCGCCGTGCGATTGGGGGGCTCGCCCGGAAGTGACGCCAACTACCCGGAAGCGGAGGGGGTTCCCTGGCCCACTCCCCCCTCGTTCGTTTGCTCCCCCGCTTCCTCCCCGCCCCCCTTCCTCTCCATTCGTTTCCCCCCCTCCCCGTTCCCTGCCTTCTTCCCCCCCCCGCCGTCCCTCCCCCCCAACCTCCGGAGCTGGGAAGAGAGTCAAGATGGCGGCGAAATCCGATGGCGGTGGCGTGGGGGTGGGCTTCGCTCAGCTGCACAACCTGGACGAGGCGGTGGGCAGCGGCGGCGAGGAGGACGGGGAGCCCGGGGGAGGCGGCTGCGGCGGCGGCGGCGACGGCAGCGAGCCCGGCGAGAGCAGCTCGATGCACATCTGCCACTGCTGCAACACCTCCTCGTGCTACTGGGGCTGCCGCTCCGCCTGCCTGCGCTCCCTCCTGGGCAGGAAGCCGCGCCGCAGCGCCGCCGCCGACGGGGGGGACCAGCCGCTGCAGCCTCCCGCGGCCCCCGGCGCCGGCCGCCAACCCCCGACGCCCTCGGCCGCGCGGCCGGAGCCGCCGCCGCCGCAGGTGGAGCGGCCGTGGCTCGACTGCCTGTGGATCGTGCTGGCGCTGCTGGTGTTCTTCGGGGACGTGGGCACCGACCTGTGGCTGGCCCTCGACTACTACCGCAAGGGGGACTACGTCTACTTCGGGCTGACCCTCTTCTTCGTGCTGGTGCCGTCGCTGCTGGTGCAGAGCCTGAGCTTCCGCTGGTTCGTGCAGGACTACACGGGCGGCGGGCTGGGCGCCGTGGAGGGGCTCACCAGCCGGGGCCCCCCAATGATGGGGGCCGGCTACGTCCACGGCGCGGCCCGCGGTGGCCCAGGCGTGAGGGTCTCCCCCACGCCGGGGGCGCAGCGCCTGTGTCGCCTCTCCGTGTGGATCTGGCAGTCGGTCATCCACCTGCTGCAGATGGGGCAGGTGTGGAGGTAAGAGCACTGCGGGGTGGGGGCGGGCCGGCCCTGAGGAGCCCCCCTCCGCCCTTCCGGTGCTTCGCGGGGCGGCCCCTCGGACGGGCCCAGTGCGGGGGGCTCGAAGGAGGGACCGGCCGCGCGCCGCCCCTGGCGTCTCCAAAAGACCAGCGTTTGATCTGGATCCCTGGCCACGCCTTTGGCCCGGGGAGGCCGAGACCTGCCGTTGGCCCGTCCTCGTCCCCGCTTCGCACTCGGCGGGGCTCTTGCCCCAGCCTGCCCTCCCCGTCCCCTCTGCAGAGCTCCGTTCCCAGGCGCCCCTTTTCCCTGCCTCCCGAGGTAACCAGCTGCGGGCGCCCTGGGCTGCACCCCAGCTCGCTGTCCGGGGGAGCCTTCCCTCCTCCAGCCGCTGCATTCGGGTTTGTTCCCAGGTGAGACATCCTCCCCTTTTCCCCCGTTCTCCCTCTGCAGTGGCCTGCGTGGGGCCCTGTGGAAAAACCCTTGCTGCCGCCTCCGAGCACTCCTGGATTCCACGCCCCTTCCCCCTCCTGCACTCCCAGCCCCTGTGAATGACTCCAAACCACTGCTCTCCGAGAAGGAAAAAAGACTTTTTTTTTTTGGTTTGCTGGATTAGACGTGTCCTTTTCTTAGCGACAGGTAAAAATGGGATAAAATGTGATGGGCGCGAGCGTTTGGTGTTAACTCTCACTTCCAGAAAATCAATTAAAGCCACCTGGATACCTATTCTGGGGAAACGATGTTTTTGGTAGCCAGGCCAGTGTGTAAGTGATTTATATTTACACAAGACGCAAGCTCGGCTTTGCGGCCCTTTCTCGTTTTGTAAATTTCCTGTGTCCCAGTTCAGTCCCTCACAAACCACTTGCAGGTGTTCTTTCTGCCGTGGCCTTCACTGACTGCCTCACTGGCTAAACTGAGGAAATGAACCCATTCACACCTGGGTACATCTGTGCCCTCTTACTTAAATTAGCTTGTGTGTATTCTGGAAACAGTGAGTTGTAGGTGAGAGCATTTGCAAGAGAAAAAAATCTTACTGAAGATAAATTACACAGGGACAAGCTCTTCAAGTGCATGGCTTCTGTGAGAAGACATTTTGCCTAGGCTGCCCTGACTCCAAGCTTAGTAGGAGATTTTAGGCATTTAGTAGTTCAGGTAACAGATATACCCAGGTTAGCTGAAATAAAGTCTGCTGTCTTTTTAATGGTTTGTCCAGATCTCTATTCAGAACTTATTTAAATAAAAACGTTTCAGAAAACATGGGATTGAATTAAGTCAAATCATGAGAGTAGATGCAAGAACTTTGTCTCCTGCTGGATTTACGTGCAAATTCAGGCTAGGGGAAGTGAGGGTGGTTCCGTAGGCCCTGCACCACCCAGAGTTGTTTACTGGCCTTTCTAGGCTGAACCAAACAGCTTTTTTTCTAGCTGCATTTGTCTGCAGATAATTTGTTTCCTGCTGATAAGTTTATAAGAAGTGAGAGAATAAAATAGGAAAAGGCCGATTAACTTTTAGCTGTTATAAGCATAGCTTGGGGTCAAATAAAATTCTGAAATATGTTTTAAATTTGAAATCTAAATTCCCAAACACCCACACACTCAAAGTCATATCGAATGAAAGGTAGTGTGTTTGGTATTGGAGATACCTTTTTTTTTTGGGCGGGGTTGGGGGGTGTTTTCTGGTTGTTAAGATGCCAGGAATGAAGCAGGGGAGGGACAAAAAGTATGGGGAAGAGAGATTTTAACATACCAGTAGAATTCAGCAGCATGTACTGGTAGGCTTCTGCTGAACAAGCCGAAGTGTGGGCAATAAAAATGTTGGTGTCAGGTTAAAATTCCTGAGAGAACTGTTTCTAATGGAATCTGTCCTGGACACTTACTAGTAGTAAGCTTTGAGACAGAATGAAATTGGAGTAGAATAAAATCCCACCTCCATTCACCTAAATGTTAATTGTTTCTTGGCAAAGTGGAAGTCCAGATTTTAGGGCAAACTGAAAAGTACATTTAAAATGTCAATTTAGCTTTTGTAGTTGTATGTAGGGTAGTATTTTTTTTTTCTGATCTTAACTTTGCTCTGCAGTGATATAAAGTGCCTGTGACTTTACTGTCTAGTTTTTTTTACATCTTTTTTCAAGATTAGAATATATCTCTAAATATTTCCTAAAGTTAACTTATTAAAAGACATGCTAATTTTAGTAAGTTATTTCTTCTAACATAGCTATACTTCAAAAGCAGTATTTACTGAGGAAGGATTTTATTAAAAAAATTTTTTTTCCCAGTTAGATGGTTTTGCTTGAAATACTGCAGGAACAAGGTCTGCTGTTTTAATACCTGCTAGCCATGTTGTTTGCGTTGAAATCATTCATATGTAAAAGCTTTGGAGGAATTCTTGTTTTAATCTTTCGGCAAACAATTGCTTGTCAATGTGTATGAACATACATCATCTCTGTTTTTATTGAAGATCTTTTGGGGTTATAGTTGTTTCCTTAAACATATTTGATGTGGAAACTTTGCTATTTCTTATGGTCACATAACATAAAGGTTAACATCTAATATTTCTGTCATTTGGTTTGGGCCGCATCTCTAAGAAAAGATGTCAGTGAAGTTGTACATTGTCAAAACTGATTCCATTAACCCATGAATACTTGTCTCTTTACATTTTTTAATGTAAAATTATTTGGTTATAGCTTGGACAAAGCACAACACCTATTTAATAAAACTTAGTTTCCCTCGATATTAAAGTGGGGCCCTTCTGTGCATCTTGCCATTCCTGTCAAGATGGCAAATACTTGACGTCTTTTATCAAATAACTTTACAGAATGTAAGAAAATACTTTTGGCTGGGCTGAAATTGGAGCATGGAATAGTGGTTGTCTGTAGAATGATGTGGCCCCATGAACCTGCTTTGCAGAGCACTAGTGTGTGATTAAGGTCTTTTTCATGCATGCCTTACTCCCACTAATTACTAAACATGTAACAGCTTCTGTACAGCTTGATGTGCTTTATTTTTCAGGTGCTTTTTGTGGGGATAACAGGCATGTGAATCACTTATTCCAGGAGCATGAGTCACATTGGGCTTCACTTTTGTACAATGTGTTGTTAATAGAGAGTGAGAGCATTTTCTTGGAGGGTTTGGCTTTAGGAACAGTGTGATTTAGTTTGCCTATTGCATTGATGTATGCAAGTTTTCCCTTCAGCTATTGTCCTTTCTCTGTTTTTGTGTTACTTTTAGAGGTTGCTTAGTGCATTGTCAGTTCTCTTCAGTCAAGAAGCAACAGTTCTTTGACCAAAATTTCATGGCCACATCATTCATCTCCCATTTAATGAATGTAGTTTTATGTGTGTTTGCACCCTTCTATTTCAGAGTAAAAAGAATTTACTTAACTTCTTTGTACGACTTGCCATATTTAAGAGGATGGTCAGTGGTTCTTTATCTTGTGAGATGGGATGTGGTAGAGGGTTGCCTTCAGGAGAGTAAAAAGGAAAAGGCATTTTGCATTTTATAATGGTACCATCCAGCTGAGCAGTCTACAGCTCTGTTTTAGCGTTGTTTTCTGATTTGAGACTGGTGGAAGTTGGATATGCAGCTCTCTACACAATCAGCAGTGAATGTTGCTGGGCTGGTGAAGATGCTTTATAATTTTTTTAATCACTCCCCTGCCCTCCTGTCTGCTCCTCTATGTAGGGATACTTAGCTTATTATGGGTCTTTGTTCATGTTGACTATTTTAGAATAGTGGTTCTTAGTTCTGGCTGAGAATAGAATCTGTTGCAGCACTTAAATAGAAAGGCCGAGGCACTGCTGGACCTGCTGAAGAAGACTCCCTGGGGAGGACGCAAGAAGTCATAGTTTTACAAGACCCGCAAGTGATCACGTGGGAACCCCACGCTTGAGAACTGGATTTCAGGCTTGTTCCACTTGGACAGGAATATTAGATTTGTGTTCTTAATAAATATGATGGCAGAATTGGGAAAGGAATGATCTGGTACCATTAAGTTTGGCCCCTGGATAATACCATAACAAAACGACTTTACCTTGGAAGCATGAGTGTCTAAAAGTACCTCAGGCATACTCAAGGGTGTGCACTAACGGTACTCCATGTTTTCTGTTTTTTGTTGTTGTTGTTGTTGTTTTTTGTTTTTTTGAGCTCGAGTATTAATCTCATTCTGAAAGAATTCGCAAATTCAAAGCAGTCTTCAATAAATGTAGCCCACTTCTCTTTGCCTTTTATAGGTTACAAATAATGTTTATGTTGCGTGCGAAAGGTATAATAATTCTGTTTAATTCTGAAATGATTCTATTAAATAGGCTTGAGGAAACATAACTGGGATTATGAGTGGTGTTGGGATAAGTGATCTGTAATGTCCCTCTAATGCTAAGATTTTGTGGTTTAAGAATGGTAATATTCAATATTTAGATACCTACAGATGAGGAGATTCGTTTGTGTGGGGCCAGGGTACCATTATAGACACATTAATAGATGGTATACTTGTATTTGTGGGCTGTGTGGGTGTGTGGGTAGAGAGAGAGTGTACTTTATATGCTTATTAATGGGTGGGAATCTAATTGTAAAAATAGCTTTTTTTTTTCATTTTATCCATAAACTTAATGGAATTCTGGTTAAAAAGAAACTCAGTGGGAGGCCGAGGTGGCGGATCATGAGGTCAGGAGATCGAGACCATCCTGGCTAACATGGTGAAACCCCATCTCTACTAAAAAATACAGAAAAAAATTAGCCGGGCGTGATGGCGGGCGCCTGTAGTCCCAGCTACTCAGGAGGCCGAGGCAGGAGAATGGCGTGAACCCGGGAGGTGGAGCTTGCAGTGAGCCAAGTTCGCGCCACTGCACTCCAGCCTGGGTGACAGAGCGAGACTCCATCTCAAAAAAAAAAAAAAAAGAAACTCAGTGGGATTTTTCTGAGGGGAAAGTTGAGTAAAATTGATCTAAGAAAAGTATAAATGTGTTTGAGTAGTCAAAAAAAACTTTGAAGAATGTTGAGACTTACCTAATCAGGAAGTGGATGTGCTATAATGTGTCAATAATTAGACCAATGTGCAGAGAAATTAAGCAGATAGTTCGCGAAGGAGAATAAAGAGTCTGTACATATATTGATATGTTAGTGAGAATTTAGTACGTAGTAAAGGTGGCATTGCTCATCAGTGGATAGAAAAAGAATTATTTAACAAATGATATTAGCAGTTGACTATCCATTTGGAAAAAAAAATGAATCTCTACCTTAGGTAAACAGAAATGCTAAAAGAATGAAAGGCGTAAACATAAAATGTTAAACTGTAAAAACACTAGGATGATTATTTTTTATAATGTTGCAGTGGGCAAGACCCTTTGGTACCATCAAGGAAAAGAAGGAGCAGATTTAACCACATGAAGTTGCCTCACCTGGTTTCTTCCCTGCTCCCTCCTCCCATCTGAAAAATCCAGAAATACATGCTTAGCTGTGAGGGTAAGTGGGTTGAATTGAGACAGAGATACTTCCTCCAGGAGAATGAATAAGAAGAGAACATCTCTAAAGATTTATTTCTTGTTTTTGAGTGAACAGTAACCCTAAAAACTTGACATTTATGGTAAATTTTAAAGGGAAGGGGATGAAAAAATGGCATGCTTTGGAGCGAAATTGCAACTGGGGATGCAGCATAGTATTTCCAGAAGGATCCAGAAACAAAGTATCAAAATCTGTATTGTAAGAAGGCTGGTGCTCCTGAAATCTAGCAGGCAGGTGCTTACTAGAAGTCACAAGTTGTTCATTTCTGTCTTCAACACGATTTGATACTATAGACTTATTCATAAGGTCAATTGCCTAGTCAGGCTTATGCAGTGGATAGATTCTGGAATGTTGGAAAGATTCTGTGGGATGCAAAAAGAAACTGTGTCTCTGATGTTGCCATTTTCACCCCAGGATGATTTGCTTTACAACGTGCTGTCTGCAAATAAGTTTGTGGTTAAAATTTTAGTTTACTCCCCATGATGTGCTATTCATCTAGTTTCTTCTCATCAGAAATTCTGGATTTCTTATTTGCCTCTTAAAAAGTAAAACTTTTAAAAAATTTATGAAAATATAGCCTCATTTAACAAGTTCATTGACTTTTGACTAATTGCCTAAAGACAATCCACTGCTTACCACTATTGGAGATACTTAAGAAAAGCACAGGACATAGCCTGGTATGAAGGGAATGACTGTTGGAATTAAGAAGTCAGGTTTCTCACTCTGCAAGTTACAAACAAACACTGGCCTCAGTTTCCTCATATTTATCAAACAAGCAGTTAAATGGATTGATCTTTAATGTCCCTTCAATGTAAAAAAGTTCTTTATGCTACAGGTATTTGTGCTTTGAAAATAGCTTTAGAGAGGGAATTTCAGATTCTGGTTTGATCAGTTAAACTATTTTTAAAGCAAGTGTGTATGTCTCCTAGGTGCTGATTCGGAGTAGAGTTCTAAGTCCTGCCATGGATTGTTTTGACTTATTAAACAAATTCTCATTTTGTGTCACCTACATATAGGGACATTTTGGACTTCTCATTAGTTAATGTTAAAATTTATGGCAGACTAAACCTACTGAGAAACTTGTGCTGACTTTATCAGCTAATTTTGTGAATTTGCAATGTCAGCTAAAATTAAACTATTTTTCAGTAGTCTTTTTTTGTAATCTGTTTAAAATTTTTAGTGGTAGATTAAGCTAAAGCAATATATGCATATCTGTTTAAGCCATGTATTTTGGAGGTTTTTCTGAATTGTTTACCAAGGTTAATTTCTTTTGTTGGGGGGGAGTCAGAAGCTTAAAATTACCTGCTGTAATTTGTTGTCTGAGATGTGTTCTTTAACTTTGAAAAGTTAGTGTTTGTAAAAAAAAATTTTTTTTAGTGATACCATCAGGTCACTTGAGCTCTTTTAGGAAATAATTCTGTTAAGTGAATTTTTTTGTTTGTTTAGATTAAGGTATAAGTTCTCTTTTGGCAGTAGTCGAATTTTTAGGAAAGATGGAATTTGCTAAGAGAATTCAGTGGATATTGTTACAGTGACATTAATATAGTTCTACATTAAATTCAACATTAGATTTTTCATTTCTTTATTTCTAATGTGGGTAGATCTTGGTATATTGTATTATTTTAATATAGCTCAAAACGTACTACAGCACCCTATGGTATTTTACAGATTTCTAACAAAAAATTTCTTCTCATTGATCTCTTTTACCTTGAAATATTAAACAAGTGGTTTAAAAAATAATTTTTGTTTTGAATGGAGTGTTTTTGTCTTCTTAGTTTAAATGAGGAAGCAATTTCTGTTTTATCTTGGTCACTGATTTAGAGCATGGACTGTGCTCATCATTCATTTCTAGGAAGAAATTAGAGTATTCATTTCACAGAGAGCTACATATTGTTTTCTTCACCACCCTCTTGGAGGAAAGGTAGGGTTGATAATTACAGTTTGCCCTTGCCACATGCTTTCACTCATGGGTAGGTGAGCTAAAACATTCGTATCACCATGATGCTTCCTTTTCTTTCTGTCTTAAATACACAGGACAAATGAGGAAAGGCAGCAGATTTGAGGAAGATGCCAAACTCATGGCTTGGGAAGCTTGCCATTGAAGTTGAGCAGGCAGGGCAATCCAGAACTCAGGCCCCTCCAGAGGGCAGGTGCCTGACTTTCTCACTTCAGCTATGTTTCTTCAAGTGTGGCAGAGACTCCTGTGTTAGGAGAGCTCACGGGGCCATTAACATGTGGATTCCAGGCCTTACTACAGACTCCAGGATCAGAGCCTCAGGGAGTTGGGCCAGGGAGTGTGTATTTTTGCTCAATTTTTGTTATTGAAGCTTTGAAGCGCACAGGGAAGTAGAGCAGTATAATGAACACCTGTTACCATTCACTTGGCTTCAGTAATTTTTTTTTTTAAAGAAACAGATTCTCACTCTGTTTCCCAGGCTGGAGTGCAGTGGCATGAGCATAGCTCCCTGCAGCCTTGAACTTCTAGGCTCAAGCAGTTCCCTTGCCTATGCCTCCTGAGTAGCTGGGGCTTGAGGCGTGTGCCACCATGCCTTACTCGTTTAAAAAGATTTTTGTAGGCCAGGCGCTGTGGCTCACGTCTGTAATCCTAGCACTTTGGGAGGCTGAGGTGGATGGATCACGAGGTCAGAAGATCGAGACCATCCTGGCTAACATGGTGTCTATTAAAAATACAAAAATTAGCCGGATGTGGTGGCACGCGCTTGTAGTCCCAGCTACTCAGGAGGCTGAGGCAGCAGAATCGCTTGAACCCGGGAGGCGGAGGTTGCAGTGAGCCCAGATTGTGCCACTGCACTGCATCCTCAGTGACAGAGTGAGACTCCATCTCACAAAAAAAAAAAAAAAAAAAAAAATTTTTGTAGAGATGGGGTCTTGCTATATTGCCCAGGCTGGTTTTGAACTCTTGGCCTCAATCAGTCCTCCTGCCTTGTCCTCCCAAGGATTATAGGCGTGAGTCGCTGTGCTTGGCCAGTTGTTAATATATTTATCTGTATGTGTGTGTATTTAACACATATCCTATCCTGATGTTGCACCTCTAAATACTTCACCTCAAATATGAAATGTTTAGAATAATTCTACAAAGCTACAATATCATTATTGCACCTAAGAAAATTAAGAGTATTTCCATAATTATCCTTAATTCTGTAAAATCATCTAATAGCTGCTTTGTACTCAGATTTGCCTAGTTGTTGTCCCCAGCAAATTTGCTTGTGGGTTTTTTCTCCCCTCCAAACAGGGACTTGATAAAAATTTATGAATTACATTGCTGTTTCTATAGAATAGTCCCTCTCTGTTTTTTTTTTTTTTCTCATGACATTGACTTTTTTCCAGGGTGCAGTCCAGTTCTCTTGTCTACTCATATTTTGCGTTCCTGAGTGTCTCTTGCAGGTGTCGTTTGCACTCTGTATTTCTAGTAAACTTGAAGTTGCATCTAGGGGCTGAATTACATTCAGGCACAAATTTTTGTCAGAAGTACTGCTTTCTTCATGTTGGCATCATATCAGTAGGCACCCCATACCTGTTTTGTCCCACTATTAGTGATGCTAAGTTTTATCCCTTGGTTAAGGTTGTGACTGCCAGATTTCTTTATATAAAGGTAGTTTTTCGCTTTGCAATTGGTAGGTAACTTGTGGGGTCATATGTTAGCAAAGTATCAGTGTCTCTTTTCCTAAATACCGTTTACCTTATGGTTTTAGTGTCTTTTGGGAATCCTTGCTGGAATCAATTATTAAGTAGTTGTTGGTGGTGGGGGTATGTGTTTTAAACAGGCTCCCTGGTAATTCTAACCTTTAAGGTTTGATAGCCACTGCTGTCCTATTAATAGAACTAGGAGCTGAGTTATCAGGTCTGTTGAATGGGTTGCCAGTAAACAGTTAATGAGTTTAAGCTTCGTGTTCATTTTAGAGAAACTAAGATCAATAAAGTGCCTCCTAAGGCCTCCTACGTCCTAGTTTAGTTGTTGGAGAGGACATGTGTGTGATACTTGCAGTAAACTTGAGATGAGCCCTGCTAGTGTGTTACAATGTATGACAAAAATCCAAGGAGAGTGGAGGAGGCATAGAGAAATTACTAAGGAGGAAAGGAAACTATATTGAATATTCTGTGTATGTATATATATATAGTCTCACTTAATTTTCACAAGCATTTTGTGCCCATTTTACAGATGAAGAAGTGAGCTTAAAGTGATAAAGTAACCTATGGCACTGGTGGAGGAAACTTTTGAAGCCAGAGCTCACAGAGCTGTGGGCGGGACAGAATTAGTTTGCTTTACCTCTGGGGCATTGTTGTCTGGCTTATTGAAGATGGAGGAATGATATACTTCAACCTCTGGGGCCTCTTGGTATATAGGCTGAGGTTCTTTGAGACCTCTGATGTCTAGTCTAATGTATTAATATTAAACTCTGCGGAGCTTAGGGTAGGCTTGTAAGTCTTGTAGTTGATTGTAACTGCTGATGAATCAAACAGCTGAGTAATATTAATACCTCTGGATCTGTGTCTTAGGACACAGTTTTCAGTACCTCACTCCATTCTCTTTCTTAGGGTAGATGCACCTTACAACCCCGTGACTTCCACGTTACACAAAGGAATATGTAGGTTTGGCATACCCCACAGGTCCCATGTAAATACTGCATTCAAATATGTTGGTTCTCTGTTGACCTGTTGGAAACATTGAGAACAGCATTTGTATCCCAAGGATATAAAGAAGCTGTTTTCTTTTCTTTCTTTTCTTTTCTTTTCTTTTCCTTTCTTTTCTTTTCCTTTCCTTTCTTTTTTCTCTTTTTTCTTTTCTTTTCCTTCCTTCCTTCCTTCCTTCCTTCCTTCTTTTCTTTTCTTTTCTTTCTTTCTTTCTTTTTTTTTTTTGGGACAGTTTCACTCTTGTTGCCCAGGCTGGAGTGCGGTGGCGCGATCTCGGCTCACTGCAACTGCTGCCTCCTGAGTTCAAGTGATTCTTCTGCCTCAGCCTCCCATGTAGCTGGGATTACAGGCATGAGCCACCATACCCGGCTAATTTTTGTACTTTTAGTAGAGAAAGTGTTTCACCATGTTGGTCAGGCTGGTCTCGAACTGCTGACCTCAGGTGATCTGCCCTCCTCGGCCTCCCAAAGTGCTGGGATTACAGGCGTGAGCCACTGCACCCGTCCAAAGCAGCTATTTTCAAACCTTGGCTGTGCATCAGAATCACTTGAGGAGCCAGATATTTGAGATCCACCATAAGAGACTGTAATCCAAGAGATCTGGGATGGGCCCAAGAATCTATATATTTAAAAAATCTAGGTTTTCAGAAAGTTCCCTAAGCAGTACACAGACAGGGATGAGAAGCATAGTTGTACAGGCTGATTTGTGCCAATATCTATGAGTTAGTTATCAAGGAGAAGGAGCATATGTTAGAATTGTTTGGGAATTTGTTTTTTGTTTTTGGTAAACTTTTTATCACTAGGCATCTTAGATTTAGAGGGGCGGAATGGATAAAAGAAGGTCCTCAGGTGATTCTAATGGATTACCAGTATTTAAACAATCTGAATGGACCTTTTAGCTGGAGTGGCTTGGCGAAAAGTCTGTATTAACCAAGGAGTTGCTGTTGCCATATATTATGCCTGGATTTAGAATGCAGGAAAGACATTTAACATTAAAATTATGACATATAATTGAGGATTCCTTTGATCCAAAAGCTTCTTTCTTTGGAAGTTTGAAGTATTTCAAGGTCATTATTATGAACGCAGATGATCCCCATTAGTGCTCAGAAGTGCCAGGTTAGAGGCATTTTATTATGCTTGGAAATTGATATTTCAATCCAGTGAATTTTGTGTCTCAAATTTAGAAATGTTATATTTGTTGTAATCAGTGCCAAGGATAAGATTCCTAAAAAGAAACTGGTGAATTGAAAGAGGAGACATGACCTAATAGATACTGAGTGTCATTAGAGACAGGAAAGAAGGGAGCAGAGAAGAAAAATGACCTACCTACGTTTTGCTTGATAGATTCGTGGGGAGAACAGCCAGGGGAGGGGATGAGGGGGAGTTGGATGGTGTATGCTGGTAAGATATTAGTGTGGCACATCAGCAAGCATCCCTGCATCTGTGCACACTCAAATACCTTCCCTTTGCACTCCACCTAGAAATGTACATGGGAATGGTGAGAAAATCCGAGAACCTTGTCACGGAGAAGCTCAGGGCCAGAAATCCTAGGAGAGGCTGGGCTGGCAGAGGTGGGGCCTGGGGTCTGTGGACTTGCACAGGGCAGGGAGGGTTAGATCCTCTGCTCATTAGTGATTCCGCATCAAAATGAGCAGAACTCCAAATCTGTCATTTTGTTTGGTCATAAGGAAGACAGCTTTTGAGTAGTCAACTGAAGAGTTAATAAGTCACCCTACACTGTACATTTAAAAGATGCCACTTTGCCTTCAAAGCTGAAGAAAACTCTGAAGGAAAAGATGATGTCTTCCAAAAAGGAATTCTGTGTTCAAAGTTTAAGCAATCAAGTGGTTTTGGTTGGGCCTAGAGGGTGATGGTATATATGGCTGTGGGTTGGAAGGGAAGAGAAACTACAATAAAGGACTCATTACTCAGTTTGCAGATGAAACAAAAGTTGTCAAAACGAAGCTGAAGTTAGAGACAATCACATGATGAGTTTGGAAAAACAGAATTTGAATGTGTTTGTAGTATTTGTGGACTGTGTTTGGGGCGTCCACTATTTGATAGGAACTGCATACTAATTTTTAGGTAGTTTCTGAGCTGTAATGTGGGAAAGGGTTGGTGTGTACCCAAGCAGGCCTTTGTGATTAAATGTGATATGTGTCAGGCATGTTACCTGCTTTTGGATGGGGTCTGATGAGGTTGAAGTGTATTTTTTTGCTTATTGCTTGGCATTTCAACTCACTATCTCAATTAGCGATGGGCTCATACCTACTGTAATGTGATACACACATTCCTGAAAAACCTCTCGTTCTGCAAAATCATACACTAAAAATAACAGGGCTGTAGAAAAAAAACAGGATTAAGGCCAGACTACTTAAAACTATGTAACTTTGTAAGTGGAACTTTAACAAAAGCAATGACAGTTGAAGTAAAAATACAGGGAGGCTTAACTCTTCCTTGAAACTTGCACTCAGCATTATACTCAGATGATTGTAGGGGCGTTATTTTATCCTGGGACATGTTTATCGTGGGTTATATAGATTCATTCTTGGAGATGTTAGTTTATTCTGGAGGCCAGTTTCACCAGAATTAAAGCTCTGTTTCAGAGTGTAGCCTTCATGTGCCCCCACACCATCATTGGGTGATGGAGAGCCCAGCAGATACTGAGGTGACTAAACCAGCCACCCCCATGCCTACTGCTTGCACAAAAGGAAGGTGCTTTGATATGATTGATTTTTCTTAGGGTTGTTTTCTTTTTTGTTGTTTTTTTCTAAGTCTTTCTCATTATTTGTGAAAAACTCTTGGCCCTCAATAGCTTCAAAACGTTAACATGCCGGGAAGAATCGCTCGTGAACCAACACTCCTTCTCCATGATACTGTTGTCATTCCCATTTTGCCAGTCATGTGGGAAGGAATCCATGTCCCGCAGACATGTGTTGCAGCAGTTCTGGCATGTTTTTGAATCAGCGATGGTGTCACGATGCAGCTTTTGAGAATGTCAAGTTTCAGTTGCGTTGGGAAGTTCTTGTTTGGGAGATATCCTATAGTGTTTCAAGGTTAAGTGACATTTCTTACCTTTCTTATGCTTTGTTGGCCCTTGTCTACAATAAAGAACTGAAGTGGAGCTATTTTTGTCCACTTTTACATTCTGCCTCTAAAACCTAGCCATAGGGTGGGATGCTATAATTTCTTGATGCGGCATTGGTATTTGAACAACACACATGAAGCAGGAATGGTTTTACATTTTGGTTCATTTGAAATGTGGTTATAGTGAGGTTTTAAATAAATCATCTGAGCTACAGTAAACAAAAAAAGAGCAACAGTAGCCAGTTGTCAAGGAAAAGACTGATGGGTAGAATAAACAGACTGCTTTCTGCAGTGTAAACAATCTGTTTTCATGATTTTTTTCTCTTTCTTTTTGAAGGGTGATTGGGAGAACTTCCAAATTAAGTAGAAGTTAAATATGAGAGGCAGTAAAACCACAGTGCGTATGTTAGTGATTATTACAGCCTGTTTTCTCAATAGCTCTAATAACAAAAATGTCAGTGACTGAACACAATAGAACAGTCTTGTTTGTCGTGGGGTGGTATGGCTGGTGGTGGCTTCGACGTCCTCAGGGCTCAACACCTCAGCATTCAGTCAGAGAAAGGAAAGAAACTATAGAGAAAGTATAACTGTTTCTTAAAAACTCTAGCTTGGGCCAGGCGTGGTGTCTCATGCCTGTAATCTCATCACTTTGCAAGGCTAAGGTGGGAAGATCACTTGAGTCCAGGAGTTTGACACCAACCTGGGCAATGTAGGCAGACCCTGTCTCTACAAAAATTAAAAATAGATGAGCTGGATGTGGTGTGGCACACCTGTGGTCCCCAGCTAGTTGGGAGGCTGAGATGGGAAGACTACTTGAGCCCAGGAGGTTGAGGCTGCAGGGGGCTGTCATTGTGCCACTGCAGCCTAGATAACAGAGCAAGACTCTCTCTCTCTGTCTCTCAAAGCCCTGGTTTGAAGTGAAGTGAAACATATCACTTCCACTCACATGCCATTGTGAAGAACTAGCCGTGGACCATACCTAGATCAAGGGTGGCTGGGCAACACCTTCACATCACAGGAGAGGGAGCCTGCATTTTGCTGGATAGAGACTCAAAGAATTCTGTGTAGATCAGGTACCTTCCAGATTAAAGTGGGATGGGGATGGGGGGGCATGAATGTGTCTATGTGTGTGTATATATAAAAAAAAAAACGCTATTGATTGCAGAGTACAAGAGACGATTTCCTTTTAAAACTTTGATTTCTGTTTTGATTCGGGACTTGGCAAGCTTTTTCTGTAAAGAAGTATTTTAAGATGTGTAGCCACAGAAGGCCTCTGATGCACAGTCCCCTCGAAAAATATAAAAAGCATTCTTAGTCTGAGGGTCGTACAGAAATAGCCTGAGCCCTGTTTCCATCGATCAGCTCAAACAGGTAACTATTTAAATTAGCTTTTAAAAATACTTGTGAAGTTTAATGAAGAGTGAGTCATACTAAATACACTAAACTATCTTGAAATTATACAACTGGAGTTTTAAATAATTTTTCTTTAGATGATATTTCATTGAGGTAAAAATGACCTTCAGGGACTCAGTGAAAAGTATAGTAGCCATGTGCCCAAGACTCATCAATGTTCCAGGTCTTAAGGAAAAGTTCATTCGGTTGAGGAAAGATTGGATCTTGGTTTGTGAGCACAGCTTATGTACTCTTACAAAATCATGTCCCATCATTGGAGACTTTATTGGGTGCCATCTCCCAGGAAACTATCCCTAAAAGTGACTACTTATTCTCATCTGTTGAATATATAGACCACCAAATAGATATTTTAAAAATGTGCAAAATTGTACGTACATTTAGAAATTTACTCTAAAACCCTATACAGTAAATCTTCAATGTCATCAGTGAGTTCTTAGAAACTGCAATTTTAATTGAAACTACGTATGTGGAAACCAGTTTTCCCATAGGCTAATTGATACAAACAAGATTAAGTTTCTGTGGCATATTTCTGTTCACAAAAACACCACGAAACTTTTACGTAAAGACCAAAACACTTCTAGCATTAAACGTTGAAATAAATGTGAGCCATACGTATATTTAAGAAAGATTAATGCAACGTGAGATAATTCTTACCCACTTATTCCACCTGGTCACAGGTGGTCAGAGCCTATCCTAGGAGCTCAGGGCACAGGGCGGGTACCAGTCCTGGACAGGGTGCCATGCCATCACAGGGCACACTCACACCCGCACCCATGTCCTTAGACTGGGACCAGGTAAATGCATTAATAAACCTAATGTGCCCAGCTTTGTCTAGGAGGAAACCCAAGTACCCAGAGAGAAAAACCACCAGACAGTGGCCCGGTTGGGAATGGATTTTTCTTATCAACTGTGTAACTAAATGATGGTCAGTGAAACGATGTTATTTGAGGATGTGCTGTATACTAAAATATATGGAATTCTATTTGGTTTGTGTGTTAGTAACCCCTGGGGATGGATTCAGATGATCTGAAAATTCCTTATTGAGGCTGTGCGTGGTGGCTCACACCTGTATTCCCAGCACTTTGGGAGGCTGAGGCGGGTGATTGCATGAGCCCAGGAGTTTGAGACCAGCCTGGACAACATAGTGAATTCCCGTATCTACAAAAGTGAAAAAAAGCTATAGGAATTCCTTATAAAGCTGTTAAATATCTAAATATGACTTAAATGTAAAACCAAACCAGAAATGTTTTCATCGAAACAGGTCAGTATGTTTTGTAAGTTCTTATAGAAAACCATAAAATATTTAAAAAACAGAAATCTACCATTCTAGCATTGAAGTTTCTAACAGTCAGCTGTCTTAAATACCTGTTCAGTTAGTTCCAAGTGTTAAGTTACATTTTCTGACATTCTTAATGGGCTTTTAAGAATTAGGTTACTGATAAATGTAATATGTGTGTGTGTGTGTGTGTGTGTATAAAATATGTATTTATTTAGAGGCTATTTAATAATTTAAAAGTTCCTTTCCATAGTATCTCCACCAGTTGAGACTGTACCAGGGGTCTGCATGAGGGCTCTTGTTTCTTCTTAAAAAGCCAAAATCTGTGACCTGTGTGGGTAATAAGTAATTATTATCTTCTCAGACTATTGTACTTGAGAGATTAAACTGCAAATTATAATTAGAATAAAACTATACTCTGAAACCTTTAACAGACTCTGTATGGTGTTAGAGGTCAAATATACACTATGTATGAGATAATTTTTTTGTCTAGCTGATCTTATTAATAGAGTTTTAACACTTTTCATTATATTTGCTTGTATTATCTGGTGCCGGCTCCGTCTTGCCCTTACAGTGGAATCATCTGTTGTAGCCAGGGGATATTATTGCCCAGACTACAGACAGTCCTGACTTATTGGCATTGTATAAAGCATGCTCCAGATAAACACTACTATGTACATTGCTTCCAAAAGTTCATAGTACTGCAAATGTTATAACCCTTATGCTGTCTTTAAACCCTTATTCCTGAGCCTTTCCACTTCATGAGCCCACTTGGGCAGACTTTCCAAAAACCGTATTTAGGGGCCTTATAGTAATATTAATCAACACAGATCTTAAGACGTCTTTTCAAGATCATATAAAAAATGAATTGGTTAACCTCACATTGTAGTTTTTTTTGACTAGCACAGATGTAATCTTAAATAATTTTTAAAAATCCAGAAAATAAGCCATGTGTGCTGGCTCATAGCTGTAATCCCAGCCCTTTGGGATGCTGAGGTGGGAGGATCACTTGAGGCCAGGAGTTCAAGACCAGCTTGAGCCCAGCGTGGTGGAACCCTATGTCTTCAAAAAGTTAAAAAAAAAAAAAAACTAGCCAGGTGTGGTGGCGCATGCCTGTAGTCCCATCTACTTGAGAGGCTAAGGAAGAGAATCACTTGAGCCCAGGACTTTGAGGCTGCAGTGAGCTACACAAGACAGTAAGTGCTAACAGTTATGTGGAGAAATTGGAAGCCTTGTGCAGTGATGATAGGCACGTGGAATGGGGCAGCTGCTGTGGAAAGCAATATAATGATTCTTCAAAAAAGTAAACATGGAATGACCACATGATCCAGCAATTTCAATTCTGGCTATATATCCAAAAGAAAGCAGGGTCTTCAGGAGATATTTGTACAGCCACATTCATAGCAGCACTATTCACAGTATCCAAAAGCGGAAGCAACCTAAGCCTTCATCAACACAAGTGAATAAACAAAATGGATACAAGACGCATTCAAAGGAATGTTTCAGCCTCAAAAAAAAGGCAATTCTAACACATGCTGCAACATGGATGAACCTGGAGGACATTCTGCAAAGTGAAATAAGGCCACCATAAAAGGACAAACACTATGTGATTCCACTTACAAAAGGGCCCTAGAGGAGTCAAGTTCATAGAGACAGAGAGTAGAAAGGGGGCTGCCAGGGGCTGGGGCGAGGGGAGACGTGGAGTTACTGTTAATATGGCACACAGTTCCAGTTTTACAAGATACAAAGTTGCAGAAATGACTGATGATGCATTGTGAATGTATTTAATGCCACTGAACTGTACACTTGAAAATGGCTCAGATGGTAAATTTTGTTGTGTATACTTTGCCACAATTAAAACAATTTTTACAAATACTGTAGATGTTTTTATTTCTTCCTAGCTCTACTACAACTTGAAACACACAAATGAACGAACAAACAAAATCTTTTTCTCTTCCTCACTTAGGACTGTTGCCCAACTTAAAAAACAAAACCACTGCTAACATATCCACACAGCCGACCCATCTGAGTTCAAGGTATGCCTCTTATCAGTGTCCTGGCCACACTGACCAGCTGAGGACCAGTCTCAGATGTCACCTAAAAATACTTTAAAACTGATTACTTGCACTTCTACCGCACAGTGTGACCATGACCAGGTACAAAGTTAGTCCTGGTGTTAATGCGCCACAGTGATGCCTGTAATGACAGGGTTTAAAAAGACAACCCCAGTCTCATTAAGGCTGAAATTATTCCAGTAAAGGACCTGGGTGGTATTTTAAGTCAGAAGAGTGCTCTTTCAAATTCCCCATCCTACGACGTCACCTGTGGTCATGGGGCTCACCACCACCTTATAGCAAGGTCAACAGCCTGGTCCTCCCTTTTGGAGCCCAAGTCCCTAGCCCTGCCATGGACCAGTTAACTTGGGCAAGGTATTTACTCTAAAACCCTGTACTGTAAATAGTGTTTATTTTGGTTAGAAAGATTAGCAACAAACTGGGCGCGGTGGCTCATGCCTGTAATCCCAGCACCTTGGGAAGCGGGTGGATCGCTTGAGTCTGGGAGTTCAAGACCAGCCTGGGCAACATGGCGAGACTGAGACTGAGATGGGAGTGTGGCTTGAGCCTGGAAGGCGGAGGTTTCAGGGAGCTGAGATCTCGCCACTGCACTCCAACCTGGGCAACAGAGCCAGACCCTGTCTCCAAGAAAAAAAAAAAAAATCAGGAACAGCTTTGTGGAAGAAGATACTATGTCATAGGGTTGTTTTGAGTTAAGAATTAATACATGCCAAGTCTCAGAATAGTGCTTGATGCATATAGTAAGTACGTACTGAATGTTAGATATTAACGGCTTTTTCTACCTGGCTCACTACCTGCCCACAGTGTTGAAAATTTGACTTGGCATGGATGAGGTTCTTCCTCACCAAATTTTCCTCCTTTATATACCTTATCTATTCCTCTTTCCACATATATAAATATACAAAACAAACCTTGCTTATGTGTTCAAAATATTAATAAATTCTCCAAATAAAGGTCTAACAATGTTAAAGCAAGTTACAAATATGTCCCTATGACATAATTGTTCTCATTGTTGAGTGGAACCAGGAGAAAACTATAGTCACTTTGTAATCTAGTTATAGGTTGATATATGCTTATATAAAAAGGCTATCCATATTCAAGAATAAAATTAGGCAAGCATGTCATCTGAAATACAGTCTGTCTAAAAGTCAAAACATTGTCTAGCACCAAAGAATCTAAAAATGCTTATATAAGTTTTTAAGAAAAAATTTCATTATGAAATATCATACATATGTAAGCTTTTGACTGAAAAATGTTCACCACTCTTTAGATGATGAAGAAAATATTGAGTATAAATTGTTTGTACAACAACCCTTTAAAATCCCCTCACCAAAGATGGACATTAACCAACCATTCCTCATCCTTTCCGAACAACATTACCAACAAGTCTTAGTGCACTTGTTAGTCTCAGGTCAAAGACCTTTTTTGGTTCCTCTTCATTCATAGAATACATCCCAAACTTTTAAACGAAAAGTATGAAGCCTTGTGGGTCCAGAAGACTTCTAACCCTGTATGTCATTACTGTATTGTGTTTTAGCCCTGACTTTCATAATGAATTGTTACAGCGTTTTATTATTTTTATATTGTAGAGACAAGGTCTTGCTCAGTTGCTCAGGCTGTAGTGCAATAACATGATCATAATGCACTGCAGCCTTGAACTCCTGGGCTGGTGTGCTCCTCCTGCCTCAGCCTCCCGAGAAGCTGGGACTACAGGTGCAGGCCACCACACCTGGCTAATTTTTGTATTTTTTTTTGTGGAGATGGGGTCTCGCTGTGTTGCCCAGGCTGGGCTTGAACTCCTGGGCCCAAGCATTCCTCCCACCTGGGCTTTGCAAAGCCCTGGGATTGCAGGTATGAGCCACTGTGCCAGCCAGTCATGACACCTTTGTATTTCAACCAAATCCTTCTCCTGCCCTGTACTGTTTGTCTCCATGCTTTTGCACATGCTGTTTCCTTTACTTGTTCTCAACCAGGGATGATTTTGCTTCCCCCACCCTTGCAGGGTATGTGGCATGTCTAGAGACTGGTTGTCACAGCTGGAGGGGTGCTACTGGCATCTAGTTGGTAGAGGCCAAGTGTGGTACTAAACTTACTGTGATACAAGGAGAGGCCCTCACCACAAAGAATTTGTTAGTCGAAACATTCCTTGTGCCATAGTTAAGAAACCTGACCTGGACAGTCGTTTCCCCTGTTCTTTGTTCAGGTTCCAGCCATTCTTTATGCTCTCTTGTTACCTCTTCTGTGAAAGCTGGTTCTGATCATTCCATCCAAATAATCAATTTTGACTTTGAATTTTCCCAGACAAAGCACTTTTGTTACTTAATACCTTTTATTATTTTTATTTTTAATTTTTTTTGAGACAGGGTCTCACTCTGTCGCCCATGCTGGAGTGCAGTGGTGCTTATCATAGCTCACTGCAACCTCAACCTCCCAGGCTCAAACAGTTCTCCCACCTCAGCCTCCCAAGTAGCTGGGACTACAGGTTTGTGCCACCATGCCCAGCTGTTTTTTATATTTTTACTTTTTGTGAAGATGGGGTCTCACCATGTTGCCCAGGCTGGTCTTGAACTCCTGGGCTTGAGCAATTCCTCTACCTCGGCCTCCCAAAGTGCTGAGATTACTGGCATGAGCCAGTGTGCTGGGCTACTTTTTAAAAAGTCCTGTTTATAATCTGTTTTCTCCCTTGGTAAACTCCTTTAAGGTAAGCTCTGTATTGATTGATCTTTGTCTCCTGCACAGTGATTTGTATATAGTGGAGAGCATTATCTTTCTGGGTGAACAAACAGCATGAAAGTCCTGCAGTGTTGACACCGGGCAGTTGGGCCAAGAGCAACTGAATGATGGTTGGTGAGGACGTTGGAAGGTGGAGGAGTCCCCTGATGAAACCTGAGTTGGGCTTCTGATGAAGGGTGGGACTGAAACACTAGTGTTTTGAGGGAGGAGAGACAAGGCTATATTATGTAACTATAAAGAAATGTACATGTGGACACGCACACACATGCATGTCAGGGAAGTATTTAATTCTGATAGTACCTTGAGAATAGCCTCAGCCAACCTGGAGGGACTGGTGGCTCAGATGATGGTTTTAATGTCTTGAGTTTGAAATGTTAGGTGGACTGAAAGTATGTAGAGGTTTAATTTAATCTGTCTTTTCTGTATGGTGGCTAAAGTCCAGTATTACCCACTAGAAAATTGTCAGTTAACAGTCACCTAAAGGAATCTACATGTGTGACAGCTGTCCACCTTGCAATGGGTCTTCTAGCTAGATGCTTGTTCTTTTTTGGGTGACTATACTCCTTTAGTGCTCAGACGGAACCAAAACCAATCAGAAAATGAATTGAAAGAAGAGGGCTGGGTGTGATGACTCACACTTGTAATACCAGCACTTTGGGAGGCTGATGCGGGAGGATTGCTTGAGGCTGAGAGTTCGAGACAAGCCTGGTAACATGGGAGACCCTCGCTCTCCAAAAAAAAAGAAAATTAGCCAGGTGTGGTCGTGTATGCCTGTAGTTCTAGCTACTCGGGAGGCTGAGGCGGGAAGATTATTTGAGCTTGGGAGACCGAGGCTGCAGTGAGCTGTGATTGTGCCACTGCACTCTACTCTCCAACCTGGGTGCCTGAGTGAGACCCTGTCTCTAAAAAAAAGAAAAAGGGGAAGAAGAGTTCACTTGATATTTTAGCAGCTAAGTGCTTTGTCATTGCTTTTGTGAGTTGTATATAGAGCCAACGTTACCTACCATACGTAAAATTAGAAATTTTCTGTTTGATCCAATCTTTCCTCCATCCCCCCGATATACATATATATATATTTATCTGTGTGTATATATATATATGTGTGTGTGTGTATATATATATTTCTGTATATATATATATATATTTGTGTGTGTGTGTGTGTGTGTGTATATATATATATTTACCTCTCAGACGTTTGGACTGAAAAATTTGGTGTGGTTTTATTAGTGATTTCTCCATGGTTAGGACATTTGGTGTCCTTTATTTTGAACCTCAATGTGCATGTACAAAAAGTTCTTTCTGGTTGGAATTCAGGTGGTGCTCTTTCATAGCTGCTTGATGACCGAAGCCACATAAGACTCATGAGATAATTCATTTTTAATACCTTAAGTTTTTTGGCCCATTTGTAGCTTTTAAAGTTTCTTACTATTATTGATCCTTGAGGTTGCTACAGGTCCATCCGGAGCTGATTGTCTACAGTAGACAGATTTGTTGTTGAGAGTGCAAAATGACTAGTTTGACCGGAATGCATATTTGCAGCCAGTTTTCAGTAATTTTACGCTTAGTAGTTTTCTTTAAGATAAGCTGTTTCTCCATGGTATGGTTTCTTGCCTCTTCTGCCTGGAGTTTGGAAGGCCCGGCTCCTACCCGGTCACTAGGCCCTGCACTCTGCTTTCTGTGCTGTGGCAATCTCCTGCCTCTGTTAGTAAACCAGGCGCGATGGGATCCGTTTTTTTGGTTGCAGTGGAGAAGGACCTCAGACTTCAGGCTTTCCGTCTCACAAAGGGGCTCAGGTGGAGCAGGACATTAGCTCACTGTGTGAGTTTTCTCCTGGGACCACCATCACAAAGTATTTAATCGCAAGAACTGGGTGGGGTTAAACAACAGAAATGCATTCTCTCAGAGCCTGAGGCTAGAAGTCTGCAGTCAAGGCGTGAGCAAGGCAGTGCTCCCCTGAGATTCTGAGCAGGACCCTTCCATGCCCCTTCCTACCTTCTGGGGTGGCAGTCAACCCTTGCGGTTCCTGGCTTGCAGCCGTGTAACCTCAGCATCTACCTCTGCTGTCACTGGTGTTTTCCCTCTGCGTGTATGTCCAAATTTTCCTCTCCTTATAAGGAAACCGGTCATGTTGGATTAAGGGCCTTGCCTATTCCATTATGACCTCACCTTAAGTTACTACATCTGCAGTGACCCTATTTCCAAATTCGGTCATGTTCTGAATTTTTGGGGGAGGGGGTTAGGACTTCCATCTATCTTTTTGGGAGAGAGAATTGAGCCCATAACACTCATGGTCTTTTCTTAGCATAATGGGTTTTGAAACTCTTTTGTAGTTGACCCAGTGTCAGTATGACTAATAAAAAATGAAGGCAGTTTGCTTCCTTGAAGTTTGAGTGTAGGTAACCCTTAAGATAAGGACATTTTGTGTTTATGAAAATATACTGTAATGCAGGTCATAACGTTGGCAAATCTACAGCTTCACTATAGGAGAGCAGGAAAGAGTCTTTGTAGCTGTGGGAGGTTACACAGCCTGTTGCACCTACCTGCGTGCCAAAGCCCGTAGAAGTGTGGTGTGCCCTCATTTTCCATCACTTCAACCTGGCACATGGTGCTTTTTCTCCGTTTCCGTAGTGCCGTGGTCCCAGGCTTTGGAACAAGTTCTCAGATCCTTAGCTTCTCTATCTTTAGAGTGGACACTCTACCTCCCTAGCACAACGTTTGGATGAGATGACATTGGCGTCCTGTCACCAGTGCACGCATGTTTGCCCTCTCCTCCCCACCTTCTCTTAGCATTGGCCACGCTGAAAGTGGTTGTCAGTGGCACTGCTGGATTCTGTTGCTCTGGTAGCAGGGGCATCTTGCTGCCAGGGTGCCAGGCTTTGCCCAGCATCCAACTACCTAAAAGTCACCAGGAAGACAGCCAGAGGAGGTCTCCTGCTAGGATTTGGTGGCTTTGCGGGGTGGGGGTTTTATTTGAGGAAGATACTGCAGATCTAGGGAGATGCCCTAACTGCTGATGGGGCCTAAGAGTCTTCAAGGCTGTGGCACTGTGACACCCAGAGTGGCTGGGGCCGACTTCATCTGCCTCCCACCCTGTACTTGAGTAGTCTTAAAATTTTGGGGGATGAGGAATGCTGTGGAGCAGTATCTTAATATTTAGGAAAAGAATTTGATGTAAAATCTGGCTTGACATAATTTCTTTAAAAATATATACATACATTGCATAAAGGAATATTGTAATAAAAACACCAGTTAACCAGTATATTTGAAACCATTTTTTCCCAAGTATTGGTGTCATGCTTAAGTTTTCTTTTAGGTGACTTTATTTTTGACATAGTACACGTAACAGATCTTCATTTACCATTTATTATATGAGACATGCCACTTGACTCAGCTAAACCTCAGTTTCTGATTCTATAAATTGGAAATAAGAGTAACCATTTTACTCATCTTAGAAATGGTTATAAAGATCAAAACAAAGGATTTATGCATATGTTGGCCAATTGGAGGAAATAATTTCCTTGGGTTATTACAGCTGTGAGATTTTTCAGGTTTCAAAATGGGATAATTTGTAAAGGTGTTTTAAAGATGCTAAGCACAGGTCAGTGATGATCATGTCATTTTGGAAACATTCATTATACAAGCTGGGAACCTTGTAAAATGAGTTTCACAAGGTCATTTGCTTTATACCCGCAGAGTAGTGTATATTGCAGCTGATCACATTCTTAGGGGTCAGAAATTAATATTAATTTGTCAGGCTTTAAATGTAAATCAGCATTTCCCTGTTTTTCTTTTGAGAAGACCAAAGTTGCTAACCTGTATTCTTGTTCTTGGATTATGCTGTTTGTACAGTAAAAAAGATGGATCATGATGAATGCTGATTAGCACCTTGGGGACTGCTGACGGACGGATGTGTAGTGTATTTTGGAAGGTATGGTGACCACGTTGAGGTATCGCTGGGCTAGTAGGAGAAGGAAGCATAGTGTACGGGCTTTAAAAATCATATACTGCCTTCAGATTGAAGTAATTATCTTCAAGTAGTTAATCAGAAATTAATTTTTTTTGAGGATTTACAGCAGAGAGACCTGAGGAGTAGATTTTGCAAACAGATTCTTTATTTTTCCTAACTTTTGATTGCATTTATTTTATGCTGAATTTATTCCTGTGCCATAAGTTTTTATTTCTTCAGTTTCTTCTCGGGTATCTGTTTCTTCGGTGCAACCTCTTCTTCTGATTTAGGAACAATTTGTTCCTTTTCAGTAAGGATCATCTCGATGTGGCTGGGAGAGCCCATGTATGGGTTAGTCCAGCCATGAGCTCTGTAAGTCCGACGGTGCATCTTAGGTGCTTTATTTACCTCGAAATGCTCAATGGCCAGAGAATCTACATGGAAACCCTTAAGTTCAGCGTGACTTTCACCGTTTTTAAGCATGTGCAGCAAAAGTTCACCTGTGTCCAGCCCCACTGTTTGGCCTGGGCACACCTACCGACTCTACCATTGTAACATCAGAATGATACGATTTCTGTAAAGTGACATCTTTCAGTTACCTGGTGGCTTTTCATATATGCAACCTTGATGGCCTGGGTAATGTCACAAGTGTTTATAAAGTGAACATGAAGATTTAAACCTCTTGATTTCATGATTGTGTAGGGTTTTCTGGGTCAAGTGAGTAGTGAACCGTTTTCCCAGATCACCTCAGGCCGCTTAGGGGAAGAGCAACAAATTCTTTCAGTTTCCTCTCCCCTGTAATTTTATAAAGTAAATTTTCATGTACGTGTCCTAGAAAGAGGAAAAGGGAACCTAGTAATTCTAAATTACTGTGGAACTTTAGTTAAATACTGTCTTGTCCAGAAGGCAGACTTGGGGCATTTGAAAAGGTGAAGGGGTCCGTTGATCATCCGTTCTCTTGTGCTTCTCTGGTGCTGTGGATGAGATAATGAGAAGCCCTCTAGTATGTGCTCCCGAGACTCCAGGTGAGAGCTAGACTTGGAAAGTGCAAAGGGCAGGGCCTCTGTCCTGTAACTGAGCGTGACCTCTGGATGGTTGGTAAGTAACCAGAGGAAGACACTTGGTGCTCTTTGTAATAGTCGCAGCCGCTTTGTTCCTTGCCTCACAGGAAAGAACAGAATGTCTAATTATAATAATCTTCTAATAATTACAATATTTTGTATTCATTTTCTTTTAAAAATCTATTTGAGTAACTACTAGCCTTCAGAAGATGCTGGAAAATAGTATTTAGGCAGCAGCTGGCAGCTCCCAGTGTTGGAGTCGATGCGGTGCTCGGCTCGTAAAGATTTCATTAGCTGGACATACACTCTGATTTCCTTCTTTCTGCACAAGTACATTCTGTTGAGCAGCTGTTTTGGAAAGGGAGGTACAATAAACACTTCTGCACTTGTTTTAAATACGTGGGTTTTGTTGCAGTGTCGCTTGCCATCTGGAAGAGAGAGGAGTGAGTGACTTACTGCTTGAGAGGAAGGGTTTGGAATCTCCACGTGTGTTCCTAATGCAATTTGAGGTTCCCTCTCATTTTCATTCACTGAGAGGTGATAATCGGCAGCTGTAGTCATTTTGTTTTGTCAGAGCCTTAGCCAGTGTGTTGCATGGATTAATAGAATTAATAGAAACTAATCGAGTTGGACCTGATCAGTGGTGGTTTTATTTTTTAAAGCAAATGTACAAAGGAAATACATGATGTTGTCAACAAGTCAGAGAAAAATACAGATATGCATAGAATAAATTGTGAAAGTACTCCCCTTATCCCAGAGCACCCGAGGGTAACCCCATCAGCAGTAAGTTGTCATGTTCTTCCCTCTTTTTTTCCCGCTGTGTCCCGTCTAATAGCTAGGTGTCCAAGTGATCTGTGAGCATAATTCTTTATTCTAGTAGTGACTTGTGGGTGGGTACATACTGGCAGTCGCACACTGGTTCTCTTGAGGCGGCAGTGGCATCAGGGAACTGGTGGGTGGGTTGTGAGCAGAAGAAAACCCTTAAACAGGACCACTGGCCAAAAAGGCTCGCTGTCCAGGTGTAATTGGAATCCCAGTAACAACTGCTTCCTCACAGTGGGAGTTTCCCATGTACAGGACACCCAACGCTGTGCATGTGTGTCACTCACTGAACTCTCATGGTGACCCCATCTTACAGATGTGGAAACCCAAGCACACAGAAGTCAGCAGCTTGTGCAGCATCCTGCAGCGTAATAAAGAGATTCCAGTTTAGTCAGTCTGGCTCCAGAATCATGTTCTGACAGTGCTGTGCCATCTTGTAGGAGCAGAACTCTGTTCTCTGGGAGCTGTTATATATATATGTATATGTATATATATATATGTATATATATTTGTGTGTGTGTGTGTGTGTGTGTGTATATATATATATATATATATTTTTTTTTTTTTTTTTTTTTTTTTTTTTAAGGCGGAGTCTCGCTTTGTTGCCCAGGCTGGAGTGCAGTGGCACGATCTCAGCTCACTGCAAGCTCTGCCTCCTGGGTTCACACCATTCTCCTGCCTCAGCCTCCTGAGTAGCTGGGACTACAGGTGCCCGCCACCATGCCCGGCTAATTTTTTTTTTTTTTGTATTTTTTAGTGGAGAAGGGGTTTCACCGTGTTAGCCAGGATGGTCTCGATCTCCTGACCTCGTGATCCACCCGCCTCAGCCTCCCAAAGTGCTGGGATTACAGGCATGAGCCACCGCGCCCGGCCGGAAGCTGTTATATTTTTAAGTCATACCTTTTTGGCCCCCAAATCAGGTAAATGGAAATTATAGATCTGTTAATGGCTTAAATACTGGATAATAGATTTTATACAATTGATTGAATGTATAACTTGAAGCAGTGTCGCCGCTGCCAGCCTGCCTGCAAGAATCTTTCTTGTGGTTTTGCTTTGTAAAAGTAAATTTTTTCCCCGTGAATCTTCTGTAGTGTTTTATTCTTGGTGTTTTTCTTTGGGGCCTGCATGCTTTCTGGACTTTGCTCCTGCTGAGTAGGCAGACATACCTGGAGAAAGCCATGGAGTAAAGGAAAAGCTTTGGAATTTAAAATTGATTTATGTGGAAGCTTTTTCTGTGGTTGAAAAAAAGTAAAGAAAAACCCTGCTTTCTACATTACCAATTCCCGGCAATAGTAAGCCAAACCTGTTGTATTTGGGAGCAGGCCTGGGTGCATGGAAACTGCTCAGAACAGGGAGGTCAATGCCATTATGATAATCCAGTGACTTCCATGGGAAGCCACCATCATTGAGAAAGGGTACTTGCGCAGATCTAAAATTTGGAACAAAACACCCTGAAGATGGCCAAACTGATGTAACGTTATGTACCTTGGTGGAGTGTCTTGGTCTGTTTGTGTTGCTTTAAAGGAATACTAGAGACTGGGTAATTTTGTTTATTTATTTATTTTTGAGACAGGGTCTGTCGCCCAGGCTGAAGTGCTGTGGCTTGATCACGGCTTGCCGCAGCCTCGACCTCCCAGGCTCAGGTGATCCTTCTACCTCAGCCTCCCGAGTACCTGGGATTACAGGCGTGCACAATAATGCCACGCTAATTTTTGTATTTTTTGTAGAGATGGGTGTTCGCCATGTTGCCCAGGCTATCTAATTCCTGGGCTCAAGCAATCTGCTGGCCTCAGGCTCCCAACGTGCTGGGATTATAGGTGTGAGCCACTGTATCTGGCCTGAGACTGGGTAACTTTTTTTTTTTTCTTATTTTTTGACAGGGGATCTTGCTCTATCACCCAGTCTGGAGTGCAATGGCTTGATGTTGGCTCACTGCATCCTATGCCTCCCGGGTTCAAGCAGTTCTTTTGCCTCAGCCTCCTGAGTAGCAGGGATTACAGGCACCTGCCACCACGGCTGGCTAAGTTTTGTATTTTTGGTAGAGATGGGGTTTCACCATGTTTGCCATGCTGGTGTTGAACTCCTGACCTCAAATGGTCAGCCCGCCTCAGCCTCCCAAAGTGCTGGGATTACAGGCGCGAGTCACTGCACCTGGCCCGAGACTGGGTAACTTTTAAAGGAAAAAAGTTCATTTGGTTCATGATTTTGCAGGCCGTACAAGAAGCACGGCACTGGCGTCTGTTTCCAGTGAGGGCCTCAGGCTGCTTCCACTCATGGCAGAAGGCTAAGAGGGCTTGTGTGTGCAGAGATCACACGGCAAGAAGGAAAGCAGGAGAGAGCCAGAAGGGCTAGGCTCCTTTTAACAACCAGCTCCCGTGGGGACTAAGAGTAAGAATTCACTCCCTGTCCCCAAGGGAATGAATCTATTCATGAGGCATCTGCCCCCATGACCCAAACACCTCCTGTCAGGCCCCAGTACTGGAGATGAAATTTCAACATGAGATTTGGAGGGGAAAAATATCCAAACTCTATAGCATGGAGTAATGGCATTTTGAGAGCTGCATCTCTTGATCTCTGGTAATTAGTGGTTAAATAGACATAGGATATTTTTCCTTGGGCATCTTTTGAACTATGTGTGTGTGTGTGCAGTCGCGCATGCTTGGGTGTGCACTTAATGATAAAACCGGCAACATTTGTAATGGCAGTTCGTGTTACACAGTGCCTCGTATGCAGGTCGGCTGTGTGGTGGACCACACTTTAGCAGATCCTTTCTTTCTTAGCAGTTCTGTCCTCCTACCCAACCAGGCAGTTGACATTTGTGAAAACACAGACTTTAGGATTTTAAGAACAAAGTATATAAAGATGGTGAAACATTTTCTCAGTTCTTTTTCATGATTTCTAAACTAGGAAGAGTCAAGAATTCAAGATTGCTAATCTAAATTCTTAAGTTGGAGTAGTCGTTTATGAAGGGTGATAGAACAGAGTATCATTCTTAGTTACAACAGCAAAGGTTAATTACCTAGTTACCTAGTTCCTCTGTAAATTATTTAAATCTCAGAATATTCTCCAACATTACAAAGACTTAAAAAGCACAGGAGAATTTTGAGAATGTACTCCATGCACAGATGCTATTGTTGCGCCCCGTGAGATTTTGCTTCAGCACTTGAGATGTGTATCAGAATGTTGAAGGGCAGCAATGATGTGTAACAGTTTTATTAAGATATAATTAACGTACTACAAAATTTACCCACTTAGATCATGCGATTCTGTGTTTTTTGTATCTTCACAGAGTTGTGCAACGATTACCACAAATGTGCTAATTTTAGCACATTTTTAATCCTACAAAAAAGAAACCCTGCATCCATTGTAGTCACTTCTCATTTTCCCTTTCCCAGCCCCTGGGAACTGCTAACCTGTAGTCTGTGTCTGTAGAGTTGCCTAGTCTGGACATTTCATTAATGAGTCATAGAATGTGGTCTTTTCTGATTAACTTCTTTTACTTTCACATAATGTTACAAGGTTCATCCATGGTATAGCCTGAATCAATACTTCACTCTTTTTTATGACTGACTAATATTTCATTGGATGGATCTACCACATTTTGTTCATCCTTTTAGTATTTGAGGAACATTGGGCTGTTCCCACTATTTGACTTTTATGAACATAATAAGGCTGCTAGAATTCCTGTAACAAGGCTTTGTGAGGATGTGAGTCTTAATTTTTGTTGGATATATACCTAGGAGTGGAGCTGCTGGGACTTACGATAATTCTGTGTTTAACTTTTTGAGGAGCTGCAAAGGGCAGCAATTTAGCACTCTAATTTATTCTTTTTTTCAGTACAAGACGTTATCTAATAACCAGAAACTTGTTCAACTTAGATCTAACGTCAGATCCAGCTAGGAGTTGCAGACTTCCATTTTTAAGTCTCTCCAAGAGAAATTTTGTTATGTATGTCTATGAGATCACAATGACTGTCCCATCTCTCTCTCTCTTTTCCCCACTTTTTTATATTAAAAATTTATTGTAAAATATACGAACACAAAATAATACCATTTTAATCATTTAAATTTTTATTGTGTTAAAATATATATAGTATAAAATTTATCATTTTTACCATTTTTGCACTTGATCTTAGCCAAAAGGCAAAGAAAGAGTTTAATCATTTTAAAGTGTACAGTTCACTGGCATGAGGTAGATTCACAGTGTTGTGCAATTATCACCACTGTCCATTTCCAGAACTTTTTCATCATCCCAAGCAGAAACTCTGTACCCGTTAAATACTAACTTCCCATTTTCTCCTTTCTCCAGCCGCTGATAAACTGTATGCTAATTTCTCTCTGACTTTGCCTGTTTTAAGTGCCTCATGTAAGTGGAATTGTATGATATTTTGTCCTTCTGTATCTGGCTTATTTAACTTAGCATAATGTTTTCAAGGTGTCCATGGTCTAACATATATCAGAGTTTTGTTCCCTTTTTTTTAAGACCAAATAATATTTCATCCTGTAGATATATACTACATTTTGTTTGTTGATTTCTAGCTTCAGTGCATCATGGTGGCAAAGTATACTGTTAGAGTCTCACCAATGCACCACAGTGTAGCAGTCTCTCATTGTGAGGTAGCACCTGAAGTTCTTTGTCTCATGAGTAAGAAAATTAAGGAGCATGGACACAAAGGGTGAGCTTGGAGCAAAAGTTTAAAAGTTTAATAAGCAAAAGAAGAAAGCTCTCTGCCTCAGAGAGGGTGCCTGGAAGAGGGTTGCCAAGTATGAGGCTAGATTTGGGGTTTTTATGGACTGGGCAGGGAAGGAATGTGCTGACTGGTCTTGGAGAAAGCCTACTCAGCTTGGCCTGGGACCACTCAGGAGCTGAAGTGAAAGCTTGGTCCAGGACCTTGGCCTGGGACCTTGTCCTGGGACCAGTCAGAGGCTGAAGATATGATTCATAGAGGCTTGGCAAACAGTCCAAATCATGTCCAAAACAGGAAAGCAAAGTGCCCACAGGAACCCAGCAGAGCCCACTGTGTACATGCCCACAGAAGGAAAAGAGACTATTTCCTGGAAGCCCACTGGTTATACAAAGAACAAAGGCATTTCTGGGTTGGGCCTTGTTCCTGTATCTCAGTGGGCTGGAGGTTTGTGCAAGTTTTCTTATCTGTGCCTGCAGCCTGACTTTTCAGGCTATTTCTCTTTTTAAAGGAGTTTTGCCAAGGACCTACCCTAACTACCTAACTTTCTGTATCAATACTTTGTATGACTTCAGTCTCTTTAAATTCATTGAGACTTGCTTTGTGGACAAACATAGTCTCTTCTGGAGAGTATTCCATGTAAACTTTAGAAGAATGTGTGTTCTGCTTTGTTTGAAAAAATGTTCTGTATATGTCTGTTAGATCTAGTTGGTTTATGTGTTGTACAAATTCTCTGTTTCCCTGTTTATCTTCTGTCAAGTTCTTCTATGTTATTGAATAGGATGTATTGAAGTCTATTATTCTAGAGCTTTCTACTTCTCACTTCAGTTGTGTCAGTGCTTGCTTCCTATATTTTGGGACTCTATGTTTGGTGCATTTATGTTTATAATTATTATATCTCTGATTGAATTTATTCTTTAATCAAATATAGTATCCTTCTCAACTTCAACAACATATTGATATTAAGCATGTTTAAGAAAGTTGCTTTGTAAAGTCTTTGTGTAGTAAGTACAATGTCTGGCCTTCTCAGGGAGATGTTCTGTCAGTTAATTTCGTTCCTTTGAATCGGCTATACTTTTTCCTTATATGCCTTAGGGTTTTGTTGCTGTTGAAAATGGGGTGTTTGAAAATTACAATGTTGTGTCTCTGGAAATCAGAGTCTCCTCTTTCACCGAGGTTTGCTTTTTTTGTTGTTTTTGGTTTTATGTATCTCTTTTTTTTTGTCAAGTGACTTTTCCCAACTATTTTTGTTGGGATTATATTCCTTGTCTTGTGTGGTCACTGAAGTCTCTGTTTCTTAGTTAATCTTCTGGTACTGTTTTTTCTTTGTGTGTTTTTTTTTTTTTAAGAGATGGGATCTGACTCTGTCACCCAGGCTTGGCAGGAGCCACTGTGCCTAGCCTGGTAGTGTTTTGACAGAGATTTCCTTGAATGCCAGGAGCTAAAACAAATAAACAAACAAAAATACTTTTTCTAGTTTTTGCAGATTGGCTCTTTGCTGGGGCCCTCCTTCAATAGTTAGCCAGACTTGCGTCTAGGCTAGTATTTGGCCTAAGGTAAAAAAGCTTAAGGTCTTCTTGGGTTTTATTCTTAGCATGTGTGTGGCTTTCTAATTTCACCCATATATATGGATGCTTTTATTGCCCTAATTTCCTAAGGTAACTTTCTTCATGTCTTTTCTTCCCAGACCTCAGGTCATCTATTGCATGTCTCATTTGTACTCTTTGACCCCAGGTGTCTGGATTGTTTTTGGGCAATGCCAACCACTTTTCCAGCCTGGATAAGTTTTGAGTTTTAAGCATGAACCTTGTGTCAGTTCTTCAAGTATCCCTGACAGGTTGGAATGGAGTTACTAAAAATTTATGAATACGTTCTACTTGTTCCTTTTGCAACCAGGGTCCAGGGTCCCATTCTTGGAATATGGGCTGCCATCATACTGGGAGGAGATAGGGCAAAGGCAAATAAGAATGCCATAAAGCTTTCCTATCCTTTGAAGTTCTTGATTCAGTGTTCAGTTGGTTGCTGTAAGCATTTGACTGTTTTCCAGAGTTCTGACAAAGTTAGTTCTGACAGTTGGTGCTTGTTTTTTGATGTTTTAGGTGCAGGGAGGTGTATGGGCACTTGGAATTGCCTACTCTGACATTTTTTCGACATCTCCCAGTCAGCCTTGTTCTCTTGCAGTAGTCCATTTAAAAACCCACAGAAGCCTTTCCTTCTACCACCGCCACACACGCTGCAGGCAAGAGATGCCACCTTACTTGTCATACCCTCTTCCTGTATCTCCCTGGCAATCACCTCCATTTCTGTTGTATTTTTGGTATAGTTATTAGCTGAATACTAGTGTTAATATTTTCCCTATTAAATGTTAGGTTAAGCCGGGTGCGGTGGCTCACGCCTGTAATCTCAGCAATTTTTGAGAGGTCGAGGCGGGTGGATCACCTGAGGTCACGAGTTCCAGACCAGCCTGGCCAACATGGTGAAACCCCGTCTCTGCTAAAAACACAAAAATTAGCTTGGTGTGGTGGTGGGCACTTGTAATCCTAGCTACTTGGGAGGCTGAGGCAGGAGAATCGCTTGAACCTAGGAGGCAGAGGTTGCAGTGAGCCAAGATCATGCCATGGCATTCCAGCCTGAGCGACAAGGGTGAAACTCTATCTCAAAAATAAATAAATAAATAAATATTAGATTAAATAAACATTAAATTAAATGCACTAAATGTTAGATTTTTGAAAAATCTTTCGTGATGTCTTAGTCCATCGGGGCTGCTATAACAAAATCCCACCATAGACTAGGTTGTCCATAAGCAACGGCCCTTTATCTCTCACAGTTCTTGGGGGTTTGGTTTTAATGCATGAATTTAGTCGGGAAACAAACTTTCAGACCATAGCAGGTGCCTTGTGATCTTCATGACACCTTGAGGCCACATTTTGGGATTTTTCCCCCACTGTGAACACGCAATCCTGAAATGACCCAAAGCAGCGATAAATATGATTTGATGTATATACAACTTTATAGTAACATCTTCACTGGAAAATGAAGGATAGTTCAATGGTCTTTTTCCTCTTCAGTGAATAGTATGGCTGGCCAACATGGTGAAACCCCGTCTCTGCAAAAAATACAAAAATTAGCTGGGCATGGTGGCACGCGCCTGTAAATCCCAGCTACTCGGGAGGCTGAGGCAGGAGATTTGCTTGAATCCAGGAGGTGGAGGTTGCAGTGAGCTGAGATCACACAACTGCACTCCAGTCTGGGTGACAGAGTGAGACTCCATCTCAAAAAAAAAAAAAGAAAAAAAACCCAAAAAACTATATATATATACATGAATGTATCCATCAAACAGTGGTCATTGCACGTGGCTTTTTCAGAACTTATGGTTCCTTCGTGTAACGTGAGATATAGTATAAGACACAGTATATCCAGGAGAAGACAAGTTCTACCATTGTACGTGAGCTAGAAATGATCATCTCAACAAGAATTTCAGGCTCTTTGATGCAAGAATGTATGGTGTCTTTCTGGTGTTCCTTGGCCACTTCTGTCTTTGATGAATCATTTTGATACTGGCTTGGGATTCACTGTTAATTTTTCAGGAGTACAATCTAAGAGTTAATATACTGCATTTATTTTGAAGACTGAATAGAGGAAAACTAGAAAAAGAGTTGCTAGTAAATTATAATTATGGTTTCTGCTAATCAAATAAGGATGCCGATGCCCAAGAGAGCATGCCATCTTCTTCATCATCCCTCATTGCTCCCACCTTGTGTGTCCAGGCTTAAACTGGAAATATCATTTGGTTAAAATTCTCCCTAAAACTAAAGAAAGTACACCTGTAGTTCTTTTCTTAAAATAGCGATAGCCAGCTGGGCACTGTGGCTCATGCCCATAATCCTAGCACTTTGGGAAGCCGAGGTGGGCAGATCATGAGGTCAGGAGTTCAAGACCAGCCTGGCCAACATGGTGAAACCCCATCTCTATTAAAAATACAAAAATTAGCTAGGTGTGGTGGTGCACACTTGTAATTCCAGCTACATGGGAGGCTGAGGCAGGAGAATCATTTGAACCTGGGAGGCGGAGGTTGCAGTGAGCCAAGATCGTGCCATTGCACTCCAGCCTGGGTGACAAAGTGAGACTCTGTCTCAAAAAAAAAAAAAAAAAAAAAAAGATGATAGCCGAGGGAATGGTTGTGTTACTTAGTATTGACATGCTGCTTCAGGGGATTTTCTTGGATTCAAGGCGTATCTTAACCCTGTTGGTACCTCTGGTTCTTTGGTGTACCTAAGCACATATCTCCTTTAAACCTCCTATTAGTAAGGTGAAGTGGGAAGGTAGGCAGGTGGGATGACCTTTGTTTCACAGATTTGTAAGCAAAGCTTTAGTGCCATTGTTTCTTTATTAAGTGATGGTGTTGGTATGGGAGACAGGTCTCAGGTATACAAGGCTAGGAGTGGTCTTGAGAATGTTTTACATGTGACAAATGGATATTGAGAAATAGTTACATGGTTAGAGAAGAACAGTGTAGTTAGGAATTAATGGTTGGAAAAGAAAAGGGGGATCCTAAGAATCAAAGACCCTCTCTATTGTGGCATGTATGTTTGTGTGTATTTAGTTGTATCTGTCTGCGTGTGTTTGTTTATTGATTGTGTTTTGGCCACATACCTTATAATGCAATGCTTGGTTTTTGAAAGTGACAAAGCCATATATCTTTTAAAATAGGGACTTAAAACAAGAACCTCTCGAATTTTCACTTTATTTCTTTCTTTTCTGCTTTTTTCCCTTTCGGATCTTTTATTTTCCCCACAGGAACCCATAGGGGAGAAGACTTAGAATAACATAAATGCAGGGGCAATGAAACTGAGGGGAAAGGGCTAATGACAGCCCTGAGTAAGTGCTGGGAAAAGAGCCTGGACCCCAGGGGTGGAGAAAAGGAAAAAGTCTAGCGAGTACCTAAGTAATTGACCTCATTCCTAGCATGGCTGCTATGCCACACAATTACAGAGTGTGATATTGTAAAGGATCAGAGAACTGTGGGCTCTGCTTGAGGCACTTTCAAACCTCACTGCTCTACCTGAATTGAAGCTGAAGCCTGTGGGATGATTGACTTCTGACTTTCTGGCAGTGAATAGGCAGACCCAGAAGGGAGGTGGGTAGGAAGTAGTGCTGGCCTGGCCCTGTTTATCTTCCCCACTGTAGGCAGGGGGATTGTACGCTTGAAATCAGCATGAGAGTGGCCCCCCAAAACATGCCCACATTACTATTTGGAAGCGTGTGTCTGAAGTTAGCTACATAGCTGGGTTTGAGGGATGGTTGTCTTTGTGATGTCTCTCTCTACTTTTGGCCTGCGTGTATTTTCCAATGAGGGCTGGGGCAGGGACCACAAAGAAGATTTAGAACAAAGTTAAGTTCCAACCCTTCATTTAGCCCTGTGACCTAGGTAGAACAAGCTACTCTACTCTCTTTGCCACAGTTCCTCAACTGTAAAATGTGATAACAATGATACATTTACCTCAGAGGAAGATGAAATGAGTTTATGTGCTCAGGCAGTGCCTAGCACAAAGTCAGTGCGGTAGAAATGTGGTCTGGGGTAGCAGACCACGCAAACAACAAAGCGATGCGTTCTGTTCCTCCTGAGTGCCTCGACCACATTCAGTGCATATTTTGTTACTCATATTTTGTTTTCTAAATGTTTGCCCTTAGACTTTGTTGTAGGACTTCATTTTGTCGTAGTTACCTATCTCCAGCGGATGCAGGGAAATAGTTACAGATGTGACGAAAGAAAGACATGGTGTATGCAGATTTGGTGGATTTTGTGAGCTTTTTAATTCTAGGTGAGGACTTGGGAAATGATAATGGTGACAAGAGATAAAGTCTCTGATGTGCCAGTCACATTTTCCCTGCAACAGTAATCATTTGTTAGAACTCAATGCAAATAGAAATATACTTGATAATACATTCTTCTGGGTAATATAAGCTGTGCAATGCTTGTATTTTATACAAAACTATATGTTTAAAATCTGCTCATGTTTAAAAGAATGGTGATTATTACGACTGGCCCTCACAGAGCATGGTTTAATATTTTCTAACAATTTTTATTATTAAATTTGTGGATTTTATGATCATTTTAAATGGCGCTGATTTTATTCGAAAATAATTTTAGGTTTACTGTGGTATTATTTTATTAAAGGGTTCTAGTTTCCTTGTTTTCCTGTACAAGTAGAACGAATTGGATAAAATAACCTGTTTCTCTTTAAAGAAGAGCTGTTTTCTTTTTCTGTAAGTGACATTTTTGCAGGCTCATGGTCCAAAACGATTAGCTAGACTGAGAATAAGGTAAGTGATGAATTAGCAAAAATTTCTGTGAACTCCTAAAACACTCTTACCTTGTAGCTATGCTAGGATAGGAATATTGGAGGTGACATCACTGTTAGTGGTAATGACTTAAACTGAAACACTTCGGCTTCTTACAAAGTTCTTTTTCTGGCTCCCAAGTGTCAGCCTGACAGACCGTCTTAAAACCTGGAGGTTCAGTGCCTTACTGGGTTAACCAGTAGGCCTTTGGTAAGAATGTTTAAAAATTTTTAGAAAGTCAGAAGTTGGACTGTTTTAAATAATCAAAATAACTAGTGAAGTTTCTCCTTTGTAATTTATGGAGAAGGAAATATGTTTTGTAATTTTTACCTGCCAAATTATTGAAATTTTCACTTTGCAATTTAGCTGCTTTTAAATGAAATTTGAAACAAAACTACCTGGTACTTGATTATAATTAAAAAAGAGGGTTTTTTGTTTTTTTTTTGTTGTGTTTTGTGTTTCCTTCCACAATTGATCACGATTACTCTACTCTAGGTTGTGACCTTGGTGAATCGGATATCACCATTTGGAAAATTAAGGCCCTAAAGCTGGAGTGAGTTTGGGAGGCTGGAGTGTAGCTCTTCAGGGCCAAGGGGGAGAAGGCGGCTTTTCCTGGGTTTACTCTGTGGTGAGCAGATCAGTCCTTGTTTCATTTAAACAGCCCACAGGCAGCAGCCACTTCTCCTCAGCTTTCCCAGCTTTCTCTACTCTTTAACTCTTGGATTATAGTTTCTTTGCTAATTCTTTTGAAAACATTTGGCTTCCTTTTACAATTAGGTGGGTCCCTGTGTAAGCAAATACAAAGCTTTCTATCTTGGGCATATCACTTTATTTCTCTGGGTCACTTTTTTTACATATAAAATATGATGAAGTTGGATTGCTTTCTAGATGTAGAACTCTGTGAAGTGGGATGAGATGAGAAAAGGTCCTCTGGTGGGCCTTCCTCTTTTTCTTTTTCATTTTGCTCAGTTCCTTGTATTCACTACAACCTGGGTAAGTAAGTAAAATTTATCTTTAGAAAGGCAAGCTAACCTTTCTTTCATTTCCGTCTTTTTCAGTGAAGCCAACCAGAATTTTGAGTTGCAGGTACCTGATGATATACTTCAGTAAATATTTTATAATTTTACAAATATATTAAATATTAAAGTACCAATAATAAGAAAGTTTCTGTGATAGCTTCCAAAGTGACTGACTGACTAATCAGTAAGATTTACTGAGGACTTAAAATGCTCCCAACATAGTAAAGAACTATAGGAGCCACTGAAAGTGTTTACAGTATATGAGAAAGATGAAAACATCTGAAAGAAAGAACTGCCAGGCACTAAATCATGCTCTGCTGAGTGAGTGTGCCCCAGCATGGGGATGATGTGTGCATTGTGGTCATTGTTAGCACCTACTGAGTTTAGTTGTAGTTCAGTTGTAGTTTGTGAGATGCAAGTTATGGGTGAGTGAAAAGAGTTAAAGACAATCTAGGTTTTTAGGGACATCATGAGCAAAGGCACTAGACGGGAATTAGGCTGGTTCAGGTGAGGAGAGGAGAGGAATGAAGAGAGGGTGTGGATAGCTTTGTGATATGGACACTGAGTAGGCACTTTAAGGAGTAGAAGACTTACCAAGGTAGGTACTGGTGGTGGCAAGATAACTCTAGACCCCAGTCAGAGGAGTTTAGATTGGAGGGAGGGAGATACTCGGAAGCGTTTGTGTTGGTTCCTTGAGTTCCATCCTATATCTTTGATTTCTTGAATTTAATTTCTACCAGGTACTCTGCCTAGATCAGTTCCTGTTGGCAGTTTTGATTTGATTGGATGTTTTAAGTCCTCTTAACTTTGCTTTATTCTAATCTGGTTATAATATTATGGAATCTTAAAAATCTTAAGGTTAGAAGGGCCCATATTCACAACCAGTACAGGAGCCACACCCTGAATTTTTGAAGTAGTTATTCTGTTTCTGAATGTGTGAACCCTTTTTTTTTTTTTTTTTGAGACGGAGTCTCGTTCTGTTGCCCAGGCTGGAGTGCAGTAGTGTGATCTTGGCTCACTGCAACCTCTGCCTGTCGGGTTCAAGGGATTCTCTTGGCTTAGCCTACCGAGTAGCTGGGACTACATACAGGCAAGTGCCACCATACCCAGCTAATTTTTGTATTTTTAGTAGAGACGGGGTTTCAGCCTGTTGGCTAGGCTGGTCTCGATTTCTTGACCTCGTGAGCCACCCACCTTGGCCTTGCAAAGTGCTGGGTTTACAGGCGTGAGCCACCACGCCCAGCCTGTGAACCATTTTTTAAGGCATCATTACATTGGTAGATTTCATTCAGAGGTTAAAGTCTGCGTTTCCTCACTTTATCTGAGCTGTACAAAGTCTACTTTTTCAGTATTGGAGCCCCTCAGATAGTGGAAGACAGTTATGATGCCTCCTTCTAAACTTTATTTATTTTCTTTGTCTAAATATTTCACTGTCTCTTCCTTTTATTTCAGGATTCCCCATCATTATTCCTTTTTTTTTTTTTCCCCATAAAGGCCATCTCAGCTTCAGACTCACCATTATTCCTGTCCATCATCTGTGTATGCTGCATCTTATTGAGTACTCAGAATTGAACATAATATCCTTTTAAAAAAATAAATTGTGATGTTTTTAGCAGCAAACAACAGAAAATCCCTACTTATCTGGCTGAAACAATGAGGAATTTACTTTTTTTTGTTTCTGATGTACATTTTCTTCATATGTGATTATTTCTGAAATTGAGACACGTGGTCCATTTAAATGCATGGTGTGTCAGTTTGACAACATTTTTTCCTCACGATGATTAACAAAATAATGATGCATCTTAACCACTGATGAGTCTTACATTTGATGAAACGTGATAATATCTCACATATCAGCAGCTCCTATAGGTAGTGCAGATTCCTGGTTGGTTATTTTATCGGCTTGATTCCATCAAGGACCCAGCGTGGTGGATCTGATTTTAGCTTGCCCTTGGGGTCATGAGATAGCTGCAGTGGGTCTAAGCATCAAATCTCTAATCAACAACATCTAAAGGCCAGAAGAGATAAGGTACCTTTTTTGTGTTCATTTTTAAGAGTAAGCAAAATTTCTAGAAGTTGCCCCTCCTTGGCTAGAATTGTTGTATACCCCATTTCTAAACTTAGAGATACGCAGTTGCCATTATTAGTTTAGTGGTTCTTGGTCAGTGGTTTTCAAACTGGTCTGCATCAGAATGACTTGGAGGACTTATCAAAACACAGATTGCCGGGCCCCACATGAAGAGTTTCTGCTCTAGTTTGGATTGGGGACTGACAATTTGTGTTTTTCACAAGTTCCTGATTGAAGCTGATGCTGCTGATGTAGGGAATGGGGATGGGTCCAGCCTGCCTGAAAGCACATGGCAAGCTGATGGCCATACAGAAGCAGGGTCTGTTAGCAGAAAGTGAGGCGGGGCAGCTGTGAGGACAGCAGCTGTCCTTTTCTCTCGCGATCTAGGTCAGTATTTGCCATAGCTGTCATAACAGACTGCATTGTGGTCATTACTTGGGGGTTGTATAGACTGTTATTAGTAAAGTAAGTCTTGAGAATGACTTACTTAAATTATATGCAGCAGTGGATCAAGTAAGTTGAAGATAATGTTTGTTATTCTCTGATGACATGCTTTCTAGAGGGTGAAGGACAAGGTGGCTTGTCATTGAGACCCCAGAGAATTGGGTACCCCTCTGGGAATATATGGTGGATGTTAGTAACAGCTGATGTGTATTAACTCATTGAAACAGCCAACTAAATTCATGAGCTAGTACCGTTAATGTCCCCCTGTCTCAAGGAGGAAACTGTGGCTTAAAGAACGTAAGTAATTTGCCTAATGTCATACAGCTTGTAAATGGTAGAACCAGGTTTCAGAACCATGCAGTTTGGCCTCCCAAGCCACACTTTTAATCACGTGTCCTACTGAGTGCCGGCAAGCGGGTCCTCAGTTGCAGGAAGGGTAAGACGGAGAGGTTCATTTTATGTTCTTGGCTTGTATGCAGTATGGTGGGATTAGTGTTCTGGTAATTATTCCTTCTCCTAGGCTTATCTCTGCCTATATTTTTGCATTTGATGTACTTGAACCTAAGCGTAGAACTTAAAAAATTGTGTTAGCTGTGTCTGTCCGTTTCGTCATCTTTGCATTTAGAAGCCTGCCATTCCTGTCTGTGCACATGCTGGAGGGAAATACGATTGTATAAATAGAATTGAGCACAGAGACCTGTGTTTAAACATTTTGTTTTGTTTTGTTTTTTTGCTGTTGATGGAGGTGGATTCTTTTCATAAGAGGGATTGTGTTGGTCAGGGTCTTAATGGCGACTAATGAATTAAATACAAAGGTTTTTAGTTGCTCCATAATTGTTGGGAAAGCTAAAGAAACTCAAGGCCAAGTTTCTAGGCACAGCTCCTGAAGCAGACTGAAAATCCGGTTGTCTGATTTCTTGCCAGGCCCTGCCTAGCACTTTCAGCTGGAGCCATCCTGAGCAACTGGTCATGTTCTCTCGCTTGTAGTCTTTGTGGATGCTGTTTTCTTTCTCTGGTACACTCAGTCTTCCTCTTTTCTTGGCGAATGCTTCTCATCCTTCAGGCCCTATTCTAAGTGTTACTTTTAAATTTTTCCTGGTCCTTCCATAATAATCTCGCTCAGACCGTTAGATGCTTCTACTCTCTGCTTCCATTGCACACTGTATTTCCCCTGTCATTATGGCTAACAATTGATTATTGCCTTTCCCCACTCCTCACTGAGTCCCGGTGCCTGGCACAACACCATGCTTGAATGTAGCAAGTTGGGTGGTTCAGAATTGAAAAGTCACTGATTACACATTTGAAGCTTCATCATCAAGAAATAGATACCAATCACCAACTTTTAAGTTGTAATTTATAATTTTCATAATTGCAATTGACTCAACAGATTTTTGCTTTGGTTTGAGTGTAACACCCTTTATAACATATCTAATGCCGCTTAATGGAGATTGGATAACTGGCCTGTTTGCTAATAATTCTTTGAAGTTTGGAAACTGGGAATCTCAGAGATTTGTAACTAGATAAAAGACTCTAAAAAATAAACCTTTTGGCCAGGCATGTTGGCTCACGCCTGTAATCCCAGCACTTTCGGAGGCCAAGATGGGAGGATTGCTTGAGACCAGGAGATTGAGCCCAGCAACATGGTGAGACCTTCATCTCTACCAGAAAAACCCCAGAGAATTAGCTATGTATGGTGGCATGCACCTATAGCCCTAGCTAATCGAGAGTCTGAGGTGGGAGGATCCCTTGGGTCCAGGAATTCGAGGCTGCAGTGAGCTATGATCACGCCACTGCACACCAGCCTGGGCAACAGAGAGAGACTGCATCTCTAAAAATCATATATACATACATACATACATACATACATACATACATACATACATACCTTTTATTTTAAAATAATTTTAGGATTTTTATGTTTACAGAAAAGCTTAAAGATAGCACAGAGTATCCATATACACCTCATCAGCTTCCCCCACTGTTAAAATCGTTTGTGACCATGGTACATTTGTCCAAACTAGGAAACCATCATTGGTATGTTAGTATTATACCCCAGGGTTTATTTGGATTTCTCCAGTTTTTCCATTTGTGTCTTCCTTCAGTTCCAAGGTTCAGCCTAGTGGACCATCTTGCATTTTGTTGTCATGTCTCCGTCTCCTCTGGGCTGCAGCAGTTTCTTGGTCTTTCCTTGCTTTTCATCACCCTGACAGTTTGGAGGAGTGCTGGTCAGGCATTTTGTAGGATGTTTGTCAATTTGGGTTAGTCTGACATTTTTCTTATTAGGCTGGGCTATGGATTTTTGGAAACAATACCCCAGAGGTGAAGTGCCCTCTCATGACCTCAAATTAGAGCATGTGTGATAGTCACATGACATCATGGCTGAGGTTCATCTCCGTCACTTGGTTAAAATCCTGTTTGCCAGGTTTCCTACTGTAAAGTTACTCTCTTTGCCTTTTCCCCCATCTTCCTTGGAAGCAAGTTCCTAAGTGTAGCCTGCCCTGAAGGACTCTGTGTGTGTGTGCGTGTGTGTGTGTGCATCTGTGTCTGTGGTGGGTGGGGTGTTAGGCGTCACCTCCTGGATTGGGGAGTATTTACCTACGTCATTTAGAATTCTTCTGTAAGCAAGATTTTGTCTTTCCCCTTCCCACCCCAAAATAGATATTTTGATTTACCACTGTGCAGTCACTTTGTAGTATTTTGATGACAATTGAATAGATAATGGGTGTCTACTATATGTTAGATACTGTGCTAATTTTGGGGGCAGTAATTTTTAACTTCTTTGGGATCACATGCCTCTTTGACAAACTGATATTTGCTATAGACTTTTTCTCCAAAAACATTAAGATACACAAAATACTGCCTGCAATTTTAGGTGTTTCACAGATCTTTGAAACTCTTATGATTTCAGTTAATGTAATGTCTGCCCTCCAGGAATTCAGCCCAGCTAAAGAGGCAGGCAGGTGGGGAGATAGAATAGGATGTGTTGCATGCTCTCAGACATAGTTTTACATTGGATGAGATGGTAGGGAAAGCTGCAGAGAGGAGATGTTATTTGAATTTCGCCTTGATGAGTGAGGAAGAGTTAAATCAACAAAGGTTGGAAAAGCATTCAGAAGAGAGGGAGAAAAACCGACAAAGGCCTATGCAAAGAAGCATGATGCACTTCGGAACTGATGCAGATTCTGACCTTGCCACAGTAAAAGGTGAAGAGGGAAGGGACTGGATGTAAAATTGGAGAGGCAGGAGAAGGCATAGAGTGGAAAGAGAATTGGATAAGTTTCTCAATTTATGAATTTTAAGATGTTTAAATGACTGTTTATAATTTTGTATGTAAATTATTTTCATCTTGAGTTTTATGGCTTAGCAATCTACTGCTTCACTTGCATAGGGCCTGCATGAGTTCAGGAGTGAGTAGGAGGTGAAGAGATGCGGGCTGCTATTTGAAGAAGTTTGGGTGTGAACGGCTTGGGCAATGAGAGAGGTAGTTGAGGGGCCCAAAGAAGTGTTTTGTTGCAAGTCGGGAGAGACTTGAATGTGTTTAAATAAATAAAGCACTAGTAGAGAAGGAAAGCAGGTAATTGAAATAGCTCCTGCAAAGGTGGAAGGGTTGAGTTCACATAGAATAGGCGCCTCCTTCATTGCATCAGGAGAGAAGGAGGACATGATCTAAATTTGCACTAAATTGCTTGTGTGGATTGTATTTAGAATGATCAGCTTACACAAAACTTACGGTTGCCTTATGGGTAAGTTCAGCTCTGGCCTGAACTTCCATCTTGCTGTTATGTATTCAGTGTGCTTATTTAATTCCTTCTATTAGTGTATTTAAGGTCTTTGCTAAGTTCTGGTGATAGAGGTGTGAGAGCATCCATGTCCTTGATAAACTTAGTTGAGATGATTAAGGTTACAGAATAGGTATATAAAAGGATAAAAAATGGATGTAATGAGAGAAATTCGACAGCTCTTTCTCATGCTTTGGGCTGCAGGCTTTGACCACAGCAGCCATTCTGCTTCATGCTTTTTTTAGGGTTCTGAGGGAAATGAAGCTAGGGTCTGTGGTAGTTTATTTTGTCCTAGATAGTTTATTATTTAAAAATGAATTCAGTTGCTTCTTTACAGTGTGATTTGTTAATTTCTAATCTGATAGATACTATTTATGAAGAAATTGAGCCTTTTATGAGGAAATTGTTCCTGAATAAAACATTAAAATTTTGCTCATGTTTGAACATAGGGTTGATTCTATGCTTAACAAAAAGAGGTTTTTGGTTGTTGTTGTAAAGCCCTTTGGGCATGATATTAATTGACTTTGGAAATTAATTTAAAACAAAACTTCATTAGGCAGCCATTACTTTTGCATTTATATTCTTTCTGCTCTAAATTCCTGGTGAAGACGTATGCACTTCACTCCAAACACTCAAGAACTGATACTGAAGTTTTATTGTTGAAAAACTGTCTAGTATCATAATTACAAACAACTCACTTCAAAGAAAAATTTTCCTTTTGCAATGGATTTTTGCAAAGAACTGTTAATGAAAATATGTGATTTGAACTGGTAATAGACTTGAAACCTTTAGAGTCAGTACATTTTCTGCTTCTGGACTCATTCATTCAACAAATCCGTGCAAAGCACTTTGAGTGTAGCAGCAAGAAAGACATGGTTTCTGCTCTTGAGCTTCTGGTCTAGTGAGAAGACATATTGGACTACAGTGGTTCATGATGGAAAGGGAAGGTGTCAGAGGGAGTAGACGTGGGAGTGACCTTGTTTGTGAGAAGCTATCACCTTTCTAGTATGGTGAGATCTGCACCTTGAGGGGTAAGGAGGACCTGGAGGAACATGGGGGAAGAATTTTTGAGGCTGAGGGGACAGTGTGAGAGATTGCTGGGTGAGGGGAGAGAGATACCTTGTGATGAGGGCAATGTGGTGCAAGGTCTTGTAAAGATTTTGACTTTATCCTGAAAATGCAGGAGAGCCATTGATGACAGAACATCATGTTTGCATTTCGAGTAAGATCACTTTGACTGCAGTGGAATGGAGTGGGACAAAGTGGAAAAATAGACGGGTGGGAGGTTTGAGTAAGGTAGGGAGGCCAGTGAGACTTCTGTAGTGCCAGTGTCTCTGCAAGTGATGAGGATGGTGCTTTGTAAGGACCTGTTACACTCTGTGTGCTGAGATACTGCTGAAATTGTCCAGAGAAAACTGTGTCTGTATATAAAACAAACAGCTGTTGCCTCTTGAAGGAAGAGTAAAGCTATATTTGTGTGCATATAGTTCTTGAATCCCATGTGAGGATCTTGAATTCCATTAAGGCTCCTTATCCTGAAGATAATGCACAACGATTGTGAAGTCTTTATTAATTTTTTTCTCTTGAGAGGGGTCCCTTGTTCACTTTATAAAATGAGATTTTAAAATTTTCACATTATAAAGTCTTTGGTCATACTGGTTTAAAAACAAATTTTTCCCTTCAGTTTTAAACATATCAGACTACCAGTATGGAATACTTGACTCCTAATTAACTAATAATGCAAGGAATCCAATCTGCCCAAATGTTAAATAGTGCCGTTTAAAATTTGGAAGCCTGAAGCAAGACAGTAAGGCTTTGGTAACCGTGGCCAAGCCAAGTGGAATCTTTCTGAGTGATAAAATGAACTTGTAAAATGAGCACAATTGTGGGAGTATGCAGTATCAAGACTGGTGAAGCAGGTGCCAGTGGTTGGGGGCCTCAGGATGAAACCATGGTTCTGGCCAAAATATTGCTGTTTGTTTTAATCTCTAATGCAGCTCAGATAATATGAAGCTGTGCTGCTTGAAAACATTTTATATTTCTTGATTTGTCTTTCCCTTCCAGGAGGAGTAGATGTGTTGTCAGCAGATTTATAAGAATATGATAGAATTTTAGAATTAAAATTTGAGTCCCTTAAGAATTGTAGACTACTGGGAAGATTTGAAGAGGGTAGAGGCAGTCAATGGAAAGAAAAGAGGACAGAAGACAAGGTTCTTTGAGTTTTCTCTTAAAAGAGTTGAAGGGTAGACCCTGTCTATAGGCAGAGAAGGAACCAACAGAAAAGGAGGATTACATATATTCTAGAAACTCTTACTTAATTTTCAAGAAAACTGTAAAAAATACACTGACTGATACCTTCCCAGCATTAGCCAAACTGTGAGTTTTGAGGTGTGATTTCCAAGACTACTCTCACTTCTCACACCAACTGCAAGTTTGGGGTGTTTCCAAAACAACCTTCAGGTCTGACAATTTGCTGGAAGGACTCATAGAACTCACTGAAAGCTGTTACACTTATTGTTATGGTTTATTAAAGGGAGAAGGTACAGATCAAAGTAAGCCAAAGGAAGCCATGGGGCAGAGTCTGGGAAGGTTCTAATGTGAATCTTCCGTTCTCCTCTTCCATGGAGACTGGGCAGTGTTACCCTCCTGGTACTGATGTGTGACTGTACGCATGGAATGTTGCCAACCAAGGAATCTCTTCTGATTTTTGGTGTCTAGAGTTTTTGTTAGAGCTTCCTGAGATAGCATGTTTGATTGATTGATTGCCCACAAAGTTGAACTCCGTCACCATGTGTACTGATATCGTGTGAGCCAGAGCTCCCACCCTAAATCACATGATTGGTCCTTCTCATATGGCCAACCCTACCCTAAGATCCAGTGTGGCCAACCCCCACGCTAAACAAGGACACTTCTGTTAGTTATGACACAGATTACCTCCCACTAGCCGAGGGCAAAGGCCAGATGTCTCTTCTCGGCAAGGCCAGCTTCTTTCCTACCCACCTAGGCTTTTAAAAGGATTGCATTGAGTTTTATGTTGGGAATGGTCTTGAAGGGCAGGGGTGGAAACGGAGAGAACAATTAGGAAGAATACTTGCAGTAGTCCAGAGGGAATATTCATTTGTTTCACCCCTGGTAATGGTGGTAGGGATGATAAGTGGTTGGAGTCTGGAAATATTTGGGAGGAAAGGAGTATGAGGATCTGTTGATGGGTTGGATGCAAATATGCAAGAAAGAGAGAGGAAGGAGTCCAAGATACCTGTTAAGGCTTTTGGCTTGAGCAGATCAAAGAATGGAGATCTCATTACTGAGATATTCAAAAGTCAGTTGTCCATCCTAAGAATTAGATGGTTACTGCTGCTACCACCGATTAAGAGGAAATCACAGAAACCAGCCCTATACTGGTTGGTATATTGCAACTCATTTAAAGAAAATTATTCCTTGTATTTCAGATATTTGAAAAAAGAAATCTGTTATGGCTTATAATCCCCATGTCAGGAGTTCAAATGAGCAAAAGACCAGTTTATGTGATGTTATTACTTTTATATTGACTTTATCAAAGTTTCTAAACTGTATTGAGATATTTTTAATTATTTCCAAAAAGCAGTAGTAGTAGAGTTTTTGGGGCTAAAGTTATCCAACCTATTGATACTGCTCACATTTTCAGAAATGCTTGTTCTGTATGTTATACATGATACATGCACGAGTAATTCCATATTTCCTCACTTCTAACAGAGTCCTTAGTTCCTTCATGCTCTCTCTTGACCCAGTAAATTGGTTTATTTGGGTCAATTGGGAGTAGTTATCTGAAGGAACCATTAAGGTTGAGTTCAGTTGTTCACGTAGCTTTTCTTCTGCTTTGGTGGTGGTTATTTTTATATAGGCTCAGTTTCTTCATTGGATTAAACTGTGAATGTTGGCACCTATAATAATTCACTGGGTAATGTAGAATAATCCAATTGTATTCTAATTGTAATTCAAAAATTAATAATTCTTTCAAATAGCAAGATTTTGTTAGTATTACTCTGTGATCATAGTCAGAAGCAAACCAAACCGTGGCATTCTGTGAGCTAGTGCAGATCTGTGGGCTACAGCTTGGGCCATTTTAAAGCCCCAGTAATCCAGTAATATTTTTGCTGAACTATGGAAAGTAAAACCAGTATGCTTAGGACTGCATAGGAAACTTCTCATCATTCAGAATTTTGATTGGATAATTATATTTGTTTATATCAGTGGCTGAAAGGAATGACCAGAAAAGAAACACTCTGTCCACAAGCTAGTTGAGGATCAACATGTCATTTCTTGGCATGGCGCTTTAGTTCTCTGGGTTACTTAGTTCTGTTCACTTGTTATACAAAAGCAAACAGATGAATGAAATAAAGCAAACTGGGTGTTATTGAAATCAGAATGAGAATCTTCGTTCAAAATTTGTATTTATTAGGACAGACGTTCAGGGAAAGTTCTTCAGGGGCAAGACATCTCATCCTGATAGGAACAGATTATGCTTATGTGGTGAGGTGATTTACTTTTCCATTCTCCCTTCTTCTTTCCTTCCTTCAGACTCTTCCTCCATCTTACCCATGATTTATTATGTATCTAGATTTTTAAAAATCCCACTCAATATATTCGCTTAGCTTTAAAAATGCATTCAACCTTGACTGGCGTAGGTAAGGCCAGCAACATGCCCAGATATTTTCTGGAATCAGAGGCCTGATGGCCTTCTGAATGTTTCAGGAAGGACAACTGTAGAGAAGCAAAGAGCCCTTAAATACTTCAGAGAAGTTTGGGTCATAAACTTCCCCACAGCCTGTATCTCACAGCTGATAGCACTAAGGTCCTTAGCATTCAGGCCCTAAGATTCCCAAGAGTGTCACTTTTTACTGCAGGGAAATTTTTCTTAAGATTCTTATTTGAATTCTATATACTTTAGCAAAATCCTGTGTACCTTAATGTAAATTGAGAAAAAAGGGACCGCTTTGTTTTGATAGTAATTTGTTAATAAGTTTGGTGATTACTATTGTTTGCCTTTTTCTTGTGATCTTCTTGATTCTAAGTAGTATTCAGTCTTCAGTTTAATATCCTTTTGAACGGGACTTGTTTTTTTCCTTCCCAACAAGTACTAAGAATGATCCCATTTGCTTTTACATAGCCAAAATTGTAGTATGAGTACAGGTTTATTAATTGTTCTTCCCCTTGCTGATGGGAGCTACTGGGAACATGTAAAGGCTGATTTGTAATGGCGTTTTAAAAGGCGGAGCGGGGGGATGTAAGGCAGAAGGGAACGTGGATGGATATATTGAACAAGCTTGAGAAAATTAAAAAAAAAAAACTTGTTGAAAGATTGACAAATGGATCATGGGTCTGGATTTTCTGAACTGAGACTCTGGGTTCATCTCTGAATCCACCGTGCTTCCAGACTGCGCCGTTGATTCTGCTATCAGTGCTGCGTGGTTTAGCATGAGCTTTTAGGGAAATGTCACATCTTGTTCACATGGGTAGAATTATATTACATCTGTTCTTACTGAGCATGAACCAAGATTAAAGTCTTGCCATTCTCAACAGAACAAATAATAGAAAATTACAGCAAATGATGTGCATGTTCTTTGCTCTTAATCAATTTTCTGCAGTCCTACAAAACTTTTCCAAAGTAAATGTAAATATTTTCTTTATATACACCTAGCAAATGCACAGTGTATGATTATATTTTTATTAGTATACATGAACTTGGGTTAAAGTTCAATAAATACGGTTTAAAATTGGGAAGGAAAAATTAAATAATTTCAAGGTTGCATACTTTCACTAGTAGAAATTCTCTACTTTTGGGACAAAAATTATTATTTTCTAAATATCCAGTGAGTATGTCACTTGCGGGGGAGAAAGAGGAACTGGAAGAATATCCTGAAGAGGTTAGGGAATGTGGTAAAAGGGGCACATTTTAAGGGCTACTCACAAAAGAGTCTTATATGAAGCATATTAGTTTAGGTTTATTTTTTCTTGGGAGGAATTCTAACATAATTTTAAGTTAAGATAGCACAAAATAGCATTCAGTGAATAAAGTGAACAACACGCATCTTTATTATGGTTTGAGGAGATAGAAGAAAAGAGGAGAAAAAAATAACTGATTTCAAGGTTGGAAGGAATTTTTTTTTTTTTTTTTTTTGAGATGGAGTCTTGCTCTGTCACCCAGGCTGGAGTGCAGTGGCCTGATCTTGGTTCACTGTGACTTCTGCCTCCCGGCCTCAAGCGACTCTTCTACCTCAGCCTCCTGAGTAGCTGGGATTATAGGCGCCCACCACCACACCCAGCTAATTTTTGTATTTTTAGTAGAGACGGGGTTTCACCATGTTGACCAGGCTGCTCTCAAACTACTGACCTCAGGTGATCCACCCGCCTTGGCCTCCCGAAGTGCTGGGATTACAAGTATGAGCCACCACGCCCAGCCTGGAAGGAATTTTAAGAGATCATTCTGTCCAGCTCCTCTTTTCCAGATAGTTAGATATTCCAGTTTAAAAAATGGGACGGAATCAGAGAAGTTTCCAGAACCCCGGGGGGAAGGGGACTTTACGTAATCAAATTTACTTTCACCTTGTTTTCTACAAATGGCTTATGCATAAAGCATAAAACAACAGTGGGTTTGAAAAATTGATACATGATATTTTACATATTCATGGGGTACATGTGGTGTTTTGTTACATGGATAGAATGTATAACGATCTAGTTGGGTTATTTGGGGTATCCGTGACATTGAGTACTTATCATTTCTGTGTTTGGTGAACATTTTGAGTTGTCTTGTAGCTACTTTGAAATACACAAAACATTGTTGTTAACTATAGTCCCCCCACTCTGCTATCAGACATTGGAACTTAAACCTTCTAGCTGTGTGTTTGTATCCATTAGCCATCCTGTCTTCATCCATTGACCAGCCCTCTCCCCCACCCAACTCTTCCCAGCCTCTGGTATCTCTCATTCTACTCTCTACCTCCATGAGATAAATTTTTTAGCTCCCACATGTGAGTACATGCAATATTTGTCTTTCTTTGCCTGGCTTATTTCACTTAATAACCTTCAGTTTCATCCATGACACTGCAAACGGCATGATTTTATTCTTTTCTGTGGCTGAATAGTATTTCATCATGTATATATACCACACTTTCTTTTTCCATTTGTCTCTTGGCGGACACTTAGGGTGAGTCCACATCTTTGCTATTGTGAATAGTCTGCGAGATTTCTTTTTGATGTGCCGATTTCTTTTCCTTTGGACAAATGCCCAGTAATGGGATTGCTGGATCATATATAGTGGTTCTGTTTTTGGTTTTGTGAGAAATCTTCATACTGTTTTCTGTAGTGGCTGTACCAATTGACATTCTCAGCAACAGTAACAGTGGTTTTTTTTTTTTTTTTTTTAACGTGAAGCATAGGCATTCTTGAAATATTTTCATCTCATTAGCTTTTAATATTTTTTTCATATTACAAAAGTATGATGCAGTATGATTTTAAATATGGAACCATTCTGAACATGAGATGTAGACAACATGTAAAGTATCAAATCTGATGTTTTGAATTAGAGTTATGTGCATAATGACATTTTGGTTTACAGCAGACCACATATACGACGGTGGTCGCATAAAATTATAATAGTGTATTTTTACTGTACTTTTTTTCTATGTGTAGTTAAACAAATACTTACCATTTTGTTATAGTTGCCTACAGTATTCAGTATGGTAGCCTGCCATGCAGGTTTGTAGCCTAGGAGCAATAGGCTGTATATAGAGTCGAGGTGTGTCGTAGGCAATGCCATCTAGGCATGTGTAAGTGCACTGTAATAATGCATTTCTCGGAATGTTTTCCCATCTTAAGTGACACATGACTGTATCTCCCACGGGCTCCTGATTCCATCACATTAGGGGTTAGGCTTTCAACATCTGAATTTTGGGGGCACACAAACATTCAGGTCCTGAGACCCCCACAGTTTCCTTATGTGCCTTAGTCATCCCCTCCCTGTCATCCCTCATTTCCAGGCAACCACTGATATTTCTTTCATCATACATTAGTTTGCCATTTCTGGAATCTTACGTTGATGGAATTACACACTGTCTTCTTTTCTGTTTAGCTTACTCAGCATAATTATTTTCAGGTTCATTCATGTTGTTGTGTGGTATTAATAGTTCATTCCTTTTTATTGGTCAGAAGTATTGCATCATATGGAAACACCAGTTTGTCCATTCATCTGCCAGTGGATGCTTGGGTTGTCTGCAGTTGAGGGCTATTACAAATAAACATGACGTGAACATTTGTGTACAAGTCTTTGTGTGGACGTGTTTTTATTTCTCCTCGATGAATACCTAGGAGTGGAATAGCTGGATCATATGATAGGTATATGTTTAAGGTTTTAAAAAACTGCGAAACTGTTTTCCAGAGTAGTTGAACCACTTTATATTCACATCAGCAGTCTGAGAATTGCAGTTGCTTCATATCCTTTCTGTGTTTGTTTGCTAGCACAGCCATAACAAACAACCACAAACTGGGGCGCTTAAACAACAGCAATGTATTTCTTCAGAGTTCTGGAGTCTCAAAATCCAAGATCAAGGTGCCAGGAGCATTGGTTTCCTCTGAGGCCCCTCTTCTTGGCTTGCAGACGGCTGCCCTCCACCTGCCTTGTTACATGGGCTTTGCTCTGAGCATGCACATCTGGTGTCACTTTCTGTGTCCAAATTTCCTATTATGATAAGGACACTAGTCAGATCAGATTAGGGTCCACCATGATAGCCTCATTTTAGTTTTTTTTTTGTTTGTTTGTCTGTTTGTTTTTGAGACAGGGTCTTGCTCTGTCGCCCAGGCTGGAGTACACTGGTGCGATCTTGGCTCTCTGCAACCTCAGCCTCCTGAGTTCAAGGGATTCTCCTGCCTCAGCTTCACAAGTAGCTGGGACTACCGGTGCGCACCACCACGCCCAGCTAATTTTTGTATTTTTAGTAGAGATAGGGTTTCACCATGTTGGTCAGGCTGATCTCCAACTCCTGACCTCAAGTGATCCGCCTGCCTTGGCCTCCCAAAGTGCTGGGATTACAGGTGTAAGCCACTGCACCCGGCCCTCATTTTAGCTTAATTACCTCTTTAAAGACCTCCTCTCCAAACACAGCCACATTCTGAGATACTGGGAGTTAGGCCTTCCTATGAATTTTAGGAGGGGTCAGTTCAGCCTGTAATACTTGCCAGCACTTGGTAAGATCAACTGTTGTGATTCCAGCCTTTCTATTAGGTGTGTAATGGCATCTCTTTAATTTGCTTCTCCCTAATGGCTTGTGATGTTGAGCACATTTTCATATGCTTATTTGCCATCCATATAGCTTTTTTTTTTTTTTTTTGAGACAGAGTCTCGCTGTGTCACAAGGCTGGAGTGCAGTGGCACGATCTTGGCTCACTGCAACCTCCGCCTCCCAGGTTCAAGTGATTCTCCTGTCTCAGCCTCCTGAGTAGCTGGGACTATAGGCGCGTGCCACCACACCCAGCTAATTTTTGTATTTTTAGCAGAGACAGGGTTTCACCATGTTGGCCAGGATGGTCTCGATCTCTTGATCTGCCTGCCTCAGCCTCCCAAAGTGCTGGGATTACAGGCGTGAGCCACCGCGCCTGGCCGCCATCCATATATCTTCTTTAGTGAAGCGTCCGTTGAGATTTCATGCCCATGTTTTGATTTGTTTGGTTTCTTATTATTGATTTTTGAGGAATCTTTATTCTAGGTACAAGTTGTTTTTTAAATGATTGACACATAAAAAGCTGTACATATTTAATGTATACAACTTGATAAGTTTGGGGATACGTTCATGCCCTTGGAACCATTAACACCATCAAGAGCATAAACATATCCATTACCACCCCAAGTTTCCTTTCACCCCTTTTATTTATTTATTATTATTATTATTATTATTATTAATTTTGTGGTAAGAACACCTAACATGAGATCTACCTTCTTAGCAAATTTTAAGTATACCACACAGTATTGTTAGGTTCAGGCTGTATTTTTTCCCTTTGACCATCACCTCCCCATTTTCCTCTTCCCCAGCTTGTGGCAACTAACATCCTACTCTCTGTTTCTATGAGTCTGACTATTTTAGATTCCACATATAAGTGAGATTATGTGGTATTTGTTTTTCTGTGTCTGGCTTGTTTCATTTAACATAATGCCTTCCAGGTCCGTCTATGTAGTCACAAATGGCAGGATTTCCTTCCTTTTTAAGAACAAATGTTTTTTCATGGTGTGTGTTTACCACACTTTCTTTATTTGTTCATCTGACAATGGACATTGAGATTATTTCCATATCATTCTCATAATAATATCTTGTAATGAGTGGGAGTTTTTCATTTTGATGAAGCCCATTTTGTTGTTGTTTTTTTTTTTTTTTTGACAGGGTCTCACTCTACACAGGCAGGAGTGCAGTGGCATGATATTGACTCACTGCAACCTCTGCCTCCTAGGCTCAGGTAATTCCCCCAACTCAGCTTTCCACATAGCTGGAAATACAGGCACATGCCACCATGCTCATCTAACTTTTTAAAATCTTTCTGTAGAGATGGCGTTTCGCCGTGTTGCCCAAGCTGGTATTGAACTCCTGGCCTCATGCAGACCGACTGCCCCAGCCTCCCAAAGTGTTGGGATTACAGGCATGAGCCACCACACTTGGCCAGTTTTTTCTTTAACAGGTTGTGCTTTTTGGTATCATATTTAAGGAATCTTTGTCAAGCCCAAGGGCACAAAGATTTTCTCCTATAATTTTCTTCTACCAGTTCTATAAAGTTTAATATCTAGTTCTGTGATCCATTTTACATTACTTTTTGTATATGGTATGAAGTGTGGATCAGAGTGCTGGTTTTGCTTTATTTTGTTTTCTAAACAATATGAATATTCAGTTGTTCTATTACTATTTGTTGAAAGGCTATTCTTTCTTTACTGAATTGCCCTTACCCCTTTATCAAAAGTCAATTGACCATAAATATGTATTTCCGAGGTTGATTCTGTTCCATTGACCTTTTTGTGTATCTCAATGCCCACACCACACTGTCTTTATTACTAGGTTTTTCATTATAAAGTCTTGAAGTCATGTAAGTCCTCAAACATTATTCTTCCTTTCCAAAATCGTTTTGACTATTGTGGGTCCTTTGCATTTTTATCTGAATTTGGAATCAGTTTGTTAATTTCTACAAAAGCAGTGTGCTAGGATTTTGATCGTGTTGAGTTAGTAGATCAGTTTTGGAAGAATTAAAATCATGACAATATTAAACCTTCTGACCCATGAATATGGCGTATCTCTCCATTTATTTAGATCTTTAATTTCTCTTAGCAATTATGTTGTAGTTCTCAGTGTAAAGTTCCTGTGCACCTTTTGTCAGATTTATCTCTGTTTCATTGTTGATGCTGTTAATGTCATTGTCCTATTAATTTCTATTTTTGATAGTTTATTTTTATAGAAATACAATTGATGTTTTTATCTTCGCGTATCCTGCAATCCTGCTAAGTCTTAGTTCCAGAAACTTTTTTTTGGTAGCGGCTATGGGAATTTCTGTGTAGATGATCATGTCATCTACAAATAAGTTTTATAACAATGTACTTTGATGTGGATCTCTTCATCTTTTGTTCTGGTTCTTGGCCTTTTCAGCAAAGAAAATTATTATCTTTAGTTGTGGGAGACTTGGAGACGTTTCTGGTGCAGACTGAGTACTCCTTATCTGAAACATTTGGAACCAGAAGTGTTTTGGATTTTGCATTTTTTGGATTTTGGGAGTATTTGCATCATGCTTACCAGTTGAGCATGATGTAGATATCTGAAAATCTAATCCAAAAATCTGAAATCCAAAATGCTCCAGTGAGCATTTCCTTTGAGTATCATGTCGTTGCTCAAAATGTTTTGGATTTTGGAGCATTTTAGGTTTTGCATTTTCAGATTAGAGATACTCAGGTAGTTTGTTTCCTTCCTTCCTTCCTTCCCTCCTTCCTTCCTCCCTCCCTCCCTCCCTCCCTCCCTTCTTTCTCTCCCTTTCTCCCTTCTCTCCCTTCCTCCCTCCCTTCTCCCTTCCTCCATCCCTCCCTTCTCTCCCTTCCTTCCTCCCTTCTCTCCCTTCCTTCCTCGCTTCTCTCCCTTTCCTTCTTTCCCTTCCCCTTCCCCTTCCCCTTCTCTCCTTTCCCGTCCCTACCCCTCCCTTCCCTTCCCTTCCTCCAAACTGAGCTGTCTTTGTTTAGGATGTGAACAAGGCAGGGCTCTGGAGATGAGGACTTTTATTTAATTATCTTATGGAGTCAAAATGGAAGGTAGTGTTTGAATGTTTCAGGCAGGGCTTTGAGGAAAGAAGGAAGGAGCTCGGCGGCTTGCTACTTTGCCCTCACCCTATACTTGGGTCTATACCTGGAGAGCAGTTATCGAGGTATCTGCCTGAGTGAGGGAGGACAGTTACCCACAGGTAGCTGCTGCAGGAAAGCATCTGGGACTCAAATTGTTCGTTAGTCAAAATCATTACCAGCCGAGCTCTCAGCACCGTCCTGCGCCTGCGGCCTGGTCTCCAGATTACGTGGTCCTTTCATTTCCTGAACTTCCTAGGGTTCTGAGTTTTGAGTCTACTTCCTGCTTCTCGAGTTTGCTCCAGCAGACCCCTCTGTCTCTTTTCCACTTTCTCAAATGTGACCATCTCTCATCTAGTATCATCACTTCTCACTTCTGTCTTTCCCTCTGGGGTTATACCTGCTTGTTCCTTTATTTCATGAGAGTTTCAGGAGGGAGCAGAGAAGACCTGTAAAGCCTACTTTAGATAGACACACACACACACACCTTTTTATTGTAAAACAAAACTACATCAAATAAATACATACAGCGTTTATGGACTGAATTGTGCATCCCTCAAGCCCCCTCAGCAAATTCATATGTGAAGCCGTGACCCACAGTATGACTACGTTTGGACCTTGAAAGAGGTAACTAGGCTTAAACGAGGTCATTGGGGGGGGTCTTAATCCAGTCTGGCTGGCAACTTCTTAAAAGAAGAGGGAGAGACCCCAGGGACACACATGCACAGAGGAAAGGCCCTGTGAGGACACAGGGAGAAGGTGGCTGTTTGTGAGCCAAGGAAAGAGACTTCGGGAGAAAACAACCCATTTGAGACCTAGATCTTGCACTTCCAGCCTCCAGAACTGTGGGAAAATCAATTTCTGTTGTTGAAGTCACCCATTCTGCAGTATTTTTTTATGGTAGCCCTCAGAGTCGAATGCAGTAGCTTAGCGGATTATTGTAAAGTGAATCCCCTTTAGCCACCATCCAGGACCACAGCAGGAAATTAGAAACTCCCGTATGTGTCCCATCCTAATCACAATCCCTTCCCTTCCTCCAAAGTAACCACTCTTCTGATTTTCCTAGTAGTTGCTTCTTTACATTTCTTTATAGTTCCTTCACCCCATCATACATTTCTAGACACTAAATAATTTAGTTTTGGTAATGTTTTTAGACTGTGTCTTTTAAGTCTCCTAATCTGTAGGTATCACTCCAGCTATTTAATGTTGTTTCTCAGTCTGCGCTCTGCTGATGTAATTCAACATGTTCCTCTGTCCTCTTGTGTTTTCTGCAGATTGGCAGCAGAATGCAGTTACATTGTCGGATTAGGATTTAATCCCTTCAGCAAAATTATATGTTGTAGTGTGTTTTTCTTTTTCGTGTGTTTTAAATAAGGGACTTGGTCTTGCCATATCACCCAGGCTGGACTTCAGAGGGTATTCACAGGCACAGTCCTGCTGATCTTCATGAGAGTTTTGAGTAGTGTTTGTGTTTTATCAGAATGTGTATAGTCTGGTTTTCACTCTTTCTTTCTTTCTTTGTTTCTTTTTTTTATGTTAGCTATTGATGCTCAGTTCCTAGATTTATTAATTTATTAAGGATTGTAAAATGGTGGTATTTGATTTTGTCATTCTGTTTTCATTTATTAACTGGAATAATTGTATAAGAAGATGCTTCTCCTCATCTATTTGGTTGTTGAGTTTATTTAGGAAAGTCAAGATGAATATTTGATTCTTTCCTTTTATTTACACAGCTTTCAAAATAATGAATTGATTTCCTGTCATCCTTAGAACGTGACCAGTTCATTTCTTTTCTTTTTTAAAAAAATCATTGTGATCTCAGAGCTTTCAGCATAGTTGACAAGTTACAATTCATTGTCATTCTCATCCTCATTGAAACTCACATTGTTCCATCATTGATGTATTAGGCTGTTCTTGTGTTGCTATGAAGAAATACTTGAGATGGGGTATTTCTAAAGAAAAGAGGTTTAATTGGCTCATGGTTCTGCATGCTGTACAAGAAGCATGGCACCAGCATCTGCTTCTGGTGAGGGCCTCAGGAATCTTCCAGTCATAGTAGAAGGCGAAGGGGGAGAAGGCATCTCACATGGCAAGAGCTGGGGCAAGGAGCAGGGATGCCACACACTTGTAAGCAATCAGATCTCGTGTGAACTCAGAGCAATAACTCACTCATCACCAAGGAGATGGTGTTAAGCCATTCGTGAGGGATCTGCTCCCATCATCCAAACACCTCCCACCAGGCTGGACCTCCAACACTGGTGATTACATTTCAACATGAGATTTGGAGGGGTTAAACATCCAAACTGTATCAGTTGGCCAAAGGGAGCCTCCTTAAATTGACTCCTGAGTCCTTTTGATCAGACCTTACAAGCCCTTATAGCTTTCTTGCTGTCTGGTATGTCAAGATGTTTCAGGTTCATTATCTACATTTCTTGCCCAGGCCTAGAATCAGCCATTTTCAAAGAAGTCCTAGTTTTATTTAATTAGAAATGATGCTTCAAGACCTGAGTATAGATGCTGGATGCAAATTGTTACTGGGTTTATCATTGCTTCTGTGCCTTCCCAGTAGACAGGGCTGAAATGTATGTGTGTGTATAAAAATAAAACATCTTGAGTTCATACTGATATTTTTACTTCAAATTCAGAACAACTTGTCTTGGTGTTTCCTTTTTTCCTTTTTTTTTTTTTTTTTGGAATATAGTATATAAACAGAAAAAAATGGACAAATCTTATGTGTCCAGCTTGGAGAATTTTCAGAGTGACAATTTGGTGACATCCCTATAACCAGTTACCAGATCAAGAAAGAAAACATCACCAGCACCCTAGACCCCTCCCCAGTCACTCCCCGCTCCCTACTCCACCAAAGATAATTAGTGTCCTACCTTCTAGTAGCATAGATTGGTTGTGCTCCTGGACCTTTTCCCTCTCAGTTGTCATCCTTTTGAGAGTGTGGCTAGGGTCACCAGTCAAGGGCTATGGAGACAGATAGGCTCCCATCAGGAGCTGCCGTTCCACTCCTGATACTGGGCACACGATCACTCATATTGGGGGAGAGCTGTGGAGCCGTCAGTGACGTAACCAACTGGAGCCTAGTTGCTGAGCCAAGAGCACTGGTCTGGGAGTCCTCAGAGCTGGGGTCCACGTCAAGAGTACGCGTTTGACTTGTTTCTCTTTGCAAGCCACCTATCCTCTAAGGACTGCAGGTCATTTGCATCATCTCTTATGTATTACAGCTCTATTTTCCTTTTTCTACACTGAGAATCCTGGCTTCCAGCTTCAGATGGTGCCTTAGTTAAGGCTGCTTGTGAGTCCATGAATCCCATCATGGGGGGGTCTACCCTCATGACCTTATCTAAACCTAATTAGTTCCCAAGGATCCTGCCTCCCAGTGCGATGGTGTTGGGGATTAGTGTTTCAACATAGGAGTTTTGGAGGGACATATTCAGTGCATAACACTTGATGATAGACTATTATAGAATTACTTATTTGCTTTCTCCCACAATACACATAGGAAGTCTCTGAATAAGAGTACTAGTACTAACAGCTTCCGTTATGACTACTGAATACAGTTAAAATCTTTTGCATCTGTTCTCCCCATTCTCCTATGTGTCTAATTGTTGTACTATGTTGACTTAGCATTTAGCCATTACGTGTTGTAATCTCTGCCTCTTAACTCTCATTTTAACTTGGTTCTGCAAGTAACTGTGTAATCAGTTTATACTCACAGCAGTCTTTCATATATGTCTTTGGAGTGATGTTGATTTTCTGAAGCTTATTCTCTAGGAGGTTTCTCTGGAAGGTTTTTTTTTTTTTTCTGAAACAGAGTCTTGCTCTGTCGCCCAGGCTGGAGTCCAGTAGTGCGATCTCGGCTCACTGCAAGCTCTTCCTCCTGGGTTCACGCCATTCTCCTGCCTCAGCCTCCCAAGTAGCTGGGACTACAGGCGCCCACCACCATGCCTGGCTAATTTTTTTGTATTTTTAGTAGAGACCGGGTTTCACCGTGTTAGCCAGGATGGTCTTGATCTCCTGACCTCGTGACCCACCCGCCTCAGCCTCCCAAAGTGCTGGGATTACAGGTGTGAGCCACCATGCCAGGCCAGGAAGGGTTCTTAAGAACAACATATCTTGAATCCTTGTATAGTGATAACTGTCCCCTTGATACTTGAAGGTCACTTAACTTAGAGATAAAATTATTGGCTTGTATTTTCTTTCCTTAAGTATCTTAACTCTCTTTCTCTGTTTCCTTCTGGCATAAACTGTTGCTGGAAATGTGCAGTGATATTTCCCTCTGTAAGTCATGTGGTCTTTTTGTCTCGATACCCAAAGGACTTTTTCTTAACCTGGTGTTAGCCATTTGTGGTTGATAGCCTTAGATAGGTGTGTATAGCTTCAGATCGTTTTTCATTCGGAAAACGTTTCTTGGATTGTAGTCTTCAGTATTTGTCCTGTTCCATTGCTTTATTGTTGCTTTTATAGTCAGACTCCTGTTATCTGTTTCAGGTATTCTTTGCCTGTCTTTAGTATTCATTTCTTCTCTTCCATTCTTTTTATCTCTTCTTTTTTTTAATTAAAAAATTTTCTTCTTCGAGCCGCCTGTTTCTCTTAAAGCATTTTTGTGTTTACGTGTTCTTGTCTTCCATATAATGTTTATGTATAAAACGAGTTTCTCCTTTATTTGTACTTCCTAGAGATTTGCCTGCTTTTTGAACTTTAAAAAGGAAATCATTCTGGCTTACCTTCGTTCATGGCTTGTATCATTTTCACATGCTTTAGCTCAGTTTGAATTGTATTTTCTTCAGTGTGCTTTCCTTGTCTGTGGGGATTTTGCTGCTTAAATCTTTCTCTTATAGTAAGTTTGTGTGGGGTCTGACCTCAGTGCTTTCAGTGCTTCTTTGTATGTGACGCTAGTTTTCCTCAACTCATGGAAGGAGACTTGAGAGATACACTGCCCTGTTAGAGCCCCTTCGGCTGTGGCTTTTGTGCAGGTTTCCTGCTTCCCCTCTCCCAGTTTTACCTGCCTTTTCTTTGTCCATGTCCCTGTTTTGCTCCTTTGAATCCAGTCCCAGCACTTTCTCCTCAGTGTGAGGCCTTGGCTTGGAGTGGGAGCCCTGGAGCATCTGTTTTCCGAGTTCCAGGAGGTGAGGCTTATCTAGTCCCTCGGACCGGACCGCACTCCCTGTCTCTGTGGAGTGGCCAGATCCCTCCTAGTAGCAGCTGCTGGCGAGAAATGGGTCTGCTGTGCTTTTCAGTGAGTGCCTCAGGCCGTTGGGGTGTTCTCCCTTCCCGAGAGCCCATGCCTCCTCTAGTGGCTGGTGCAGGGGCAGTGACTGCTGGGGCCTGGTCACTGCCTCCCTACCTGCCTGTGCCTTGCTGTCGACAGGATTCTTTGAGTTATGTCAGAAATGATGTCTGAGTTTCGGTTTTGCTACTTATTCTGCTTTTATATTTCATTTAGAGAAAATTATAATTTTGTACAGAAAAGTGAAGAATTTTACCTTATTTCATGGAGGAAAGAATCTTTTATAAAATAACACCCTTGTCATGGAGGCCAAGAGAGTAAAATTGCCTGTTAAAGCTTCGTAATTTGCATTTACTATTAAAGGTTAATGGTTTTATTGTGAAATTGCCATAGAGTGGGTTAGAGAACTAATTGCTTTTATTAATAATTAACAAGTTACTGAAAATTATCCAGAATGTGGCAACTAGCTAACTATATATATTAGTGAATATGAATATTATTGAAAATTTCATCTTGAGGTCACGTTTTTTTTTTTTTAATCTGCCAATGAAATGGCCCAGATACTTCATTGTAAAAATATTCCGGCTTTGGAACATAAGTTATTTGTTTTATATAGTTTGCCTGTTTAGAGAATATAGAACATTTCAAATAAAATTAGTCATTTTGTGAAAATTCAGAGGACTGGGAATTTAACTGTCCTTCTGGCTGTAGGAATCATAATCTCCCCATTTTCATCAACCTGAAGACCTCTTGGTTGTAAGAATATTTGGGTTTTGATGTTTTAAAAAACTGATTATTTTAAAAAACTGATGCAACCTTTGTTGCATGGAGATGAGGAAGGCCCAGGAGGGAGGATTAAAATTAAATAAGAGACAGTTTTGCTTCTTAGTGCTTTCTCCACTTAATTATTTTAGTAGGAATCTGAAATCAAATATAGAATGGAAAACTAATGTAGCCAAACCATCTGAGAGCCAATAGTAGAGACAGACATTTAATCACAGCACTTGTTCACTAGCAGTTTGGGTACCTACAGTATGCTATATTGAATGATAATTGTTAACAGCTAGAAACTTGCTTATAAAATGTGGTGATGTTTCTTTATGATAGATGCCTGACCAGTGTCCTATTCCCTCAGTAAGGTGGTTCTAACTCATAGTTGTTCATACTAATGGGAGAAGATGGTGGGAGAGTCTTATCATCTGCTAACATTTCAACATGAGACACCACACATGTGTGTCCTAAGTAGGTGATGCATTGTTGAAGTACCTGCAGGATTTTCGTATGATCTTTGCATTTATAATATCTTTCTGGAATGGGTCTTAAAGTCAGGTCTGAGCAGGTGCTTATGGCATGTAGTCAGATTCCATGGTAGAGGCAAGCATTCTCCCTAAGAATGTTGTTTACATTGAAGACAGCGATGGAGGATCCCACCCTTCTGGTCTGATGTCTTCAGAGGCAGAAGGGGTTGCTGACGGCTTCATCAGGGCATTAGAGAGAATGAGCCTGGTGGGTTTACTGTGGCCAAGGTCGAGTTGTGTCACGAAATAGGATTTTGGACGTAAGTCTTATTCTTTAGTTTATTTAATATATCAGTCTTTTTCCATTATTTCCTCATTTGCCTTAATTGAAGATTCTAGAGTTGCGGTGCAGTTCAGAAAGCCTGAGGTTTAAGGGGAAATGGTAAAGAGAAAAAGGACCGGAGCAGGATTCGATTCAGAGCCAACTGGTTTTCTTCTTTCCTATTTCGGGGGAGTAGCTTCTTCAGCAGACTCTCCGCTGCTTGTGCTCCACATTGCATTGCTCACACCATGGCATGGTGTTTCCATTCATTGTCTCCTGAGTTCATTTGGTGTAGAAGAGCGGGTTCTAAAGAGAACTTCTCCCTGCTGTCTTTTTCTTCCAGAACACTGGGGTGATGGGTATACCGCAGCAGTTGCCTGGCCGTCTCCTAGGTTAGTGTAGCAGAGATTCTATTCTCAGATAAGACTTCCGTGAAGGCTGAAGATGTAAGGGACTGTCCACGTTTGAGAGAGAATTTCTTCTCACTATTCTAGCTAGAATATGTGAATGAAGAAAGATTTCTATTATCCTGGACTCCTTTGTATTTTTTACAATTGTTTTCTTTTTCTCACTTATGCTCTGATATGTATTGGTTTCTTGAAGGAATTAGAACTTAAAGCACTGCTTTAGTAGACATTTCTGGAATTCCTGTCTCCCGCTTTCCTCACCACATACAGCTCTTCTCCACTGCCTACAGCTGTATGTTTTAGCATGATGATGGATGGATGGACTGGAGCTAGAGCAAGGTTAAGCACATATGCTCTGGTTTCAGAAACATCAGAGAGGGAGGTGGTGACATTTATAAGTATTCATCTTTTATTTACAAATTTCACGCACATTTGTAGTCTACTGTAAGCAACATGGTGTCTTCTACCATCTTTTTCCTCTTAAGGGTCAACACTACTATTCTATTTCATATTTACCATTTTTTTCTTTTAAAAGAATTCATGTGGTGGGTCATTGTAGAAAATTTAGAGAATATGCAAATATGCAAAAAGAAAAAGAAATGATGCAACCTGTAACCACACTGTGTGTAGGTGTTCTCTGTGTGGGTATCTTAGTTTGGGCTTTTATAACAGAAATATCATTGCCTGGGTGGCTTAAACAATGGAAATGTATTCCTTATAGTTCTGAGGTCTGGGAAATCCAGGATTCAGGTGCCATCCGAGTTGGTCCTGGTGAAGACCTCTTCCTGGTTGGCAGAGGGAATGTGTTCTTGCTGTCTTCACGTGGTAAAGAGATCATCTCTCTTGTCTCTACTGATAGGGTACTAATCCCACTCACGAGGGCTCCATCCTTATGACCTAATTAATAACCTTCTAAAGGCCCTACCTGTAAGTACCATCACAATGGGGGTTAGGGCTTCAACTTAGGAATTTTTTTTTTTTTTGAGACAGAGTTTCGCTTTTGTTGCCCGGGCTGGAGTGCAATGGCTCAATCTTGGCTCACCACAACCTCCGCCCCCCAGGTTCAAGCTATTCTCCTGCCTCAACCTTCTGAGTAGCTGGGATTACGGGCACCCGCCACCACACCCAGCTAATTTTTAGTAGAGACAGGGTCTTGCCATGTAGGTCAGGCTGGTCTTGAACTGACCTCAGGTGATCTGCCCACCTCGGCCTCCCAGAGTGCTGGGATTACAGGCGGGAGCCACCGCCCCAGGTCAGGAATTTTTGAAAGACATAAACATTCAGTCCATAGTAATGGAGGAAACCAGCATGTGAGTCCTATACGTAAAGTCCCATAAAGCTTTTCATCCTTTTTTATTGCCTTGCAGATACTTCCGGTGGTGGGATGCACTAGTTTTTATGTTCTAAGAAAGAAAAAAAATGGCAATAATTTATAAGGTGCCATCTATTGTAAGAAATATCTCAATTCCATAGATAAAAAAAGAATGCCTCTTAGAATTGTTGAAACACTGGTAACTTTGAGTTATATAAACAATATATTAATCTATTCCTTTAAAATGTTATCAGCCTTTTTAAGTGGTTTTTGCATTTTGGGAGAAATATTTTCTGCTTTTAAAAATGTAGTTTTCTGTATTTTTATCTTGTTTAGTCTTCCTTCTTTCCTTTTATTTTTTAAGTATTTAGATCTTGAATTTATATGAAATGTTTTTCTGTATGGTGGTTTTTTCACTTTTTTTTCCTTTTCCTTCTTTAATTTTTTTCTCCTTTTATTTGAAATTCTACCTCAGAAATTACACATGTACATGTTTTCAGACATTTTTTCATGAATTCACCCATTTTCTGTTCCTCTGTTCATACCGCACTATTTTAGCTAATGTGATTTTAGAATATAGTTTAATATCTGATAACAGCAAGAATTAGAAAAGACCTAAATGACCGATAATAGATCAACTATTTAAACTATAGTAAAAGTCATCTTTCTTTGGGTCTTTCAGTCCTAATTGTTACAATGATATTTAAAGATAGCAATATTAAACTGTAAATAAATCATGATTAACTTTTGGTAACTTTATTCTATCTATCATGGGGGAGATTCTAAATTACAGGATGGCAGAAACTCAATATTTTTGTCAATTAAAAAATTTAGTGCTTTTTGGCCGGGCGTGGTGGCTCACGCCTGTAATCCCAGCACTTTGGGAGGCTGAGATGGGCGGATCACGAGGTCAGGAGATCAAGACCATCCTGGCTAACATGGTGAAACCCCATCTCTGCTAAAAATACAAAAAATTAGCCGGGCTTGTTGGTGGGCGCCTGTAGTCCCAGCTACTCGGGAGGCTGAGGCAGAATGGCGTGAACCCGGGAGGCGGAGCTTGCAGTGAGCCAGGATCGTGCCACTGCACTTCAGCCTGGGCAACAGAGGGAGACTCCGCCTCAAAAAAAAAAAAAAAAAAAATTAGTGCTTTTTCTATGCATTTTTGACATTTATATACTTAAACAAATACAATCAAAATTTGTAGCCAGCCTTTTTACTTCAGCAGAGTGTAATGGAAATATCTTTCTGTATTATTAAATCTCATTCTATGACATAATTTTCTATGGTTGTATAGCATTTTATTGTGGTTGTACTGTAGTTTAATTAGTTGATCTATTATTGGTCATTTAGGCCTTTTCTAATTCTTGCTGTTATAAATAACACCACAGAATACATTTTTGTGAATATAGTATTGTCCATGATTATTTTGCTGGTAGGTTAATTTGTTTTGGGGCTGTGTGTGTGTGTGTGTGTGTGTGTGTGTGTGCGTGCGTGCGTGTATTCAAATAGCCTTCATAAACGGTTGTACCAGTTTACATTCCAACTCACAGTAAAAAGAACCATCCAATCTCTTTTCCAAAAAATATAAAAATATACGAAATGTAAGTCTTCTGTGTTTCAGTTCCCTAAAAATCTAACAAATGCCACACATTCATATGGCATCCACTGAATGTCTGCCATTGTGCCTAGGAGACAGAAATGAGTGCGTAGAATTGTAACTTGTACAGTGTTTCCACTTGGAGTAGTCAATGCCAAGTTGTCCAACAGTGTATGATGCTACCCTTTTCTCTGTATCCTTGCTAATACTTATTAGTTTCAGATATTTTAATTTTTGTTAATCTTGGCCAAAGATACATATGACAGAAGTCTTTGTTTTCCACGGCCTTAAGGCACTGGGATAGGGTATGGAAAGGGAGGTAATCCAGATGGGCAACAGTAACACACACTGTGATCAGTGCTATGAAAGAGGTGGGAGAGGGTTGCTTGGGGACATAGAGGAGAAGGTAAGGGTGGGCAAGGAAGGTGTCATGAAGGAAGGGAGGCTTGGCTGTTTTGAATGTAGAGTGTAAGAGTTCTCCAAATGAACCAGGAACCAGGGTGTGGTGATGAAAGCCATTTATATAGAACAGCAGCATGTTCTGAGGCTCAGGGCTGTGGGCCTGAAGGATGCATTAGGGGAAGTGCAAGTAATTGCAGGATGAGGCTATTTGAAGAAAATCAGGTCAAAAAAGATAAGAGACCAGCTCATGAATAGCACCATAGACAAAGTTGTGGGGTTTAGACTTTATTCCATAATGAGAGGAAGTCTTGCTGGGTTTTAGTAGGAGACGACATGATCTGAATAGGTCTATGATATAATGGAAAGCATAGAGTTAATTATGTTTTGGATGTGGGGTGGTTGTAAGACCTGACATTTCTTAGGGAAGTAACATTGGTCTTAAAAGGAACCAGGCTATTGAGGACATGGAGGATTTTCAACATAGGGTATTTCAGCCACCTCCCTATTTCCAAAGGAGGAGGTATAGCCCTGCCAGCATGCTTTTCCCAGCAAAGGTTAGTCTATTCTTAGACACACAATTCTTTGCTGAGTCCTAGCCTGTTCTGTGTTAGCATTTATTCCTTTTTCAGTCTCCCCAGAGAGTGTGTACTCTGAGAAAAACAGCATTCCCGCCAGTTCAAGGTCCATACTCCGAAAGGTCTTGGACGTTCCTAAGGAGAGCTTGGTCTCCCTCTAGTTTTTGCCCTCTCTCCAGGAGGCAGATCTTAAGGGTATTGTTCACATGCTGTGCCCCAGGGTCCTCTGAGTTAGGTCCAGCTCAGAGGCCCTAATCATTACAGAGGAATGATTATTGCTACAGTGCACTTCCACCTTGCCTCTCACAAAGGAGGGCCTGATGTGAAGCTGACGCCATATTTTTGTAGATCTGTCAACCTGTGATTCTAGCTGGTTACAAGCAGAGCAATGATCATGTTTTGATACCTTACTTCTGATGACTGAAAGCGATAAGCTTTTCATAAATGTGCGTTTAGATTTCAATTCCTAGTACCCACACCTCTCCCTTGTATGCTTGTATTTAAAGCCAACTATATTCATATATTTGCTTTGCAGTACAACTTGAAACTCACTGTCTCCTCACTGTAACATTAGATGTCAAATGAATTACTTTTTGCCATTTTTCTTACAAGATTTTTGATCTCAAAAATGTGTAAATTTATTTTTAACTCTTCTTTTTTACTTGTATCTTTTTAGTCTAAATTGAAAAGCAACTTTTGTCTTTAGAGCATTTATTTCTGGCATCTCCATTGGAAGATTTTTTTTTTTTCGCACGTCATACAAAGCATTACAGGTGAAAAGAAATGTAAGTAATAAAAAAAGTCTTCCAAAAAAAAAATGTGCGTGTGTGTGTGTGTGTGTGTGTGTGTGTGTGTGTGTGTGTATGAATGAAGGGACAAAGCCAGTATGAAGAAAGTAAAAGTTGAAGATTAGGCTGTTACCAGGTATGACAGAGAACTTTCAGTAAGAAAGTTGACCAGGCGCGGTGGCTCATGCCTGTCATCCCAGCACTTTGGGAGATCGAGGTGGGTGGATCACTTGAGGCCAGGAGTTCAAGACCAGCCTGGCCAACATAGTGAAACCCCGTCTCTACTAAAAATACAAAAATAAGCCTGCCGTGGTGGTGGGCGCCTGTAATCCCAGCTACTCGGGAGGCTGAGCAGGAGAATCGGTTGAGCCTGGGAGGCGGAGGTTGCAGTGAGCGATCCGAGATTGCACCACCACACTCCAGCCTGGGTGACAGAGCAAGATTCCGTCTGGGAAAAAAAAAAAAAGAAAAAGAAAGAAAGTAAGTTATTTAGGTTTGGTTAAGAGGCAACTAGTACAGACTGCAGAATAGTGTTGTTTAGACAGTAGCTCTGTAAGTACCACCTGTGACTGTGATGCATTCACTTTGATCTTGAGGATAACTTGTCTCAAAGACAACTGATTACTTGATTTTATCAGATCAGGCTTTTCAAAGTATGGGCCTGGCATACCTGGGAGTTTGTTAGGAATGCAGATTTTAGGGCACTGCACCAGACCTACTGCGTCAGAATCTCAGGGCAGTGGAGTGCAGCATTGCTGAAGTTTGAGACCCACTGTATCAGAGCACAGAATGCAGAGAAGATAATGGCTCTTTGGGCCAGCAGCACTAGGGGAAAAACATACACAGTCATGTATCACTTAACAATAATGTTCTCAGAAATGCATAGGCAGTCTTGTGCCAACATCATGGACTGACATACACAAACCTAGATGGTATAGTCTACTGCACACCTACACTGTCTGGTATAGCCTGTTGCTCTGAGGCTTCAAGCCTGTATACCACATTACTATACTGAATAGTGTAGGCAGTTGTAATGCAAAGGTAAGTATTTGTGTATCTAACCTATCTAAACATAGAAAAGGTGTAGTAAAAATATGGTATAAATAATAATCTGGGACCACCATTAGATATATGGTCCATGATTGACCAGAATTTTGTTGTGAGCGTGTTGCATGACTGGAAAAGGAGAGCTAGACAACACTGACTACTTCAGGGGAAGAGAACTGGCGGCTAATGGCAAGGATGAAAGGAAAACTTTTTATTGTGTACCTTCCTTTACTTTTTGAATTTTATGCTTTTAAGCCATTCAGAAATATTTTTTAAAAAGTTAGCTTTATTTACATCATGCAGTTTAAATATGTTTCTCAGGAATTTTCTTCTTTAACATCATAAATAAAGAAAAACTCAAAAAAATGATTTCATCATGCCTTCTATGTTAATTACTCTTTCTTGTATCTTACATCTTTCCAGTAAATTTCAGTTCCTAAATTCACACACATTTCCACATAGGAAGCTAAAGAGGCGTAATCCAGATTAAGAACCAAAAATGAAACAGAAATAGGATACGGTTGAATCATCTGTGTAACAAATAAAGAAAAAGCCTGGGAACTATAAAGCTATGGAAAATGAAAGAGGCTCACTGAGATGAACCAGAGTGTACAAATGCTGAATTCAATACAATGCCAAGTATTTAGAGTGTTTTTTTTCATTGAGGTTATTATGGCTGTGAATAAGGATTACCATCCACAGCTAGAAGAGAAATCCCCCGGGACAGAATCTCTAAAACACGGTCCTCAGTTACATAACTAGCGATTTATGAAATGTGCTTATATTGTATGTGATGTCATGACATCATTTCTTGGTCTTCTGCTCAGAATTAGGTAGTTTGACTATAAAATCTACTATTTGGGGACACATTTGCTCCTCTGCAAGGTTACTGTTACCATTGCTGCAGACAAGTGGCATATACTTAAGGGACTGCAGTCGTGAAGGTCTATGTTGATTCTGGGAGGTGTGCACATATGTGGGTCCAGTGTTCTTTACAAAGGCCCCCTGTGCGGCATCTGTCGTACTTCTTATTTGTTCAGCATATCCCTTGGCTTGTGATGGAAGATCCACAATCTGTACCTTTGTCTGAAGGAGATACCACCTCCTGAGTGGCCTTTTACATCATCCTTAGGTGGGGATAGTTAACTTAAAAAAACAAACAAACAAAAAAAAACAGGCGAGGGAGAAAAGGCCGTCTTAGCCATAGTAGGCAGCTCCTAGCCCTTTAGCCTAAGGAAGTCTACAGACACTATGGCACTTGGGTGCAGACTTTTAATAAACCCATCTTTTGTTGTTTTTGTCCATTGCACTGTCTGTGTGTAACACACATGTCCCGGTTCTCACCCCTGATCCTGATGGTTCCAAGGAGAGTGGATGGATACTTTAAAGACCAACCACACTACTACGTGGCTTAGTGTAGATATGGTGATAGAACACTTGTGCTTTGGAAAACGTAAAAATCCCGAACTTAGATGTTGACCAGTAAGTGAAGAGGAACTGAATTTTAACTATTTGCTGAAAAATCTATCATTTTGGAAGCATTAAAAAAAATTAAACTGTAAACTGAGTGCACACATCTTAACCCTAAATACATACACACATACACACAACCAGCTACAAAATAGTGTTACTTCCTTAAATGCTGAACACTGTCTAGTTCTAGAAGTGAAAAGGACCTTCTTGTCTTTTCAGAAGTGTGTGTTTTGAATATGTAATGAGATTACCTTTCTGTGGCTTTGGAGAATTAATTTCAGCGCTTTATTGTCAGATCTTTTCTGTAAGAAATGTGATAGGGATTTCCCATTCAATCTGGAACTGAGAATTCAGATTGACACTTGAGCTTTGTACCTCAGATAGCGTTTTTCCTCATCTCCTGTTACATATCAAGCAGCTGAGATTGGTTTTTAAAAAAGTGAAGATTGAATTGTCTTCACACATTTATTGTGAACTTGCAGAAAATGGAAAGGATTATGCTTTAAAGACAGTTGGCTTGGCTGGGTAGAAAAGATCCCTCTGTCCTGTTTCCCTGTCCTCCTTCCCACATCGATTTAAAAAATTAGATGCAAATGCAAAATCCTTAAATTATAGATTTATGATGAATTTAAATTCTGGTAGAATCAAGGTTTTATAACGTGTAAAGTGTCTGACACTAAGCGTATATAATCTTTTAAGAAACGTCTTCTTAACAGTGCGTGGTATTCTGTGACTGTTCGTGTACCATGAATATTCTCATTGGGTTCTAGAGTTAGTTACTGACTCTTGAAGATGGGCATCTAATGGTCCTCCTGTGGAAGTGGAGAGCAGCTCTCCACTGTTTGATAACATTTAAAGCCAAGGGTGAACCACTCAAGAAACATTTGGTGGTTATAATATATTTTTTTTGTTGTTAAGTACCATCAGTAAAACTGAAAAATCTCTTAAGTACCTGACTCCTGCAATGATACAACTGCAGTGATAAACCTTTTAGCTTTTTACATCAGGGGTATTTTCTCACAGAAATAGCCTTTTGAGGTGAAATTCACATAACATACAATTAACCATTGTAAAATGAACAATTCAGTGGCATGTAAGAGTATGTTTACAATGTTGAGCAACCATCACCTCTGTCTAGTTGCAAAATGTTTTCATCACTCCAAAAAAAACTCCTTTATTCATCATAGCCCAAAGTTGGAAGTATTTTCTTGATTGGGCTCTTGATTACATGGATGCATCTGAGTCATTGAATTGAAGCCTAAGATCTGCTTAATTTCACTGTATGTAAGTTTCACCTCAGTTAACAAGAGAGAGCAGAACAAACCAAAAATCTTAATTCTTTTGAAAGAAAGACTTTCTGGCTGCTGTATTAAACAAGCCAGGGGAACAAGGGTAAAAGGAAATCAGTTAGCAGTGACCAAGGCAAGAGATGATGGTGGCTTGGCTGAAGATGGTAACAGTGGAGGTGGTAAGGTGATCAGATTCTGGATATACTTTGAAGGTTGAGCTAATTTGGTCAGCTGATGGGCATAATGGATGTGAGGGAAAGAAAGTTGGAAAGGATGATGTGAAGATTTTTAATGGGATGGAATAGCTATTTAATGAATAGCCATTTAACAACATCAGGGTAATTTCATCTTGTGTATCATTCTCTACAACAGGGTTATACTCTAGGACAGTAGAGTACTACGGGTACTCTAGGTGGTACTTGGATAAACATCATTAAAACTGCCTCACCTTGATGACTAAACAACTCCTTTCCTGCAGTCCCACTTAATGAGATGTACTACTAGAACTGGTCATTTGGAAGATCAGGCATTTGGTTTTAAATATGCATATACCTATTTCACATCTGAGATGGGCTATCAAGTAGGCAGTTGTGATGAAGGAGACGGGAGTTCAGAGGTCTGACTGAGACCTATAAAATCTGGAGCATCAGCACAGATAGTAAAGCCCTGAGATTGAATGACTTTCCCACAGGAGTGAGTGTAGACAGGAAGGCCTGGGAACTGAGCCTGGGAGCACTGGGGCTTTAGAGGTCAGGGAGAGGAGAAGAATCCAGCAAAGGGGAGTGCGAAGGTCTGGCCAGTGGGGTAAGGTGAAAACCAGAGCAGTGTGGTTTCCTGTTTCTAATAGAAAAAGCTCAACCAAACATTCAGATTGTCTTTTACATATTAACTTCCTTCTAGCTAATTTGTTGTTTAATTAGTCCCATATTAATTGGTAAAGCCGTAAAGACTTTGATGGCTTAACTCTTCTATTTTTTACCCTCCACTGATAAATCAAATGCATGTCGTTTTATGTGAAAACTGAAATAGAAAAATGCAGTCTAATTTTAGTGTGAACTATGCATTGAAATAGCCATGTCCTCCTCAGGTAACAGTATTCAAAATTTTAAGATAAAATCGTATTGCTTCATTAAATTTCAACTGGTTAACATCAAATCAGTGTTAAAACTATACCGTAATAGCCCTGGGGTAGACACATTAATGGCGCCCCCCGCAGTGTCCATATTCCAATCCCCAGACCTATAAATATGTAACCGCACATTGGAAAGGAGATTTTACAGAGGTGATTAAGGATTTGGGGATGAAGCAGTTACCCAGGATTATCTGGGTAAGCTGGGCCTGATGTAGCCACAAGGGGCCTCCTAAGTGAAAGAGAGAGGCAGGGTGGTCAGAACTAGAGAGAGATTTGAAGATGTTACACCACTAGCTTTGAAGGCAGAGGAAGGGGCCACAAGCCAATGAATATATGTGGTCCCTAGAAGCTGGAAAAGGCCAGGGAGTGGATTCTCCTCTAGAGTCTCCAGAAGAAATGTGGCCCTTCTGACACCTTCATTTAGTCCACAGAACTATAATTTATCTTAGTTTAAGCCACTGGTAAGTGTAATTGTAATTGTAATTTGTTACATCTGCTATAGTGAAACTAATACTGAAATTTAGAAAAGATGGGTAGCTTATTATGTGTTGAAGTTTAAAAAAGATAAGTAAGTCGTTGAAGATCACATAATTAGAAAAGAAAGCAGTAGAGCTTGGCCTTGAACTCAACCAGTGTGACTCCAGAGCTTGTAGAACAGAATAACCACCTCCAGGCCAGCTGAATCTGACCACAGTCTGGTGGAATTCTAGTACATCTCATTAAGAAGTGGGATTGCAGGAAGGGAATTGGTTATTCATGAAAGTGACGCAATTTTCAATGATGTTTATCCAAGTACCACCTAGAGTACTCTTAGTACTCTACTGTCCTAGAGTATAACGCTTTTGTAAAGAATGATACGCAAGACAAACTTACCCTGATGTTGTTAAATATATGTTAGATGAGCAATTGCTTTGATTTCTTTGCTCAATAAACATTGGATTACAGCTGGTTTCCTGTGTGGCGTGCCTACATGGAGGGAACACACTGAGCCAATGATTTCATCATCTGGGTCCCTTTGGTTCATATCAGTTTCCAACATGACTTGTTTGTGGGGCTTGTGGGAGGGGCACATACATTGGCTCCAGGATTCTAACATCTCCTGGTCTCTGAGGTTATAATTTTCACTTAACATTGTCGAGTCGGCATTTTGGTTTTAGTCCAATGGTTCAGTTCTTTGAAAGTGACTCCAGAGATGGCTCTATTCATTAATAGATTGTTTTGTTGACCCTGTGAGGATTAGTCTGTGGATCTTGGAAATTCGGCAGGTGACTACAATTCTAGAAGGCCTCTTGTGAGATATAAGGTGTTTTCCTTAAGTGACATGGCCCTGCGTTGCAAAGCTGAGAAGTAATATGAAGGAGCATTTTGTAAGTTTGAATCTCTATAATCAAAAACCAGACTAATGACACATTCGCTTTTAGAACTAAAAAAAAAAAAATTCAAGAACTGAGTAGTAGGCCAAAAACAAGATAAAATGTAGCATAAGAAAATGTAGAGTTTTGTACTGTATCACTTAAAAAACGCCAAAGTAAGCCGGGCACAGTGGCTCACGCCTCTAATCCCAGCACTTTGGGAGGCCGAGGTGGGCGGATCACGAGGTCAGGAGTTCAAGACCAGCCTGACCAATATGGTGAAACCCCGTCTTTACTAAAAATACAAAAATTAGCCAGTCGTGGTGGTGCACGCCTGTAATCCTAGCTACTCAGGAGGCTGAGGCAGGAGAATAGTTTGAACCTGGGAGGCGGAGGTTGCAGTGAGCCGAGATCATGCCACTGCACTTCAGTCTGGGCGACAGAGTGAGACTCTGTCTCAAAAAAAAAAAACAAAAACAAAAACCACCAAAAAAAAAACCTGCCAAAGTATAGGTCATAGAACAGCAGACTTACTTGGTATTTGCAAGAAAGACAAAGAGATTTAGAGTTTCTATCAAGTTTGTTGTGAGTTACTAGGAGGTAGTGCCAGAGAAGCAACATGGCATTAGGCTGCATGGGTAGAAGTATAGTACTGAGAACACGGGAGAGCATCGGTTTTGTTGTACTTGGTACTAAACATTCTGAGGGTCCTGGACGTTTTATGAGGGGCTTTGGTAAACTGAAGAGTGATGTAGGTACAGATGCACAGATGTAGAACAGTGGACAGAAATGGAAATATTTAACCTGGAGAGGAATGTAGAATGGAGGAAGAGAACACAGTTGTTTTTAGTTTTTTGCAGGTATGGAATTTGTACTGCAATTAAGGAACAGGGAAAAGTCCTCTCTGTCCTTCGCACGGCTGTTTATTAGGTATTTCAGTTAGAGTGTATAGGTTTCAGGAAGCCATGAGGATCTTCCCTGGGTGGTGACAGGCCTCACATCATCTCCGTTATGGCCCTGCAACAAAACTTCACAATTCTGTATGTTTCCTGCCTAGTAAGCTCACACCTGTTCTGTGGTAATTAATCTCATACTCAACCATGGAGTTATGTTTCTAGATCTTGGTGTGTTGTCCTCCCTCCCCTTTGCCTAAAAACAATAACCTGAGCACGCCTGAAGGCGTCTTCAGGCCTCGATGTGCCCTGTGAATTGTGCGGGGTTCTAGGGTCTCTGTACGTAAGGAGGTGGTCTGCATTTGCCTGGCCCCTCTTGCAGGAAGAGCAGCAGCGGTTGCCTCGCCTCCCATCCTCAGCTTGGTCCTTAGCAGGGTGAGCAGGGCCAGAGTCATGGGCATGTGACCTGTGCACTCCCTCATGGCCCCACGCTTGCTTTCACATTTTCCTACTGGCATCAATACTTTTTTTTTCTTTTCTTTTTTTTTTTTTTTTTGAGATGGAGTCTCGCTCTGTTGCCCAGGCTGGAGTGCAGTGGTGTGATCTCGGCTCACTGCAAGCTCCGCCTCCCGGGTTCACGCCATTCTCCTGCCTCAGCCTCCCGAGTAGCTGGGGCTACAGGCGTCTGCCACCACACCCGGCTAATTTTTTTTTCTTTTTTTTTAATAATAGTAGTGACGGGGTTTCACCGTGTTAGCCAGGATGGTCTCAGTCTCCTGAGCTCATGATTCACCTGCCTCGGCCTCCGAAAGTGCTGGGATTACAGGCATGAGCCACCGCGCCAGCCCAGCATCAATACTTTTTTTAAAAAGTGCCCTGTATTTTCATCATGCCCTGGAAATAATAGAGCCGTCTTTAACTCACTGCTCACTTCTCATCTCTGTCTGCTCCTGCTTCCTCTTGTGGGCTTCCTGTGCCTCCCCCCAACCTTCTCCTACCCCCCTGCAGTGTTTTAAACTCTCTTTTCTTCTTCTTAATTTCTGTTCACCTCAACCAACCCTAAAGTGCTCTTGTACTCACAGTTAGGCTTTTATAATTGCTTGATCAGTTTACCAGTCAATTTCAGTATTTTGTTGAGCTTTGACAAAGATTTTTATTCTAATTCTATGGAGCCCATGTAATAATTGTTTTTTCAGCTTCTGCCTGTGACTTCTCTACTTCAAAAAATGTATGTGCTTGTTTCTGCCAGTTACATCCCATGTTTCACTGGATGTGTGTACTGTGTTCACATCGAGTTGGCCCCACAGCTGAGTGAGTTATTTATGATCTCAAGAGTCCATTAGAAATGAAGGGTAGAAACTTAGCCACATCCTGGTTTGTGTTTTGCCAAAAAGAGGGGTTTCACTCTCCTCTTTGGTAAGATGAATATGCTTGATAATAGAATAGCATTAAGGTTGGCTTTTTTCTCTCTCAAATGATTAAACTATAGTTTCATATGTAAATGCCAGTAAATTAGAATCATTCTAGTAGGGAAGATAAAGTAAATAAGTAAAAATATAGTATGTTAGTAGGAAATCGTGCTAGAGAGAGAGAGCTCAAGCAGGACAGGAGGGGCCTAGAGATTGCTTGGGATTTGATGAAGAGACAGGACTGTTTTAGAGAGGCTGCTCAGGGCAGTCCCTCTGAGCAGGTAGCACTGGAGCCAATCCTCTGCTGCGATGAGGTGGCAAGCCAAGAACATCATGAGGGAGGGAAGGGCAGTCCCAGAAGAGAGAGCACAGTGCAGGTGCCAGGTGGGGACCACGGGACACTGGAACTGCTTTGGTGTGTTTATTTCCAAATAGTGTCTGGCATTACACTGAGATGAGGAGACTTTTTGTTTTTCATTTTTTGTTTTTTTCTCTGGGGTAGCGGTGCATATTGGATTTCTTCAGGAGATTCAGCCTCTTGAAAAATATGAAATATAGACATGTATATATACATAAAGATATATTTGAGTATTTTAAACTTTATATAGTCAAGTATCTTAAACTCTGCACACTTGAATTTTTAATCCTCATGTATATCCATTATGATTATTTCTATTAGTTCCAGTTTGAGGTTGGTGATGATATTGTCATAAAAGCTTTGTCAGGCTTCACATTGTAGCAGATGGTCTTGAAGGTGGGGCATATCCTTGTTCAATGTGACTACTTTAGTTGCCTGTCCAATATGAAGTAGAAAAGCAGATTTCTGGATTACAGTATTTGTCAACAAAGAATTCGCTGATTTAAAAAAAAACAAAAAACCTTTATGTTTATAATGACAAGGTCCATAATCAGATTGTTGTTGGCAACTTAAAGCAAGTTGTCAAGAGAAATATTGTAAATGGTTTTGTTTGTGTGTGGGCTTGGGCTTTTTTTTTTTTCCTTCTAGACAGAGTCACTCTGCCACCCAGGCTGGAGTGCAGTGGCGCAATCTCGGCTCACTGCGACCTCCACCTCCCAGGTTCAAGCCATTCTCCTGCCTCAGCCTCCCGAGTAGCTGGGATTGCAGGTGTTTGCCACCACACCTGGCTATTTTTTGTATTTTGAGTAGAGACGAGGTTCCACCATGTTGGCCGGGCTGATCTGGAACTCCTGATTTCAGGTGATCCACCCACCTCGGCCTCCCAAAGTGCTGGGATTACAGGCGTGAGCCACTGCACCCGGCAGAGGCATGGACTTTTTAATCACTTAAATTTTAACTTATTGTGTTAGTGAGCTTGTTTATTCCATTGCTAGATGAATTGTGTGTTACTTTTTCCTGTCTAGTTTTCCTCTGGAAAACAGAATCAACCATACCAAATATTAGTGAGGGTCCAAGTCAGATTAAATAGTATGAGTCAATCTGCCCTCAAAATAAATATGAACTAAAATGAGATGCTAACAGATTGACAGTGATTACCAATGGTAAACAGACCATGAGGAGAGAGGTTTAAGCTGTCGCTAACTTCTTGAAGAACAATTACATTATTTACCAATTATTGTGGCCTGATATCTAAAGAATTGGCCTGATATCTAAAGAATATCTTATTTTCTAAATAAGAGTGCCAATGCAAAAATGTCAAAATCTTATACCTGCCACTGCTTACGCACCCATTGCCTAGTAGTCAGCAGTGACAATAATTGTGAGACTCCTGTCATTTTGGGCAGGTGGAGGGGCCTGTGAGGGCCAAAATCTAGTCATGCTGGCATGATTATGCCTCCTGTCATCCTGCTGAATGGTTCAGCTATATAACTAAAGAATTCTATCTCTGGTTAGTGTTGATTTGGGGCAAATATGAGATCTGTAAAGTAAAATGGACAAATAATAGTTTCGTAGCACATTCAGCTTTGCCTCCTGCCTAGAGACTGATCTTCAGTGACGTTTTACCAGGCAGCCTGAGTGGTTTCTTGTCTTCTGTCTGTAATAGTGGGTGTGCCATAAAAAGGCAAGAGCGTATTTTCAAAGGAGCTGGGCTTGGAGTCTTAAGATCACTGAAAGAGACTGTGGCAACAGCAGTTCACCTGGATTGGCCTTGTGTCTGGGATGGAAGAGATGAAAAACAATTGATTATCACTTACTTTGTGGCACGCTCTGTGCTATTGAATATTGAATATCCCATTGTGTGTGATGTTCCCCTTCCTGTATCCAAGTGTTCTTATTGTTCAATTCCCACCTATGAGTGAGAACATGCGGTATTTGGTTTTTTGTCCTGGCGATAGTTTGCTGAGAATGATGGTTTCCAGCTTCATCCACGTCCCTACAAAGGACATGCACTCATCATTTTTTATGGCTGCATAGTATTCCATGGTGTATATGTGCCACATTTTCTTAATCCAGTCTATCATTGTTGGACATTTGGGTTGGTTCTAAGTCTTTGCTATAGTGAATAGTGCCGCAGTAAACATACGTGTGCATGTGTCTTTAGCGCAGCATGATTTATAATCCTTTGGGTATATACCCAGTAATGGGATGGCTGGGTCAAATGGTATTTCTAGTTCTAGATCCCTGAGGAATCGCCACACCCACTTTCACACCAACAGTGTAAAAGTGTTCCTGTTTCTCCACATCCTCTCCAGCACCTGTTGTTTCCTGACTTTTTAATGATCGCCATTCTAACAGGTGTGAGATGGTATCTCATTGTGGTTTTGATTTGCATTTCTCTGATGGCCAGTGATGATGAGCATTTTTTCATGTGTTTTTTGGCTGCGTAAATGTCTTTTGAGAAGTGTCTGTTCATATCCTTTGCCCACTTTTTGATGGGTTTGTTTGTTTTTTTCTTGTAAATTTGTTTGAGTTCGTTGTAGATTCTGGATATTAGCCCTTTGTCAGATGAGTAGGTTGCAAAAATTTTCTCCCATTCTGTAGGTTGCCTGTTCACTCTGATGGTAGTTTCTTTTGCTGTGCAGAAGCTCTTGAGTTTAGTTAGATCCCATTTGTCAATTTTGGCTTTTGTTGCCATTGCTTTTGGTGTTTTAGACATGAAGTCCTCGCCCATGCCTATGTCCTGAATGGTATTGCCTAGGTTTTCTTCTAGGGTTTTTATGGTTTTAGGTCTAACATGTAAGTCTTTAATCCATCTTGAATAAATTTTTGTATAAGATGTAAGGAAGGGATCCAGTTTCAGCTTTCTCCATATGGCTAGCCAGTTTTCCCAGCCCCATTTATTAAATAGGGAATCCTTTCCCCATTGCTTGTTTTTGTCAGGTTTGTCAAAGATCAGATAGTTGTAGATATGCGGCATTATTTCTGAGGGCTCTGATCTGTTCCATTGATCTATATCTCTGTTTGGTACCAGTACCATGCTGTTTTGGTGACTGTAGCCTTGTAGTATAGTTTGAAGTCAGGTAGTGTGATGCCTCCAGCTTTGTTCTTTTAGCTTAGGATTGATTTGGCAATGCGGGCTCTTTTTTGGTTCCATATGAACTTTAAAGTAGTTTTTTCCAATTCTGTGAAGAAAGTCATTGGTAGCTTGATGGGGATGGCATTGAATCTATAAATTACCTTGGGCAGTATGGCCATTTTCACGATATTGATTCTTCCTACCCATGAGCATTGAATGTTCTTCCATTTGTTTGTATCCTCTTTTATTTCCTTGAGCAGTGGTTTGTAGTTCTCCTTGAAGAGGTCCTTCACATCCCTTGTAAGTTGGATTCCTAGACATTGTATTCTCTGTGAAGCAATTGTGAATGGGAGTTTACTCATGATTTGGCTCTCTGTTTGTCTGTTATTGGTGTATAAGAATGCTTGTGATTTTTGCGCACTGATTTTGTATCCTGAGACTTCACTGAATTTGCTTATCAGCTTAAGGAGATTTTGGGCTGAGACAATGGGGTTTTCTAGATATACAATCATGTCATCTGCAAACAGGGACAATTTGACTTCCTCTTTTCCTACTTGAATGCCCTTTATTTCCTTCTGCTGCCTGATTGCCCTGGCCAGAACTTCCAACACTATGTTGAATAGGAGTAGTGAGAGAGGGCATCCCTGTCTTGTGCCAGTTTTCAAAGGGAATGCTTTCAGTTTTTGTCCATTCAGTATGATATTGGCTGTGGGTTTGTCATAGATAGCTCTTATTATTTTGAGATACATCCCATCAATACCTAATTTATTGAGTTTTTAGCATGAAGCGTTGTTGAATTTTGTCAAAGGCCTTTTCTGCATCTATTGAGATAATCATGTGGTTTTTTTCTTTGGTTCTGTTTATATGCTGGATTATGTTTATTGATTTTCGTATGTTGAACCAGCCTTGCATCCAGGGATGAAGCCCACCTGATCATGGTGGATAAGCTTTTTGATGTGCTGCTGGATTTGGTTTGCCAGTATTTTATCGAGGATTTTTGCATCAATGTTCATCAAGGATATTGGTCTAAAATTCTCAATATGTTGTATTCAGGGAACCCATCTCACGTGCAGAGACACACATAGGCTCAAAATAAAGGGATGGAGGAAGATCTACCAAGTAAATAGAAAACAAAAAAAGGCAGGGGTTGCAATCCTAGTCTCGGATAAAACAGACTTTAAACCAACAAAGATCAAAAGAGACAAGGCCATTACATAATGGTAAAGGAATCAATTCAACAAGAAGAGTTAACTGTCCTAAATATATGTGCACCCAATGCAGGAGCACCCAGATTCATAAAGCAAGTCCTTAGTGACCTACAAAGAGACTTAGACTCCCACACAATAATAATGGGAGACTTTACCACCCCACTGTCAACATTAGACAGATCAACGAGACAGAAAGTTAACAAGGCTATCCAGGAATTGAACTCAACTCTGCGCCTAGTGGACGTAATGGACATCTACAGAACTCTCCACCCCAAATCAACAGAATATACATTCTTTTCAGCACCACACCACACCTATTCCAAAATTGACCACATAGTTGGAAGTAAAGCACTCCTCAGCAAATGTAAAAGAACAGAAATTATAACAAACTGTCTCTCAGACCACAGTGCAATCAAACTAGAACTCAGGATTAAGAAACTCAAAACTGCTCAACTACATGGAAACTGAACAACGTGCTCCTGAATGACTACTGGGTACATAACGAAATGAAGGCAGAAATAAAGATGTTCTTTGAAACCAACGAGAACAAAGACACAACATACCAGAATCTCTGGGACACATTCAAAGCAGTGTATAGAGGGAAATTTACAGCACTAAATGCCCACAAGAGAAAGCAGGAAAGATCTAAAATTGACACCCTAACATCACAATTAAAAGATCTAGAGAAGCAAGAGCAAACACATTCAAAAGCTAACAGAAGGCAAGAAATAAGTAAGATCAGAGCAGAACTGAAGGATATAGAGACACAAAAAACCCTTCAAAAAATCAGTGAATGCAGGAGCTGGTTTTTTGAAAAGATCAGCAAAATTGATAGACCACTAGCAAGACTAATAAAGAAGAAAAGAGAGAAGAATCAAATAGACGCAATAAAAAATGATAAAGGGGATATCACCACCAATCCCACAGAAATACAAACTACCATCAGAGAATACTATAAACACCTCTACGCAAATAAACTAGAAAGTCTAGAAGAAATGGATAAATTCCTTGACACATACACTCTCCCAAGACAAAACCAGGAAGAAGTTGAATCTCTGAAGAGACCAATAACAGGCTCTGAAATTGAGGCAATAATTAATAGCTTACCAACTAAAAAAAGTCCAGGACCAGATGGTTTCACAGCTGAATTCTACCAGAGATACAAGGAGGAGCTGGTACCATTCCTTCTGAAACTATTCCAATCAATAGAAAAAGAGGGAATCCTCCCTAACTCATTTTATGAGGCCAGCATCATCCAGATACCATAGCCTGGCAGAGACACAACAAAAGAAAAGAAAGGTAACATTTTTTTAAACCAGATTCCTTGACAGACAGTTGGGCTTGTTTTGCAGATTTTTTCTTACATTGTTTTGTATATTAAGAGTACTACTGTATTGTGGTTATAAACAATGTCCTCGTACAAATATTTTTGCTTACATGTGAGAAGAAATAAGAATCTGGTCCCAGAAGTTAAATTTCTGGGTCAAAAGCATGCAGATTTTAACATTTTGGTAAATAACGTCATTATTTTTCAAAAAGTTGGTGCTGGCGTATACCTCTCCTAACGGTCTGTTTGGATGCCTGGTCCCCCACACTCTTGGTATTCCCTGTCACTCTGTTAGCGTCTCATTTGGGTTTATATTGCTTTTGAACGGGTTTGAAGGTATTTTTCTGTATTTATTGGTCTTGTTTTCCTTGATGAATTGTCTGTAATTGTTGCACAGTTTTCATGGGGTTTTCTTTTTCTTGGGAATTTATAAGAACTGTATTCATATTAATATTTGCTAGAATTTTTTCTCAGTTTATGTTGTTTGTTTATAAGTGGTTTTTTGGCCACTTTTTAATCAGTTGTGTTCTTTTTTGGCTCCTAGGGTTTATGTCATAATTAAAGTTCTTCATGTGCCTTAAAATGTACTTTTAAAAATTTTAGCCATATTTTCTTTGAACATTTTTATGGTTTCACATTTTTATGGTTTCACATTTTCAGTTTAAATGTGACATTTCTGGAATTTATTTTGGCTTAAGGAATGGAGATAGAGATGCAGCCTTAAGTTTCCCAAATGGCCAGCCGCTGTCTGCGCGCCGTCATTCAGACATTCTGTTTTCTTCCTGTGGAATCCTTCAGTTTGGGATTTTCTGACTGATAAATGCATTGTGTTTAGGGTGCAAGCTGCATATGTGAAGTTGCAGGACTCCCACAGAAATTAAGAATGCTGTTGGTTTTTGCTGGGTTAGGAGACAAGAGGCGTATGTGTCAGACAGGAAATCTTAGAATCTGTCAAGTGCTGGGAGCAGAAAGAAAACTTCTAAGAGGGTACTACAGTGTTCAGGTTGCAGGTTCACCCCTAGTGTATCATGGGGCTTAACCCTTTCTGCAAAAAAGATTCAGTCTAAACTAAGGAAACAGTTTTTCATGAAAATATCTTTGACGTTGAATGTTCTTAAATAAATAGCATTTGTTTTTATAGAAGTTTGACTCTATAGTTAGTCTAAATTTGTAACTAACTCACTAGAATTCATCAATCCTCTTAAATCGGAGACAGTGTAATATTACTGAAGTGGTGGATGGAGTTTTATGAGTAGTAAAACTTAAGACTAAGTATATAGTTAGTAAGCTGAAATATGCCTCTGAGGATTCAGCCTCCTTATTTTATCATCAAAGGCCTAAAGTGGAAGTAGTGAAGGTTGTGGAGTTAGGACAGTGTCGCAGTTGTTGTCGACTGTAACTTGCATTACACAACATCAAGTGGTTGAAGGAAAAGGGGGGAAATGGCAGCTGTGACTGTGGCATGGATGAGGTTGTGAGATGTAAGGGGGACATCTGAATTCGGGAGGCGAATGAAGCCTCTCAGCTGCTTTTAGTTCTTGCCAAAGAATGGTAGCAAATAGGCCTGGTGTAGTGGCTCCTGCCTGTAATCCCAGCACTTTGGGAGGCTGAGACAGGTGGATCACCTGTGGTCAGGAGTGCGAGACCAGCCTGGCCAACATGGAGAAATCCCGTCTCTACTAAAAATGCAAAAATTAGCCAGGTGTGGTGATGGGCCCCTGTAATCCCAGCTACTCAGGAGGCTAAGGCAGGAGAATCGCTTGAACCCAGGAGGTGGAGGTTGCAGTGAGCCAAGATTGTGTCACTGCACTCCAGCGTGCGTAACAGAGCAAGACTCTGTCTCAAAAACAGAGAGAAAAGTCAAGTAAGAGTTGAGCTGTGGGTAGCCGACAGGTTCTCTGTGTTGACCCAGGACAAATTTGGGATACAAAGATGAGCGCGTTTAAGACTTAGAGTAGAAAAAGGGTATCTATGAATTAGTTATGTTTTCTCTGAAGCTTCCTATGAACTGAAAAGAACAGTGCCCTCCGACATACCTGGGAAAGGAGGAAGGGTTTCACTGCTTGCACATAAGACCAGCATACAGTTTTCCATGTTTAAAATTTGAATGCAGCAAAATCTAAAACTTAAGAATCATCTTACGAACATCCATGGGAAATGTACTTTCAAAGCTTATTGATTTGCTTAAAACCCAGATATGACTCCCAATAGTTCTTGTCTTCTTTATTCTAAGTATTTAAGCATTAACTGCAGTATATTACTTTAAAGTATTTTCTGAGACCTATGAACTTCAGAGTCAAAACATTTCACTTGGTAGTATTTGTCAAGTTATTAAATTTAGTTAGACTCCATGAAAAATTATAGAAGATAAGCCAACTCAGAAATGTATTTATTCTTCTGGTTTTAACCCATTTATGCTGGAGGTTGCGGATTTTTTTTGTGAAAAATCAGGCCTTGGTGATGATCTTGAGCAGTAGGACACAAATAACTCCCACAAGCTTAGCGTTGCAGTAGTGGGACCGTAGGCAGAAATGGGTTAAGATGAACATGGAGCTTAATTTGAATCAGGTGCATATATTTTGACTTTTTTTTGGTAATGTATCATATTCCCACACAATTAAAAAATGTCATTGGTATATGTAGAACCAGCATAGAAATGCAAAACATTGAACAATAATGTTCTTGTAGACTATATGTGATAATTTATGAATAATATTTAATGGTCATAGATGAATGGTGTAAAACATTCTGTAACATATTTGTCTTCATTACAGTATAGCTAGGGCCAATTCTTTAAATATAACTTTAGCAGCAGAATTTCTGAATTTTAAATTATGGCTTCAGTTGAATGAAGTACTCTTAAAATAAATGGTTTTTGAAGGTACTTGGCAGATTTAACCTTTCAAAATAGCCTGAGGCATTATGTTTGGGACCAAAACCACCAGCATTCTCCAAATGAGAGAGAATTAATTTCCAGGATTAAAATAGGATTTTGAAAACATAAGCTTCATACTGAAGAGACAGACACATGATGAGTTGAGGTCATTGACAGCGACAGCAGAGAGATTCAGGGTTCTCAGTGGATTTTGTTTCAAATCTTGCAGCCTCATTCTGTTGTCACTTAATACATACTGCCCTCCTACCTCTTGTGGAATCTCCTTAGCATCATAGCCCAGACTTGAGACCTCAAATTAGGAAATAGATGGCTGAGGACTCCAGACTCGCTGATGAGGTTTAGAACTCGTTCTGTCATACCAAGCACTTAATTCCAGTGCTTAGAAACATTCGGTATTTGTTGAATGAGTGAGTGCCTTATTTTGGTTACAGAAACAGGTTAGTTTTCATGTTCTACGAGTACTGCTATTGGAACCAAGAGTTGTGAATACACAAAAATATATTTCTGAGGGCCAGGCTATTGTTACGGTTTAGCATTGCACTGACCTTTCTTGCCCTGGCACATATATATATGTGTGATCTAAGTAGCTGACTTCATTAAAATATTGTTAAATTTAACTCTATTAAAAATAAATGTTTGGCCAGGTGCGGTGGCTCACGCCTGTCATCCCAGCATTTTGGGAGGCCGAGGCGGGTGGATCATCTGAGGTCAGGAGTTCAAGACCAGCCCAGCCAACATGGTGAAACCCTGTGTCTACTAAAAATACAAAAATTAGCAGGCATGGTGGTGGGCACCTGTAATCTCAGCTACTTGGGAGGCTGAGGCAGGAGAATCGCTTGAACCCAGGAGGCAGAGGCTGCAATGAGCTGAGATCCATGCCACTGCACTCTAGCCTGGGTGACAGAGTGAGACTCTGTCTCAAATAAATAAGTAAATAAATCAATGTTTTATAATCTCAGGAAATGAATCAACTATGACTTCAGCTTTGTAGAACCAACTTGGATTTCAGTTGTTACGATACCCAGCGGCTAACAGGATAAGACGGGCACCACTCCATTCAAAATAGGATTGTGATTCTCTGTGTAGAAATGTGTACATTTTCATTTTTCTGTGATAAAAATGGCTTCTAATATTTTATATTTTAGTGTCATGTTAGAGATTTCATTCCATGCTCATTTGTTCATTCACATGTATTTTTATTTTTAGCTCTAAGCGAAAGACATGAGGCCTCAGCCTGAAATGAGGTTGTTTTGAGGTCATCTGATTTCTGACTAGAAGGTGAGCGATCGCCTCGTCCTGAAACCACTTCAGCCCGAATGGTAAATGGCAAAGCCAGCGAGAGGGAGGCCTTCATGTGTTTCCGTGTCTGTGCTGCCCCAGTTGCTTCCTCTTCAAGATTAAAAACATTTTAAAGTTGTAAACCAAAGGTATTAAACAACATACTGACATATCGTACCTAAATTAGCTCAAATGTTTTACAAAAGGGCTTACATCATAAATGCTAATTAAACCTTTTAGAGCTGTTTTAACATGGCTTTTTAAAGTGAGCTCTTGTGAGCTACCTAATCAGCAACAAAATATTTATTATATGAAAAAACCTGAGCCATTAGGAATTGGAGATTGAAATTTTTTTTTAAACAATAGGGTTTTGCTCTTAAACAAAAGGGAATCCAAACTTACAGGTTTTTAGACTAGAAAGTAAGGATTCTTGCCACAACTTTTTTTCTATGTTAAAGAATTGTAATGTTTTATGTATATGTGTGTGTTTGTTTATTTTACTTTTTAAAATATGAAGTGCCTATGGAGAATGTTAGTTGTATCAGTTAGCTTTAAGCTATTACATGTTCAAATATATTTTTTAGTTGAAGATAATACAGTGGCTTCTTTTTACATTTTAGTAAAACTCTTTTGGGTGGAGGGGAGTGTTATTTAATTATTAAATGTATTCTGATGGACCATGTCCTTTTAAATATGTTGAGGTAGTGGTGCTTATAAGGCAGTTACTATGTTTAACTCTCCTAAAAATAGAATTCCAATAAGGTTTTTGCTTGGAGTTCAGATTCACACTAAGCTATTATTTCAAATAAGTGGTTCTTTACGCTACTTCATTTCTTTTACTACATGTAACAGCATTAATAACAAATATAGTATCACAGATTTACTTATGTTTAGCCTATATTGTGCAGTCATTTAACTGATGAGATGGTAAGAAAATCAAATTTCATCTCATTCTGGAGGGTGCTACAGAAGGCAAATTGTAAGGAACTGAAAACATCTTCATTTTTTAAAAGTCATCTTTATTTTCATGTTTCTCTTCTGGAGGCTCAGTTGTCATGTAATTCTGTGTTACTTAATTTCCCTACAAACAGTATTTTCTTACTGCTTAATCTCAGATGTTGAGAGTGATTTAACATTTATAAAATGTGTTCTTTTTCTTCATGTATGTGGCTTTCTGTAATGATAGGGAGAATTATTCACATACGCTAAGAAAAAATTACTCACAAGCTGGCCATGGAAATCTGGGCCCCATTAGGTTGACTGGGAGAGCAGTGATTTTATGTGTGTGGGCTCTTAATAATTTCTGCTTCCCCAGGCCAGCTTCACCTTGTTCTTAAAGAAAAACCAGTGTGCCCTCAGTGGTTCTTTGTTTTACCATATCTCCTGATGTGTTGTTTTATGCTTTTGAAAATATGAACTCTGAACTCTTGATTTTCTGTGGAATAATTAAATAAGCTGGTCTAAGTAGCATGGTCTTTAAGCCTATAGTAAATGTTTTGTTCATACAGCTCACTTTTGTATATTAATATTTTTAATGAGAAATAACACTGATGTTTTTACTTTTGGAAATTTTGATTTCTTTTGCCAAAAAATTGTTTTTTTTTCTTTTTCAAAAAAGGCCTACCTCTTTGTGGTTAGAACAGCTTTGAAGAGCATGTTTCTTAGTTCATGTGCTAAAAGTTAATGTAATAGAAGCACAAAGACTGTAACCACTATTACTGGACTAAAAAAATAGTTTCTAAAAGTATGAGTTGCATAAGAACAAAATCTGTAATTTTAGTTATGCATCTGAATGTCTGTCACCATGATGACAACTTTTAAAAGAAAATAAAGACAGAACTAATGCCACTTTAAAGGCTCAAATTATGAATGTGGAGATATTTTGACCCAGTAAATACTCTATAATTAAATAGGTGGTGTGGATGAGTATTGTGTAATATTTATTTTGCTTTATGAAAACTGCCTTGTTTTTAAATAAAACTTTAATGTGAGACTTAAGAGCTTATAATGGTAAGATGATAAAAAGTATTAACTTAAAATGTTTTGAAAATTATAAAAGTAATTATTGACCATTTCTAAGAAAGTCTTTCCTTTGACATTGTTTAATTTGTTTCCTTTTTGTTTTTTAGGTTTGCAATTTTTTTTGGTGATGGCATGTTCAGAATCTTGGATCCCTAAGTTCAATATATTGGACATATTTAGGAACTCTGGAAATTATGTTTTCACATATCTAGTAACTTACTAGATGAATCAGTAGATTTCATTAAAGTATATCTAATAACAGATAATTATGATGTACTTCTGGGTTGACATGCATGTCTCTCATTATCAGCTATCAGTATTAGTGTCATGCTTTGGAGACAGTTATCTTTTGAAGGTTTTGGGGTTCTTATGTACCTCATTTTTCCCAGGCAGTTTATGTAATTCCTCCTATGCCTATTGTTGTCTTTTCTATCTGCTTGCAGTGTAAGTTATTTAGATCAGAGACAATTATTTTTCAGGAAGAAAGAAATCATCAAGTGACACTCCTAAAGGCAGTAAAGACAAAATTTCAGTCTGGAACCGGTCTCAGAATGGCCTGTATTAGAATATGCAAAGTCCACCCAAATTATATCCAAATATACTTGTGGCACAGTGCTACCAGTTTTTAAAATGAGACGTTACTATGGAGGGCAGAAGTGCCAATGAGGAGAGAGAAGGAGCTGTTCAGTTTGTCCTCCAGCTGCCACCTCCTTCTATTATTGGCTGAATGAATTAGTGCAAAATTAGTAGCCAAAAGGGTAGACAGTGTGAATGGAAGGGAGGAGAAGGAAAGAAACTTTAATGTCCAAGGAAAGCTTATTTATCCTTTAAAAAATGGAAAGTTGGCCAGGCGCAGTGGCTCACGCCTGTAATGCCAGCACTTTGGGAGGCCGAGGCGGGCAGATCACGAGGTCAGGAGATCAAGACCATCCTGGCTAACACAGTGAAACCCTGTCTCTACTAAAAAAAAAAAAAAAAATTAGCCGGGCGTGGTGGCAGGCGCCTGTAGTCCCAGCTACTCGGGAGGCTGAGGCAGGAGAATGGTGTGAACCCAGGAGGCGGAGCTTGCAGTGAGTCGAGATCGCACCACTGCACTCCAGCCTGGGCAACAGAGCGAGACTCCATTTCAAAAAAAAAAGTAAAGTTGAGTGTATTCCATGTACCTGAACATGCTATTTAAAACTGTGGGCTACTTTCAGAATATAGACTAATGTGTTCTCGACCATTGGAATGAATGAGAATTTGTATTTGATAGGAGAGTCAGAAAGTCCTTGAGCGGCTATCTTTTTTTCTTACCTGTTCCTGGGATTAAGAAAGTTGAGAAGCATTCTGGGGCAGATACATACGATGGTCAAGTAATTGACCAAAGCAGAGAAAGACTGACTTTTAAGACGACATTCAGAGCAACTTGGAAATGGACCAAGGGGAAAGGATGAAGAGAATGCACAGAACTATAGAGACTGAGTAGAAGCTCAGTGGAATGTTCATGTATTCGTTTATTGAAAGTTTCATTGTTGGTGGATTATCCAGTATTTCCGAAACTAGTGTATAGCAGAAGTTTTCATAACATTTCTATTAGATGGCTTTTGGAAGCTGAATAGTCTACCCCAGTACCCCCTGGCTTCTTTTTGCTTTGCTTGTTTTAAGAGAAATTGGCTGGTAATGTATTTAATATAAAGCACAGTGAAAACATTAAGTAGGTTTTTTAAGGCTAGGCGCAGTGGCTCACGCCTGTAATCCCAGCACTTTGGGAGGCCAAGGTGGGCTGAGCACTTGAGGTCAGGAGTTCAAGACCAGCCTGGCCAACATGGTAAAACTCCATCTCTACTAAAAATACAAAAATGAGCCGGATGTGGTGGCGGGCACCTGTAATGCCAGCTACTCAGGAGGCTAAGGCAGGAGAATTGCTTGAACCCGGGAGGTGGAGGCTGCAGTAAGCCGAGATCATGTCACTGCACTCCAGCCTGGGCGACAGAGTAAGACTCCATCTCAAAGACAAACAAACAAAAACAAAAAAAACCACATTAAGTAGGTTTTTAAAAGTCACGTTAAATTTTAATCTGAACCTCTATTGCCTGTTTAGTCATTTTCTTATTACGACAGGCTTTTAGAAACTTTTATTCTGTGATACTTTCATCAATAGAGGTGTTTCCTCTTAGCCAGTTCTAGCCACAATATTGACTGGGCCCAGGCATTTGATACACTCAGAAGGAATTAACCAGGCAGGAGAAAACTTGGTCCCTACTGGAATGAATCGTTTAGAGGCCATCTTAGATTCTGAAAACTGTGAGCACAAATGAAAGCGACCCAAGAGGGAAAAACTTCAGAGCCTAAGAATAAAACATGGTGGTAGGGTTGGGGGATAAACTCGCCCAGAGCTGACTTAAAGTGCTGTCAGGGAAGGAAGTGCCTTTCCTGGGGAGGATGAGGTGGTGCATGCAGGGTCTGGAGCTGTGGGCGTTCTGATGTTGGATAGCCCACACTAGCGGGCTGCAGTGTCTTAAGGGTAGTGGCATGAGATCTTTGGAAGTATCGATACATTTCCTAACAGTGAGTTTGATTTTGTTCTGGTATGTTCTGAATGGATATGTGGCTCAAAGATTAACTTAGCTGAAAATAAGTATATTAGATATTAGGGAAATATTGTTAATAAAGGTCTTCTGTCCCTGTTGGATAACTTCCTAGGAAATAATGTAGACAACTGAACGTAGTGGAGATGATGGCATGAATACAGTCAGGGTTTGATGCTTGCTTCCTAGAAACTTCCTAGAAATAGAACACATCTAGACGTAGGGAAATAAGGTTCCAAATAAAACCTTACACTTTTATTCAGATTTTGTATTGGCCTCAGTTGTACTAGAAGAGCGTTTCAGTATGTGTCTCTTGGGGAATCTGCACCTTCTGGGTCACTGCACTTCACAGTCCGGCATATCACTGAGAATTCAGAAATCTGACTCTTTACCCAGGGACGAACACATCGTTATGAGTTCAGGTGCACTAAATACATAGAACACCCAGAGAAAATGAGCCCGAAACAGTGGTTCTTTTTATTTTGGAAGTTTCAGACAAACTGTTTGGAAAATTGAAGAAATCTATGGATCCTTTTCCTGGGAAGACTGTACAGACATACCTATTCGTGTGGTTTCTGTGGGTGTAGGGCCTGGCCCTGGTCATGTGTCAGGAAGCCCCAATCCAGAAGATCGTCTTCATTTTACCTTGGCCGGCGATCTGACTCTGTTCTCGCGCCCATCTGTGATTGATTCTCTGTCGCCTTGGAATGGAGCATCAGATCTTGAAGGTCGCTCACTGCTTTTCCACGCATAGAACTGAGCCACATGGCAAGAGCTTCCTAATGAAATGGACGGAAACTCTCTGTAAAGGGCTGCCCCAGAAGCACGGGTGATAGAAATAGAGTCCAAGGCGCTAAGGCTGCTGAGCCACAGTCCTCCTAGGCAATGCCTCCTGCTAGCTTAGTGGGTTTATTTCATAAGTTGAGTACTAATGTCCTGTTTTTTAAATGAACATATTTCTTCTAACATTTCTAACAATTATGAAGATTTTCTCCCTAAGTGTGACTTTTTCTTATGTCTTGGGGTATCAGATTTACAGCGTAACATGTGTACTTCAAATTATAGTAGTGACTGGAAATTTAGGATTCTGTTGTTTCATAACACTTAAATCTGCAGCAGATTTTCAGGAAAATGGTCAAGATTCACAGATAATTCCTTCCTTATTCCTTTCAGATTTTACAGTTGTATGGGTATTTCTGAATTTGGTTAATTTGTTGATAAGTGTAGTGGACGTTTAACAGAACAGGTGCACCCGATTATCTGATGAGAAATGTGTTTCAACACAAGGGTCCCTTTGCGTGGTTCCAATCTCTGTTTTGGGATCTGGGATTCTCCACCTGTTACATCGTTCACTGGAGCTTTCCTACAAAATACAGCCTCACTGAGAGGCACATCGTGGAAAAATGAAGCAGCCTGAAGAAACTCTAATACTGGGACCGAGTGGAGAGTTGGAAGAGCACCATCAGCGTGGTGCCGCCGCACATGCAGGAGGCATCGCAGGCAGCATTGCTCTTGGTACATGAGACAGGATACCACTGTCTTTTATGCGTTAGACTGGTAACCAGATAAAATAACCTTGTAAAACAGATCTTTTATGTAAGAAAAATACAACTCTCACCTCGCAAACATTCCTGTCTGTTGCGGATGAACCCAGCAGCAGGAGAGGAGCCAGGGTCAGTCCACTTGGCCTGAAAGTTAACGTCATATATTCAGATGTCAGTGGGTTTCTGTGCATGCTTTTGAAGTATTGTGTTTGGGCTTTTACAACATGTGCCTCACTGTTTCGCATCTACAGAGAGAGTGCCGCTGAGAGAGGAGCCTGAGTGGATCCGTGCCCAGATCTGCATTCTCTGTCCTCACTACTTCTCCCTGCTGGTTGATATAAATGTGGGGATAACGTCGAGCACAAAGGAGTCAAAAATTGATCAGGGCTGGGTGTGGTGGCTCACGCCTATAATCCTAGCACTCTGGGAGGCCAAGGCAGGAGGACTGCCCAAGGCCAGGAGTTAAAGACTAGCCTGGTCAACATAGCAAGACCCTGTCTCTACAAAAAATAAAAAAAATCAGCTGGGCATGGTGGTGTGCACTTGTAGTCTCAGCTGTTTGAGAGGCTGAGGCAGGAGGATCTCTTGAGCCCAGGAGTTTGAGCATGCAGTGAGCTGTGATCGTGCCACTGCACTTCATCGCAGGCGATGGAGTGAGACCCCATCTCTTATTTAAAAAAAAAAAAAATTGGAATCCTGTTTATCCGTGTTGCTTTTCTTTGCCAAGTAATCATAGTACAGTTCCTTTCTAGCCCTTTAAAATATTGCTCATTTTTAGCCCTTTTGTCATAAGTCAAGATAGAAGCATCACAGTTTGTTCCATCTTCTTTCCTCCCATTGTCATGTTTTGCTCTGGGGATGGGAGGTTTTCAGTTGCCTTAAAGAGTTCACTTGCTGCCCTTGATTTCTGTCTCCCTTCCTGTAGGTTCTTGAGGGGAAGTAGAATAGATGTGGGCTTAAGGATCTGGGTTGTCTAAGGTTTGCCTGTAAACATTTTGTAACGTATCTTTTTTACTCTTTTTTTTTTTTTTTTGAGATGAAGTCTCACTCTCTTGCCCAGGCTGGAGTACAAGTGGCATGATCTCAGCTCACTGCAACCTCCACCTCCTGGGTTCAAGTGATTCTGCTGCCTCAGCCTCCTGAGTAGCTGGGACGACAGGTGCCCACCACCATGCCCAGCTAATTTTTTGTATTTTTAGTAGAGACAGGGTTTCACCATATTGGCCAGGCTGGTCTTGAACTCCTGACCTCAGGTGATCCGCCCACCTCGGCCTCCCAAAGTGCTGGGATTACAGGCATGAGCCACCGCGCCCAGCCAGCATTGTATCTTAAAGGTAGCCTTTTAGTTGTGTGGATGACAGTTGTCTCCACTGGACATCTGCTTCATGCCAGGCCCTCTGCTGGGTGTTGGTGTGTCCACTCTTCCCTCCAACCACCATATTCCCTTGAGGCCAGGAATGGACCTAAGGGTGCCTCAGGCATGGGAAGACTCGATACCGGCCTCTCTGGAGCTCGCTGGCTTCTGGAGTTCTGAGTTAAGGAGGTAGTTGAAGAGACCCATGTATGACCCCCAGATGCCAGTAAAACCAATCATGTGCAGAGAAAGTGGTCACGTCAATAAGATTTTGAAAGCAGGATTCATCAAAAAATAGGCCAGATTTGCAGTCTCACATGAACCTGCATTGAACCCTCATTGACTATCCAGGTATGTATTACTTTAAAAAAATAAAAACTAACATAACCTTAAAACATATTAGCAAATTACCCTGACATACTGAAAGTAGGATATTATTCTAAAATTTTTCGTTTATGTATGTAGCTTTTTAGAAACCCTACAAATGTGTTTTGTTTAAAAGGATGTAGTCTGCAATCATTTTCTGACTCTTGCTGTAATAAAAATTAAGTGGCCTAATTATTTAAAAGCTGGTCGTTTGAAATTATTTTTTGAGAAACAGTTTAAAGCATGATACTATTTTTGCTTTTCATGTAATGTACAAGTATTCGCAGAAGCTGCTTGTATATGTTTGTGTTCCACGCATGAAAATGTTGTAAACGGGGTCCATGTATTTCTCCAGTGAGAGTTTCTGATCTTTGGCTGTAATTACCAACTGCTTGAGGTTGGGGTGGCTGGAAATGAATATCAAGCTTTTTGGTGCCTGGAGCCAACTTTGTCCAAATAAAATAGCTTTGTACTGTGAAGGAAGTTTACTAAGTAAATTTTGTTTAAAAAATCCACGTGAATTAAAGGAAAGGAAATGAAGAAGAAGATCGTATCAATACGATGATCTAAATCAGTGTTCTGCAAGTTTTCTACCCAGTCACCAGTGGGAGTGAGTCAGTAGGAATGTGGGGAAGGGAGTGAGGGGAGACCCCCTTGTTGACTCAGCAGTGGTGACGATCGGTGTGTCCTGCAGACCTGAAGCCAAGATCAAGGGGGCTTGAGCACCAGGAGCCCCCGCAGTTCCTGAATGACCAGCGGAGGGCAGGTGCCAGCCTGTGGCAAAATAGGAAAGAAAAGGACAGGATGGGGACTTCACCATTTTTTTCAGCCTTAAATTGTTCTTAAACCTTCATGTCCTTTTCTCTAATGTATGTTCTTGTTTGGTAAAATAAAAAAGTTTGTAACCCTGAGTTCTCTAAAGATATACATTCTTTTCTACTGGTTTGTGAAGTCAGAAGGATGAGAGCTGCTCTTTCTTGGAACCGTGCAATAAATAGCGTATTCATTCTCAGTTCTGCCTAGAGGACCTATTTGCTTTTCTTTGTCTCATAACCCATAACTCACAGGACATTAACCAGGGTGTCCAAGAACAGTCTGGGAAAGTTTAGATAATTACTCCAGCATTGCTGTGTGATGGGAGACGTTTTAAAAACCGAATGTGGTAGAGGTTAAAAGGACAGCCGTCATCATCCTGTTTCACCAACGCTTGACTGAGAACTCTTTCTGCAAATCTCTTGAACAGACTTCCAAAAGTTATATGTGAAAAAGCACCGAAACCTCACATAACGCAAAGATCCACTGCAATACAGGCATTTAGGAAATCATTTACACTACCTTGCTGATTTCACACTTGATCTTAGCCAAAAGGCCAAGAAGCGATGTGGATAACTTTTCAACCTGTAAAATAGCCACCAATCTGCAAAAAAACTAATTGAACACTAATAAATGACCAAAATTGATGCAATGGTTATAACTGGTATTATTTTTATTTCTGATCATCTACAATATCAAGTTTAAGACTGACTGTATATGTCATAGTTTTGTGTGATTAGACTACTTTTATTAATTGTTTTTAAAGAACTGCACAAAAGGGCCCTGAAAGAAGAGAAACCAAGGATGAATCCATGAGGGATTCGGGCTGTGTGGCGATTGCCTTCATTTTCCCAGTGGAAGGACATTTTCCAGAAAAATTTATGCTGAATACCCATTTTTATATCTCGTCCGATTGAGTGCCAACCACTGTGCCAAGGGCTGTATATATACTGTGTCAAGGAGAAAATTTCCAAGAAAGATACTGAGATTTCTTCCTTGGCCTATTTAAAATTGGGGTTGATACCCTTCCTCAATGGATGCCAGCAGGCAGGAAGTTCAGAGGAAGTTGGTGATCTCCAGTCAAATTCACAGTTCTCCAAAGTGTGTCCTTTTATTTCCCAGGATCTTGCAAAACTCGTGCTGAATTGCTCATTAGGGAAAGCTTGCCATACGCTACATTAAGTGTTTCCCTTAGAGACGTTTTCTTAGGAGGCCCAACATTGAATTATTAAACCCTGGGCTATGATTAGTGAGGCAGACACCTGCTTTCTGTATTCTGTGGGACTTGAAAGCAAGAATGAAATTACTGAATAAAATGAAATTGGTACGAGGGATATTTTGGACTTCATTTGCAGTATTACTCCGCGTCTCCTCCCAAGGGTACGACAGCTGTCAGCAAGGGCTTTTAAATTCCACAACAGTGGAAGGCATTACTTTGCCATTAAAATTTTGAATTGAATTTATTTTGAACATTCCCAATTTTGCAGCAGAGAAAAGATGCTAAATCAATACTTATTGAAATGATTTTGCCTAAAATATGACATGAGCAAAAATTGTGTAGATTTGCAGTTTTGTATTTTGAAGAGAAAGCACAAGTTTTTGACTGGGTCCCTTGACACAGAAGCAGGGAGTTTATCTCAGTCTCCCTCCAAAGCAAGCTCCATTTTTAGTCAAATAATATCTCAGAAGTTCTCCCTTAGGAATTAGGATTTTCTTTACTACTTGAATGGTTCTCAGTGACCCTTTACAGCCCCATTTTGACCTTAGAAACCCACATCACAGAATGGATTAGCATGCCATTTTAAAAGCCCCATTTGTGGAGTCTAGAAAATATTGAGATCATTGTCAGGTAGTTTTTCCACTTTCAGAAATAAAGAATTACCTTTCCAAATGCGAGCAACTATGTGGCTCTGGGACAGCTCAGACTGTCTCCCTGAGTTCTTGTGGGGCCTGATTCAGCTGGTGTCTGGCTGGGTGGCTTGATTGAACTCCTGAATGGTTGGAGCTCTTCATGATTTTAGGAAGTTTAAGGCAGGTGTTAGAGCATTGCTTTTCACACTACCAGCGTAAGCAATTCCTCTGTCTTTTTTGTTCATCTCTCTAGGAAGTCACTGTAACAAATTGTAGTTTCTGTCTTCTCCCTGGATTTTATTTTTTGGATTTATCTGTGTAAATTGAGATTAAGTAGGATTAATTCAGTAGCTGCCATTTCTTCTAAAATTAAAAAAACTGCCATCAGCAACTGATCTAAAACTCCATCTTACACTAGTGTTATATATAATATATCAATCTTAAATTCTGGCAAAAAAATGAGAATTTGGTCTGAGTGGAGTAAAAGACTCCATAAAAGCCGTTTCTCTAATCTTTGTGTGCCTGGTCTTTGCCTCCAACCTTCCTGGCTGTCTTTCCTCATGAGGTTGATGACCACCTTATAGGTTTGAAACTCAGAGCAAGAATAAGAAGGCAGTGATGGAAGGGAAGTGCCCAGGGATGGGGTGAAAATCCTCCAAATGCAGCCATTTCTGAGCTAGGGACAGGCAGTGTTGGTTTCTCTCTAGGTTTTCATGAGTGCTGAGCACTGCACATTAACTCTTCCCATGTCAGCTCTGTCCCTCCTCATCTTCCTCTTGCCTGATGGAAACTTTGAATGCTGAAGTAGCCTTTCAGTGGCACGAAACTGTTTTAGCACACTTACACTGGTGCCTCGGTGGGCTTCCGGTTGTGAGTGGGCAGAATTTTCCATAGACTTAGGTTCTGCTGAATTATTGAAAAGATCACATTTCTCAACAATTGGCGTTTGTCCCTTTCCATTCTTGCTTCCTGTCTGTCCCCACCTTTTTCAGAATGAGAGTACAGTAAAATTGTCTTCTCAAAGAGCTATTCAGTAGGGGAGCTTGAGAAGCACAGTGCAGCTGGACATAATGTTGAAGTAAATTCTTTATTGTTGCACATTGATGATGCTTACTAGACTTCAGGCACTGTTCTGGGCCCTTGGGAAGCAAAAGACACAAAGCATGGAGTTGCCATTCTAGCAGCGGTAAACTAACGGCATAAGTGAATTCGAATATGGGAGAGCTCATGGGAAAGAGCAGGCAAGTCCTCGGGATGCTGGGCTGGGATGGAGGGCAGGTCTCAGTATTCCAAGACGAACTTGCAGGGGAAAAGATGTGAAAAAGACAATGTTTATGTCAGTTGGGATTGACCCACAGGTTTGTCTTAAGGAAGAAAAGAACTGTTGAAATTTTTCAGCCAGTGACTGCTTTTCCAGCCACTCCTGGACCCATCCAGGAGCCCTCGGTGTTTCTAAATGCTGCTGGGCACATCATCCTCGTTTCTCCCGCCGTCATTCCTCTTGCCCAGATGGCATCTCCGTGACATTATTTATGGAGGTGGGCATGATCGTAACAAACTAGACTGCAAGATACAACACTAAAATTGTGGCGGGTCGGCTAAGGGAAGGAGAGCGTTTCTAGATGGGGCCTTAAAGGGTGAGCCACATCCCTAAAGGGCTTAGGAGGACACTCCAGGCCGAGATAAACCCACAAACTAAACAGCATGAGGAATGGTGAGCAGGGTCAAATGCAAGGGTGCTTAAAATGCAGATCAGGGAGGGCTGCAAACTTGATGCTAAGGAGTGAGAGTTGCACAGGAGAGGCCACTTCCAACTGCCAGGACTTCTCTCCTGTGAGAGTTTCCACCAAGGAGGGGGAAAATTCATTGGCTCTTGTGGATTCCCAGTTTTTAATCTCTGGCAGATGAGGAACAGAAGAGAAGGTGGTTAGTAAAAATTTCCTGTCTTCCATCTCTCCATCCTTGTTTTTCCAAAATTCAGATAATTTTTTATCATAAAAATGACATAATTTGTAAATAATTTTAGTGCACAAAAATGAACCGAACAAAATTCACTAGGTCACTACTGCTAATACTCCATTCATTGTCATTTCAGATTCCTTTGTTCTCAGCCGTGTACAGTGTACATTATCCAATCACGGCATCTTTTTCAAGGCCGCTCTGCATGAATGTAACCAACTCCCTCTTGCTGGAAGTCCAGCAGTTTACAATTCTTGTTATTTAGGTTCTTTCCAATTTTTGACTCTTATAAACTCAGTTTCAATGACTCTTATGTATAATTTCTGCACTTACCCAAATGTCTCTTGCTATAAATTATGGACACTTTCAAAAATTGGGATGTCTGTAGCTGAGGTGTACAGTACTAGAATTCTGTACTGCAAATACTACCCGTGAGCATTGTGTGTGTGCACGTGTGTATGCTTTTCAAAGCGTTTTAGCGACAGCCTCTTTCGTCAGATGTGCATGGTACCACTGCAGGGTGGGTAAGGGAGATGGAGGTCTCTCCAGGAGGTGGGTGAGGAAACTGTCTCCTAACCACTTCCTCCGGCACCACCTGCCCATAAAGTGCATGCCCCCGGCAGCACCTTCCCATAAATCACATTTGCGGCCACCTTTCAAAGCACTGACTCGGAGGCCAACGCCAACAAAAGCTTTTGTAGTATAAAATGATTGGGACAAATCATAGCCAAACTAAAAACAGAACTTTCTACCTTCCTCCCCAGAAACTGCTTTGATTCCTAGTTCAATTAGCCTAATTAGGCAGATCAAAGAGACAACACATTTTTCTGAGAAGGTGAAAATCATACAGCAAAATTCTGTTGTGTTTCTCAGTGTAGGAAGTTGTTACAAGGGTTAAGTGTGAATGCTGTCTTAGTTGTAGGGGAAAGCACCTTCTGGAAGTGGTCTGATTGGACTTGCACACTTACAGTTGCTCAGTGGTGGCCTTCTATCCGTGCCATCCTCGCAGCCACTTTGTGGTCATAAGATCTCACGATAGTTTGTAGACTAAATCATTGCGTACTAAACACAATGAGTGGAACACAAAGTCTTAATTAAGGACTCCGTGTCCCATTAGGTGGAAGGCTTGGATTAGGTGGAAGTCATAACTTCTATTCTTTTTTAAAAATGAGGCCAAGTGGATTGGCTCACACTTGTAATCCCAGCACTTTGGGAGGTCGAAGTGGGTAGATTGCTTGAGCCCAAGAATTTCGAGACCAGCCTGGGCAACGTGGCAAGACCCCATCTCTACAAAAAATATGGAAAATTAGCTGGGCATGATGGCTTATGCCTGTAGTCCCAGCTACTTGGGAGGCTGAAGTGGAAGGATCGCCTGAGTGTGGGGAGGTCGAGACTGCAGTGAGCTGAGATTGTGCTACTGCACTCCACCCTGGGCGACAGAGTTAGACCCTGCCTCAAAACAAAACAAAATGAAAAGAAAAAAATGAGCCCTACTTAAACTGGCTGCACCTCCTCTCCCTCCCAGCGCCCAACCCGCTAGGGTGCCCTACTCCCCCGTTCCTCAGGGCCCTTGCACTTACTGCTCGCTTTGTCTAGGATGCTCCTCCCCATGTGCTTATGGCTCCATCTCTGCTAAATTGTCTCCTCCGCAGAGAGGGCTCTGCCCAGCCTGTCCAGAGTGGCACCTCTGCCATGGTCTCGCTTAACTTCCTCATCACCTCCATCATGACCTTTCATTATAGTTTTGTCTCCTCCGCTAAATATAAGCTCAGGGAGGGCAGGGGCTTTGTTCTGTTGGTGGCTGTTTTTTCAAGACCTAGAACAATGCATGAGATACATTAGAAATTCAATAACTATATAATATTTGAGCGAGTGAATGAGTAAATCCTTCATTGCCCTTGCCTAGGGAGTTGCAAGGAAACTTGGAGATTTTAAAGAATGTGGATTTAGAAGTAAAGAAAGTAAAGGAGTTATGAAAAAAATCCAGCGACTGTAAGAGAGGAGCTGATCTCAGAGCTCGCTCTCCAGGCAGGGCTGCCCTGCCCAGCAGTGCCATTCCTGCCTCCAGCCCCTTCTCTCCCAGAATTTTCACTTGAAGCCAGAGCCTAAAATTCCCCCAGTTGGAGGTTGACTTGTGCTAATGATAAGCATCATCTTTTAAAAATGTTTTAGTAGATTCATCCATTTAACAGGTATTTATTGGGCAGCAGCAATGGTGTGGCTATTGTGTTAGAGGCCAGGGTGACAAAAGTCAGCTGGACAGCCTTGCCAAGCTTCCAGATTTTCAATGTGACTTTGGTTGGACGATTGCCCTCCTGCTGTACCCAGCTAAGAGAAGACCTCTGAAGAAAGGAGATGTGCTTCAGTGGAGCGGGAGCTGTAATAGGGTGCCTGCCTCTTCCCAGGGAGGTGGCAGCTGCTGCTTTTTGGACAGAAGAGGGCGAAAATGGACAGCGTGCCTACCTGGTGGGGCGTTGAGGGTGCCCAGGGGCTAGGGAAGGGGGAAGAAGCTCATTATTCTCCTAGACTATATCCATAAAGAAAATTCTTATTAATATCTCTTGCTATGTTACACCTACATGAGCTCAATTCAGAACCTAATAATCATTTTTTTTCCATGGGGGAATGTTCCAGAAGTTTCCAAGATTCAAAGTCTATTTAAAACCAACTTTTGAAACAGAACAGAATTTGTATTTCTCCCTCCTATCCCCGCTTAAGATTCAAAAGAAAGTAAAGCTTTTTATCCCTCCAAGAATGTGAATAGATTAATAGTTAAGGGAACAAGATTTCTAAGAGGTTGTTATCACTTGTGCAAGCAATAAATTATTCAAAAATAAACTTTCCACATACTATAAAAGAGGTACCTTGAACATTTCTGTAAGGGATATTTAATTGGAAACAGGAACATAATTGAAACATGCATGACCACATAGTCATCCTAGCCTATGGAGAAAGCTTTTTGGCATAGCTCTGATGAGACAAGATTTCCTGTCCCAGCTGTGAAATTACCAAGATACAGTTCCAAATTGTGCTTTCTGACACCTCGTATTCCGTGAGTGAGAAGTACACACAGCATTAGTAGCATCAGGAAAAACTAAAGACTGCTAAAAATAGGACCTCAAGTTCACCCAGTCCACTGGGTCCTCTTGCTCACGTACCAGCTCTTAGAAATAATGCTACCAGGATTGATAGGCCTCCAGCTCAGTCCTCAAACTGAGTGTGTGTGTGTGCGTGTGTGCGCGTGCACGCATGTGCGTGTGCGCCTGTGTGTCGTGCATGTGTGTGCATGCGTGTGTGTGTGTTGTGCGTGCGTGTGTGTGTGTGTGATTCACCTGGGGATCTAGTTCAATTGCAGATTCCAATTCAGTATTTCTGGAGTGGGTCTTGGGATTCTGCCTTCCTAACAAGCCGGAAGGTGAAGCCAGTGCTGCTGGTCTGTAAACTGCAGAGTCTAGCAAGGCTCTAGCTTGCCAAGAACTTTCACAACAGTGTATGCTGGGGGAGCCCCCTGCAAAATTGCACCGGTTCCCAGAAATCACCAGTCTCACCAGTTGATATTACGTATTTGATGGGCATGTGATTATTTTTGACTTCCACATGAATTCTCTTCTTGCCTTAGATGTTACTAACACTATAGCAAATAGCTTTAAAAAAAACCTGTAGAATTTACGATGTATTTAGTAGTACTTTACATTTGTATAATTTTATTTTTTTTTTGAGATGGAGTCTCGCTCTTGTCCCCCAGGCTGGAGTGCGGTGGCATGATCTTGGCTCACTGCAGCCTCCGCTTCCTGGGTTCAAGCGATTCTTCTGCCTCAGCCTCCCAAGTAGCTGGGACCACAGGTGTGCACCACCACGCCCAGCTAATTTTGTATTTTTAGTAGAGATGGGGTTTCACCATGTTGACCAGGCTAGTCTTGAACTCCTGACCTCGGTTGATACGCCCACCCTGGCCTCCCAAAGTGCTGGGATTACAGGTGTGAGACACCGCACCCAGCCTGTATAATTTTTTTAACCAAGATTTATTGCCTTTTTTTAAAAAAAAAAAAAAAGAAAATATTGCCCTGTGTGTTTAGCAGTGCTGGTATTATCTACTTTTACACATAAGAAAATGGGTTCAAAGTGGCATATTGCTCAAGTTTATGCTGGAACCCAAGTTTTCTAACTTCTCGTGGAATGTTTGCATTGTACCAACTCTGGCTGCGGTATTGCATCCTGAATGTAGAAGTGGTGAGTGGGAGGGTGTGACGAATATGACATTTCTGGAAACCCAATGGGGAAAATACACTAATACTTTTATTATCACTGTGTGTCTCTTGAGGGCTTATGAGTGGGACCAAGTGGGCTAAGGAGACAAAGTCTATATGAGAGTTCTTAGCCTTGCCATGTCAGATGGCAAGTGTCCTTTTGCTGATGACAAACTTACTTGACTATGTCTGAGGAAATCGGATTTAACTTGACTCTAGGCAACCTTCCATCTTCTGGATGGATCTGAAACTTGAGAACTCAGTGGCATTGATTGATGGAGCACACCGTTCTCATCAGATGGTACAAAGGATGTGCAAATCATATGCAAGTGGGCGAAATCTCTCAGAATCTGCCATCCGGAAACCAAATGTCTTCATTCCAGCTAGATTTTCATTTGGTGTTTGGGTGACATTCAGTGAGGTCTTGAGTATGCATATTCTTCATATGGTATTTGTTGAAAAACAGCTAAAAACTGCAAAACAAAGATAAGAAGACACCAACATGGAAGTCAGTTGTAGACTTTGTCGGCTGGAGCCCCAGGACCCAGCTGTTGGCAGGAGGCCTGCCTGTCCTGGGTTGATGGGATATGGGGCAAAGTGAACCTCATGGGGGCCTTTGACTCTCATGGTTACTTTTTCCAGGAAAAGGCTGCTTGACTAACGTCGGTCCATCTTCCTTTTCCAAGCATTTGCCACTGAGGAGTGCAATGGTAGCATGGAAAGCTTTGATCCGTTTGATACCTTCTTCAGTTCAGATACACCAATGCCTTCGTTGTGCAGTATTCTAATGGTGTTTTGTTAAAAACATAATACATGTTCACTGCAAAAAATTAGAAATTAAAGGAAAGTGTAAAATTATTTTTATTATTAAAGTTTTGTAACCTACTCTTCTGTGTAAAACTATTTGAATGTTTCACCAAATTTTGAAATATGATTTAAAAGTATTTGTTGACTAGTTGGCATTCCGTCAGATGGATGCATGCCAGCTTATCCAGTCATCTGTTATTGATGAACATTTAGGCTGTTTCTTATTATGTAATAGGTTATGCTGCAAGGAAGTATCCTTGTACTGAATCTTTGTATACATCTCTGCTTATTCCCTTGGGGTAAATACTGACAAGTGGAATTACCAATTCAAAAGATATTTTAAAAATATTTGTTGGATGAATTATTAACTTTTGTCACTGGTACATATATTTTCCCTCATTTATTCTTTAGCTTTGTTGATAGCATTTTTGACATTCAGAAAAGTTTACTTTCATCTAGTCAAATTTGTCAAGTTTTTATTTTATGCTTTCTTCTGGTCTTGTGGTCAAAAATGTCTTCCCAATCCAAAAATAAAATGACAATTAAAGTTAGTTTTAATCGTAGACTTAATTGGGAAACAGTGGAATTACTAATTGGCAGCAAGTGTTTTGAGGAACATACAACCATGAATTAAATGTGGTCTAGTCTTAACCAGATGTGTGCATCAGAATCACCTGTTTGAGCTTTTAAATGTTACCAGTGCCTGGGTCATATCCCAGATCCACTGAATCAGAAAATGTTTTTGAAAAAGACCTTCCATAAGCCCACAAACTTACAAAGGAGGAGAGCCAAGTTGCACATGATATATACATATATATTTTGGCTTGAGTTACTCATTAGATTTACTGGCATGGCGGGTGCGTTTTGTCACAGTCAGTACATCTGTTCGCTAGGAGAATCAGGCTGCCATTCTAGCTTCCAGAAGAAAGGAGATTCAGAACGGTGTGTGCTGGGGGAGCCCCTGCAAAATTGCACTGGTGCCTAAAAGCACCAGTCTCACAAGTCAGTGTTACTTATTTGACTGGCATGTGATCATTTCTGACTTCCATGCTGATTCTCATGCTTGCCTTAGGTGTTACTAACACTACATCAAGTAGCTTTTTTTAAAAAAAAACTTAGAAGATACAATATATTTAATAATACCTTACATTCATATAATTCTTAAAACCAAGATTCGTTGCTGTTTGATATATAGCAGAATCTCATTTGAGATGGAGGGTTGACCTTGCAGATAATATTTGCAGTTTGGGGAAAGAAAGTCAACCAAAAATGGCCACTTATGTATTTGCACAAACTTGAACGCTACTCATGAGTTAATATTGACAATACATCCCTGTTTCTCTAGTGTGGAGCTGCAGGCTTTCTCGTTAAAGATTTTATAAGAAAATTTGCCTATGTATCAGCCTACTGTTTTTCTTTCCAACTTTTACTTTAAGTTCAGAGGTACATGTGCAGGATGTGCAGGTTTGTTACATAGGTAAGCATGTGCCTTGGTGGTTTGCGTCACAGACCATCCCATCACCCAGGTATTAAACTCAGCACCCACTAGCTACTATTCCTGATGCTCTCCCTCCTTCAGCCTATTTTTTAGTGGCATTCTGTGTTTTAAAGAAGCAGCAGTCCGCCTGCAGGAGAGGAGAGGGAAGGTGCAGGCAGGCCTGGGCTTTGGGTAAGTAACTTGGGAATCTCGGAGCCTCAGAAATGATGATGCTGATTATGACATTGACAATGCTGACGTTGATGCCACCCCAGAGGTCTGTGAGGATGATAGGTGTGGTCATCTGCCTAGTGTCTGGCTGCTAGTAACCACTCCATCGATGTCGGTCCCACCAGCCCCCACTCTGTGCACTGCAGTGGATGATTTGAAGTGGGGTATTTGGGAGACAGAGGGTTCCCAGGAGAGGTCCCTTTGTGTTTTTGAGGTCTTCTGATCCATTTGAGAGGGAAATTACAAATGCCCCCAAATGAAAAGTAGATAATGGCTGGGTGTGGTGGCTCTGGCCTGTAATCCCAGCACTTTGGGAGGTTGAAAGGGGAGGATCACTTGAGGCCAGGGTTTCAGACCAACCTGGTCAACATAGTGAAATCCCTCATCTGCCAAAAATACAAAACATTAGCTGGGCATGGTGGTGCATACCTGTAATCCCTGGTACTCAGGAGGCTGCAGCAGGAGAATTGCTTGAACCCTGGAGACAGAGGTTGTAGTGAGCCGAGATACATACATATATATGTATATATCATGTGCAACTTGGCTCTGCTCCTTTGTAAGTTTGTGGGCTTATGGAAGGTCTTTTTCAAAAACATTTTCTGATTCAGTGGATCTGGGATATGACCACGGCACTCCAGCCTGGGTGACACAGCAAGACTCTGTCAAAAAAAAAAAAAAAAAAAAAAAAGGCCGGGCACGGTGGCTCATGCCTGTAATCCCAGCACTTTGGGAGGCCGAGGCGGGTGGATCATGTGGTCAGGAGATCGAGACCATCCTGGCTAACACGGTGAAACCCTCGTCTCTACTAAAAATACAAAAAATTGGTCAGGCATGGTGGCAGACACCTGTAGTCCCAGCTACTTGGGAGGCTGAGGCAGGAGAATGGCATGAACCCGGGAGGCAGAACTTGCAGTGAGCCGAGATCACGCCACTGCACTCCAGCCTGTGCGACAGAGCGAGACTCCATCTCAAAAAAAAAAAAAAAAAAAATTACATAACGTAAAGACCCTGAAGTATAAAGGGTAAATTTTGAATTATAGAGAGTACATTTATTTCTTATAAGAAATGAAAAAAGGGAAAGATAGGCATGACTTGAAGTAGTTATTACACTAGTTTTTATATCCTTTTCCAATATTTAAGTATAAAATACTTAAACTAAATTTGAAGGCATCTTAGAGAATTTCAAGAAGAAGAAAAGGACCATGTTGCCGACATCTGACTATTATAACTAAGAGACTAAGGTTGTGGCCGGGCACTAAGTGCTGCTGGCACAAGACGCCACCCACAGTGGAGTGCGGGGAGCAGGGAAGCACCAGAACTGCTTGCAGAAAAGTTTTTCTTGCATAGCCATCTTCGTGCTAAGGGCAGTGGGTGAGGCTTTGACTTGAGATAAAAGCTGGGCTAGAAAGCTGGGGAGGATCTGGGCGTGGTGGCTCACTCCTGAAATACCAGCACTTTGGGAGGCCGAGGTGGGCGGATCACCCGAGGTCAGGACTTCGAGACTAGCCTGGTCAACATGGTGAAACCCTGTCTCTACTAAAAATACAAAATTAGCCGGGCATGGTGGCACACGCCTGTGTTCCCAGCTAATTGGGAGGCTGAGGCAGGAGAATCGCTTGAACCCGGGAGGTGGAGGTTGCAGTGAGCCGAGATCACACCATTGCACTCCAGCCTGATTGACAAGAGTGAAACTCCGTCTAAAAGAAAGAAAGAAAAGAGAAAGAAAGGAAAGAAAGAAAGAAAGAAAGGAAAGAAAGAAAGAAAGGAAGGAAGGAAAAGAAAAGAGAAAGAAAAGCAAGCTGGGGAGCAGGGTTGGCGACTGTGGGTAGTCAAGGGCTGCATGGTGGGCAGGAGGCCCTCAGCAGGGGTCCTGGGCCAGTTGCTCCAGGTCTCCTTGGCCCTCATGGCCTCCTGTAAGATGAGGCGGACTGACTGGTTGGATGGTTTGGTCTGTCAGGCCCCTTTCTACTCCAGTCTTCCATGGCGAGACACCTATTTATTGATTATTGCAGGCCAGAAAAATTGAAAGAGGTTGAAAGGGATTCTGAGTTCTTTTCTGGCCAAGGTTCCTCCAGAAGCCGGCAGAATGAGGTTCTTGATCATCATCCAGGGGGAAGAGTTTCTCTTTGGGCTTTACTCAGCCTTTCTCGCAGTCTCCCGGCTCTTCTTTGCAGGGCAGGACCATGGCCAGCTCCCTACGAACGTGAGATCAGCAGTTTCTCTTTCTAACCTTTATCACCCGGGATATCCCCTGTCCCCACTGCAGAGCTTTCACATCATGGCTTCCAGAGCATCAGATCTTTCCAGCCAGGGTCCTCACCTACCCCCCTAAACCTAGAGGGGAGTCTCAGGTCAAAGTGTTCCATTTGGGCTGCAAACTCCATATAATGGGTTGCAACCAGAATTCTAAAACTAAAATGAGTAAAATAAAAACTACCAAAGTGCTTCCAAGGTTGTAAGGATATGTATTATTTGCCAAAACATTTGCTCACTTTTACATTCATAAGTGCGTGTGTGTGTGCGTGCACAATGAGTTCCAGTGTAAAATACATTTCGTATTCTTGAGTTGTCAGAAGAATTTTAAAAGCAATGAGTTCACAGTCCCTTATCGCAAACCTGAAAGTTTTAAGTTTGGCATGAGGTCATTTGGCAGCAAAACACAACCTCATGTAATTTAAGGTTATTTATACTCTTTGTTTGTCTCACTTGCTATGAATATTTGTATGCTTAACTGCAGAATGGAGTTGTACCTTTGACCCCAGTGGGTGTGTTACACTTGATTACTTTTCTAAGGGCCAAAAAATTTTGAACTGCAGGGTTTTTGCATAAGAGATTGCGGTGGATCTGTATAAGAAATATAACGCTTTTCATTCATTCAGCAAATATTTATTGAATGCTTACGATGACCTTGGCATTGTGCTGGGTGTCAGATAAAGGAGGAAAAGTGAGTATGAGAGGAGGTCTTGGGGGACTTGAGCAGTCCCATTGGCGGGATGGATTTGGGGCCACCAGAGCTGGACTTCAGTTTCTTCAGTTTCACATGCAGGTAACTCACCCGGCCCCACGGCTGCAGGGCATCACTGCAAATGGCTTCCAAATGTCCTGCTCCACATTTCTAACTCCTCTGTAAGACTTAACACCAGCATCTCAGGGCAGCACATGTAAAACCAACTCCCACTGCCTCCTCCCCTATTCCTGCATCTTTAATGGTACCATTGGACCCCCTAGCATGGACACAGCCTTGTCTTTGTCCTTGCTACTGGCATCCAGTCATCAGTCAACTCCTCTTGAGTGTTCTTTTCTTTTTCTTTTTTCTTTATCTTTTTATTTATTTATTTATTTATTTATTTATTTATTTATTTATTTGAGTCAGGGTCTCATTCTATTGCCCAGACTGGAGTGCAGGGTGCAATCTTGGCTCACTACAGCCTCTAACTCCCAGGCTCAAGTGGTCCTCCTACCTCAGCCTTCCATGTAGCTGGGACTGTGGGCGTGCACCACCACACCTGGCTAATTTATAAATAATTTGTTTTTTGTAGAGATGGGGTCTCACTGTGTTAGCCAGGCTTGTCTCAAACTTCTGGACTCAAGCGATCCTGCCACCTTGGCCTCTCCCAAGTGCTGGGATTACAGGTATGGACCACCACTCCAGGCCTTTGTCTTGCTTTTTCTCTAGCAATAGCCCTTGCTTGGTTCCTTTCATGCCATTCCTGGTGCCACCTGCTGGTACAGACATGCATTCCTACCTCTCACCTAAGAGACAGGATGGCCTAGAAGAGAACTTGGAGGAAGCAAAGGTTATAGAGACCTAGGCTCGAGTTGTGCCTCTTTTGCACAGCTGGGTTAACGTAGCACACAGGATCAGTTTTCTCATCTATCAAATGTGGTTGATTGCAAGTATTTCATGAATTATATTTAGGAATAAAACTATATCCAGGACACATGAACACCAAAAACAATCTTAAAAGATAAGCCCCAGGTGGTAGGCAGATATTTGCAGGACATAGAACAAACCAAAGATTGATGTTCAGAATTTATAAAGAACCTCCTTCAACCCAATAAGGAAAAAAAGACCCAATTTATAAAAGTGGGCAAAAAATATGAACAGGCAATTTCTGAAGAGGAAATCAAAAGATCAGTGTATATAAAAAGATGTTCAACCTTATTAGCAATCCAGAAAAATGCAATTAAAACAATAACATACTGTTTCATATCTATCATATGGCATAAAATGCAGGCAAGTGTGTCAAGCACTAATAATGCATACTGCTGCTGAATATGTAAACTGGTTTACTCTCTTTGAGACACCTACCATCTGCTGGTGTCATTGCCAGGACTATCCTTCGCAACATTGCTTTTAGTGGCAAAAATGCTGGAAATTAAAAAAAACCATTAAAAAGCGACTGGAGGTGGGTGCAGTGGCTCATGGCTGTAATCCCAACACTTTGGGAGGCTGAGAGGGGAGGATCACTTGAGTCCAGGAATCTGAGACCAGCCTGGACAACATAGTGAGACGTCATGTCTACAAAAAATAAACTAAAACTCAGCAGGGCCTGTTGGTGCACAGCTGTACTCTCAGCTACGTGAGATGCCGAGGTGGGAGGATCGCTTGAGCCCAGGACTTTGAGACTGCAGTGAGCTATAATTTGCACCACTGCACTCCAGCCTGGGTGACTGAGCAAGACTCTGTGTGGGAAAATAAAAAGGAGACTGGATAAATTGCAAATATTCATTTAATAGAATACTATAATACTGTACAACTGTTAAAGCCACATTTGTGTCGTCATGGATAAATGTGAAAAAAAGTTGAGTGAACAAAACAACATAGAACATCTACAGTACAAAACCATTTAAATAAAATTTTAAAACAAACTATTATATATGCTTATGTGTGTGCGTATGAATAAGTATATATCTAGTAAGAATAGTAGAATAGGCGTGGGATTGATTAACAAAAAATTCAGTATAGCGGCTCCTCCAGGAAGGGGAAGATGACGGAGAAGACAGGTTTTACTGCACATTAAGTAATTTATTTCTTGAAAATAGAACTATGCAAAACGCTAAGTTTTGACAAAGCTGAGTGGGTATACATGTGCTCCTTGTAATATTATTACCTTTTACTTATATTGTTGAAATATTTCATTTTTATTTTATTTAGAGACAGGATCTCACTCTGTCACCTAGGCAGAAGTACAGTAGAACAGTCATAGCTCACTGCAGCCTTGAGCTCCTAGATTTAAGAAATCCTCCTGCCTCAACCTCCCTGGTAGCTGGGACTATAAGCATGCATCAATACACCCTGCTATTTTTTTTTAAAGTTTTTTTGTAGAGGTGGGGTCTTGCTGTATTGTCCAGCCTGGTCTCAAACGCCTAGGCTCAAGCAATACTCCCATTTCGGCCTAGTAAAACACTAGGATTACAGGCATGAGCCACTGGCCCAGGCTACTTCATTTTTAAAAAGCACTCAACGCCAGGCTGGCGTGAGTGTGTGATAAATATTGCTTCCATCCCATGCAGTAGGTTTCTAAGGTTTTCTTTTAGCTGACTTGTCGAGTTGCAGTCCCTGCATCTGGCACTCTATATCAGACAAGGTCTGAACATGCTGGTGGGCCACTTGTGGCCCTCCACTCCCTGGTTTCATTCTAGCTTTATGCTCCAGTGGACCTGATGTTCTAGCCGTAGGGTCCCAGGTCACATCCTATGCTTTCCTGCCCCTTTGCTTTGGGTTGTGTGGCTTTGTTGGCTGGAATCTCCTGTCCCTTACTCTGACTATATGACACTCCTTTCAAAGCGTACAAAATGTCACCCCATCAATCCATCCATCATGTATTTATTGGGCATCTTCTATGTGCAAGGCACATACAGCCTACCCTGATTTGCCCTGCCACAAATAATCACACCTTTCACAAAATCACATATTGCCTTATACCTCTAACATGGAATTGATCACATTAAAGTTCACTTAATCTTGCTAGGCTAGGCACTGCAGGGCAGATACCATTCTATTCTATTTTAATGCCTTGCACTTACAGGAGCTCATTAAATATTGGCTGAAAAAATAAATGAGTCTCAGATTGTTTGTCCAGAACATTGAAATCAGTGTTAAGATTACAGTTTAATCCTCATCACTTGAATCTAAATATTTAGTGTCTTTAGCTGATTGATTTTAATAGGAGTACCGTGCACTCCCTCCTGTCTTTGTCACCTAAGGAAGGAAGGAAAGATGTTAGGTCCTACTGTGGCCATTCAGCCCTTTCATTTACTGAGAGCCTAGATTCCAGCGTGTACTTCAGGTATGATTTTGCCTCTCTAGGGACATTGCGCTTGGTTGGAGAGGGAAGACAGGGCCACAAAAAATGAGTAACGTGACAAAGCAATGTGAGATGTGGACCAAATAAATAATGCTGGCATCATGATCTGAAATTGTCTGTAATGAAACAGTTTGCTTTATGCTTGACTGTGTAAGACCATAAGGGGATCTGGGTCAGAATTATCATTTTATGTCAGATTGGGTTTCTGTGAAATCCTTTTTTTGGGAAGGGCTCAAGTAGATATTTAACAATATCTCTTTTACATGTAAGCTGATACAGAGGTGTGGATTTGCAGATGTCTTCTGATATCACAGTGTTACAAGGTGTCAGCCTGAAATATCTTTCTGACCTGACACTGAATAGGATTTTCTTAGCATTTTTTCAAACAGCCATCTGAATTCTTGAAGCTGCTAATCTTGTTTGCATCCCTTTCTCCCTACTACATTCCTGGAAAACAATTTTCAATCTGACAGTGACAATACTTTATGTTTTCAACAAATCAGTTGCAAATTGTTTGTTTTAATGGCTTTTCCTTATCCAGGTAGGCTCTTTGGAAACTTTGGGTGGATGAGGTCTTTATGCAGACTTCACCCTTTACAGGACAGAAATCTCTGCTCTCTGCCTCCTCCCTCTGCTCAAGCATTTCTAGTGACAGAAACTCACTACTTATCATTGGAGATGACCTTTGCGTGTGAGATCAGATGTTCACAAACTGTCTGAAGAATGGGTTGGGCTCTCCCCAGGAAGTTGCTGGATATGTGACTCTAGGATTAGCTAATTCAGTAGCTCAGAGATGACATTGGAAGTCCAGGTTCCCTCCATCTTTTTGCTCTGCCGTCTTCAGAATGTTAGGCTGGTTCCCTTGGTGGTTGCAAGATGCTTTCATTGTTCCTGGTCATCATTTTGAGACCTGACCATGTCCAGAGGAAGGAGAGGAGGTCTCTTCCTATATCTCTCTTTAAGAAAGAAGAAACCTTGTCCATAAGCCTGCCAGCCTTCTCCATATCTCCTTGGCCAAACTTCATCACATTGCTGTGCTGAAAGTTAATCCCTGGCCAGAGGAATGGGACTGCTGAGATTGACATGAGCAAATTGGAATTCATCCTGAGCCTGAGGTCAGTGCCCCTCCCCGAGGGGAGGAAAAGAATCAGGATCAGGGTCCTGTTAGCAAGGAAGAAAGGGAGAAGAGCATGTGGACCGTTCACCAACAGTGGAGGCCCAGTGGGATCTTTGCTGGGACAGTGGTTGAATGCCTCCTCCAAGGGTAGACTTAGCGATATTTCAACACCAAAGCCTCACACTATGGTGTTACAGGATTGGAGGGGAGGAAAAAAGGTGAGCTATAGAGGAAGACTTGTAGAGTGTACAAGAGTTTAGACCCAGAAACAGAGTAGAGTGAGGGCAGGACCGGGGAGAGAGTTCAGAGGGGAGTTCGGGCTTAATTGGTTCTACTTGCCCACACGTCAGCCCTGGAAGTAAAGGCAGAGTTTCGTGGGGCCCATCTCAGCTTCCGAGAGACCATGGAGCCGCTGCCTGGAGCTCGCTAAGAAGGTGGGACTGATCCCTGCGGGACAGGACTGGCCGGGTGACCTCCAACGCCTCTGTTCTGTTTCGAATATTTCTAGTGTTAAATCTTTTCAGAGGATGCTGGCAGCAGCCGTGCCACTGCCTCTATTAGCAGCAGAACAAGCTACTGTGCTTACTTTTCATTTGAAGTCTCCCCTTTCACTGGAGAGGCAGCGGGATCTAGAAAAGACATAGGATCAGAGTGGGACACTGGAGACTTGGATTATATTCCTCCCGCTGCTGGGGGTTTACTTTGTAGCTGAGATAAGTCACTTAACCTCACCGCATCTTTCTAGTGTGTGCAACTTGACTTATTGTCATTGAAAGCTTTTTATTCTATCTGACATTTTACACTTGTCAGTCTAGGGTTGCCTTCATGTGGGCTGGGCAGGGTGTAGTGTGTTTCTCCCATTAGGAATGACTTTCCATGACTGTGATGATAAAATGACAAGGTGTAAGGCTCATGAGCGTCTCCGTGTTGAAAGCCCACCTCTGCTGAAGGCTGCCATTTATGGATAACAGCGAATAGCACCCACTGTGTGCCGGGCACATCCTCGGCCCGGGCTTTGGGCTGGGTCTCATGAGTCCTTTAATATCCAGAATGTCCTGCAGGTCAGGCCAAGTACAAGCTCTATGTTTGCCTGTAATGTGATTGTCTTTCTCAAATAACTAATTTACATTTAAGCAACTGTTTCTAAGCCAGTGAGTTGATGCATTAGCAAGAGTCTGGATCAGAATTATGAATTATGCTTGTTTTTTTTTAAAAAATATATGTATATTTTCTTTTTAAAAAACACAATCAAGTTCTGGTCCTATTCTTCCGTGAGGGAAAGTAGGCAGCTGGCGGGACCGTGAGAGTGTCCTCCGGGGCACTCGGGCCCCCTGCCAAGGAGGAGACTTTGATTAAGAAGCTTAGAGCTTAAGTGAGTGATTCTCAAATTCTAGTGAGCACAACAGTCATCTGGGAAGTTGGTGGAAATGCAGATTCCTGGGTCCCACCTGCAGACATTCTGACCCAGTAGATTTTCAGCATTCTCAGACTCCCTGAGTGATGCAAGGTAGGGCATCTGCAGGTCCTTGCTCCGGCAGCAGTGGCTTCGAGCTGGGGTATGAGGAGGAGGGGGAGAGACTGGTGGAACCAGACCATTGCTGTCCCAGGGCCATGCTGACGGTCTGAAATTGGACTCTTCAGAGGAGAGGCCTGTGGGAGGCCTGCCCATTGCTGACCAAGGCAGGGCAGAAGGGAAGCCTCATGGGAGACCATCCTATGGCAGGCATTCTTTCCTGGGCACCCCAATGAATAATCTCCCGCTCTGGCCCCCTCCTCGTCCACCAATGCCCACTCCCCATTCTCCTGCCTCTGACCAAGATCACTTAGGAGATTGGTATGAGGATTAATGCAGCCCACGCACACACATGCACAGACATGCACACACACACACATGCACATACACACACACACACACACACACACACACACCTCTTTCACCTCTGACAAGCATACACTTGGCACTCTCCGTGGGCTAGGTCCCCTGCAGGAGGATGTGGGCTTCTTGAGAGCAGCAACCGCACCCCATGGCATGTGGCAACCAGAGCAGGCACTCCAAGGACCCTGTGAGTGAGAGCACGTGCTTCGCCTGTTGCCACAGTTAGAGAGACAATGAGGCTCCCACCTAGCATGGGGGCCGCAGAGGAGGACCTGAGAGGGTGATGGGAGGAAGTCTGTGTGATGCCCACAGAGATCTGTGCCAACTACTCTTGGGTGACAAGAAGGGGAGGTAGTGCCTGGGAGGCCGGGGAGTGCTGCAGAGGAGACACTGGAAGGAGGAGGTGGAGGAGGAAGCCAAGGGGACGAAGGAAGGCTGGCAAAGGCTGGATGGAGGGATGAGCTGGGAGGTGGGAAACTGTGCAGGTGCACCTGGATGCAGGTGGTTGCAGGGCATTTACCCTGGAGATGGTGGTGCACCTTGGATGCTGTTCTTCAGCAGATTTCTTTTTGTAGGAGTAAGGCACTGTTTTCATAGGAGCTGACCAACTGCAAATATGTGAGGAAGACCATGGACAGTAGAGCTCTTTCCCATCAAGTGTGAGTAACCTTTTCCTTCCCTCCAAGCTGGCAGCAGTCCCACCTCCAACATAGAAAAGTATGGAGAACCTTCTCTGAGCCTTGGGAAATAGCTAAAATGTTACTGGCAAGTGCTTCTTTCTAGAAGGGAAAAAATAGCTCCCACACATTAACTCTGAAAGCTGAAGTCTGGTAACTTATCTCAAACAGACTTGGACTGAATAAGAAATACACCAGGCTGGTGGGTGGAGCTCTAAATTTACACCTTAATCTCATCATTAAGATCGGATAAGATGTTTCATTAGCGGTAGGTGCTATGTAAATATGAAGTGCTTTCTGAATAAATATTTTCTTTTTTTTCCTTCCAAAATTAGGAAATGCTCTATGGTAAATAGTGCAATTCTTAGACAGGAGAGTTTTATTTTAAAATGACGGTATAAATCATATCTGAATTCTGGGAAGTGCTAAGTGATTCAGCCTTAAAGCAATATAGTAGTTTCTATTTGTGCCCTGGAAAGTCAAGCATGGCTGAAATCGTATGTGGCACATTGCTCAGAATTACTGGGAGCAGTGTACGCAGATGGCGTTCTGACCAGATTTCCAACTCTCTTGGTTTGGTAGATATCAATGGTTGAAGTCATAACCTAATTAGGTCAGTAAGCACTGTTTGTGGATAAACCAAACTGTGGGAAGTCCGATCTGGAAGATACCCAGGCAATCACACAGTGGAACTTAATGTATCATTGTGGAAACTGAGGCTTAGAGGAAAGTATCCAAAGCCATGTGGTTGTGGATGGGGCAGAGACAGGGCTGGAAGCCAGGACTTAGGGATTCCCATTTAGGGTCCCTTTTTCTCCAGATTCCTAATGTTTTTCTTTTAATGTTACTTATTATAAAAATAATATAGTATTAAAGGAGTTTTATTTTAACGAAACAGCAGACTTACAATCTATCTCAAGAACTTTATTCATTTCTGCATTTCCTTGCAAAAATTTAAAACATGTAATCATAGTGGGCATACAGTTCCATGTTCTCTTTCTTAATACATTCAAATCACTTCCTGATATGGTGGTATGCTTTTCACAGTTACTTTTACAGCAGCTTTCCAGAGCTCTTATTGATACTAAGCATTCCCTTCCTATTGGACACTTAGATCGCTTTCAGATTTTTTGACTTTTACGTATAATTGTGAGATAAATATGCATTTGGCTTTTTCTCTATGAACTCATTCCTGTCCTCTCTCCTCATTGAAGCATCCCCAGGCCCCCAAGGGGAAACCCAGCCCAGCACTGGTGAAGTTTTTCATTCTGAAAATGCAAAACTTGAAGCGGGGAATAGCTCAACGGGGGGTGTAATAAAAAGAGAATCCCGTCCCACATGAGGATGCAGCCACCTGTCAAGTCCCAGGGGCGATCGGTGTGAGGGCGCAGTGGTGACATTCCCTGACAGATGGCTCCCAGCTGCCTTTCAGGTTGTGCATCCCCAGAGCTTTACTTGTAATCTGGGGAATATTGCACCGTGGGTCGGTGTATGGGGAGGTAGGGGAACAGGAGGCATTCCCATTCCTTCCTCACTCCTGTAAGGCACTTCCAGGGAGTCACTGAACTCCAAGTGGTGCGACTAGGCGAATGTGCTGAGCCATGTGTGTGGTGGATAATGGCAGTGTGCAGAGGAGCCCCACGGGCACTTTGAAGTGCTGGGCTCCCGCTGGCTGCCGAGACTCGGAGAGGGAGGCTTGGAGAGTGGCCTAGTTCTGCAGCAGCCCCCGAGTTCCAGAGGAGACTCACAGGATCAGAAACCTCAGGGCAGGAGGATTCTAAAGCACACGGAGTCCTGCGCACTGCCTGTGCAGAAAGGGCTGGGAGATGAGGCAGGGAGGAAGCCCTGCCTAGGGCTACCTGGCTGCAGCAGCTATAAAGACGAGAAATAAATACAGAAATAGAAATAATAGAAATACTTGAGGCCACTGCCTGGGACTCCACTTTCCTGCTCTTGGGCTTGTCTTCAGTTCTGCAACCATGAGACGTCAGAGCTTTAACATGACTCAGTCTCCTGTTCAGGAGAGTGTTCAAGGACGGCCCAAAGGCCCAGCCCAGTGGCCAGGCTCTGTCAAACCTGAGCTGTGTCCCAGTTAAAAGGAACTGAGGAAAGCCAGGGTCCTAAGGGCAGAAGGGTGACTTTGGGGACTGCTGTTGGTACAGAGGACTCTTGTTTGACTTTCTCCCAGGCTGCAGGTTGAATCCCCCATTATTTCAGCTCTGAGGTTTACCAGCTGTCTTAACCAAGCCCTTCCAAAATTGACTAACTCTTGCTCCCACATTCGTAACGGGGTGCATAGTGGTTGCACATGATATTGAGCCCCACATAGACTTTGGGAGATGTTCCAGACTCCTGGTTCTTAGCAAGATGGTAAAGAGTGGAGCTGGGCTTCAGAGGTGCTCCCCGAACAAACAGGAGAGGACCACCTTTTCTATGTACAGAGCAGAAATTGGCTCCTTGAATTTCCTCTGCCCAGGTCACGGCTCCTCACCCGACGGCAGCATATTCTGGCAGTGGAAGGAGGTGGGTCTCTGTCTGCAAAGCCTACACCACCCTGGTCTGACTGCTAGCTCCCCTCCAACTGGCACCCTTGGGCATGCACTTCCTTCCAGGTCTCAGGCGAGAGGGTAGGCAGACAAGAGCATCCTCCAGTGGGAACAGAACCGTGAACCACCCACTGCCTGTCGGGCTGGTTGGCATCCAGTCCCACCTCGAGGGGCAAGGGCCATTTTCCTTTGTTGTCTTTGACACAGGCCAAGAGGCAGCAGCCCAAGTGACACCAGGGAAACAGTGGAAATTCCACTGATTCCTAATGAACACTTGCAGAATAAGCCCCTGACTGACTAGTGCACATTAAAGCTTCTCTCTCTCTCTCCACTGAACTGACAGAGACTATTCTTGTTTACATCTCCTTTGGTTGTAAGTTTCCCTTTCAACTTGATGATCAGAACTTGGAGTCAGAGCCGTGGGGAAAGGAGGAAGAATTCAGGCTGAGTGAAGTTACTGCCGAGGACTTGTCCAGACCTGCTGGTGTGGGAATTTCCTGAGATGGAAGAGCCCCGGGAGAGGAAGCAAGGCAGATGCATTTAATTTCTCGATTAAAATGAATTAAATGTCCACTTTTTGATGTGTGATCAAATCACATTTGAAACACACTGGTCCAAATATATTTGTGATGAACTGTCATGCAGATAATGAAAATCATTTCAATAAAATTCTCATCCGTGCTAAGACCTTAATCAAGAGATAACCTATATGACATTGGATAACAGATAACTGTGTAATTCTACCCCTGCAGGAACAGATTCATTCCATTTGAGTGATTAATGCATTAGGAAGCCGAGGTCAAGCTAAAGTTAAAGTCCATCTGCTGGATTTTCCTGGTACTTTCTAGTTTTCTGTGGAAGCAACAGTTTTCAGAGAGGGATTTTAATGCTTTTCTTAAATATCCTTACTTTTCTCAGAATCTGGCTTTAGCAAAATCATGCCATTTTGAGGTAGACGGCTTCTTGCAGTCCTTAGAACAGTATGTTGCTGCTACCTAAAGTTAATGGTTTCACCTTTATTGAAAGTTATGCAGTGGAGGTCTTTGTCCCAAATAACTACAGAACTTTGAGTTTTCTTCTTGATTATTTGCCATTGATATGTCCTGTGAATTTTTTTCTCCTTGTCATACGGATCTTCTTTTGTGATCCACAGTTTTCACATGTGTACAGTGGAGGTGATAATATCTCTATTCTCCTCTCCAAAGAGGTTGGCAGCTTCGACGGGCAAACAGTGCCCAGAGAGGCCTGCATAAGCCACAGAGTGGCCAGACCCAGCTTGTCTCTGGTGTTCTTGCATTGTCTCTGACGGTAGTGTCCTTCTGCCTAGGTTACATGCTTCTTTGAGGTGGCAGACCACCTGGCTCCTCCTCCTCCAGATTATTTCCTGGCATAAGCCAGTGCTCAACAAAGACTTCTTGGCTTACTGGCTGGACAGAAGTAGGCTGTGAAGGTGGCTTTGGAGACCACCTGGGGGGCCTGCCCAGACCTTCACTGTGATGATGAACTGGGGACAGACTCACAGCAGTGGCAAGTGTTGACTTTACATCTCCAAAGTTTTGATTATCACTGTCTGCTGTTTAGAGAACAAGAAGTAGATAAATAGTTAAATTTCTAAAATGAGCCCAATAATCAGGTCAGAGGAATTGCAGAAGATATCTCTTTTGACATGTACTGATCTCTTTTTTTTTCTCCTTCCCCACCCTGTTTCTAAAGCCTGTCCTTTCTTATAAAAAGACACCTGCCTGATTTGGCATAGGCTATAGCTTGGACAAATTGTGTGAGAAGAGATTTCTCTGTGTTCCTTTGCTTGAAGCTCTCTGATTATGGGGACTTAATGACTAGGGGAGCCCAGGGTTTTCTCTTAAGGCAAAGGACCAAAAGTCTGTGTCATCTAAGAAAATTCAAGTGGGTGTTTTTTTTTTTTCTTGCTTTCTGAGGTGGGTCTCTGCAAAGAGTTTAGCGAATTGCTCACTCGAAAAGTGGACTGATCTCAAGCATGCACCCTTGTTTAGAGGTGTTTGGGGACCTTTTATGATTATTTTATTTTTCAACTTTATTTCACTTATTTATTTATTTATTTATTGAGATGAGGTCTCACTCTGTTGCCCAGGTTGGAGTGCAGTGGTACAATCATGGCTTACTTGCAGCCTCGAACTCCTGGGTTCAAGTGATCCTCCTGCCTCAGCCTTCGGAGTGGCTGGGTCTACAGGTGCACGCCACCATGCCAGCTAATTTTTTAAAACTTTTTTGTAGAGATGACAAGGGGTCTCCTTATATTGCCCAGGCTGGTCTCAAACTCCTGGCCTTAAGCAATCTTGCCACATTGGCCTCCCAAAGTGCTAGAATAAGAGGCATGAGCCACTGTGCCTGGTCCCTTATTGGTTTATCACAGCAATGTTACCTGGTCTTTCTAACACAATTCCAAGAAGTATATAAAGTAAAACCAATATTCTTTCTTCCTTGCCCCTTTTCCTGCTTCCATTTCCTTCTTCCCCTTCCAGAGGCGACAGCTACTAACAGTTGGTGCAGTGTAGACTTCCAGATGATCTTATATGGATGCTGCATCAAAACCATATGCAGATAGACAGATTTTATTTTACAAAAATGGGATAATAGTCACTATATTGTTTTGCAATTTGCTTTATCCACTGTGGAAAGTTCTTAAGTCAGAAATAGAATTCTGCTTCTTTATTTTTAAAAGCTGCACTTACTCTATTGTTCAGCATACTTTAATGCGCCAAAATGTGTTCATTTATTCCCCAATTGATACAGTTAGGTCATCTCTCATTCCCTGCCTCTGACACACACACTTCCTCTTGCCATTGCAGACAAGCCAGGAGACACACACAGAGCTCTGCCCCCTGGTACCTCCTGTCCAGAGGCCACTTTTTCATGGGAAGAAGGAGGTGTTTCCTCCCTGGGAGCAGGTGGCTAGGGATCTGCACTCTGTTCTCCTGCACAGCCTTCTGCCTAGGAGGGGCAGAATTCAGGCTGCAGAAGGGTTGGGGTTCTCACGGCCCTGCAGCGCCCTGTTCCTCTAGTCTTGCTCCTTCTTCCTCACCCCGGAGTGGTCCTGATGTGTCCCAGGTCCCCTTTGCCTTGGCCATTGGAAGTTGTGTTTGGCCATCAGCCTAAGTTGGCTGAAATTGACGGCTCATGAGGATGAGGCCTCTGGCCCCCCTTGGGAGGCCTTGCTTGCCTTGGGAGGGGATGTCCACTCTGCTCCTATGGTGCTGAGACTGGAGGCCTGTGGGGCTGGATGGGTTGGTGTCACTGTCCTCTCTCGTCATTCTGGGCCTACCCAGAATTTCCTAACGGGCCCTGAAGGCCAACTGCTAGCACCTTCCTGGACTGCTGCTGAGCCCAGCCTTCGTGCTGTCATGGGGGGCCTCCATCAAGCACCCTCTTGTCTTGAGACTCACAGGAAGGGAGCCACAACCCTCAGGTCCTGTCAAGGCTGCCACTCTCACACCCCATTGCACTTCCTTCCCCAAATCCTCCCTTCCTTAGGACTCAAGGATTCACCAGTGACCTCAAGGTTCCTGGCAGATGGGAAGAAGCCTTGCCTCACGTGGGGTCAGCAGCACATGGAATAGTGGGGAAGACACAGGCAGAATGGCAGACGGCACCTGGTGGATCCCAGCACCAGTATTTAAAAGCTGCGTGCCACCATGAATATTTGAAAGCTGTGTGTTCTTGGGCAAGTGGCAGGAGCTCTCTGGGTCTCATTTCTCTGTAAGACAACATCCCTTAGACTCATGGTGCCAATTGAAGTTGACAATGTCGATAAAGTCTCGGGGCACACAGTGAGAAATTCAATAAGTGTCAGTTCTTCTTTCCCTCTGGAGTTCCTTCCCCTACTTCATCCTTCCAAATGAAATTTTAAAAATAGGTCTGTCTTCCCAGTACACTCCATGAAACTGAATAAATCCTAGAGTCAGGCACCAAGAGAGGCTGCAGAGTATGTTTTCCCAGAGGGCTTTAACAGCGCCACTGTCTGAAGTGGTTTGGGGTCAGGCTCAAGGTCAGCATTGAGGTCCTTCCATGGAGGGTCAGTGCTTGTCAGGTCTGCCCACCCAGAACCTCCCCTGCCCAGCAGGGCCAGCCCGGCAGCCAGTGCAGGTAGACACCGGGAGGCTGCTCCCGGATTGAGCCTCTCTTCTGTGGATCCCCTGGGTCCCCGGTATGATGAGCGTGCCAGGGTCCCCCTCTTGTGACTACAGCAGCAGCAGACTCCATTTGTGCTGACACAGATTGGAGCGGTTGCCATGGGGACCAGAATCTGTGCCCAGATGCATTCTTGCAGCTGGGAAGACAGGATGGGACTCCTCCTGGAGCGGCTGGAGGGTTCCCACTTAATAAGAGGGAGCTGGGCGGGGAAACAGCCACAGGCTCCTTCCTCAGCTGTTCAGCAGCTTCAGCCAAAGACCAAAGGGAGTCCAGGCCTTGAGGGTCACCTCCTCCTGGAGATTTACAGGGCCCAGTCTGGTGCACAGTGAAGCATCAGGCCTTTGCCTGACCCTGAGCCACCAGCTTTCTCCCATGCCCTCCTCCTTGAGTGAGCTGCCTGTAGAGAGGAACTGTTCACTGAGGGCCACAGTCTCATACTCAAAGCGCTTGAGACTCCACATAAGGGAGATGACCTCACAGGGCGCCCCAGTGTGCAGGCCCTGGGAGCCCAGGACCCCCTGTGACCCTGCAGCCACTCTCAGGAGGGGCCATGAGTGTCCACACTTTCTGGATGGTGCTTGAAAAAATGAAATGAGTCTCCCAAGGCCATACAGGTAAAGAGGCCACGCTGAGGCTTTGGACCCCAAAGCCACTGCACGCTGCTGCTTGGGCTTCCCGGCAGCTGGACACAATGCTTTATGCTTGTGGTTTTTCTTAGAGACAGGGTCTTGCTCTGTTGCCCAGGCTGGAGGGCAGTGGTGTGATCATGGCTCACTGTAGCCTCAAACTCCTGAGGCTCAAGTGATTCTTCTGCCTCAGCCTGTTGAGTAGCTGGGACTACAGGCATGTGCCACCATGCCCAGCTAATTTTAATTTTTTTGTAGAGATGGGGTCTCACTGTGCTTCCTAGGCTTGTCTCAAACACCTGGGCTCAAGCAATCCTCATGCCTCAGCCTCCAAAGTGCTGGGATTACACGCATGAGCCACCGCGCTCAGCCAGCTCTCCATGCTTTGAATGGACGAAGGAATCAAACTATTACTTGTAAAGGCCTGAACTTTCTTGTCGTTGGGATTCAAGGTAGCAGTGGGCACGGGACTGCCTGTCCTCTGCAGGCCCAGAGTTGGCCAGGCCACGCCAAGGAGGCTGCCATCGCTGCCTGCGCTGGCTGAGGCCCCGGATCCTGGCTGGACTCGGCTGGACCCTTCCTTACTGTCCTCTGTGGCTTTCTTTGGGGCCTGCCCTGTGCTGGGGGCACTTTGCTACTGTGTCGTTATTAGGTATTGGCATCAATTGATAGGTTAGAAAATTGAAATTTAGAGAGATGAAGGAGGCTGAGGTTGCACAGCTCATGAGACTCTCACCTAGTCCCTGGCCTGACTCCAGGCCGTGGGTTCTTCTAGTGCCTCATGGCGTCACTGCTCCTCTGCTGATGGGGTAAGGGTCAGGCTGGGACCCAACAGGCAGGAAATATGGATTCAAGTCACGATCATAAAATATGGTAAAATATGCATAATATAAAATCTACAATCCTAACCAATTTTAATTGTATGGTTGAGTTGTGTTAAGAACATTCACTTTGTTGTGCAACCATCACCACCATCCACTCCAGAACTTTATCACTGTGTAAAACTAAAAATCCACACCCATTAAACAGCACCTCCCCATTCCCCTTTCCCTCAGCCCCTGGCAACCCCCATTCTACTTTCTGCCTCTATGAATCTGACTCCTCTAGGGACCTCATATAAGAAGCATCATATAGTATTTGTCATTTTTGTGACGGGGTCATTTCTTTCAGCATAATATCATCAAGCTTCGCCCGTGTTGTAGTGTGTGCCAGAATTTCCTTCCTTTTTATGGCTGAATAATATTCCAGTGGATGGATGGACCATGTTGGGTTTATCCATTCATGTGTCAAGTGACGCTGGGGCTGCTTCCATCTTTTTGCTATTGAGAATCATGCTGCTGTGAGCACAGAGTACAAATATCTCCTCAAGATCAAGTTACTTTTTTTTGGGTGGGGGGGACAGAGTCTCGCTATGTTGCCCAGGCTGGAGTGCAATGATGTGATCTCAGCTCACTGCAACCTCTGCCCCCCAGGTTCAAGTGATTCTCCTGCCTCAGCCTCACGAATAGCTGGGACTACAGGTGCTCACCACCACACCCAGCTAATTTTTGTATTTTTAGTAGAGGCGGGGTTAGCCAGGCTGGTCTCAAACTCCTGACCTCATGATCCACCCACCTCAGCCTCCCAAAGTGCTGGGATTACAGATGTGAGCCACCGAGCCTGGCCAAGTTACTTTTTTGAATCAGTAAATTGAGAACAATAGTATCTACTCCATCCACCAGCCAGATTGCTGTGAGGATTGAGTTGTGAATGTGGCTGGAAGTGCTTTGTGCTTAGGGTAGGGGTCATGATAGTCTTTCCTGTCATCAACCTGGGCTGGGAAGAGTCAGCTTTTGCCAAGAGGAATCAAGCACCTACCGGGTGTTTCTGGGAACACTTTCCTCAACCCCTAACCCTGGAAGGAGCTTCACTGGCAGAAGAGAAACTGACTTGGACATAGTAAAGGGATTGCTCGGAGGGCAGAGTGAACAAAGTCCAGGCTCTTTGTCGGTGCCCCATCTGCTTACTTCCTGAGTAAGACCAATAAAGGGGACTAGGCTCAGATTTCTCACTGAGGGACTGTGGCACCTTGTAGACAACTACCCTTTTTTTCCCCAAGAGTTCAAGCCATGGCAGGGTTCCTGTGCTCCCCACATGATGGGCTCCTTATGGGAGCCCCAAACATGATGGGCTCCTTATGGGAGCCTCTGCAGGGCGGGGGCAGCATCCTCTTCCCTCCCCACCTGTACTAGTGCCCCAGCCTCCAGGGAGGGTGCCACCAGCCAAGTCCTGTGGGCCATTCAGAGCCTCTCCTCTCCCCAGGCTCTGCTCTGAGTCCTGAGCTGGTCTGCTGCCCCATGGGGACACTGCGGAGGTTTCCACTGCCCTAGAGCAGCTTTTCCCAGGGCTCTGCCACTCTGCTTCCCTCGTCCTGGGTCTCAGTGCTGTTTTGCTCATCCTGCTCCCTGAGGGCAGCTGCCCACAGATGCTCCAGCATGAGAACTTCATTCAGCGACAGTTTGTGATCCTGTCACAGAGGTCTGGTGTGCAGCCTCTACTTTGGAACCCCAAAGCACCTGGGCCCACCTCACTGGTAGCACATTCCAGTTCGCCATCTCTCTGCCTGTCTCCCACCCTGGACTGTGGGCTTCCTGGGGGAGGGGTGATGTCTCCAGTGCCTGGCTTTGCTCTGGTACATACCAAGTGCTCAGAGAATGTTTGTTGATGGAATGAAGGACTCCCCTACTAGACAAATGCTTGAGGGATGGACCTCCATAATCACCTTCATTTCTTTCTTCATTGCCACATCCGGCATAGTGTCTGGTATCTGGCCAGTGCCCAGGAAATGATTGATTGAATAAATGAATGAAACATGAGGCCAGAGCCTCCATCAGCTCTGGGCAGGGCTGGGCAGTCTTGCAGGGTGGATCTTGCTGGTGCATCGTCAGTGTCACTAACTCAACACTTAACACAGTGACCTGGCAGTGGCCATGGGGCCATGTGGGGGCTCCTAAGACAGAGGAGACCCAAGGCCAGGAAACGGCATACGAGACAGAGGGAGCGCAGCTTCTGCAGTTCCCTGTGGCCTGGCTCCTTCCTTTCTGCTCCTGCTGGAGCAGACAGAGCAGCCCCATCGCTGGGGCCGTGAACCTCGGAGAAATACTCAGATTCCCTGTTGCTCTAAGAATAGGCTCAAAGCTGCGTCTTTGAAGATCTTAGCTTTCTGCTCAAAAGCCTTCAGCAACTGAAAGTCTCCAATTCCTAGTCTTCCGTGATGTCCCCCAAATCTCTCTCTCTGCTTTTTTTTCTTTTTTCAATTCTCTTCTTCAAACCAGCTGAACAGACTGCTGGGTGTTCTCTGTGTGTCTGGCTCATTTCCTGGCAGCATTCTGGATTCCACTGCCTGGACTCCCAGCCCACTGAGTGGGTAGGGAAGCCCTGGGTCACCTGCCCAGATTGAATAGTCGGCCTCAAGGGCTTTCGCTTTATTCTGGAATGGGTCCCTGTCTGTCTGTTTGTTTCTCACTGGCCCCTCTCTGTCTGCCAAAGGCCAGCAGAACAAGCTTCTTGGCAAGGCTTCCCACTTCTTAATCCATTTTCACAACCTGTGATTGAACTGCGTGCAGTGCAGGTATCAGAATTTAGTGACATCTTTTAATTCTCTATTATTGATGAAAAGTTTTGGTCTGGAAAGGAAAACTGGCTTTGGGATTGATTTTCATCAGTTTAATTCATCTTCAGTATTGATCGGTGCATATGTTACAGCGAAAGACTAAATCTGGGCTGTTTCAGAGGAACAGGGAATGTTATTACCAGAGTGTCCAGGTTTGGGGCATTGTCCCAGGACTGTTGACACCTCAGGCATGTCTCACTCTGCCTTGTATGCCAGTCCTTCATATACAGGTCTTCTTCTCCTCCAAAGACTGTGAGGTCTTTGGAGGCAGGATGCATCTCTGAAATAAACTGACCCCCAAAGACCCAATGCAGTTCCTAGCACATAGGTGACCCTCTGCCAGTGTTTGCTTAAGTGCAGTCTCCAGAGTTCATCACAGCGCTTAATTATTATGCATCAGGAGGGATCCCAATACTCAGCTCATACAAGGACACATGGATTCCACAGGGACTCGGATTTTGGGAAAGGTGACGATATCAATCAGACAAGCTAATGAATGATTGCCTTTCTCAGGAAAAGATAGACAGGACCCTAAGTCTGAAATGTGCTAATCACAGGGTACTTTAGCATGTGGGGGCAACTTTTTGTTTGTTTTTGAGATGGAGTCTCGCTCTGTCGCTGAGGCTGGAGTACAGAGGCGCGATCTTGGCTCACTGCACCCTCCGCCTCCCAGGTTGAAGCAATTCTCCTGCTTCAGCCTCATTAGTAGCTGGGATTACAGGCACCCGCCACCACGCCCGGCTAATTTTTGTATTTTTAGTAGAAATGGGGTTTCACCATGTTGGCCAGGCTGGTCTCAAACCCCTGACCTCAAGTGATCCACCTGCCTTGGTCTCCCAAGTGCTGGGATTATAGGCTTGAGCTACCTTGCCTGACCTAGCATGTGGGGGCAACTTTGGCAGGCAGCCTCAGGCACAGTTCAGACACTCTGGCCACACCTGTTTTGCCCTCTGACCACCAGTGTACCCCCACCCTGACCCATGTGTTGTTGCCTGGTAGGGGTGGCCCCCACCTTCTCTACCCAGAGTCCCAGGGGCATGGAGTTCTCTCCCTTCTCTCTCCACTCAACATGAGACCTGTGGACTTGTGTCTTCATCAGTGCAAGATGCATGACCTTGGGCAAGTCTCATAACTGTCTGTAAGCCTGCACATTCCCTTGTACAATGTGGTTGTTGAGAGGAGCTCTGCTGCCTCTCCAACAGACCTTACCAAAACAGAGAGGGGGTGGAGACCTGCTGTCTCTCCAGCAGACCTTACCAAAACAGAGAGGGGGTGGAGCCCTGCTGTCTCTCCAGCAGACCTTACCAAAACAGAGAGGGGGTGGAGCCCTGCTGCCTCTCCAGCAGACCTTACCAAAACAGAGAGGGGGTGGAGCCCTGCTGCCTCTCCAACAGACCTTACCAAAACAGAGAGGGGGTGGAGCCCTGCTGCCTCTCCAACAGACCTTACCAAAACAGAGAGGGGGTGGAGCCCTGCTGTCTCTCCAGCAGACCTTACCAAAACAGAGAGGGGGTGGAGCCCTGCTGTCTCTCCAGCAGACCTTATCAAAACAGAGAGCGGGTGGAGCGGAGAGGACGGTATTGGCTGTACAGGTGATTTCTCATCACTGATGTGGGTTGACTGTTGGGTGCCAGAGGGTTAGCTAGAGATGCGGTCACCACAGAGAGCTTGCTCCTCTGGGAAACAGTCAACCCGCACACTGGCTTTTGGACACACTGTGTTAAAAAAATTGGGTGTTTTGTATGTATTTATCTTGGCTGTGTGTTTGTATATTATTCTGGACTTCGAGCTCTTTGGAGGTCTATATATGATCTGATTTTCTTGGTGTAGTGCATATATTCAGAGGACACAGTATTAGGAAAGGAAGAGTGAATTCCCTGTGATGTGAACAGAGAGGACTTTCACTTGGATTATTGCCCAGTGGGGAGAGGGTGCTGGGCCACCTTAAATCACCTTCTTGGGTCCCAGCCTGACCTTGGGCCTCGTATTCATTTGCTAAGACCATCATAACAAACAACATAGACTCGGCGCTCATAGACTCGGGGCTCATGGACTCGGGGCCCATGGACTCGGGGCTCATGGACTCGGGGCCCATGGACTCGGGGCTCATGGACTCGGGGCTCATGGACTCGGGGCTCATGGACTCGGGGCCCATGGACTCGGGGCCCATGGACTCGGGGCTCATAGACTCGGGGCTCATGGACTCGGGGCTCATAGACTCGGGGCTCATAGACTCAGGGCTCATAGACTTAAAGGTGTAAAATGAGGTCGTATGAAACCCTGTCTCTACTGAAAATACAAAAAACTAGACAGGCATGGTGGCACGCGCCTGTAATCCTAGCTACTTGGGAGGCTGAGGCACGAGAGTCGCTTGAACCCGGGAGGCAGAGGTTGCAGTGAGCCGAGATGATGCCATTGCACTCCAGCCTGGGCAACAATAGCGAAACTTCATCTCAAAACAAATTTTTTTCTTCAGTACCTCCAGGGCCCTACATGCTAAGGAATGACCACACGCCTGTGAGGAAGCTGTGCCTGGGCTGAGACCTCACACCACTTCGCTGCTTTGCCCACCCAGGGTCCAGCTTTGAGAATATGATATGAGTATCCATTAACAAACATTTCCTTTGTTCACAACCCTGTTCCAGTGAATGAGATGAACTGGCCAGGAGGAGATGGCCAACCCTCTGTGTCACCACAGCCGTACCCACTGTGTGCCAGTGACTATGTAGCTTCTTGGGATAGCGCCCCAGTGATGGGTTGGTTGATTTGTTCATTCATTCCTTGATATTCTTACCTGCCATGTACTCTTGGTCTGGTGGGTTCAGCAGGAGGAATGAGGGGCAGCAGGCAGGAAGGCAGAAGGCCTCCGTCTTGTTCCTTGGTTTTCCAGTAAGCTGGGAGATCTTGGGCAAGTCACCTAATTATTGATTCACGATCTCTAAATTAGGAAGCCTTTTTTACTTTGCCTCCTATGTAAGGATTTTATGAAGTTCAAATGGAATCATCTGTATAAGTGTTTTATAAACTGTGAAGTGCTGTGTAAATGTGAGGAATCATTACATTCACATTTTTATCCCATTTGACCTCCTGCTGTTTTGCCCATTGGGATCTACTAGTGAGGCACTGGCATATTTCAGGATGGAACCAGCCTAAAGACTAGCTTTGGGGAGAGCCTGCTCACTCATTACCTGGTTTTCTATTTCTTTATTTTGCTTTGCTTTTTAACCACCACCACACCAAATTGCCCCTTTCTGATCTTCTCCTCCTACCCAAAAATAGGTCCTAAACCCTCAGAGTTTCTGGTTCTTGACTACATATGTGAAATCTAGCAAAAATGTTCCTTTAGAGTCACTGAGGAAATATTTTTTTCAGTGAAGTGTACTGGTACAAACCCAGCTTCCCTCTTTTACCTAAACCTCTCAGCAGGGATTGATGAGGCGTGGATGAATAACATCCATGTTCTACAAAAACATAAACCAAGACGCAGGGCAAATACATGAGTAGTGACAGTCCTGGAGACTACGGGGACCCCAGATGAAAGACTCTTGTCCTCCAGCACTGCCCTGAGGGTCTTCTTTGTATTTCTCCCACATCTGTGTTGTCAGGACTCCCATGTCCAGAACGCAGAAGCCAAAACTGTGGGGCCAGGGGAAGGAAGAGTTCTGCTCAATTCGTGGCTCACCTTCAGAAGATCCCTTTAGGAAACACTGCTTGGGAAATGCCTGCAGAAGGGCGGAAGTCATGAGGAAGCCTGGCCTCTATTGACTAATCCTTGGGTCAATATCAAGGCCCTCCTGAGAACATTAAAATACCCAAGGTTGACTCCGATAGTTTTTCTCTGATGTTTTCCTAGAAGCTGTCCCGTCACAAAGCTTAGCCTGCCAGTGAGTCTGGGCCACACCGCATGCTACATCCCCTTCTTGGAAATCCAGTTGCACAGTAGTGCACTGAAGGCTCTGGAGGCTCTGCAGTAAAGAAATCTTGACCCCTGAACTCTCTTGCACCTATGTTCCCCTCTCCCTCTTTATTCTGTTTGCTTGTTGATCCTCTCTGGAGCCCTCTTCTGGAAATGTCAGTGGGCTGATGGCATTCTAGGGTGCTTTCTCTTATGCTCAGCTTGGGGGCAGGGGAAGATGGCACTTGGGGTTAGGGGTATGCCTCTTACATGACCCATCATGAGGGTCATCAGAGGAAGTGGAGGAGGAGAGCAGACAGGGGGTACAGCCATGTGAGCTGAAGCCTGTAGGACCCCGAGGTGTGGCAACACAGGCTCTGGCCAGGCTCCAGGGAGGGCCTTGCAGGAGTGATACTGCGGGTGGAGTCAGGGGAGACCGGGAGAGCTGGCACCCTCTGGTGGGGGATGGACCGGGGGGGCTGCTTCTGCTTCAGACTGAGAAAGAACCCCAGGGCTCTTGGGAGGCAGAAGGCCAGAGTGGGTCCCTCCAAATGTAGATTTTTTTTTTTTTTTGGCATATCCTTTCAGGTTGGAGAGTGGAACCTGCCTGCCTTATCAAAGACAGTGGGGCCTCTACTCTTTATCCCATTAAGGAGGATCCTAGGGCCATGTTTCTGGGCTGAGCCGCCCCATTTGGTGGCAGTGATTGTGGTATCGGTCTTAGCTCTGCTGATGGGGCAAGACTGGGGGAAGGGAAAACATGGAAGGCCCGGTAATCACTCTTGTAAGTTAGCCACAATCAGGACCCCGAGGTTGGGCTGGCCATGGAGCAGTGGGAGAAGTGCCCCATTGAAAAGGAGCAGCCTGGGGAGGGGCAGATGGGAGAATGTAGGTGCAGGAGTGGATTCGGATCAAGGGAGGAGATTCTGCCTGACGGGTGCCTTTCTGAAGGAAGAAATCAGTTATGACCAGTTTCGCAGGCACTGAGGGGGCAGGGCCCACATTGGCCAGGGGTGGGCTGTTCGCTGGTGGGAGCCCATGTGGGTGTCACACCATCAGTGTCCAGCTGGCTGGGTTGGCTGCAGCTCCTGTAGGAGCCTGTGTTCCTGGGAAGCCTCTCTATGGGGAAAGGCAAGGTGGGCAGGCTGTGTGCAGAGGAGAAACCCACGCTGCCCATGTCCACACAGCTGTGTGGGCACCAGGACCTGCCGAGATGCCATCCCAGGCTGCCTGAAGCAGCAGCTTTCTGCAGAAGAGACAGGGAGGAGAAAGCATTGTGCAGGCAGGGAGCAGCAGGCAGGGAAAAGAAGGGATTTTAGTAGATGGCAGGGAAAACAGGGCAAGAAAAAAATGGGAAATGGCTCAAGAAGTGTCAGGGTCCCAAACATCTGTGTCAGGACACTAATGGCATTTGGGCAGGACAGCCCTTCATGGAGGGGACCATTGCTCACTGAGAGATGTTCAGCCTGCCCAGCCCCCCACCCACCGTATCCCAGGGATGCCCTTACTCAGTCATCAAGATGACCATAGCCGCCCCCAGGCTGCCTCTAGAGAAGGTGGTCACCAAGGCCCCCTTATCTCCGATGGTCTGAGATGATGGAGCTGGGAGGGGCCCTGGGAGGCCGAGGACAGCCACTGGGCACTCAGTCTCCAACTCTAGGGCCACAAAGAGCAGATGGGCTGGGAGAGGCTGTTGAAGGTGAGTTTTTCCCTAAATCAACACACCACTATTGAGTCAGGTGCTGAGGCCGGCCCTGGAGACAGGAGGAAAAGTCATATGTGACCCTGAACCCCAGGGAGCTCAGAATCCAGCAGGAGAGGTGGACGAGCAACAGCAACCACCCCACATTCACTCACTATGCAGACCGATGAGGGCATCCTGTCACCGCATTACCCAGTGAGCATGGGCGCGGCTGCAGTCATGGGGAGACCCCCAGGCTCAGTGGTGCAACCCCAGAGCAGTCCTGTGTTCCAGCTGGTAGATGGGGCAAAAAGTGGGAGGCACATCCACCTCTGAAACGCCTGCTCTTGGAAGTGGCGGAGACTCCTCTCTCCATTCTCTGGACCTGCCATGTGGCCACATCCAGCTTCAGGGAGTTTGGGGAGGGGGCCCGGAAAGAAGAGGAAACTGTCTGTGGGCGCACACCAACCACCTGTCTCAACTCCCCTCAGCTGGTAACAGGAAGAGAAGCAGCACTGGGTGGATTTTTCACCTGGAGAATCTTTACCTTTCAAGAAATGTCTATTATCGCTTGGCCCATGTCTAAGATAAATAATGTTTCACTGTGAGACATAGTCAATAACCACCAAAATATTTTACTAATTTAGAATCCTAGAACGTTAAGGCTCAAAAAGACCTCAGGGATGGTCCAGTTCAACCCTTCTGATGTTCAAATGGGACTCTGATGCTCAGAGGAGAAGTGCCTGGGTCGAGATCACCCGGGTGGGGGGCTCTGCCCAGGCTGCCACAGTGGCTGCTCCAGGTGTCCGGGAGGCAAGGGAATCCACAGAGGATGCAAGCTCAAGCCAAATGTGCAGGTTTATTTTAGGACCTCAAGCTGCCACCCCAGGCTGTTGCCCTTGCCCCTGCTGGGAGAGTCAGAGCCGCCTCCTCCTCCTCAGTCAGAATGACTCAGATGCCCGCGTCAGACATTCTCCCCTCCCCGCCAGCCTGGGTGACGTCTCTCCGAAACTGTCTGCTCCCTAAGACACAACTTACAGGCAAGATGAAGCAGTGTCGCACAGCCCTGTCGCCTCACTCATCCTGCCCTCAGGTCTTGTTTCTGCCTCTTCACAGCACCACCTCCATGAAGCTTCCACATGCACCTCTGCAGACCCATCTCGCACGATGCAGTGGGAGCGAGCCCTTGTGGTGAGGTGACAATGGCCCACATATCCCTCAGTGTGGGGGGATGGGAGTGTGGGTTCTGGGGACCACTGTGTGCAGACACCTGTAGCTCAGGTGGGCCTCTCAAGTGTTCCCCCAGCCTGTTGCGGGTGGGGAGTGTAAGGTCTGGTTTTGAAGACCTGGATGCACGTCCTGGGTGAGCTGCTTGAGCCTCAGCTGCCTCATCTAGAAATTGGCCGCAATGATTGTAATGCCTCAAAGAACAGTGTATGAGAATGTGACTTGTAAACTCTAAAGTGCTGTCCACGTGCTTTGGAGGAAAAGCTTTCCTCAGGACTGGCCTCGTGAGCTGGTCAAGCAGACTGTGGGATTGGGGCTGTCTTGATTGATTGCTGACTTTGAGTCAGCCTGGGCGGGTGACATCTCTATTGGATAAATGTGAAAACCAAGGCTCAGAGTGGTTAAGCCACATCCACAAAGGTGCAGAGCCTGCCAGGAGGCAGAACCACAACTAGAATGGAGCAGCTCTGTCACTGTACAGTCCAGGACTTGGTGGCTTATGTCCAAAATCAAGAACAGACTGAATGTTTCACCAGGGACAGAAATGTCAGTGTATTCCTGAAGATGCAATAGAAATGGTGGGAGGCAGAAAAATTGAGCAGACAGAAATGAAGGCTAAAAATAGTCTGTTTCGAACAGGCAGAGACCAGATCAGTTTGACAGGAGAGAGGGGGTGAGAAGGTTGTCCAGGACTCTGGGATGTGCCTGCCTTGGGCAGAGGCAAGGCGCAGGCAGGGATGTCTTAGAGATAAGAAGGGCTGCTGATTGCTAAAGAACCCATGGGTGCAATTCCCTGGAAGGAAAACCGAAGCAACGGAAAACGCCAAAGTCAGGGCACATTTGGGGGATGCCAAAGAAGGCGGGACTTCAAGATGGCAGGGACTTCAGAGAATGCAGAGCCCCCTCTTCCCCAACCCCTTTGCCATTTTATAGCTGGCTAAACTGAAGGTTGAAGAGTGACTTACCCAGGAACCCAGGTACTGTGGGCACACATCCATTGCTTAGCCCTGCCACACTGCCATGTTTATGGGGCACCTACGACGTGCTCAGTTGCTAGGGAAAAACGCCACTGCCTATTTGAGGACAGCTGCTGTGTAGTAGGAAGGCAGGAGCCAGCCCTGGGCTCAGCGGAGGATATTCCAGTTCCCAGGCTGAGTTATCAGGAAAGCCTCCGGAAGAGACCGGACTTTAGCCGGGCTTGGAGGGAAAGATGGAGTTCACGTGGAATGAGAGGAAGGAGTAAGTTGTTCGCAAGCCCGGAAAGAATACAAACCTTCTCGAGGCTGTCTCCCAAAGCAGGGATTTCCCAGGATAAAAAAAAAAAAACGTGTTAAGTAAAAATGCAAATAGAGTGAAAGAAAAAAAATAAGTAGATGAGACTGCAGTTGGTGTGGCTGATATGACGCTCATCATGGCCACAGAATCTAAATGCCTGGGAAACGTTGCATCCAAGGATAAAGTAATGTCCTCGGTGCAGGCAGAGAGCTGGGTCATATGATGAAGCCACTGAATGGTGGAGTTGGCCAAGGATTTTGAAGATTACATGATAGAACCCCTGGAGAGTTTTTCTAAAGAATAAGGGAGCTGACAAGACCCATAAGACAACTTCCTCTCATGGTTCATAGTTACGAAGTGACTATCTTGTAACTGTGGTTAGAAAAAATTCAGCTCTATAATCTTGTGTTTCCTTCTTTGCCATGGGTGCTGGGGAGCTCAGAGCTAAAGTCTGTACTCAATTGTGTTCATTACCGTGAGTCTAGCCTTTTAAAAGAAAGTTATAGTCAGTCTTCCTTCCACACACATATCCCATTTAGCATGTTTTGTCTTTATTTTTACAATAATGATTTTTTAAATTTTATGCTGTGTCATATCCTTTTAGCAAATAGGCAGGATGTAAAGAAATATTTTTAAAGCAGTTCAAAGACTTTCTACAAGAGTAACAAAGAGTACAGACATGTACAGTATGCTTTCTAGTTTTAACCATTGAGGTCTTTGTCACTTCTTCTGTTTTCGTTTTTGCTTTGTCTTTAACACTATTTGCACTTAGCTCAGGGTTCCATTTTGTGCCCAGTGACAATAAGTATCCTTAACCTGGGATACGTAGATTCATGGACCTTGCCATTTCCTACAGTGGCTCACATTCTTTCACGTTACAAGTTATTTTTATTATTTGTGTGCCTTCTGTTGTGAACGATCACAGTTCTTTTTGGAAGTGGAAGAATTATAAATGCCTGGAGGGAAAAGAGAATGAAAGAATAGAGTATGCAAGTATCTGAAATGCCTAAGGAAACTTGACAGAAGTTGATTTATATTTGACAGATGGCAGAAAATGAAAAGTTTAATGAGGGAAAAGCTGAGAACAATTCAGTGACAATTCTTGCGGTATGCTTTTGACTAAGCACTTTATTTCTTTCTATAAATTATTCTGCTTCCTTTCTTTTAAGATGTTGGGGGCTTTCTTCCCTCTTGGCATGATAACAGATTAGGAACTATGTGATCAGATGATCACATAGTAGAAGAGTCAGGATGAAACAGCTGGTTAAACAGTTTTAGTTTGTTTTTCACAAGGCTCTAATTAACTAAGGCAGAGATGGACAGGAATGGAAAGGAAAGCTTTCGCCTCTCTTTCCTAGCTGAAAGATTAATGGGGAGGGAGTGTGTCTCAGAAAATAAGTGGGGTTGTGGTTGGAGCACTGGGAAGGGAGGAAATGCATGAAAGATGAAACCATTTATTGGGAAAGAAACAGGAAATGGGGCAGAGCAGAGTGAGACTGGAGGACGCAGGAAAGCAACACGAGGAAGTGATACATGAAAGAGAGAGAGAACCCAAACACAGTAGAAAGGGAAGGATTGATGGATGTTGATATAGAAGAGAACTTCGGAAGGTTGTATGAAATAGAGGCGGAACAAGGCACTCAGTAAGCTTTTTGCCAGACCCGATGGCAAGTTCAGAAGATTGAGGGAAATTATTAGCTTGAGGAAAAAGTTCAAAGAGAAAGAGATGCATTCTGGGGCCATCAGTTAAATCCCAGTGTCCAGTAGCCTCTATGGGGAGACTTGACGAACAGCAAATGGAGAGTATCTGTGGCCAGGTGCAAGTTGCAGGTGGGAAAGAGAATGGGGGGATTCCAAAAAACGTTACTGAGCCAAGCATATCAGGAATTCTTAGAACTCCTCATCTCCGTGGATGTTCCTGGCATCGGCCTCTCCCCATATATTAAAATTTAACCCTTACTGGTACCTCCCCTACCCAAGCCAGGCTTGCCAGCCATGTTTTGCAGATACATGTTTGTGCTGGACTAATGCTGGGTGCTGTAATAATACATCAATGCCATAACATAATCTCAGTAGCATAATAGGACTTTTTTTTTTTTTTTGAGGCAGGGCCTTGCTCTGTCACCTGGGGAGCTGGGGAGGAATAATGCAGAGGTGAGATGGTGAGATCGTAGCTCAGTGCAGCCTCCAACTCCTGGATGCAAGTGATCCTCCCACCTCAGCCTCCCAAGTAGCTAGGAGTACAGGTTCACACCACCACATCTGGCTAATTTTGTTTTGTGGGATTTTTTTTTTTTTTTACTTTCCTTTTTGTTCTTTCTTTGCATTTTTTTAACTTTGATTTATTTTTCTTTATTAGTTCTGTCCCTCTGAAGACCAGCTAATCTTATTTTATGTTACCTTATTTATTTATTTATTTATTTATTTAGGTAGAGACGGGGTCTCACTTATGTTGTCCAGGCTGGTTTTGAACTCCTGGCCTCAAGTGATCTTCCTGCTTTGGTCTTCTATGGCAGTAGGATTACAGCCATGAGCCACTGCACCCAGCCTTAATAGGATTTAAATTTATTCCTTGTCCATATAGGAGTCCAAATGCCAATTTGTGGCTGGCATTCCGTGTGAGGATTCAAGAACCCAGGCTCCTCCATCCTCCATCTCCAGGGGCTCTGGAGTCCTTCACTTCTAGCCAATGCATGAGGAAAGAGAATAGAGAATTACCTGTGGGAGAATTTCAGTACGACGTCTGGAAGGGACACCCAGTTCCACTCACCTCCCATTGGCTAGAACTCAGGCTCACGGCCACGCTGATTGCCAAGGAGGCTGGGAGGTGGGGCTGGCTCTGTGCCCAGGGAAAAGAGAGAACAATTTCTGTAAGTACGTAGCTGTTTATGTCACAGTATTTAAAAAAAGAGTTTGTTCCATAAAATAGATGAAACTCTAACTAAAAACCAGATCACATTAAAGAGTAATTATGTTTACTATTGTGGGATTCTTTGCTTTTAAAAGATCTAGATAAATTGTTTTAACTAGAAGCTGTCCCTCGCTAGTGCATTTAATCAGCCAATCAGCCCCTGTTTTGCCTGGGTCTTTGCTGGATCAGGCAGGCAGAGGAGAGATGGTGATAATGAAATACCTCCTGACCTCATGGAGCTGGATGTATTGGTGTGTGTGCATTTGATTTATAAGATCTTACTAGGGGGATAAGGAGAGTTGGGGCTAAATGAAGGAACATACAAATAAAGGCATCAACCTAGGAGGAGATCTGATTCCATTTATAAATATTCGGCTTACAGATCATATGTCACAGTTGGCCCCCTGGGTCTTTTGAGAAGCCTGCAGCTCCTCCCCACTCTCTGGCCTTGGCTCCCAGGCCTCTTGGCATGTGATAGTTTGTGTTGCTCTCCGTGGTCCACTTCCCCCCAGCGCCTGGGCATGGACTAGCCCAGGGCAGGATGGGCCGATGTGTGCAGCTTCTCCTCTTGTCCTGTCATACTTCCGGATGGGATATTATTTGCTGTCTGCTGTCAGGTCTGGTTTCTCTGAGCATCCTGGTTTTCCCATCCTGTCTGTCCCATGGAGTGCGGTGCTTTCAGATGATTTTCCCCTGGATGTATGAGCCAGTCACTGTCCTGGTTTCACCCTGTTAGAATTCTTGCCTTTTCTTTGGAGGGAGGAGCAGGGCCAGCCGAGGGACACAGGCAGGGACGCTAAGAGCAGCAGCAGCTGATGCTGGCCGCATCCTTGCCTGACCGAAGCACACAGACTCATTTTAACAGCCTCCAGTAATGTCCTCGCCCCATCACCGATGGCTGCCCTCCTGCCTCTTCTTCAGCCCAGCCCCCTTCCTTCTTCTCATTCTTTGGGCCAAGTGGGTTTAATGGGCTGGCCTCGCCCTGGGCTTCTGCTCCTGGAAGAGGGGAATGGATGTTTAATTCTCTTTCCTCTGTACTTTCACAGCCCCCGGGACATGCCCTCCCACCAGGCCAGGGTGGTCTTTCAGGGCATGTTGAATGAATGAATGAATGAATGAATGAACGGATGTGCATGAGGGAGACTCACCCAGACAGGCCTGTGCTTCTGCAACATGGGATTGTCAGATGGTGGCTCTTAGTCACAGTGTCTGTTCCCATTTTTACTGGTTCAGAATTTTTTTTTTTTTTTTTGAGACAGGGTCTCACTCTGTCACCCTGACTGGCATGCAGTGGCATGATCACAACTCACTGCATCCTCAGCCTCCCCAGGTTCAGGTGGTCCTCCCACCTCAGCCTCCACAGTAGCTGGGACTACAGGTGCACACCATCACGCCTGGCTAATTTTTGTATCTTTTTGTAGAGATGGGGTTTTGTCATGTTGCCCAGGCTGGGCTCAAACTCCTGGGGCTCAAGCAGTCCTCTCACCTGGGCCTCCCAAAGTGCCAAGATTACAGGTGTGAGCCACCACACCCAGCCGATTCAGAATTTTGAAAACAGCACTCTCCAAGTGAACATCTATTCTGCTTTAGCCCCAGCAAGGAACCTTTGCCATTCATGATGCTGTGTCCCAGCTGTTTCATCCAGAGCTGGCAGACGGGCCATCTCCAATCCTCAGCCCTAGGTGGACGTTGCCTTCAGAATACAGGCTTTAGACCTGGCTCCAAACCCAGCCTTGGAGATCTTGGGCAAGTTGTTTCTCCTTGTTGAGCCATTATCTGTAAAATGGGGATGGGGGTAAGAATATTTACCCTTCATCAGGGTTTGTATCAGGATTAAAAGAGGTATTTCCCTTATGGCACACTTGCTATCACTGGAATTATTTTGTCTCTCCTCATCTACGAGACTTGTTCTCTGCTGCATCCACAGAGCCCAGTGCAGGGCAGGATGTAAAAAGTATTTATTGGATGAATTGCCAGAGAAACACCAAACTCAGCACTTGGCGCATAGTAGGCAGGCATTGAATAGCGGTGATTCCTGTCTACTTTGTCTTCCCTGTCTTCCCCTTCTAGATTGCGAGCTCCTTTGTGTGCGGGAAGTGTAACCTCCTCTTTGTCAGGACTTTGTAGCCTCTTAGTCCCTTGTATGCAGGAGAAAAACCCAAACAGACCAATAATCATGTAGAAACGAGTCCCTGGGCATCCGAGGATCAGGTCAGGGTCTCCCACAACTGTCCCCCTGGGAGTACAGGGAGCACCCCTAGTTCCCGGCGGGTGGCGCCATCAAGTCACTGCGGGGCTGCGGAAGAGGCAGGGGCTCTAGGTTTAGCATGGTCTAGGGAAGGTCTGCAGTGCAGGCTGGACGCGGGGAGGCCTGGAGAGGTGGAGGCGTGGAGGCATGGAGGCAGGGAGGCGGGAGGAAGGGAAAGCCCTGCTGCTGGCTGTCTCCTCCCCACACTAGCTGTCTCACCAAAGTCTGGCTATTAGTCAGTGTCCAGATGTCACTTCCCTTTACCTGCTAGCACCCCTAAGCCCAGAACTTGGGGTTCTCTTTATCTCCGCCTGCCACCCTCCCCAAGCTCTGATCCAACCCTGAGCTTGTGGCTGCTGTGGGGAGTGGAGGTAAAAATGGTAACACCAGAAGTGCACTTACATCAGAATGCTTAAAAAAAAATGGAATTATTACTCCCTGGAATGAATTTTAAACCAGACCTTATTGCCTGTATCTGGCCACTGTCAAGAAGGGGAATCCCCTGAGTTGGGCGAGCTATTGGACTTAGAGATCTTGTGAAATGCCTAACACCCATCCTGTCACCTTCAGGGACACTGCAGGAGCGTTGTTTTTTAGGTGCCACCCTGCGCGCCACCTCCCTTCATCCTGAACACTCCTGGATCCTGGAAATGCTCTTGTCCCCCTGGACCGCGCTCCAGCGGGGTCGCGCAGGGGGTTACAGGGGGTGAGAGGGAGCCGCGGGGCGGGGTCCGGGGGGCGCGAGCCGGGGAGCCGGGGAACAGAGCCGCGCCTGTCCCGCCCCGCGCCCCCCGCACCTGTCCCGCCCCGCGCCCCCCGCGCCCCCAGCGCCCTGCTCCTCCTCCACTGGCACCGCCGCGCGCCTGGAAGAGGAGCCGAGCTCTTGTCGCTCGCCGGGCCGGGTTGTAAACAAACACTGGAGCGGCGCCGCCCGCGCAGCAGATGGCTCCGCAGCTGCCTGTCGGGCGGGGCCTCCCTCTCGGCGCCCGCGCGGGGACGCGGAGCTGCGCGGTGCCCTCGGCCGGGGACTCCCTTCAGGTGCCAGCCCGGCTCCGGTTCGCTGGGGGCTGGAGAGGGAAAACGCAAGCCAGAGTCTCCGGGGCGCTCATTCCTTTTACTTCCGTCATTCGTTCCTTCATTCATTCGCTCAGCAAAGATTTCTGAGGCGCCAGGAGCGCGCTGGGCCCGGCCTACACGACGCTGGCCAGCGCAGGGGGTCGCAGCTTGGGGAGAGCAGGGGCAGAGGGCCCAAACCGCGGGAGCCCTCGAAACCCTGGCCGCCACGCCGTGGATCCAGGCTGTGGGATGCTGGGCCTGAAAAGCCCTTGGTCTGGATAGGAGGCCTTCGGCTTGGATTCAGGCACAGCTGGGTGAGAGCCTGGTCCTGCCCCGCTTTCTGGCTCAAGGGCTTGGGCCGCTATTTCAACTCTCTGAGCTTCAGTTTCCTCTTCTGTAAAGCGGGGATAATTCCACCCACCTGGCTGCGAAGTTGTACAGATTAAGAACAATGTGCATTTGTGTTTTCTTCTGTACACCTTCGCGTTTTCTAAATATCCCACAGTGGCTATACATTCCTTTCTTTTTTTAAATTTTACTTTAAGTTCTGGGATACATGTGCAGAACGTGCAGGTTTGTTACATAGGTATACATGTGCCGTGGTGGTTTGCTGCACCTATCAATCCGCCATCTAGGTTTCAAGCCCCGCATGCATTAGGTGCTTGTCCTGATGCTCTACCTCGACTTGACCCCAGCCCACGACAGGCTCCGGTGTGTGATGTTCCCCTCCCGGTGTCCATGTGTTCTCATTGTTCAGCTCCCACTTATGAGTGAGAACGTGTGGTGTTTGGTTTTCTGTTCCTGTGTTAGTTTGCTGAGAATGATGGCTTCCAGCTTCATTCATGTTCCTGCAAAGGACATGAACTCATTCTTTTTTATGGCTGCGTAGTATTCCATGGTATATATGTGCCACATTTTCTTTATCCAGTCTATCACTGATGGGCATTTGGGTTGGTTCATTTACGTAGCAAATAGCCTTTGCTATTGTAAATAGTGCTGCAATAAACATACGTGTGCATGTGTCTTTATAGTAGAATGATTTATAATCCTTTGGGTATATACGCAGTAATGGGATTGCTGGGTCAAATGGTATTTCTAGTACTAGATCCTTGAGGAATCGCCACACTGTCTTCCACAATTACATTCCTTTCAAAATGAGAAAAAAATGTTGCAGGAGATTCACTCTCCCTCCCTACTTAAAAATTCACCCATTCCGACTTAAAGATACCACCCCCTCCCACATGGGTCACGCTGGATGCTGGCAGAACACAACTCAAATGGGGGAGACACAGTCCGATATTTAGTCTTCGAATATTCTAGAATAGATCCTGGGAATAAAATAAGTTGGGGATGAAGGTGGTCATTTAGAGTTAAAGGCAACACATGTGCCACAGACATATGACAAGACACAGACACAATGATTTTCAAGCTATTTTCTTTCTCTTCCTTCATTTAACAAGCACTCATTACACCTTCAATGTTTGTAAGATGCGGCAGGTGCTCAGCGCTGTGATTCATGTCTGTGCATTGTGTCCTCAGGAACTCCTCATTTAGTAGTAGGAGGTAGGTATGAATGTAATAAAAGGTTAAAAAAAAGCCCAAGGTCCCATTGAAGGAGTGAGGAAGAGCATTGTGGAGGAGGTGAGGTTTGACAGGTGGGCATTGAAGGTGAGGACAGGAACAGACGGTGACGTCAGACCAAGCTTGGACACAGTCGCCAATGAAGCCTGGGTCCTTCCTCCATTCCACCCAATGCAGGGACTCCTGCTGAACAAAACTACACCCGCCCAGCCTCTGTGACCGTGGGAATTCATGGGACTTCCTCACATGTGTGAAATGAGGGCAAAGCACTTACCTCAGTGTGTTGTCGTGAGGATGAGCCACGACGATGCACGTGACAAGGGCAGAACACTGGGACCACTGGACAAATGTCACTTCTCATCCATTTGTTCATTCATTCATTCGAAAGGTGGTTTTTGAGGCTCTCCTTTGTGCCAGGCCCTGTTTGTTTCAATGTAGTGAACAAAACAGACAAAAAGCCCTCTCATGCAAGCTTACATTCTAGTAGGGGAGGGAGACAGAGAATACCAGAAATAAATAAGGTATCTAGTGAGTTAGACAGTGACAAGTGTGACAAAGACAAAGCAGGCAGTGTGGAGTATGGGGGCTCCTTATAGAGTAATTGATGTTATTCCTTATTCTTTAGTTTGGGTGACAAATAGGATCCATGAAGAGAGGGAGAGTCATAGGAAAATGTTTCGTGCTTAGATTGGGTCAGGGGCATCAACAACGGCTTTTGAGTAAGGATGTGATTTGGGCTGTGCTTCAAGATGGTGACATGGCTGCACCTTGCACGCAGATTGGAGGGAGTGCAGCCAGGCAGGAGGGAGCACCCTGGCAGTGAGAAAGGGCACAGTGGGCTCCAGGCAGCCAAAGACAAGGCGTCAGACGTGGGCTGGTGGGCACCAACGTGGGGGTAGAATCCACCTTGCCTGCGGGTTTCTTAGCCTGGACTGGGAGAAGTGAGACTGGAGACCTGAAGGGTGAGACTAGAGGCCTGAAAGGGGCCAAGAGAGCTGCATCCTCCCAGCTGATCCCCTGGCTGGAGCCTGAGCAGACGGGAGGAGCAGGAAGGCAGATGCACCCAAGACTGCAAGACATGGAAAAGGGTTCATGGCTCCCTCTCCCACTGAAGAAAAGGTAGTGGGGTCACAAAGAGTATGAGCACACTTCAGACTTCACCTAAATCAATGGTGACATTAATTGCTGCACTTGTGTGGCTGCCTCTGTAGACCACTCAGGTTCCAGAATGCGGTGGCCCCAATGATCTGCCCTTCCCCAGTTCCGGGGAAGCTGGGGTCAGACAGCCAGAGGTGCCTTTATGGGGATGGTGCTCTTTGAGGAGTTGCATTTGGGGTAGCTGAACATCTCCAAACCAAGTGCCAAGAGCCTGCCATGTGCACAGAAATGTCTGCCCACCCTTTTGACACTTTCCGGGTGAACACAGGGGATGTTTACCCAGGAGTCCTCAGAAGAGCCTGTGCGCTGCCGGCGTTCTGGAGCAACTGGGGAACCCACGTTTAGCAATGTGGAGAAGGGAAGGAGATGGGAAAGGAAGGCACTTGTGGGAAATGTAAATTACAGCAATGTAAATAAAGAGCTTCCCAGTAAACGCATAAATAAAAAGCAGGCAGCAATCCCCTGGGAATAGTAATCAGGCTCAGCTTGCTTCTGCCTCCCAGTCTGAGGAGCGCAGCAGGACACCTCCGGAAGCCTCTCTCATCTAGCGCTCCTAGAGGAGGAAGCTCCCCAGCCCCAGCAGCACTGGGTCCAGGAGGAGTTGGGACGTCATCCACGGCCTCCTATGGGGCATCCAGCAGGGGGCGCCGGTGAGAAGTGGGGTGGGAGAGGAATCCTGAATTGAGACCCAAGGGCTGCACAGGCCCGGAAGCAGGGGGAGGGGGCCTTCAGACAGGCTTCCTGTTGTTGCTACTTGAAATTAGTTTGCCTGGAACACAAAGTGTATGGAGCGGGGGTATGAAGGAAATCAGGTTTTACAAGGAGGTTGTGTGACCAGAACTGTGATCCAGGTTCCCCAGCCCAGGCCTTCTTGCCCACCCCCCACCCCATGGCTTTCCTCCCTGTGCAGTGGACTTCAGGGCCCGCTATGCTGCCTCTACCAGGGGAGGTCACCACGAGGCTGTGCAGGTCATTCTGGAAAGCCCTATGTGCCTTGTGCAAGCAAAGTCCTAGGTGAATCCAGGAGGCCCCCGTCCATGCAGTCACCTCCAGCTCCAAACCTGTTATTTGTCAGACAGAGCTGTCCTGGGACGTGGATTTGGGGGCAGCGGCCAGACTCCCCAGAGGGGCTGCCGTGCTGTGAGGCGGGGCGGGCGGAACCCCATGCCGCTCCCTGCAGGGCTGAGGGAGGCCTTCGGCTCTCCTAGACCCAGGAGCCTCCTCAAAGACACCCCTTGACCTGCCTCTAGGCAGGCTCCTCTGAGCCCTCAAGGCCCCGACCTTGGGCTCTGGCCTTGGCCTGCTTACTCCAGTTTTAGCAAGAATCCTGCTGGGTCAGGATTTTAGTGAAAATCCCCCACCCTTGATATCTGATCAGATGCCTCCTCCCCCACCCTAGGGATCTTATTGCCTTGGCCTGCCTGCAGCCTCCACGTTTCCTCTTAGTGATATCCTTTCATCCACCCCACGCTGCTTCTGGGCTGTGAATCTCTACTTTCTTTGTTGTCATCAGAGTTGAGCCCAATCTCTCTCACTTCCTGGAAAACTCCAGGGTAGTAGTCCCTATACCTGGGTGGCAGTCCCCCTGAATAAAGTCAGCCTTACCATTTTAATAAGTGTCAGGAATAATTTTTTCTTTAATACCTCCTCCCACAAACATCCAAGCAAAGCCTCTGGGTGTGGCCATCTGCTTGTCTACAGCCCCCTCTGGCTGTGTTTTGACATTCCCCTCCTGCAGAGAAGACAGGATTGGCCTGAGCCCAGGCTTCCACTAGCCCACAGGGCCTTTGCATGAATTAGGAAAGGGCCTCTTCCTTGGGTGGCTCACCTTAGTGTGACCTGGACACCTGTATGAGGTGGGCTGGCCCTCCTCCTCCCAGGAGCTCCCAGGGTCCCAGTGAGCACCACCCTGGCAGCCCCCGCCCTCGGACCCTCACCCACACCAGCAATATCACACCCCGTCCACGCACACTTCTTTCCTCCTTCCCACCCACCAGCAAGAATAGGCAACTGTTCTGGGTTGTTCCCTCAATGGGGGTAGGAATTGGGTTTCCTAAAGGGCTGGCAGGAAGGAGAAGTGACTGCACGTCCCTCCCAGAGCATGGCGGGGATAGGGCCCTATGAGGCAGGCATGCGTGTGTGCTTATAACATTGCCAGGTGGATTTATGTAGCTCTTCACTGCTACTGCAGGACTCTGTGCCCACCCATGCACTCTCAGATAAGTTGATCTACAACGTAAATGGCACCCTTCCCCAGGACATTGCATATTTGGGCAGTGTGCAACTTGAACACTGGTACATGGACAGATTTCTTGTACAGGGCACATAGTCCTTGAGTCAGGCTTCAGGCCTTGCAGCTTCTAGTGGTCGTCAGAGGAGGGTTAGTAGTTAGGACAAACTTACTGTGTGCTCTCTCTTTTCACCTCTGGTCCTGCTCAACACTTGCTGCCCAGATGTGGCTTGCTTTGGAACAATGGCCATGTCCAGAAGAGGGAGGGGGATATGGCTCCCCTTGCATGCAATTCTCTCAAACCTCTGACTTCATTTAACCACCCGCAGTGACACCTGCCAGCAACCGTGACAGCGCATGCTTGGAACTTTCACCCTTTGATTCCCCACCCAGCATTCCTACCATATTTTATTTCGCACAAAACAGTGTTATCACATAATGTTAGAGGAAATATAAAGAAGGAAAAACATCCAGTCCAGTTCTGTCTTTGTAGCACATTGGTTCAGCAGTTCGTTGCATTTTCCCATGTTCCCTCCAGAAAGCATGTTTGTGCATGGCTGAAAACTCTGTATACACATGTTAAAATCATCAAATTCTAGAGTGCGTAAAGACCTAGGTAATATCTCCCCTTCTCTTCCCTGCTTAGGTGGCATGGGGGGATGTTTGCTGGAGAGAAGGAATGGCAAAAAGTGAAGTCGTGTGGGCTGGGGGATGTTTTTATTTTTATCCACAGGACAGCACAAGTGAATCTTGGTCCCTGTGGGAATTCTCAGGAACAGAGAGCTAGAAACAGATTTGATCAATGAAAGCTGGTTCCAGAGAGAACAAGCCATTGATAAATTCTAGTACTGCCAGTCAATCAGAGCTCATCTGTTTCTGGGAGCCAGAGTCAGGAAGGGGGTGCAGGAGGCGCAGCACCTGCTGGAAGCCGGTGACCAAGACCTGCAGGGATGCCACCCATCCTCCTGCCATGAATCATTCATTACCTCCTCTGTCTGGGAATGGGGAAGAGATGCAGCTCTCTGGGAGCCAGCTTTCTTTCTAATTAGCACCAGAAGGACCTGGGATTGATCTCTGCTGTGGTTGATGGGTTTACCCTGGCGGCAGGGGAGTCAGGCCACTCACGGGAGATGGTTAAGCGTGCTGGGCCGGAGACCTTGGGGTTACTTAATGCAGAGACTTTAGAGACTTTGGAAATAAAATAAGCCCCTTGCCCCTAGCCCTTGCCATCTATGTTTTTTAAGTAGCAAGATGCCTGAGGCCTGGATGAGGAAGTGATTCCTCCACGATGGCACATGGCAGCCTAGTAGCGGATCGCAGCCTGCTGCTCCTGCGCAGTGTCTGCGGGGCTCAGAAGGAAGCCTGCGGTCCCTTGGGAGTCATTGGCTGCACCCTGGGTGCACAGGGTGGCGCGTGGAGGGTCAGCTGGGCTTCAGCCCCTCCCACCTAGGCTGGGCCCCGCGCAGTGCTCTCTGGCACCCCTGACTGAGCCCCTCAGCACTGTGACCAAACATCCCAGACACGCAGCACAGGCCGGGGCTTCAGCGGTGCAGGTGCCCGACAGCCCAGAAGGCTTTCTACAGGTGGCCAGGAAGCCTAGGAGAGTTTAGCCCCTGCTAGGGGTGTGCGGGAGTGGGAGGAGGGTGGGCAGCAGAGGAATCCTGACGAGCCCTCCAGAGGTCCCCAAGCTTTCCTGGAGTGTGCTGCTCTGGGCTCACTCCCGGTGGGCAAGGCCATTCCAACTGGAAACAGGGGTCGGGGTGGGGGTGGGGAAGAGAGGAGAGGACACCAGCTTTAACTCAAGGTGCGGGCAATGGGGAGAGAAAACCAGGGGGAGAGAGAACTGGGCTCTGGGCTCCCCCACAGGCCAGACAGCCAGAGCCTCACATCCAGGAACGGGGCTGAAGGAGATGCCCCCACCCTCAGCACACCCATCCCTTCACCAACTCACCCATTCAACAGAGCCTTACCTCATGCCATCTGCATGCCAGACGTCAGCCAGTGTCAGTCCTGGAGACTCCACAGGGAACTGGACACACAAATTTCCTGTCTTCGAGTTTGCATTTTCGTGGGGAAGGCCATAAACAAACAAAAGAGACATTTTCATTTCAGATGACAAGTGCTCTGGGAAACAAGAGCTGGGGGACAGATAGTGCCTTATGGGATGGGGGTGTTGTTTTAGATTTGGGAGTCAAGGGAGGCCCCTCTGAGCTGCTATCCTTGAGCAGAGACCTCGGTGATGGGAAGGAGCACATCAGATCCAAGAAGCCTTCCACGCAGGAGACCCCAAGCGCAGCTCCCCTGGGGTGGGAACCTGCTTGGAGAGTGGAAGGAGCAGCAGGGAAGCCAGTTTGGTTGGAGCAGAGGGGGTGAGGGGTCTGGGGAAGGGGACAGAGAGGCAGGCGGTGGAAAGAACATTGGATTTTATGCTGAAGTATAAGACTAAGCTGTTGAGGGGAGGGAACTTAGAGGACGAATCAACAGGTGCAGCAAACCACCATGGCACACGCATACCCGTGCAACACACCACCGTGACACACGTACCTGTGCAACAAACCACCGTGGCACACGCATACCTATGTAACAAACCACCATGGCACACGCATACCCGTGCAACACACCACCATGGCACACGCATACCCGTGCAACACACCACCGTGGCACACGCATACCCATGTAACACACCACCATGGCACATGCGTACCTGTGCAACAAACGACCTTCGCACACGCGTACCCGTGCAACAAACCACCGTGGCACACGCATACCTATGTAACAAACCACCGTGGCACACGCATACCTATGTAACAAACCACCGTGGCATATGTATACCTATGTAACAAACCTGCACGTTCTGCACGTGTATCCCGTTTTGTTTGTTTGTTTTTTTGTTTTTGCTTTTTTTTAGAAGAAACACAGAAAAAAAGGCTAAGCTATTGGAGGGCTTTCAGCACTGGAGGGCTGCAGTCTTATTTCAACCTCAAATCCTTCATTCTGGCTGCTGTGTAGGGTGGAGGCAGTGGGGAAAAGCTGCTCGTGAACTGAGTCAGTTAGTATCAGCCAAGGAGATGAGAAGGGAGAAGCCGGCAGGTGCAGACATACGTTCTGCAGGTGGGTTAAGAAGGAGCAGGCATGGGGCGTGAGGAAAAGAGGAGCCAAAGATTTGCCTTATTTTTTTGGCTTGAGCAACCGGATAATGTGATGGTGTCCTTTACTCCACCGGGGAAGCCCGAAGGAAGAACAGGCCTGGAGGGGAAAACTTAGGAGTTCAGTTTTGAATTTGGAAAGTTGGAGATGCCTGTGAAACACCCTTGGGGAAGTGTAGGGCTTGGAGATGTCACTTTGGGAGTCATCGGTATCTAGATAATGTTAAAAGCCATGGTCGGGAGGAAAGTACCGAGGGGGAGACTGGAGAGACAGGCAGCTGCAGAGGTCTGAGCTTGCTGCACCTGGAGGACAGGAGGTGGGGGAACCAGCAGGGTGATCGGGGGACAGTGAGCTAGAAGCAAACCAGGAAGAAGAAGTGTCTGGAACCCAAGGGAAGAAAGGAGTCCAGCAGATGGGGGGTGATCCACTGAATTAAATGCTACAACAAGGCCAAGGAAGAGGGCTGCTGAGAGCTGGACATCAGACTTGGGAGGACTAAGGGCTTTGGTGACTTTTTGGCAAGAATGAGAGACTGGCAGGGGCTGCTAGTGAATACTGGTAGTTTCTTTGAGACGTTCTGCTCCAAGGAGAAACAGAGAATTAAGGTCCATAGCTGGAGGAGATGTGAGGTCAGAGGATGTTTTCATTTTTGAAATATCTGGGCTGTTATTCTGAGGATGAGGGTGACCACCAGAGAGAAGAGTGGGTGGTGCAGGGAGGAGTGGGGAGCAGCACTGGGGAATGGGGGATAGGTGATGAGGAATGGGGCCAATGGTTCTGGGGACATGGTCATCCGTCTGTGGGGACATGAGGGAAGAACAGGCAGAGGGTATGTAAGCGAGTGGCTAGTGGTAGAAAAGGGAAGCGATTCTCTACCAAACAGCTCTTCTCTTTGAAAGAAAAATATCCACAAGTGTTCTTTTCCTGCCCAGTAGTTTCTTTTCTCTTTCTTCATAGCTTTTCTGGGATATCAAGTCAGGTTCTCTCTTTTTTTTTTTTTTGAATAAAATGAAAGCTCTTTCTTCTGTTTCCCTCTCTTTTCTCCCTTTTCTGTCCCTTGGATTTGGCTGGGGACCTAAAAATGTTTCTGTCAACAAACTTGTCTTTTTCTCATTGTTCTTCATAGAGTTGTAGACTGTCGCAGCTGGAAGGGATCTCCGAGGCCATCATCCAGGCCTATCCCCTTATTTTACACTGATGAGGAGATCGTGGCTTGGAGGGACGAAGTGACTCGCTCCAACCAGGACTTAATGTGGATGCCACGATTGCTGAGATCAGCCGCGATCTCAATGATAGCTGATGTGGGCCATATTCTTGAATCCTGTCGCAGTTACATCGCCCCTCCCTGTATCTGGCACGCTTGTCTCTGTTACTCAGCCAGCTTCGCTGAATCTGCCTGTCTCATAGAGTACATGGTAGACGTGTGCTAGCCACAACAGCACCGGCCCTGGGAGTAGGGGGGGAATCCATTCCTGATATTCCTTTGTAAATGTTTCTGTTTTGCAAGTGAAAACCCCGAGGACTGGAGCGTGTTGCTCAAGGCCAGGGAGCAGCTCCTAGTGGAAATGCGAGATCTCTGTGGTTGCAGCAATATGATTTCCTCACGCGGGGCCCGGGAAAGGCAATGAACGCTGTATTTTGCGATGGTAAATTGAGGCACAGAAGGGGGAAATGTCCTTCTAGCCTCTCTGCAGCAGACACAGTCTTTCTCTCCTGGCTGTGTGTATGCGCTGTTTGCCCCTTGGTGACTCTTGAAGGCCTTTTAAAGCTAAGTAGGAAAAGACTAGAAAAATTCTGCCCAACAGATTTGGTTAACTTTTTTTTCTTCTTCTTTCTCACCCATCATTGAGAGAATGTTTTTGGTTTTTATCAGCCAGAGCCAGGTGTTTCCAGTGTTAACACTGGTGCCTCCCCTGCCAGCCCACGGGGAGGTGGGCACCTCAGCCAGCCTTGGCAGCCCTTCATGCTGGATGGGTCTCGCTGCCAAGCCTGCTCCAGGGCCTTGATCCATTTCGCTCTCTCTCTGGCTCCCCAGTAAAGAATCCCTCGTAGTGGTGTCGGTAGGGTCTTCAGGTATTGGTATGTCTTCACGTACAGCCGCCCCTGGAGGAGGCTAATTCCCGCAGCACCCTGCAGAGAGGCGCAGGGAGCAGCCAGCCCCGGGTCAGGGGCTGTGTTCCATCAGGCATCCACCTGTTCGCAAATAGACTCAAATAAAGTCCCAGCCTGGAAGGGCTCTGAACCTTCCTGCCGGGTCATGTCCTGAGAAAAGGGAGAACAGATAGAGGTTTTGGCTACTCTCCAAACAAGAATTAAAAGAGGCAGCAGAGATGCCAAGAGCAGGTTTCATTAAGCCAGTGGGTGCCTTGCAGCCATTAGCACCCCAGGTGCCTTTTCCGAGAATGAGCTGCTCTGCAGTGCAAAGGCAGACAGAGCATCCATTCCAATGGGCTCCTGAGCAACCCAGAACCCAGAGCCCTTTCCTCCCCAGAAAAGCTTCTTGCCACCAAGGCCAGCCACTTCAGCAGGGTGACCTCCAGAATACCACCTAGGGCATAGTCGCGGGATCTTGTCCCGACTCATCTTCAGCAGACACCCTGTTGATCTCATTGATAAGAGCCTGCAGCCACCTCAGCCACTGTGCACCTGGGCAGCCAGGCAAGCCCACTTAATTCACAGACAGGCGGGGCCGGCTGGAGCGAGTGGGCAGGACAGTGCCATGGGGCAGGGGTAAGGAGGGGGAGGCCAGCGAGAGGACAGAGCAGAGGCTGTAGGCCTGGCCCAGAACCACACAGAGCCAGGGGCAGCGCCAGGCATCAGCCACCGGGAGGTCTGGGGCTTCACAGGACAGGGGGTAGCACAAATGCTGCAGACCAGAGGCCTGAGGAGTCCAGAGTCACCCAGGAAGGGGGCTTAGCCTCCAGGGCTCCCTTCATTTGTAGAGACCCCTGGGCTAGCTCTTCTCCAACCTCACCGTGCATCCGAATCCTCGGGGGCCTTTAAAAATACAGATCTCCAGGTTTCGCCGAGGCACTCAGACACGTAGGAGTTGGTCCCAGGAACCTGTATTTTTAACACACGCTCAGGTGTTCTTGCTGTCTGGTATTGCTATACATATTAAGAGACCTCAATATGCATTTCTGCAAGTCTGAAACCATTTCATCAAAGGAGCACAGGGACTCTGGTGGGCGGGGCGGGGAGAGAAGGAAAGGCCTCCAGAAAGCAGTAGTTTCCCTCCCCCTGGAGAGAAGACCTGAACTTCCTTCCTGAGTCATCTGCCCTAAACAGCCTGATGTTTCAGAACTGCAGGCAAAGAATGTTGAGAAACAAGGGCCGGATTCCCCTTGCTGATGGTGTGAGATGACCTGCCGGTGAGATACGGAAGTTCAGCCCCATAGTGTCTAGGCGCTAGGCTTCCCCAGGGCTGAGTGTTACCAGCTCAACAGGTGGCGTTCTGGCTGCTGCAATGACTGAGCGTGGGGGGCGTGTGATGGAGGGATACAGACAGTCCCCTTGTCATCACTCTGGGTTGCCAAAGAGGTGGAGCTATTCAGGGTTGCAATCAGGAGAACACAGGTGCTGGAGGGTGACATGTCTGTGTTTGAGAATTTTCTTGGCAAAGCAGGTAACTCCTCTAAGTTTAGAGTCCCCATCTGTAAAACTGGGACTTTCAACACTAATCAGAAGGTTGTAAAGATTAACTGAAAGAAGTGTCATCCACTGAGCCTGTTCCTGGGATCATGTAGTGAGATTCAGTAATCGCATGTTCACTGTTGTTAAGGCCAATTTTTTATGGTAAAATACATGTATTAAATTTACCATTTTAACTATCTGTAAACGTATCGTTTGGTGGCATTAAGTACACTCGCACTGTTGTGCAACCATCACCACTACCCATCGCCAGAACTCTTGTATCTTCCCAAACTGAAGCTCTGTCTCCATCAAACAACAACTCCTCATGCCCCCTTTTCCAAGCCCCTGGCAACCCTCATTCTACTTTCTGTCTCTATGAATCTGCCTCCTCTAGGGACTTCACAGATGTGGCATCATGTGGAATTTGTCTTTTTGTGACTGGTTTCTTTTTCATGGAAAATGGGCCAATGACATATTTGAAATGTAGTCTATATTTGCATTAAAGCAATAAATGTACACAGCAGTGGAATCACCATCCTACTCCTGAAACCCATGAAAGCCACGTGGTGTCCATGATGAAAAATTGAAAAATAAAATAGTCTTAACATATCTTTTGTGTTACAACTGGTTTAATGAACTCTGCTTCCCCTCCCAGCTTTATTGAGGTATAGTTGACAAAAAGAAACTATGTATTAGTGGTGTACTATGTGATGTTTTGATACACTGTGTATACATTGTGAAATGATTACCTCAAGTAAGCTAATTAATGTAGCTTCCCCTCGCATAGTTATTTTTTTTCTTGCTGTGAGAATATTTAAGATCTATTCTCTTAGTAAATTTCAAGTAGACAATATGTTATTAACTATAGTCACCATGCTGTGCGTTAGAGCTCCAGAACTCTTTCATCCTGCCGAATTGAAACTTTGTGCCCTTTGACCAACACCCGCCCCCCATTTCCCCTCTCCCCAGCCCCTGGCACTCACCGTCCTCCTCTCTGCTTCTATGAGTTTGAGTTGTTTACATTCCACACATAAGCGAGATCATGTAGTATTTGTCTTTCTGTGCCTGGTTTATTTCACTTAGCATAATGTCCTCCGGGTTCATCCATGTTGTTGCAAATCACAGGATTTAAATATCTTTTAAGGATGAATAAGACTCTATTAAACATTTATCTATGTATCTATATCTTTATCTGTCTCAGATTTTCTTTGTCTATTCATCCATGGATGGCCACTTAAGTTGATTCCTTATCTTGGCTATTGTGAATAAGCAGCTGGCTTATTTCACTTAGCATATCCTCTTCAAGGTTTATCATGTTGTAGCATGTGTCAGAATTTCCTTATTTTTTATAACTGAAAAATATTCTGCTGTATGTAATAACCACATTTTCTCTATCCATTCATCCACCGGGGAACACTTGAGTTACTTCTACCTTTTGGCTAGTGTGAATAATGTTGCTAGGAACATCATAATGTTCATATAAAGGGTACAGATATTTCTTTGGGTCCCTGCTTTCTTCTTTTCTTTTCCTCTCTTTCCTTTTCTTTTTCTTCTTTTGAGACAGAGTCCCACTCTGTTGCCCAGGCTGGGGTGCAGTGGTACAACCTCGGCTCATTGCAACTTCTGTCTCCCAGATTCAAGTGATTCTCCTGCCTCAGCCTCCTGAGTAGCTGGGATTACGGGCACGTGCCACCATGCCCAGCTAATTTTTGTATTTTTAGTAGAGATGGGGGTTTCACCATATTCATCAGGCTGGTCGCAAACTCCTGGCCCCAAGCAATCTGCCCACCTCGACCTCCCAAAGTGCCGGGATTACAGGTGTGAGCCACCGTGACCAGCCTGAATCCCTGCTTTAAATTCTTTTGGGTATATACCCGGAAGTGGGATTGGATTATGTGGTAATTCTCTGTTTAACTTTTTTGAGGGACCGCATACTGTTTTCTACAGCAGCTGCACCACTTTACATTCTCTCAACAACAGCGCACAAGGGTTCCAGTTTCTCTGCGTCCTTGACAACACTTGGGATTTTCTGTTATTTTGATAACAGCCATCCTACTATGGCTGTGGCTATTGTTTCTTTTCTTTTTCTTTTATTTTTTAACTTACAAGTGATGAGACACAGTAAACGTTTACTTTCTTCCATTTTCCTTGTGGTAACCCTCAAGTCACACCAGTGCACTGCGTCTGTGGTGGAGACTGTGGAAATTCAATAAGGAAGGGAGCAGGAAAAAGATAGGAACAGGAGAAAGACCTGATGTGGTTGGTGTTGTGGAGTTTTCATGATGATGGCTAGACTCAAGCATCTTCTCTGAGCTGTCCGCAACACTCAGCACTATACACACATTATTTAATTTAACCCTCCTAATAATTCTAGGAGGTCGGTAGTAGCATTATCTCTGTTTTATAGCAGAGGAAATGGAAGATTAAAAGAGAAAATAGTTTTATAACTGGTCACACAGACCCTAAGAAGTAGGAACCTGGATGGTGATAGCTGCCCATCCTCCCCTCTGGCATTATTGGGACAATCAAAATCAGATTGATATATTTAATATCTTTAAGAGTGGTTTGAGGCCATGCACAGTGGCTCACACCTATAATCCCAGCACTCTGGGAGGCGAAGGTGGGTAGATCACTTGAGGTTAGGAGTTCGAGACCAGCCTAGGCAACATGGTGAAACCCTGTCTCCACCAAAAAATACAAAAATTAGCCAGGTCTGGTGGTGTGTGCCTGTAGTCTCTAGCTACTCAGGAGGCTGAGGCAGGAGAATCACTTGAACCTGGAGGCAGAGGTTGCAATGAGCTGAGATCACGCCACTGCACTCCGGCCTGGGTGACAGAGCGACACTTCATCAAAAAAAAAAAAAAAAAAAAAGAGTGATTTGAGGGTGGAAATGGTAACACAAAGAGCAAATAAGGGAATGTTACAAGTAAGCAAAGATCACTGGAGTTGAGCTTAGAAAGATGTTGTCTTTCAGCCTGCTACCTATCTTCTCTAAGCCTTCATTTTCTCATCTGTAAAATGAGAAAATTGGCTGGGTGCAGTGGCTCACCCCTGTAATCCCAGCACTTTGGGAGGCCTAGTTGGGTGGATCACAAGGTCAGGAGTTCAAGACCAGCCTACCCAACATGGTGAAACCCCATCTCTACTAAAAATACAAAAAATGAGCCCAGAGTGGTGGCATGCACCTATAGTCCCAGCTACTTGGGAGCCTGAGGCAGGAGAATCACTTGAACCCAGGAGGCAGAGGTTGCAGTGAGCTGAGATCGTGCTGTTGCACTCCAGCCTAGGTGACAGAGCAAGAAAAAAAAATCAGAAAATCATTACCCTGCCTGCTTATAAGACAGGGTTGTTGGGAGGATGATCTGAGGGAATATTTGTAGATGTGTTTGCCATAAAGTACACTTCATGCTGACCTTGGCGATGGAAGGGCCCCAGGTGTGTCAGCTGAAAAATCACACTACTGATGAATTTAGAAAGGAGAGCTTTATTTCTTAAGAAGGAGATCGCAAACTGCAGGCGGGAAATGCAACCACTGGTTGAAAACCAAAAGCAAGCACTTTTTGCTGAAGGGGTTGGCTGAGAATACATATTCAACAGGTTCTGGGAGGAGCTATGAATATTCATGAAGGGGGAATGCATGCACGCATAGTAAGCAAAGATGCACATTATGTTCCATGTTCATTTTAGGGTGGAGACTTAACATTTAAATGCATTACAGTTAGGTCCTGTACGTTAAAAGGTGAGGCAAGGACATGAGGGCACTCAGTGCTCAGCCTCTGTAAACCAGCCAGAACCAGTCCACGGTCAGTGGTCTTATCAGGAGAAAGTTACTGAAATCAGTCTCTTGTCCAGTCAAAGCTGTAGTTACGGCTGGTGGAACAGGGGTTCGGTTAGTCACTGTCTGGTGGAGCTGCAAGTGTTTTACAATTGCTTATCTTGAGGCCGGTGTTGTTTAGCTGCTGGAGAAAAAGGAAAGCCTTGTGGCAGTTAGAGCTTAGTTGATTCTTTAAGTGTAGGAGTGCCTGACTTCACCATTGCCTGCACAGCCTTAGGTCCTGTTTATAATTGGGTATCTTATCACCACAGAGTCTGTTCTGTCAGTCGTATGATCTCTACTTTAGCATTAATGCTGGTCAGTTGTGTCTAGTGTTTAAATGGAAACGGGAGTATGTATAATTAGGTGCATCCGACCTCCCATCCTGTCATGGGCGGGAACTTAGTTTTTAAGGTTTCTCTGGGGTTCCCTTGGCCAAGAGGTGGGTGGGACCAGTCAGTGGTTTGGGAGGCTTAGGATTTTATTTTTAGTTTTCAGGTGGGAACACTCTTTCCTTCAGTAGAGATTTCCTGGACTGACTCTGCCCAGGGGAAGTGCAAGACCCAGTGCCTGCCCTCCAGGGGCTCTGCAGCTGCTGGGGCAGAGGCTGAGGCACAGGGGATGTAAAACAAACTCCTCAAGGCCAAACGTGAAGGAGGGACTTCCAGAGAGTCCCGGGTAGGTAAAGGAGGGAGAGGTCAGGGTCGGCTCCCTGAAGGAGCAGGAAGAGGAGGCTGGGTGGCCCCGGAGGAGATGGACGACTTCCTAGACTTGCAGGCATCCAGCCGCTTAGCTCCAAGCATGTGAGCTGAGTTCCTGCTACAGAGGAGACTCACTCCCAACACCCCACCTCGCATCCTCACCAGTGCTCGAGTACTCACGCTAAGAGCGTTCATCTTTTTTTTTTTTTCTCTTCCTCTTCAGTAAAGACGCATTGGGCATATATTATTTACGATAATTAAGTTAATATTTTATATTGTATAGGTTTAAATATTTTATCCTCCCATAATGCATGGAGTTTCTAGGGAGCCCTGCGTGCTCTGAGTACTCCGCGGAGGTATCCAACCAGGACCCCTCTGGGTGGGCCCCAGCCCCCACAGGGCTGGCAAGAGCACTACAGCAGGACAAGCCTGGGCACCACCACTGCCCTGGGCTCATGGGGCTGGCCAATCTCAAGTCTCCTGCACCCTGCCTCACTGAGTTCCAGAGGCCTGGCAGGAAGAGGAGTGCGGGGAGGACTCTTCTGGGCCTAAGTGCTAGGGAGGCCCAGGGAGCTGCCTCCCCCATTTCTGCCAAGGCAGGGGCCACGGAAGGGTCCACTGCTGGGATCCAAATGTTAGTCCAGGTGGCACATCCCAGATCTGGGAAAATCCGAAATCCAAATGCTCCAAAATCCGAAGCTTTTTGAGCACCCACATGATGCTCAAAGGATATGTTCACTGGAACATTTCAGATTTCAGATTTGGGATTTTTGGATTTGGGATGTTGTACTAATCCATTTTCATATTGCCATGAAGAAATACCCAAGACTGAGTAATTTATAAAGAAAAAGAGGTTTAATGGACTCACAGTTCCACCTGGCTGGGAGGCTTCACAATCATGGCAGAAGGCAAAGAAGGAGCAAAGTCATGTCTTACATGGTGGCAGACAACAGAGTGTGTGCAGGGGAACTGCCCTTTATAAAACCATCAGATCTCATGAGAACTCACTCACTATCTTGAGAATAGCACGGGAAAAATCTGTCCCCATGGTTCAGTTACCTCCCACCGGGTCCCTCCCATGACATGTGGGGATTATGGGAGCTACAATTCAAGATGAGATTTGGGTGGGGACACAGTCAAACCATATCAGATACTCAACTAGTATAATGCAAATATTTCAAAATAAAAAAAAAAAAAAAAGGAATCCTAAACACTTCTGGTCCCAAACATTTTGGATAAGGGAGACTCGACCTGTGATAAACTGCCACAGTTCTGCTGTGATGTGAAGAGTGAAGAAGGCAGAACAGTATGTTTAGAATGCCTCCTATTGGTAAAAACGGGAAAATCAGACAGGTGCATGTGTACTTGCTTATTTAATCATAAAGGACCACTGCAAAATTACAGTATGGTGTGTACCTTTGGGAGGCCAAGTGGGGTGGGAAGAGGACTTTATACACACACTTATATATATACAGTACAATGAGTGTGGGTGTGTATACATGTGTGTGGTTTACATTTGCATTTGTGTGTGTTGTGTTTATATATGTATGTGTGTGTGTATATGTGTTGGTGCAGAGAGAAAACTTCCTGAACTGTATCAATGTATTAGACCATTTTTAATGTCTTATTCCACCAGTAGTGTAAGGTCCCAGGATCTTCCCTATCCTGGCCTGGGCCAGATGGCAGAGGGGTTTCTTTCGAGCCTCTTTGAGCCCCCAGGGCCCTGGGCCCCTCTCCTCTTCTCCCTCTAGTCCCACCTAAGATGACCCACAACCCCACTACCCACGTACCAGCAGTTGTTAACTTTTTTGGCTCCTCCCTTTGCATCTGCATCATCAACATCATTCCCAAAACCTAAGTTGATTTTTTTTTTTTTTTGAGACAAAGTCTTGTTCTGTCACCAAGGCTGGAGGGCAGTGGCAAGATCTTGACTCACTGCAACCCCTGCCTCCCAGGTTCAAGCGATACTCCTGCCTCAGCCTCCCGAGTAGCTGGAATTACAGGCACGCACCACGACGCCCAGCTAGTTTTTGTATTTTTAGTAGAGACGGGGTTTCACCATGTTGGCCAGACTGATCTCAAACTCCTGACCTTGTGATCCATCTGCCTTGGTCTCCCAAAGTGCTGGGATTACAGGCGTGAGCCACCGTGCCCGGCCTGATGTCATGCTCTTTGCACAATGTTTTGTTCTGCTTGTTTTCCCTTAATGCTCTGTTACAAGCATCCTCCAAGTTTTTATAAACTCCTCATGAATAACATTTCTAAAATGCGTTTCAGGGATGTACGGTACACTGAGCTGTCCCTAACGTCTCAGTGGCATCTCTCCTCTGATCCTGATGGGGGTGGCAGCCACTTCCACCAATGCTGTTTGAGAGGCTGGAATGGGCCATTGTCCATAAGGTCCACATTGCCCCTAGGTTCCCGCAGCCCCCACCTAGCATGGAGGAGATGCTCAAAGCATTTGCTTCAGTATCTGCCCGATGTACGTAGATACCTGCTTCTGGGAGTCTTCTTCAGGCCCCCAAACTGAGATTTGGTTTTCCCTGAGTTGTCCCTGTGAGAGAGACGCTACAAGCAATGATTCTGTTTTACAGGAGGCCATTAGCTACAGCCAGAGTGTTTATGTCCCCCAAATGCATGTGTTGACATCCTAACCCCATGTGCTGGTCTTAGGAGGTGGGGGTTTGGGGGGCGATCAGTCATGAAGGTGCAGCCCAGTGATGGTGTTAGTGCCCTGATGAGGAGGGCTTGTTCACAGTGAGAAGGCATTGTCTACGAACCAGGAGAGCCCTCACCAGACACCAAATCTGCCTTCATCTTGGATTCCCAAGCCTTCAGAACTGAGAAATGAATTTCTGTTGTTTGTAAGCCTCCCAGGCTGTGGTAGGTTTGGTTTTGTGTTTTGAGACAGGATCGCATGGTCACCCAGGCTGGAGTACTGTGGTGCAGTCATGGCTAACTGCAGCCTTGACCCCCTGGGCTCAAGTGATCCTCCTGCTTCAGCCTCCTGAGTAGCTGGGTCTACAGGTGGGTGCCACCCTGTTTGGCAAATTTTTTTTTTTTTTTTTTTTTTTTTAGCAGAGATGAGATCTCCTTATGTTGCCCAGGCTGGTCTCAAATTCCTGGACTCAAGCAATCCTCCTGCTTCGGCCTCTCAAAGTGCTGGGATTCCAGGCATGAGGCTGTGGTAGTTTTGAGGGACTGAGGCAGGGCCGGAGCCTTGGGCAGGAAGGGTCCTGTTCCTGCAGGAGTGGAAAGTAGGGCATCGTGGACCTTATGGACAAGGGGGTGGAAGGTCCCCCCGGCCTGGGTCCTTACTGCAAGGTCTCACCCTTCCCAAGGAACTGCCTGGGCCTCCGTTTTCTTCTTGCTTCCTCACCTCCCAACAGTGAGGGAGGCAGAGGGTGGCGGGATGGGGATAGGAAAGTGAGCAATTGCTGGAAGGTGGGAAACCCCAGCCGGGTGGCATAAATAATTCAGCACCTCAGCAGTTAACGAGTTATGCTTTTAAGGCATGGACAGGAAGCTTGTTCCGCTAACGTGCTGATGTCCTTTTGCTCTTTGGAGAGCAGCTGTCCCCGGCGTTCGTAGAGCTGTGCTCGGGCTGCTTCCCTGTGCTTGTCAGGTGGGGGCTGTATGCCCAGGTAGGGCCGGGACGTGCACTTATTCATTTGCAGGTGCATATTCAAGGCCCTACGGTCTCTCTCAGCTGCCGTCCTTGGGAAGGGGCGAGTACAGATGGGAATTGGTGGGAGTCCTTGTGGAGGGCATGGGCCACCAGGCTGGAACTGTTACCGCCGGGCTCTCCCCTCTCGCACCAGAAGGTCTTGTTCCATTCACCCTGGACGTTGGGGCCAGCGCGTGTTGTCTCTGTTCCAAGTTCTTTGGTGGCCCCAGCCATGGGTCCATCAAGGCCCACTGTCCTCATCTTGGAAGAGAAAAGGCACACAGAAGTTACTCACGGGCAGTGCGTGTCCCTCATCCTGCACACACAGCGTGTCCAGTAAGCAGGGAAAGGCTGGCCTTGGCCTAACCATGGCTGTTGCAGGCCCATCCGAGGCTGCAGAGCCTTCTGTTCCAGGGCTTCCTTGCCCAGCCACCCTTTGTAGCTTTACCAGGGCCTCAATCCCCTCTCTGATGTTGCTTCCTCCTGCCTTTTGGATCTGCACTCTCCCTCTTTTCTGTTTCACACCATGAGTGAGATCTGGAATGGATTTTATGACTTCAGTACATTGGCTGGTGGCCTCCCCTTAGCTTTGCATTTCTAGGGCAGCTGAGTGGGGCGGCGTGTGCTTCCCTTCTTGTCCTCGGCGGTGTGATGACACTACAGGCTTCTTCCTCCCAAAGTCCCCTGAGGTCTCCCTGGCTCTCACTGGGCCTGCGCCACTCTCTGGGGACCATAAGCTCTGAGTGGCAGGGTCTCAGTGCCCACCCTCCCTGCAGCTGGGGGTGGCGTCGACAACTGAGTTGGGCGGTAAGCAGCCCTAGTGGGAAATGAGTGAGTGTAAGCAGGTAGCTAAAGCCGCAGAAGCCCACCTAGCTGCCTCTGGCCAAACTAAGCCAATCTAAATCACTTAAATTTATTACATGCCTGAAGTCGGCCAGGCGCGGTGGCTCATGCCTGTAATCCCAGCACTTTGGGAGTCTCAGGTGAAAGGATCACTTGAGCCTAGAAGTCCTTGACCAGCCTGGACAACATAGGGAGGCATCGGCTCTACAAAAATAAAAAATAAAAAAATTAGCCAGGCGTGGTGGTGAGTACTTGTGGTCCCAACTACTCAGGAGGCTGAGGCAGGAGGATCATCTGAGCCTGGTAGTTTGAGGCTGCAGTGAGCTGTGATCATACAACTACACTCCAGCCTAGGCGACAGAGCGAGACCCTGCCTCAAACACACACACACACACACACAATGACTACAATTACTTCTCTGAGTCCAAGAAGTGTACTCTTCCCTTTTCCCCACAATTTATTAGTGCCTCTCCACACAATGTGTCCCTGCTCTCTGATTTAATTATACTTAAAATACCTGTGTGACCTCGAGTGACTCACATGATGTCATAAGGACTCAGACTCCTTAACTATAAAACGAGAGGGGTGTCCTAAATTAGTAATTTTCTAACATTTAAAAAGCAGAGACACTTTTTTCTCAAATTAAATCCTACACAAGCTCCCCGCTAAACAAGTTAGATACAAGTAACATTTTTCATATAAAGGTTCCCATAAGTTAAAACTTAGAATGTCACTTGCTAGTAAACTTGCAAATGAGAAGAACGGGCCCCTTTCGATGACATACAAATTTGAAATCAGGGATCAGGGATGGCAGTTAATAGTTTGTCTTAGACATTAGTCTTAGCATTCAATTTTTTTTTTTTTTTTTTTTTTTTTAGACAGATCTGACTCTGTTGCCCAGGCTGGACTGCAGTGGCATGATCTTGGCTCACTACAACCTCTGCCTCCTGGGTTCAAGCAATTATCCTGCCTCAGCCTCTTGAGTAGCTGGGACTATAGGTGTGTGCCACCACACCCGGCTAATTTTTTTTTTTTTTGAAACCAAGTCTCGCTCTGTCATCCAGGCTGGAGTGCAGTGGCACGATCTCGGCTCACTGCAAGCTCTGCCTTCTGGGTTCAGACGAATCTCCTGCCTCAGCCTCCCAAGTAGCTGGGATTACAGGCGCACGCCACCACGCCCAGCCAATTTTTGTATTTTTAGTAGGGACAGGGTTTCACCATGTTGGCCAGGATGGTCTCGATCTCTTGACCTCGTGATCCACTGGCCTCAGCTTCCCAAAGTGCTGGGATTACAGGCCTGAGCCACTGCGCCTGGCCCATTCAATCATTTTTACATGTGTGTAATACAGTATTGAGAAATACAGCATTGAGGCTGGGTGCAGTGGCTCATGCCTGTAATCCCAGTACTTTTGGAGCCTGAGGTGGGTGGATCGCTAGATCCCAGGCAATGGAGATCAGCCTGGGCAACATGGCACAGCCCAGTCTCTACAAAAATACAAGGATTAGCCAGTCGTGGTGATGTGCACCTGTAGTCTCAGCTACTCAGGAGGCCTAGGCAGGAGGATGGCTTGAGCCCGGGAGGTGAAGGTTGCAGTGAGCCGAGATTGTACCACCACACTCCAGCCTGGGTGAGAGTGAGACCCTGTCTTAGAAAAAGAAAAAAGTATTAAAATTCTTGATCAACTCATGTAATCACATAAGTGGTGGTTGTGGATGGTAAAAAGTTTTTTTAACAGCTCAACTTATAATTGTTGGGTGAAACAGATGCAGAAATTTGAGAAGTGTTGTGTTATTTCTGTGTCACGTAGCATCACTAAATGATATCCACGCCTCGTCATAAGTATAAGTAGGATCATAATAAATACAAAACCCTGCAGAAGGCACCGACGTTTTCAGCTGGCTTTCATACCCAATCTAGGGGGCATCTCCAGCAGGGGAGAGCTAACTGAGAGAGCTCGCCAGAGCGGTTCTAGCTCAAGCCAGTGTGCACTGCCCAGGATGGGGCACGCCCCACCCTGTGCTCACAGAATAACACACGCAGCCACCTTCCAGGGAGTTCAGACATGAAAATGTGACCTAAGTCTGTGGCCCGAGGTGGCCTCCCAGTTGTTAAAATTTGGTATATAACTTAAGGTTTAAGGGCTGTTTTTAAATTGTGGTTTAAAAACACAGTTACGTCAACATCATGAAAATGTGCCTTAAACTTCTGTTGAACCCTCCAAAGAACCCTCACCCCCAGCTCTTGAGAGCAGTGTTTTTCAGATCTTAGCATGCATCAGATTAAGCATGCTAAATTCTCAAAATTTACTGTGCAGCCACCTGGCTAATTTGTTAAAATGCAGATTCCTGGACCCCACCCAGAGATGCTGATGTAGCAAGTCTGGGGTGGGGCCTGAGAATGTGCATTTCTAACAAGCTCCCATTGATGCTGATGCTGCTGGTAGCAAGATTCACATTCAACGGTTTGGAAACTCTTTGACCAGAGAAGATATCTTTCGGGTTATTCTTACTTTAAATAGGGGCACGGTGGCTTCCTCTAGGTCTCCCTCCTCTCATCTGAGACATGAAGAGATTGGATTAGAAACTTTCCTAGAATCCTATAAGCTTGGAAGTGCTTCTCTCTCTGCCTGGTAAGAAGGAACTTCCAGGCTGGGTGTGATGGCTCATGCCTGTGATGTTAGCACTTTGGGAGACTGAGGCAGGGGGATCACTTGAGCCCAGGAGTTAGAGACCAACCTAGGCAACATAGTGAGACCCCATCTCTACAAAAACTAAGAAAAACAATTAGCCTGGTATGGTGGTGGGTGCCTGTGGTCCCAGTTACTCAAGAGGCTGAGGCAGGAGGATTGCTTGAGCCCAGGAGGTCAGGGCTGCAGTGAGTTGTGACTGCACCACTGCACTCCTGCCTAGGTGACAGAGCAAGATCCTGCTTCAAAAAAAAAAAAAAAAAAAAAAAAGACGTTCACAGGTAACTCAACTCAGATTTCTCACATGCATCTGGTCAGATACACAAAGAGGAGCGCTAGATGTAGGTAGAATCAGACCTACCTTTTTCAGGGAAAAAAATCAGACCTGTGGCATTTCAGGGAAACCACTTACCTCCCTCTCCTCAGTTTCACCATCTATCACATCAACTCACTAATCTCCTCCCTGCCTCCTCACAGGGATGATGGATCTAAAAATGTGTGAGAAATGACACACCACTGTCTGTACGCATGTAAGGAGCTGTTGTAATCAATATCTTTGAAATGCTTATTCATGCAGAACAGGATATTTCAGGTCTCCAAATTCTTCAGCGAGAACTTCGAGATGCAGCTGGGTTCTTGAAGTTCAGCTGCAGAGCACAACTTGCTCTTAGGCCACTGGGGTTCCTCCCCAGGCTACCCTGGGGCTTCCTCCTCCCTTTATGTAGATCTGATGAGTCCCAGATTACCCCACTTCTTGGATCCTGTTTGGGTGCAGAGATTTGGCCTTAATTTCTCTTTCCTGGAGTTGCACTTTGCCTGAAGTGCAAAGAGCCCCATTCGTGATTTGATCTCCTGGCTCCTGCATGGCCAATGGGGGCCCAAGCTGCCACAACGCAGGAAGATGGCTTGATGATGCTGCTGATGCTGGCGGTGATCCCGATGGTGTGAGCTGGAAATGGGGTGCTACGTCATCGTTGTCATCGTCATCATCATCATCCGAGCAGCCACCAGATAGCTTGCACCCACGCTGGGCTGGGCACGAGACTGGCTGTTTGTCATAGTTTGTCTTTCGACCTCATGGCAGCTCTTTAAGGTAAGTATCATCATCCCCATTTTACAGATGAGGAAACCGAAGCTCAGAAAGAATCAGTAACTGGCCCAGGGTCACACTACTACTAAATGTGTATGCATATGAAACGCAGAGTCTTCAGGGCACTGGCTGGCAGTCCGGCAGTCCCACATCCCTCACCCACCATATGTGGCCTCTCAGGGTTTGGCTAGTACATTAGCATCACACCGCAGGAGAAGCCCAGCTTATGCATCACTGTGAGGGAACAGGCAAGGCTGGCCGATATGGATGGAGATGGGTGTGCTGGGTGGGGACAGAGCACAGAGCAGCCCTGGCCATGGTAAGTGTTGCACACACCCACTTCCAACCCATCACCCCTTCCCCATCAGAGGCAGGAGGGAGGTAAGAGGATGGGCAGGCCTAGGGAAGGGCAGCTGTCCCAGCAGGGGCCTGACAGTCATGTGCTGGTATCTTTAGGGGACTGAGCTTAGGGACAAAGTTGTCTCCCATTCCATCTAGTTTTAAGCTGCTGTCAGGCTGACCTGTCTAAGGTGCATGTCACTCCCTTCCTGGAAAGCCTGCCATGGCTCTCTGTTGCCCATAGAGTAAAAGCCAATCTTACCTGCCTAGCATCAGGTACCCATATTCTCTGGCTCCCCCATCCTTGTGCTTCATGTGGTACATTTCACCTGGAGCTCTAGACACATGCAGCTTCTTCCCCTTCCCCATAAATATCCTGGACATTTTGCCTTGTACCTTTACTCATGATGCTCTCTTGGCCTGTGACACCCTTCTTGTTATTTTGTTTGGCTAAACTGTGCTCGTCCTTCAAAGCTGCAGCTGAAGTGCTGGCTTCTCCATGCCGTCTTCCTGGATCTTTGAGATCCTCCAGCCTCTCATTTCCCACACTGTGCAGCCTTTCCTGTTGAACTCCCTCAGCTTCTCTCTCTTCCCCTTGTCTGGCACTCACCATTCCCCATTATTCTTTTATCTCCTACACAGGCCATGTCTCCTTGAGGCATGCGTTTTATGTGATTTGTTTTTTTCTGATTTAGTTTGGTCGTGGACTGTGCTTTGCAGACATTTGGCACTTAACACATAACGTTGACTAAGCAGGCTATGCTAGAGCAACAAGGGACTGCTCTTGAAATTTGAGGATGTGGTTATAGTCCTGGCTCTGCCATTCCTGGCTGGCCAACCTGCTTCTCTCCAGGCCTCAATTTCCTCATTTGTAAAATGAGAGAGCTGGATTCTATGGGTGGCTCTCCAAGTCTGGTATACGGAAGAACTACTTGGGGAGCTTTTTTAAAATGTGTATTTCTGGACCCCTAGGAGTCATAATCTGAAGATATGAGTGGACCTGGGTATCTGCATAATTCACACACACCCAGAGGCTTTCTCATTCAGTTGGTTCTCAGACTACCCTTTGAGCGACTCTGTTTCAGGTCGACTTTGGGGAAAGGCCTTTCTAATTCTAAGGGGCTGGTAGAGCAATGAAGGGAAGCAGAGGTTATGGGGCAGTGCCCATAATGAGTGGGGCAGGGGCCATTAACAGTATCATCACCATCACCATAGTCATCATTGTCATCGTGATCATCTTCTTCATTTTGTTTTTCTTCATTGTCATCATCATCATTACCATAGTCATTACCACCATCATCATCATCAGCATCATCACCATCATCATCATTACGACCATCATCATCACCATCACCATCATCATCATTACCACCATCATCATCACCATCATCATCATCACCATCATCACCATCACTATCGTCATCATCACCACCACCACCATCACCATCACTATTGTCATCATCGCCATCATCATCATTAGCATCTCCACTGTCACCACCACCATCACCATCATAACCATCCTTAGCACCACCATCCTCATCACCATCATCCTCACCAACATTACCATCATCATCAACCCCTTCATCATCATTACCATCATCATCGTTACCATCATGATAATCTTCGTCCTCTTCATCATCATCATTATCACCATTACCATCGTCACCACCACATTACCATCAACATCATCTTCATCATTATTACCATCATCATCCTTACCATCCTGATCATCGTTTTCATCTCACAACCATCACCATTATCATCACTACAATCACCATCGGTACCATCATCATCATTGTCATCTTTTTATCTTCATGGTCACAGTCACCATCACCATCACCACCAGCAAAGCCACTACTGCTCCTCAGTGCTCATGAGGGGAGGGCCAGTGTCAACACCTTTGTGGGCATTACCTCCTTTAGTCTTCTCAGGGGCCTTGTAAGGTAGGTCCTGAGAGGGCAGGAGGCAGGGTTTGGAGGGGTATTTGACCATGCCCTGGAGCAGACCCCTAGCTGCAGTCTGCAATGGCCCCAGTTCCCGAGCCATCCTGCTGTTGGAGTGAGCCTGTACCTTCTCTGGCGAGCCTGGGGAGGGCAAACAGTCTTGCCCTCAACTTCCCTCCCTTCTTTCAACACATCTCTATTACAGCCCTGCCTTGTGCCAGATGCCAGGTTTGAATTTGATCCAGGCCAACATTTTTTTCATGTTCACAAAACAAAGATTTTATTTTTTCTTATCCCCAACCTCTTCCTCCCTAATGTAAACTCATGTGAAAATAGCATGCGTAGCTGAGCCTCGGGCCAATTTGTGTCTTTGTACTCAGCACACACACTCTATCTTTCACACCACAAACAGCTTTGCTCAGGAAAATATGTTTTCTCTCTGCAAAACTGCCATTTTCGGGAAACACATAGAAGGCAAAAAGAAACTATTTCACTTTTTCTTCCCCTGGAAAAACCCACCAAGATGTTGTTTTCCTTTGCTTTTTCTGGAGGGGAGATATTTTTGACAGCTTTCTTCCCTAATCTGGCTCTCAGCCCTGCGTCTGGTGCCAATTTGTAAAAGAAGCAGAAGAGAAACTAGATGAGCAAAGGCAAGATTCTCCCAGAGGGGCAGTAGCACCCTAGAATTCAGGAGTAGTAAGGGACCTCTGTGGCAAACCTGTTGCCTGCCCCACTGGGGAGCCCTGTCTTGGGAGCCCTGTCTCAGAAGCCCTGAATGGGGACACGCACACCTGCTTGGAAACAGCTGTGGCTAGGCGGAGGCTGCCTGCTGGGGGGATCTCCCTGTGCACTCATTCAACAGGCATCTTTCCAGACTTCCTTAGGATAGGCTGGGGACTGGGCTGGGTGCTTTGGGATGCAAAAATAAATCAGACATGGATTCTGCATCAGTACTTTCCATTCCAGTATAGGAATGAAGATACGGGCAGGGCCATGTGAATAAAGTCCTAGTTTCACTGTGACGTTTATTTTAGCCAGAGTTAGGAGAGGTTTGGAGGAGGTGGTGACACTTGGGCTTTCTAGCAAAAGTCTTCTTCTAGAATGCTGCAATCAGGCCTCATGTGAAATCTGCATGAAACCCATTTGCTCTCCATTCCTTCCCTGGCCCTGCTAAGAGGACAGCCCCTTCTCAGCAGCACAGTCCTGGGATGCTGGCAGATCCCTGCTGAGTGTCCCTGACTCTCCGGCCTTACTGTTCTACTCTCATGGCCTGTCTCCTGGAGTGGTTCTTTCTGCTGTGGGCCCCAAATTCCTGCAGCCAGGAACCCCCGTGGGCTACACTTGTCTTTGCACCTCCAGTGCCTTACTCAGACCTGCCTCAGACCTTATTGCTTACTCTCCTTCTAGTTGAAGAGAACCCACTGGGCTGGCATAAGCCCCATGGAGAGATCTCAGGAGACCCAATGCAAGGGTGCAGCTGAGCCGTTGGGTCACTGTGGATCAGGAGATGGAAGTCTGAAATATCCCTCATGCTTTCATGTTCTTGCACGCACTCTCTCTCTTGCCCTATTGCTCTCGCTCTTTCTCTGTCTAAGCATTTTCTCTCCCAATACCAGATTCTGATTGGCCCAGCTTGGATCAGGAGCCCACCTCTGGTTCAATCAGTAGCAGCCAGTGAACAGGGTCATCTGAAACAAGACCACCGTGGTTCCCCTCTGTGAATGAAGGGAGCAGTTAGATGGAATGGGCTTGCCGTGAGCCAGGAGAGAGCCAGTAGGTGTGCACTCTACCAACTCTGCCTTTTACTAGCTGTGCCACTTCTCAGAGCGTCAGTTTTCTAATATTTAAAATGGTCATAAGAGTACCTACTTCATAGGACACTTGTAACAAATACCACATTTATTGAATGGTAGTGACATAGGTGGTCAATGAGAAGCCTGAGAGGGCATTTCCCTCCTCATTTTGGGGCTTTCAGATGAGGGCATTGGAGTAGGGAGGTTTCACTTCATACCATTCCCACCCTCCACGCCTGGGAGAGACTGGCTGGCTGGCTGGCAGAGGTGAGGAACTACCGCCCATTAGGGGGATGCTGTCCTAGGGGAACCTGCTGCTGTCTACAAGGGATTAACTGAGTCCCTCCCCTCACGCCACCCCCAGGAATGTCCCTCTCACTTGTGGGACCTGAGGTTGTAAGGGACCCTTGCAGAGGTCATTGCTGGTGGGTTGGCACTCGGGCACATGCTAGATTTCTCAAGAGGGAGACTTTTGCTGGGGGCTGTCACTAGGCTTACTTTTTACTTCGACATAGATCAAGGATCAAGGGTATGCAATCTGAGGATTGCTGGACACCTTCTCACTGGAGGGCATCCTGTTGGTGAGCAAGAGTCACCAGCTACCAAGAGAGGCCTGTTGTTTGATGGCATCTGCAGAGAAACAATGGCAGCATGTACATTCTCAATCTGTGCAGTTTAGAATGACCCACAGTTTCTGTGGCTAGCCTTGGGACCATTCCGGAAGGCCTGTTGTCACCCAGATGGAAAGGGAAGGAGGATGAGGGCAGTCCAGGCCAGGGGACTGTATGTGGAGCCACTCGGAGGTGGAAGTGAGCCCAACTCGGGCAGGCAACAGAGAGGGGGTGGACTGAGCCAAAGCAGGGATCTGTGCAGAGTGAGCTGGGACAGCTGCAGCTAGGGGTGAGACTCCTGCAGACTGGGAATACTAGAACAGAGTGCACTTTATCCAAGCAGCAGTAGGGAGCCATAGCGGGTTGTGGAGTGATCTACATGGTTTGGGTGGTATTGCTGTTGCAGATTTGTGTGTATGATGACTGGATGAAGGGAGATTGGAGGTATGGACACCACATAGACTGTTGGAGTTCTTCTGTTATGGATGGAACATGGCTTCAGCCAAGATCATGGAGCAGGGATAGAAAGGAAAGAATCCAAGAGAGATTTTGAAGGGGAAATTGAGAATTGAAAATTAGAGTAAGAGAGAAGAGTTAGAGTGTCCTGGGTTCCAGGGGACTGGCTAAAGGGCAAGCGGAGATGGCACTGAGGTGAGGAAATGGGGGGACTGGCAAGGAGGGACAATGAGGTCGTCTTCTGTCATGGCAAATGTCAGTCAACTGGGCTGCTGTGAAGAAAGCCAGAGACTGGTGGCTCACATAGCAGACACTGATTTCTCTTGGTTCTGGAGGCTGAAGTTTGGGACCAGTGTGCCAACCATGCCCGAGTTCTTGGTGAGGACGGGAGGGCACCACCTCTTCCTGGTAGTATGCTCACATGTCCTTCATTGGTTCATGCACTTCTGTTTATAAGGACACAAATCCCATCATGGGGGCTACATCCTCATGACCTCATCTAAACCTAATCACCCCCAAAGACCTCATTTCCTAATACCATCACATTAAGGGTTGGAGATTTAACATACGGATCTGGGGAAACAGAGTCAGTCCCTACCAGCGAATATGAGGGGTCTGTAAGGGTCTCCTAAAGGGACAACTGATGACAGCATTCAGAGACAAAAGGAAATGGAGATCTTTGCACAAGACCAGGTTGGGTGTGGGATTTGGGGCTCAACAGCCCAGAAGGAAAATTGGGGCTGTGAGAGTGAAGGGGCCTGGGAGGGATGATAGAGATAGGGCTGGGTTCTTGGGGACAGCTCACATGAAAGAGCAGAGCCTACGACACAGGACTGGGAGGGTATTTGAGGACTCAGCCAGCATCACTGGTGTCCTAACAGGTGAGGCACCAGGCACAGGGTGGGGGTGACTTCCAGCCGCATGAGGTATTGTCCTGGCCCTTAAAGAGCTCATAGCTAAGGAAGATGGAGAGACAGGTACCAGGGAGCAGCCTAGTCCAGGGGGCCACCTGCAGAGAGTTCAAATCCCAGCCTGCCACCTGCCAGCAGTGTGACCTTGGACAAGCCACTGAGCACATCTGAGACCCCATTGTCCTGTGTGTAAATGTGGACTGTCATAGTGCCTGGGCCATAGGGTTGCTGTGAGGGTCAATGGGACAAGGTATGGAAAGACCTCTGCCCAGTTCCCAGCCCATATTAAGTGCTTGCCATGAGCTGTAATTATTAGTAAGCGGCAAAGGTACATCCACCAAGTGCCAAATGCTACCTGTAGGAACCCCAGTGAGATTGGATGGCTGGGGTCTGGCCAGAAAGGTGGAGCTCCTACAAACAAGAATAACATGGCAATGAGCTCATCAAAGTAGCATGCCTCTCGTTCATTGCTGGTGGGAACTCAAAATAGTACAGCTATTGGTGGTTTTGTACAAAACTAAGCATACTCTTCTACAATCCAGCATCGTGTTCCTTGGCGTTTACCCAAAGGAATTGAAAATTATGTCCACAAAAATCTGCATACAGATGCATATAGCAGCTTTATTCATACTTACTGAAACTTGGAAACAAGCAAGGTGTCCGTCAGCAGGTGAACGGATAAACTGTGATCCATGCAAACGATGGGATATCATTCAGTGCTAAAAAAGAAATGAGCTACCAAGCTATGAAAAAACATGGAAGAACCTATTCCTAAGTGAAGGACGCTACCCTGAAAAGGCTACTTCGTGTATGATTCCAACTAGATGACATTCTGGAAAGGCAAAACTATAGAGAGAGTAAAAATCTCAGTGGTTACTGGGGTTGGAGGGAGGCAGGGATGAACAGGCTAAGCACAGAGGATTTTTAGGGTGGTGAAACTGCTCTGTATGATAATACTGTAATGGTGGGTACAGATCATTATACATTCACCAAAATTCACAGGATGTTCAACACCAAGTATGAACCCTGATGTAACCTATGGACTCTGGGTGATGACGATGTGTCAATGTAGATTCATCGATTGCAACAAATGCACCACTCTGGTGGGGTGGGATGTTGATAATGGGGGAGGAGAGGGGCTTCTAGCCCAGCCTCAAAGGCTGTAACTGTGGGCCTTGTAGGTAGGAGGCGCCAGGTGGAGGGGATATTTTTAAGATGTGTGATACAATGATGACCGTCCTCACTTGTTGAACACACGGAGTACCTACTCTCCTTCTGTTCTTACCCACAAGTAACGGAGCAAATAACTGGCCCCAGGCCACACTGCCAGTAGACATGGTTGTCTTGGCCTTCATCTTGCTGCAAGGCCTTGAGCCACTGGCCCAAGATCGTCATCAGCTCAAGTGAGTTGCTGAAGCCTAATGTGATGTGACTTGGAGTAATTTACTACTTCTCTGAGCCTCAATTAGCTTGACTGTAAAATGGGGGTGAATGCCTACTTTGTAGCATGGTGGTGAGAATTAAATGATGAAATGAATATGAATGCTCTAGATCTGCATTGGCCAATAGGAATATAAGGTGGACCATAAATGTGAATCACATTTGGGGTTTTAAATTTTCCAGTAGCTACAATAAAACAAAAACAAGTAAAAAGAAGTAAGATGAAATTAATTTTAATTCTATAACATATTTTATTTAACCCAATATACATAGTCACATGCCATATAATAACATTTCAGTCAATCGTGGACTGCATACATGAGGATGGTCCCATAAGATGATAATACCATATTTTATTGTACCTTTTCTACGTTTAAATATGTTTAGATTCACAAATACTTACCACTGTGTTACAACTGCCTACTGTATTCAGTACAGTATTGTACGGTACAGGTTTGTAGCCTAGGAGCAACAGGCTATGCCTTATAGCCTAGGTGTGTGGTAGGCAACGCCATCTACGTGTGTAGTAGGCCAGACCATTTAGGTGTGTAGTATGCAACAGCATCTAAGTGTATAGTAGGCTAGACCATCTAGGTGTGTAGTAGGCAACACCATCTAAGTGTGTAGTAGGCTAGACCATCTAGGTGTGTAGTAGGCAACACCATCTAAGTGTGTAGTAGGCTAGACCATCTAGGTGTGTAGTAGGCTAGACCATATAGGTGTGTAGTAGGCTAGACCATCTAGGTGTGTAGTAGGCAACGCCATCTAAGAGTGTAGTAGGCTAGACTATCTAGGTGTGTAGTAGGCTAGACCATCTAAGTGTGTAGTAGGCTAGACTATCTAGGTGTGTAGTAGGCTAGACCATCTAGGTGTGTAGTAGGCTAGACTATCTAAGTGTGTGGTAGGCTAGACCATCTAGGTATGTAGTAGGCAACGCCATTAAGAGTGTAGTAGGCTAGACTATCTAGGTGTGTAGTAGGCTAGACCATCTAAGTGTGTAGTAGGCTAGACTATCTAGGTGTGTAGTAGGCTAGACCATCTAGGTGTGTAGTAGGCTAGACTATCTAAGTGTGTGGTAGGCTAGACCATCTAGGTATGTAGTAGGCAACGCCATTAAGAGTGTAGTAGGCTAGACTATCTAGGTGTGTAGTAGGCTAGACCATCTAAGTGTGTAGTAGGCTAGACCATCTAGGTGTGTAGTAGGCTAGACCATCTAGGTGTGTGGTAGGTGTGTAGTAGGCGACACCATCTAGGCATGTGTAACTAATTCCGTGATGCTCGTACAATGATGAAATCGCCTAACGACACATTTCTCAGAATGTATCCCTGTTGTTAATTGGTGCATGACAGTATAAGATATTATTGTTTAAACATGTAATCAGTATAAAATGTATTCATGAGCTGTTTTAATCTCTTGTACTGATTCTTTGATATCTGGTCTTTGATATCTCATGTGTATTTAACAGCAAATTTCAGTTTGGACCAGCCACATTTCAAGTGCTCAGTAGCCACGTGTGCCTGGTGGCTGCCATACTGGAGGCATGGCTGTATATAAACATAGGCAGTGCTACACCTCCCTCCACAAGCAGGGCTAATGTCACACCCCAGAACTTCACTAATTACTCATCCAGCTCACACTCTATCTGGTGTGTATTAGTATTATTAGATCAAGAGCTTTATTTCATGCACCATGATGTATATTAACAAATCCTAACTCATGAATTCACAAACCTGAAATCAGAGGCCCATGCAAACACAGGAATTAGGCTTTTGTTCCTGAAGCAATTTGTGTTCACTTCTTTCCGTGTGCTTACCAAGCCTGGCATTAGTTGTGTGAATTTCCATCTCCCCCAGGCCGCCCCCACTCTAAGCTTCTTGGAGGGAAAGGATGTGTCTCTGGCTTCCTGTATCCCATTGGTAACCCCTCCCTGCACCCCAAGTGTCTGGCTTTCAGCAGGTCTTAGCAGGTATTCAATAGGTATTTTTTGAATAGATTCCATTAACCAAAGGCATCGGCTCCTCTTAGAAAGGAAGCATATTATAAAGAAAAGGCTCTAAAGTCAGATTATGTAAAAATGTGTTGAAAGGCACAGGGACATCAAAGGTAACCACTGAATTGAAGTTTTTATTCGAGTAGACATGAATCTGGCGGAGGTGAGTACAGGGTTCCTGCGGATGGGTGTGTGTTTGGGAGAAGAGGCAGGAACAGAAGTGTCTGGAAATCTGTCACAGGCATTTGAACCTATAATGAAATAAGTCCTGCTCACCCCTCTGTGACATGCTCCAGTCGGCTCCAAGGCCTTGTAGAAAGATGGGGGTACCCCTTGTTCCCATCACTGCTCACTTCCTGGATCAATCAGACTGCACCACCCCTCCTGTGGACTTTGGTTACTGGGAGCCACAGGGCCTGAGGCAGCCACTGTAGAGAGCCGGTCTTGACCACCTAATGGTGAGTGTGCAGCCAGGCCAGTCACAGGTGCTGTCTCAACTTGGGATGTGTGTGTAACTCTGGGAGGAGGAGGGATGGATGGTCCACTTCTGGAAGTTCCCAGGGCCCCAACACCCAGGTTTTGCAGCCGTCTGCTAGTCTGCACTGTCTTTAAGAGGGATCAGTTCTAGATTGTCTTCCCCATCCCATCTGTGACTTGGCCCTCTTGGGCCTCCCTGGAGGTCAATAGAGGAAATACCTTCAACAGGTGGTGGAAATGTGGGAGCAAGGTTGCCTCAAAATAGTCAGGGTGATTCGGCCTCATGGGCATAGTTCTGACAGTACCAACATGGGACAGATGAAGTCTTGGAGAGGCTAAGCCCTGAGGATAGTCAGACACTTGGTAGGTTGTGGTATTTGAGTTTATTAATAAGAAAGTAATGGCTACCACTGACTGAATGCTTATTAGGTGCCAGACAATTGACTAGGCGTTTTACCTGGATTACTTTATTTAAATCTTAGAGCATCCCTACATCATGGGTTCTGTCATAGCTCCATTTCACTAATAAGGAGACAGATGTGCAGGTTGGGGAGTTGGTCCCAGGTCACCCAACTAGGGAGGGCAAAGGTTGGGGAGGGATGGGAGTCAATAACCCAAAGTCATGAAATGAGAAAGGGAGTAAACACTTGGATGGAGAATCACACACACACACACACACACACACACACACACACACACCCCTCCTAACAGGTATGTTGTCTGCAACAAGGCAAAAATAATTCATTAATATCTCATTTAAACTTGAGGGCGAGGGAATTCCTGAACCACCTCTCTGGAGCAAATAATGGAAATTGGGAATTGATTGTCGATTACCTTTGATGAAGACTTCGGGATGTGTGCCATGTCTTTGGTATAGGGCTGCGTGTTGTTGTGACGCATGTGAAGAAATACATCCAAGGACTTTCCTAAGCTCATCTGCAGCCACAATTCCCCCACCCGATTCTTCTCATAGGGTTTTAAGTTTGCTGTCTGCAAATGGTCCTCATTCCGGAGTCTCTGGGAACCAATCCACCTAGCTGGAGAAGGACATTGTACCCTGGTAATGAAGACAGGCATACAGAGGCACAGAGTTCAGGAGGGGACAGTCAGCACCACAGGTGGCTCCGCAGCAGGTGAGAAATGATCCGCAGGAGGCCTTCATGGAGCCAGTGGAAAGAATCTGCTCCAAGACATGCTGAAGGCTGAGTTAGCAGTCCCTTGCTGTGGGGTTCCTCAACCCTAAATAAAGGGGAACAGGCCAGACCTTTATGCCACCTCTCACCAGCTCCTCCTCAAGTGACCACCACAGATTCTAAGATAGAAAATCTCTTTAGAAAGCAGTCCCAGGTGGCACAGTGGCTCACACCTGTAATGCCAGCACTTTGGGAAGTTGAGGAAGGAGGATCCCTTGAGCCCAGGAGTTTGAGACCAGCCTGGGCAATGCAGCCAGACCCCATCTCTACAAAAAATAAAATTAGTCGGGTGTGGTGGCACTGCCTAGAGTTCCAGCTACTCAGAAGGCTGAGGTTGGAGGATTTCTTGCTGTGATCATGCCACTGCACTCCAGCCACCAGCCTCAGATGACTTCAGGGGCCTGTGAGGTGCCTCACTGCTTCCAGGGCAGTACAGGGTCTGGGATCTGCAGAGGGTTCTAGTGCCTGCTCTGGGAGCAGCCCTGGGTGCAGAAAATGCAGGGCCAGCTCAGTCTAGGAAATGGGGACATGGAGGGAGGGCCCTCCCCAGCTTTCCACCTGCGCATTTTCTCACCTCCAGCTGACTCAGTGATTGAGATGAGTTCCTGTCTCTGGTTTTGTTCGGCACATCAGAGTCTGCGACTGAGCCTTTGGTCTGGAGTTTGAGCAAATTGGAGCTGAAATTGCCTCGGCAGGTACCTTGGAGCGCTGACACCGCAGCACCAGCCCTGCTGCGGCCGGGAAGGGAGGGAGGGGACTGCCTTTCCTGTGTGTCTGTGGGTCACGGCCTTGAGTTAGAGCCCCGGGCCTCCTGCGCTGGGACGTGGAGGACCTTACACAGGTGCCTGAGGAACTAAATGTTGATCAATGAAATATTTATAACAAATAAAAAAGTGGAAAAGATTTCTCTGCTTTTGTAGTCTGAATGGTATAGTTGAAAAGACCCAGCTTTAAAAATAAAAAGCTTGGGTCTTGGTTCTACCACTTACTAATTGCAGGGCCTTGGGCAAGATAACCTCTCTGGGCCTCAGTGTTTGCATCCGTAAAAGGGGAATAATGTCACCCTTCTGTGGGTCGTAGGGATGGAAAAAGATGACACTGGAGGAAGCGCATGCATTCTCCTCTGCTCCTGCCGCCCGCTTCACCCATTGGCTGGTGACTGAGTTTGGGATTTTGACACTTAGTCTTTGTCCCATTCATGTGTCTAAGACCTAATTTCTGGTGTTTGTATAAGGTCATTTTGTGGTCTCCCACTTGGAGTGGGCCCTCTGCCTTGGACCCAGGGGGACTGCTTGGACATGTTTGAACAGCAAGAGAGTTTTGGGTCGCTGCAGGCAGAGCATAAGTACCTGTGTCCACATGTAAATTTGCTCTCCCCTAGCAATGGCCATGATCACCCAGGTGGAACAATGGGGCTTGGTTACAGCCCATGCACCTTTCCCAGGGATGCTAAGGCAACAGCACTCTGCAGCATCTTTCTCTGAACTGTTTGTGCTACTGGCACCTACTGTTTTGTGCCATGGTTACATGAATGAGAAGGGTTGGACCTCTTTAAGAGAGGGCCCCTTTCTATCTAGGATGCACTGTCTGTGGACTGAAAGCTCTCCAGGGCAGGGGCTTCTTTGGTTATATTTCTGAAAAAGCTCCCCAGTGGGCCATGAACTCCTTCAGGCCAGTGCCTTTGTTTCTTCCCCTTTGTTTTCTGCAGTGTGCAGTCCAGTGCTCAGCTGGAGACAGAGGCTAAGGAAATGCAACTAGAAACACAAAGTAAGCAGCTGGTACCAGCCAGCAGTGATGGTGGGAGGAAAGTAGGAAGGAGGAAAAAGGTTTATATGGAACAAGGCCAAGTTCAAGAAGCCAAGGTCAGGGAGACAGGCTTACCCTAAGGTTCCTTGAGGGCAGGGATTGTGTCTGATCACGTTAGTATCTCAGGAGGCTGTCAGTCTTAGCATAGTTGAATGAAGCAGGAAAGTGAAGAGAGAACATTTGAGACTCTGAATGGATGAAAAGAAGCACCAAGAATATATAGCAGTCATGATCTCTGATGTGCTTGACAACAAAGTCTCTATGGACTCTGAAGCGTTTGGGATCCTGTGTGCTTTAGGCTCCTGGGTCTTGAGCAGACCCAGCCACTGCTCTCTGAGCTGGGTCTGTTTTCTGCTTGAAAGGGACAAAAGGCTAGAAGCTACTAATGAATTGTGCTGGGCCCTGAAGAAAGAAATGACTATCCATTTATATTTGTGTTATGAATGTAAACCATTACTTAAACAAGGCAGTGTCTCTGTCCATGGGTTTATACATTATACACTAAGCTCATCCTTAATCCAGTGGAACTTAATGGAATCCAGCAGCAGCTAGAAACTCTCAGCAGTCCATCACTTTAGCTGTACCCCTTGTTCTACTCTAAGTGCAAGAAAAATCTAAGCTTTTTACCCACATGAGTGTAGGAAGAGGGAAGACAGGGTTCTGTATAACCCTTCCTCTCCCTGTGGGAGAGGTAGGAAGGAAGACCTTGTAGGAATGATTGTAGGAAGAGGGAAGACAGGGTTCTGCATAACTCTTCCTCTCCCTGTGAGACCTGCAGTGCCTTCCTATAAGAGGCTGCAGTGTCTTAGGACACAGAGTTTCTGGTCTGAGACTCTGAGAGAAGCCCAAGATTCCTTCCTAGGGCAGCTGTTGTATGGAGATGGTTTAAAATCTGAGGAGACTAAGGCTTGATGTATCTTAAAGCCAGAAGCATTTGTCTCATAGGACCCCCTAGGGTCCCTTTGTAAAAGGAGAGCCTGAACCCCCATTTCCCAGGGGCAGATTGCATCATCTCCACAAGTAGCTCACCCTTAGACAGTACCTACTCTGTGCCAGCCACTATGCTAAGCAATTCACATATATTGACTCTCTGATCATCACGACAGCCCTAAGAGATAGTTACTCATGTCAGTGCCATTTTACAGCGGATGAAACTGTTGCACAGAGAGGTCACCTGGCCTGCCCAAGTACACACAGCAAGTTTAGGGGGAAGCATACTTCAGTAAGGATCTCAAAAGTTACATTCTAGACCCTCATATTAGGAAAAAGGCATAAGAGTTCAAAGTTGACCTGAAAAGCCATAGCCCATGAATGCCAATCAAGGCCTCCTTGGCTCAGATTTTGAGGACCAAAGGACGGAAAGGAAGCTCTTAGGGGCTGGGGTGTTCCCTTCTTGGAAGCACCCAAAGGCTTCTGTCTGTCACAGCCACAACTCCCCGATACATGTATGACACTTCCCAGGCTGCAAGCACATTTCTTTCCTCGATGGGTTCTTACAAGCACCCTATGAAGGACGGGGAGAAGCAGCACCGTTTACAGGTGAGGTCACAAGGAACTTAGCACAGGGCTTGCCACATCATTGGGACTCAATTCTTATTTGTCAAATGAATTACTGAATGACTAGATATTTGGATGGATGGATGGATGCATTTCTGGAGGGATGGCTGAGTGACAGGAGAGTGGACTTGTGCTTCCATGTCGGGGTGCACAGACGGTGTCGGCTTCCTACACTGAAATCATATGAACTCTGGCCAAGCCCTGGCTCCACTGAGAGCCTGAACTCAACTCCCAAGACCGTTATTTGGAGTCCCCTCATCCTATGCCTGCCCTGTAAGTTCCCATGCTCCACGGAGTCAGGGCAGAAGCAAGCCCTTCGCAGACAGGGAAAGGGGACTGGGCCTTGGGTGGGTGGGGATGAGGCCACCATCTCCTGTCCTCTGCTCTGACAGGCCCCACTGTTACTTGGAGAGGCCTGCCATTCCTTCCTGGGGGAAGAGTGCCCTATCCCTTCTCTCCAGTGGGTTATCAGTGGCGGTTCCTCCACTATTTATAGCCTGCCGCCTCTCTGCCCCACTCTGGCCTGGCTGGGAAGTGAGCACCACAACCTCTGATCGGATTTCTCTTTTCTGGGTTTGAGCTTACACAGAAGTACAGCATCCTCAGAGGCCACAGCTTCTGAGCCTCAGGGGTGCCTGATCAATGCTCCTACTTTTAGCTGAAGGTTGGAACCAATTAACTGTGTTAGCCTCTGCCTCTGAGGGCTGTGTCTGCAGGTGTGGCTGGGGCCTGCCAGGGTTACAGCCCTGCAGCCTCAGCTCACCATGTCTTGGCGGTCAGAGCCAGCTGTCACACTGCTCACACCACCTCTAGGTGGAAACTGGGGCCCAGACCTGGGCCTGGGTACAGCTGGAATGTCACCTGCACGTTCTAGCAGCCTGTTCCTGAGTTCTGCCTCCTGTGCCTGTGGCCAGGCTGCCCTGTCTCCATCCCCAGAGGAGGCAGCCCAGCAGCCCACCTCCCTCCAGCCAGTCACAGCTCTGAAGAGCTGGGATGGAGGAAGAATAGTTACAATGGGTGGTCCTGAAGTCCAGAGGCGAAGGGTTCAGCTCCCCTGTTCTTGTGTCTTTACCAGGGGATGGAGGCTTCCCGGGGTGAATGTGAAGTGTCTGCCCATTCACAGTCTCCTCACTCATCTTTGGTGAAGATATTAGAAAGCAAGTCAGAGAGGAGAGGGAGGGTGGGTCAGTGCCAAGCAATTCACATTGGCTTTTGGCCCCATGCTAGACCCTCTGAGGGGTGAAGGGACAGGAAAGTGAGTGAAACATGTTGGTCTTTTAGGGGCCCCGGGCCATGGAGATGACAGACACACTTAGGTCTCAGTGATGCACGGCAGACTTTATTCTCTAACAGGACTCCAAAAATGCCACCAGGAAGAAGGAATGAAATTTTAACTGGGGGGTGGGAGTGGGTGAGGGGGCCTGAGGATTAAGGCTGAGCTTGAGGAAGTGAACACGGAGCTAGGGTGGCCCAGGCAGAGGGTCAGCTCCAGACGAGCATGGTGGCAGGAGAGACAGAGTGCCTTTGGCAAGCAGGAAGTGGTCTGCTGAGGGTATGGCATGCAGAGTGGGACAGGATTTCTTAGGGGCAGCAAGGCAGGTCGCTAGGTAGAAATGAGGCTGAGGCCAGGGAAAGGAGTTTGGGTCTTCTTTTTTGGCAATGGGGAGCTATTGATGGTTTGGGGCAGGAGCTTAATGGACCATGTTTCAGGAAGAATCTTTTGGTGTTCTGTGTGTTCATGTGTGTGTGTAAAACTTTGCTGAGAAAGACAACATTTCACAAATAAGGATCCATCCCTCCCAAGTGCATTCTCAAAGATGGCCTAGAAGAATGGAAAATCTTGGTATTACCTGTAGTTTCTCCTGGGGACACCAAACTTGTTTGGTAGTTTTCAGCTCTTGCCTTCATGTCCTTTGTCCTCCTCTCCCTGGGGACCCCCATATTATGGAGGGAAGTGCTAGCCTGGAGGCCAGGTGGTGGAGGTATCTGTCATCTGGCCTCCCTCTCTTGCCATCGCTCCCTTCCTGAGTTTGTGCAGGGGAGGAAGGCCCTGGGATGCTGCCTGTCAAATATCTCTGCAGGTGAGGAGCTGTGCACAGCATTCATCTCAGGAGCAATTTAGACATCGAGGTCTCATCAGGAAGGAGGGGTATGAACCGGGCTTCTTGAGGTCGCTATGGCAACCAGTTACAGTCTTAGCTGATGGCAGGGAGGGAGTTGGGAGTCAGGGGCTGAGTCACCCTGAGGGGGAGGCTGTCCCTGGGTGGGTGGGGGGATTCAGGTCAGACAGAGGGAGGGGCTGCTGACAGCAGCGTAACCCTTTGACATCCAGAGCTGCTCCTGAAGGAGGGCTGTCTAACTCGGGGATTGTCACATGTGTATAGGTTTGAAGTCCGGGCCCAGAGGACCGGGGTTGTGCACCTTTGTCATTTCAGGTGCCTGGGGACAGGTATAACAGAGGAGATGGGAACAGGAGAAACAGATGGGCTCTCAGAATCCCTCTCAACCTGGCCTCAGCCAGCTTTCCTCCTCTCTGAGCACAAGCTACACCCCAGCACCCACTGTCATCTCAGGATCCGGGGATCCAGCCCCACCAAACTGCTTCCTGGCCCAGGACGAACAAGGCCCTCTATTCCTATGGGCACCTACTGGTGCCTCTGACTGATGTGGTTTTTCTTCTTCTGGGACCCTCAGCCCGTCCTCAGAACCCAGGTCAAATGCCTGCCCCTCTCGTGTTTCCCAGCACCCCTCCCTGTCCTCTCCCAGGGCACTGCCACATGGATCAAGTGAGGCTCTGTGTGGGTGTCTCTGATGCCCACCATAATGTCAGCCCCTCTCGAGCAGGCCCAGGGTCTCTGAGTGCCGGAACCCAGCCACAGGCAGCTGCAACAGGCTCAGCAGATGCTTGAAAGAATGAACAAATGTCTGGTGTTACTTGCAGGCAAGCTTGCAGCCCTGGAGCTGCGCTCAAACTGCCTGCAGCCAGCACTTGAATTTCCAGGCTAAGCTGCCGTTGTGGTTAGTTCCAGGGATTTAAAGCACTTTACAGGTTGCCTGGCGTAAGCAGCTGAAAACCTGCAGCTTCGTGTCTATTGAGGAGGTTGCCAAAGCCTGGGTACTGTCCTGGCCAGCCTGGGGTCCGGGTTGTCCCTTCAGGACATATACCTATATCTATACGCATATCCATCCATCTACCTCCTATCTACCTACTGCCTACCTATCTGTGGCCTATCTATACGTGTTACAATGTTATATATCATCTCTATCTCTGTCATCTATATGTATCTATCATCTATGCCTTTTTATCATCTATAACTATCGTCTTTATCCAACCATCTGTCATCCACATCGTATCAATCATCCATCTATGATCTATCCATATGTATCTATCCATATGTATGCAAATCTCTACCATCTACATCTTTCATCTTATCAGTCTATCTAATCTATCCATCTAATCTCTATCTAATCTCTCTAATCTATCTCTATCCTGTCTGTCTATCTAAAGGAAAGGTGACTTGCTCGCTGAAGATCTGGGTGGTGGAGGGTCTCCTAGGAGGTGAAATTGAGGAGGGAACTGGAAAAACAGAAGAGGAGAGGCCTTTTGGGCTCGGCTGGCCCGAGAGAGGAGTGGTGGGAGAGCAAGGACGCGCCGGCTCAGAGCGGGGCAAGGAGGAGTTGGGGAGCAAGCGCAGGCCAGGACGCTCCCCAGTGCTGGCCGCGGAGGCAGAGGCGGAGGCGGGGCCGGGGGCCTGGGGTGACGTCATCCGTGGCAGTGACGAGGAGGCGGGGCCTTGGAACTCCCCCTACCGAGGGCCCGCGCTGCAGCCAGCCGGAGGGCGGCGCTGTCGGGGCGCGGACGGGGACTTCCGGGTGGCAGCCAGGCAGGGATGGTGGGAGGGAAGGCGTGGGCGAAGGCGCTCCCCGCTTTGAAGCAGAGGGCTCAGGTTCTAGCTTGTTGTCTGCGCCTCTAGAGACCCCGCCCCCAGACCTGCGCTACTCCCCCTGGGTCCGGTGGGCAGAGTCCCCGGCGTCCCAGCGCACACTCCCCCAGGGTCCTCAGCACCGCACGCCAAGTCGCCCGCAGCCGTCGCGCTGCCTCGCGGCGCAGAGCCCAGACCCTCCCCATCCAGGGCGCGGGGCAGAGGGACGCAGAGGTCCCCGGCAAACCGCCGCGTCAGGGTGCGGGGAGGAAGGTCCCGCCCGGGGACGGGGCTTTTAGTCCAGCTGGCCGCCCTCTCCCACCGTCGGGCTGTGCCAGGGAAGCTGCACCCCCACGGTGGGATGCGAGGGGGCCACAGAGCGGAGCGCCGGGGGGAAGGACGGGCGAGCTCGGGGCTTGTGGGGGCGCAGTGGAAGAGGGCAGGGATCGCCGACGGTGCGGGGCGTTACCGGAGGTCTGCTGACCAAAGCGAGCCGGATCGTCTGAGCCCTGCTGCGCGCCCTCATGGACCCCGCCTGCAGCCCAGTCCGCAGGAGTCGGGACTTGGAGAGAGGCGTGGGTCTGAGCTGGCACCGCCGCCCACCTTTGGGGCGCCTCGGGCACAGCACTTCCCCGGCGAGCCTCAGCGTCCTCCGCGGACTGCTCTAGATACGCCGAGCCCACCCTCAATTCCTCTCGGTTTCCCTCCTTCCCCTCTCCCACTTCTCACCTTCATCTCCCTCCCTTCCTGTCTTACCCCGAGCCCGCCCCCGGCTTTCTCTGCTCCCTCGCTCCTTCTGGTTCTGAGCTCAACCAGTCTTTGGAGGGCCTGGGGGGCGCTGGGTCCCGACCGCAGCCAGCCCCGCTTCTTGCCTGAGGCCGGAGAAGCCCGGAGCCCCCTGGCTTCAGACACTCATCCCCTTGGTCAGACCTGGCCGGCTTTCTCTGCCAGCGTCCCCCTCTCCTCCCTCTTCCCCTAATTCTCTTCAGGGTCCCTCCCCGAGGTGGGGGTGGGGGGTGGTTTCTAGCAGATGTGGGAGTTCCGGGCAAAGAAGCCTCCAGTGCGTTTAGACACGTCCTTGTTGCTATAAATATTCTCCTTCCCCTAAACCTTTCCTAAATAATCTCAAAAATCTGGACCGAAAAAAAAATTAATCCCTCTTTCCAGAGAGTTGGGCATCCCGGATGTGCTCAGAAGAGTAAAAATAAAAGTGCAGCATGAGAGAATTTCAGAGCAATGCTAAGGAAGTTGAAATTGGAACTAAAAGAATTTGGGTTACTTAAAAAAAAAAAAAAAAAGTGCAGCTCACAGCATTTCCCGAGTGAACACGGCCAGATGCAGGGCACCCATATCACGCGATCAGAGGCGCCCCCAAGCGCCTCCTCCCAACCCAGGCCCCGGCTTCCCTGGTCGTAGATGAGTTTTGTCTGTTCTGGGAATCTGAGGGAACAGAATCATCAGTCCCTGTCCTCTCACGTCTGCTTCTTCGGCTCAGCATCTTGTTGGCAAGTTCCATCTGCGTTTTGCCTGTGGCTGAAGATGGTTTGGAATTTGGATAACCTGCTGATGAAGACATAGCTTTTCTCTCTGAGACAGTGGAGGGGCAGCAGTGTGGGTCCATCTTGTCTTGGATTCATGTTTTTCATTATTAATTTTGGATTCGGGGGTACGCGTGCAGGTTTGTTACATGGGTATGTTGCGGGATGCTGAGGTTTGGGGACCCGGAGGTCCCTAAAGGGCTTTTTCTCACCGTCTTCTGGGTCTTATGACTAACAGAGGATCCACGCTGTTACCCATGAGGCAAAGGCTTTGCCCCATATCTGTGTTGAGTGATCCTCAATCATGGGACCTACATTTTGTTAGCAAATTGCCTTTCCTTTCCCCCAGGGAAGACTTTGAGCTGAGACTAAACCTGGGAAGGTGCTGCTGAAAAGCTGTTGGGGGAACCTGCCTGCACCTCCCGGCCTCCAGGAGGGAACCGATAGGAAAGGGGAGGCTCCAACCTTACTGGAAGTGTTTGCAGGGCCTGTTGTGTAATTAGTGTCCTTGGGGAGCCCGCAGGGGGTTTTCCTGCCTTTACAGAAAGATCATTCACAGGCCTGCACAGGTTAATAGTTTTCCTTTAGAAACTTTCCTTTTGTGGTTGGTCCTGTGCGTGCTTTTGAAAATCTGGTCATTTTTAAAACAGTTTTTCCAGAAGGGGCGCTAAGGGCCGCTACACTCCTTTGGAGTCTTTTCTTTCTCACACATAATAAAGATTGAGATTACATAGGGAGGATGAATGCTTAGGGGCTCTGAAAATATGGATTATGCAAATGAGCTATTTAAGGACCTTTAAAAATGCTGACCCGGTACGAGAGTATTTACTGGCTGTTAAAAAAAGTGGATTGTCTAAATGGGCATTTGGGGACCTTTAAACACAGATTATGATGGATCTAGAGAGCCTAACAAATCCCTTCTGGCCCGTTAGGCCTGTCTGCCGTGCGAGAAAAGGCACGTTTGGACAAAGCTGACTTTTTAACGCGGTGACTGGGAATGGATTTGGGTCTGTCCTGCGGGCCTGGATGTTGGTGGCTTCACAGGGACCCTCCCGTGAGGGGCTCCGGTACAGGTGGGCTGGAAGGCAGGGCCGTGGTCAGGATGACTCAAGAGGTCCCAGGACTTCAGATAGCAAATTCCTTCTGTGTAAGGAACCCTGCTGAAGTAGGTTTTGACTTTTGTTTAATTCATTCTGCAAAACACGGCTGGGGAACTGGTATAAACATGGAGGTGCTGGTTTCCAAACCAGCTAGGGGAGGCCTCCCATCCCCGCTAATTCTAGGAGCACTCAATTAATGGATGGGGACATTCCCACCAGCAACACAGATCCGGGGCCAGATCTAGGCACTGCAATTTTTAAAAAGGGGGTGTATTATATTATGTGTCTCAATGAATTTGTGGCAACAAATTGCTGGTACAAAGACAGTTAAGTCCTTTGCCATCAGGAACCCACCTCTGCCAGGCTGACCCAGACAGAGCCCCTAGAGGCAGCTGGGGAAACCTAACACGTATCTCAAATAAACATGAGAGCCGGCTTCCTGAAGCTTCACCCCTGTGGCCCTCAGGGTTCATGTTCTTAGATCTCACTTTGTGATGGGCTAAAGTAAACCTTCCTCCTGTCTCTCCTCTCCTCTCCTTGATGGAGAAACCTTTAGAAAACCACGTGGTGGTTAAGGTCAGCCTCCTCAGCCTCATCTTAGAGACCATGGGCAAGTCCTTTTACCTCTCCAAGCCATGGAGCCCTTATATGTAAAATGAAGATATAGGTGGTATCTGCTGTTAGGGTCACTATGAGAATTAAATGCCTCATGGTGTTAAGGGCTTAATACATGTTAGCTTGGAAACTCCTGTTCTCATTTGAGCTTGGCACCCAACCTGCTGTGTGACCTTGGGAAATTCACTTCCCCTCCCTGGGCCTCGTTTCATCTTCAAGCTGAGGGATAAGGTATGTCTACAGACAAATATCTTGTTAGAGCTCTCATGGCTCTTATATGCCAAGATACTACAACTTGGCAAGACACCACTTTTTCTTTGGGGTATCTGGGATGTCAGCAAGGCATTGGACGAAAAGTGTCCTGAAAGTGCAGAAGCTTGTTAGAATGGAGTTGCATTTATTATGGCCATTGATTAGACATGGCCTGACATGGGATAAAATGTATTAGTTTGTGGCAGTTAATGAGCTGTTAATGTACTTCTGGATGTGTTACATCGGGGCCAGGATGAATCCAAAGAAAAGATTAAAACAAGATTAACCCAGAAAAAAGGAGGGGATGCAGATTGGAGGAAAAGGAGAGGACAGTGGAGGGGGCCTGCAAGCTAGGGGGAGGTGTGGGGGGCACTTTTTCTATAGTTTACATTTCCCAGCTCTTTTTCCTCTCCCATGGTACTGGCAATGTGTGGGTAGACTAGGGATGTAGCTAGGGACTGCTGTCGATGGTGATGGTGATGATAATAGCAGCCGTAACAACTACACTCACAATGATAGATACTAACAGTTATTGAACTCCTGCTACATGCAAATGGTGTTATGAACACTTTACATGTATTAACTCATTCAGTTTTTCTTAAGATATAGGTGCTGTCATTATTCCCATTTTACAAATAAGAAATGGAGAACCAGAAAGGTTAGGTAACTTGCCAGGTTAAATTTCTCTGCATAGCAGTTCCCTAGCAGCTGAGGTCCCAAAGGGGCTTGGGGGTTCATTACTGCCCCTTCTGTCCCCATGCTGGCTGTCAGGGCTGGGGAGTGGGGTGGGGTCCCGTGACCTGAATGACAGATGAGTGGTAGCTTCTGCATTGCTGGCCCTGGGCACAGTTGAGGTAGGCGGACTCCTCCATCTGCTTAGATGGGGACTGCGAGGCCCTGCCTGCTGTGTCCCAAATTCTCCTCTTCAGAGTCCTTAGTGGGGCTGAGAATAGCTCAGGGCTCCTGTCACAGACATGTGGACACCCCACCTGTGGAAGCATTTTGGCTCATTTGTTCCCTGCCACCTCCTGCACCATCTCCGAGCTTGTGGCTTCCAGCAGGTGCACACCTGAGCTGCCACACTGCACTGGCCTCCCTCCCTCATGCTACCCCCCAACCCCACAGTGCCATGTGCTGCCCTGCAGTGGACCCAGAAGCAAGTCCTAGCTCTTAGCTCAATGGCTTCTGCCTGCAATATTCTTCTCCTGTCACTCCCACAACCAGTTCCCTTCCTCCTTCAGCTCTTTACTCAAACATCTTTTGAGGCCTTCCCGCCTTGCAGCCTCTGTCCCCAGGCATTCCCTGTCCCTTTCCCTGCTCTATCCTTCTCTGCAACACTTATTGCCATCTCTATTACTTACCTATTTGTTTGCTGTCTCTTTCGTGTTAGATTAAGTTCCACATAGCCAGAGGTTTTTGTCCTGTTTCTTCTCTGCCGTTTTCTTAGTGTCTGGAATAGACCTGGCACTTAGAAGAAACTCTGTAAATATTTGTTGAATGAATGAATGAACAAATAAAAAATGAAGGAAAATGTTCAGGACCCTCCTCAGCCTGGTGCTCACCTGCTTTCCAGCCTCGTCCGCTGTGTACCTGTGCCCTTCTGGTGACAGCCTATCCACTGTGTGGCTGCAGAGCAGGATGCCACCTCCCCCGGGAAGCCTTGCTGGCCACCCCAAGAAGGGCTTCCTTTCTGGTGGTTCCTGTGCCTCTCCTGCGTGCTGTGTGATGGCACTGATGTCACTGTATTGTTGAAATGCTTGTTTCTGTGCTAGTCCATTCCTGTAGGTGGGGACTCCTTGAAGCAGGAACGGTGGTGTAGGGAAAGGAGCGTGATTTTGGAGCCAAGTTCAAATCCCAGCTCTGCTGATGACTGCTGTAGGACTTCAGGCAAGTTACTGAGCTGGCCCAAGCCTCAGTTTTCTCATCTGTTAAACAGGGATAATAATAATCTTGACTGATTGGGTTGCTGAGAGATGTGGAGACAATGTATACAGTGTGCTCAGCAAAATGCCTGGCATAGAGAAGGCGGTCCTGGCCCTGGGCACAGTTGACATAACCAGCGGTCACATGAGTGAAAAGGAGACACATCACTCAAGCCAGTCTTCAGCCCCACTCATACCACGACTGTGGTGGGGAGCTCCGTTCTTTGCCTCTTGTGACTACCTGGTTTAACTTTGTGTCAATGTCATGACAGGAAAAAAAAAAGGTGGGGAGGGGCCGTTGTTTTAGAAAAAAAGGTAATAAAGAAGCCTGTCAATGAAATGGAAAGCACGAATCTTGGAACTGGGGGAAAAATTGTTTTAAAGCTATAAAAATCATTTTGGGGAAAATTAAGAAATGTTGAATATTGACTGGTTGTTATTTGTTATTATAATAAATCAAAGATAGATTTCTTGGTTGGGATTTTAAAAACAAATGTCTAATGAGTGTCAGTTGTGTGCTAGGCATTGTGCTAGGGCATTTTGCCTGTGTTGCATTATTCAGTAGTCACAACACCCCATGAGACAGATACTGTTGTCTCATTTTATAAACAAGAAACTGAGGCTTAGAGAAGGGAAGTCATTTGCCCAAAGTCATACCACTAATAAGTGCCTGGGACCAGTTTTTACTATTACTATTATTATTGGTATGGTTTGGATTTGTGTTCCTGCCCAATTCTCATGTCAAATTGTAATTCCCAATGTTGGAAGAGGGGCCTGGTGGGAGGTTATTGGATCATGGGGGTGGACTTCCCCCTTGCCAGTCTTGTGATAGCAAGTGAGTTCTCATGAGATCTGGTTGTTTGAAAGTGTGTAGCACCTCCTGCTTCTCTCTCTTCCTCCTGTTATGGCCATATAAGAGATGACTCCTTCCTTTCACCTTTCACCTTCCACCATGATTGTAAGCTTCCTGAGGGCTCCTCAGCCTTGCTTCCTGTACAGTCTGCACAGCCAAGAGCCAATTAAACCTCTCTTCTTTATAAATTACCCATTCTCAGGTAGTTCTTTATAGCAATGTGAGAACAGACTAATACAATTATTTTATTTTTGATAAACACTTTAATTTAGAACAGTTTTAGATTTATAGAATTGTTACAAAGGTGTTACAGAGAGTTCCCCTACACTCCATACCATTTCCACTCTTAACACCTCACATTAGTGGGGAACATTTGTCAATGATTAATGAAGTAATATTGATACATTAGTGTTAATTAAAGTCCATGCTTTATTCAGATTTCCTTAGTTTTCCCTGATGTCCTTTCTTCTGTGCCAGAACACCTTCCAGGATGCCATTGCATTTAGCCATCATGTCTCCACAGACTCCTCTAGATTCTGGTAGTTTCTCAGACTTTTCTTGTTTTTGATAAGCTTGACAGTTTTGAGTGCTGGTTAGACATTTTACAGAAGATCTGGGACCAGTTTTGAACCCAAATTTGTCTTAGTTCTAAGCTCATGCTATCTCCATCAAACCTATAACTATTTTTTGTTTGTGTTTTGCCTTTTTTTGGGACAGGATCTCACTCTCTCACCAAGGCTGGAGTACAATGGTATGATCTCTTCTCTGCAGCCTCAACTTCCCCAGGCTCAGGTGATCCTGCCACCTCAGCCTCCCAAGTAGCTGGGACTACAGGCACACACCACCATGTCTGACTAATTTTTGTATTTTTTGTAAAGACAGGGTCTCTCCATGTTACCCAGGCCGGTCTTGAACTCCTGGGCTCAAGCAATCTGCTTGCCTTGGCCTCCCAAATTGCTGGGATTACAGGTGTGAGTCACCATGCCCGGCCAAACCCTATACCTTTTCAATGAGAGGGTGAAAGAGACATGCACCACTTACACACACGGAACTTGATTGATTGATTGATTGACTATGGAATGATTAGCTAAAGATCAAGAAGCTCCAGAACAGGACCTCCCACTGCCCCGCCCCCCGCCACCACACAGCTGCTGACTACTCAGGAGAGGTGTAATTTGGGGCCTGGCTTTTTGTCTGTGGTAACAACACCCCTATATGCCACTTTAGACAACAATCTAAAAGGAAAGGATCCTTCAGGTCCTCGCTCTTTCTGAGTTGGAAGACCTTTGTGCATGTCAAGAGATTTCCCTCAGCCTTGGTAGAGAGTGATGGAACCCAGGCTGTTAGAGCCCTAGCAAGCTACAGTGGTTGCAGGGCCTCTTGCTCCCTGCGCGGGGGGGCCTGCAACCAATGGCATTCAGTGATATGAGCGCTTGACCGTGGCTCCATCAGGGCTCCTGGAAGCACTCAGCCCAGACATGTGTCCACCGGTGAACTCTTTGGAAAGTCTGGGGAGGTCGGGGTGGTGGTTCACACCTGTAATCCTAGCACTTTGGGAGGACGAGGCAGGTGGATCATTTGAACCCAGGAGTTTGAGCCCAACCTGGGTAATGGGGTCATATGTACTAAAAAAAGAAAAAATTAGCCAGGCGTGGTGGCATGCACCTGTGGTCCCAGCTACTTTGGAGCCTGAAATGGGAGGATGGCTTAAGCCCAGGAGTTGCAGGTTGCAGTGAGCAAAGATTGTGCCTCTGCATTCCAGGCTGGGTGACAAAGCGAGACCCTGTCAAAAAAAAAAAAAAAAAAAGCCTGGGGAGCCCCCTTTAGGGGATGCGTCCAGCCTGAGGAAGAGGGGAACAAAGAAGGAAAGAAGGCCTGGCTGTAGTTTGTGGACTTTTCATGGACTGCCTACCTGCCTCAGTGTCCGGGTGCTGACGCCACCCTTGGGCCTTTTTGCATCATGTTGGAGCCAAGTGGCCAGTGAGGCTGGTGGGGTGGGATGGATTGTGGAAGACAAGCTAGAGAGATTGGGCTTCATTCTGTAGACAGCAGAAGCCACCGAGGGTATTTGAGCAGGACAGGGCATCGTGAGGGTAAAAGGAAAGAGTAAACGTGGCAGCCTTCCCCCACGTGCACAGGTGAGGTCCTTCACTGCCCTACCCCTGTGTGAACGCCTGAATGCTACAGTCAGAAAAAAGCAAATGCCTGCTTCCCTGTCTTCTCTCCCAGGGAGCACCCACACATCCAGGGCTCGCCCCACGCTGCTTTGCTCTGCTCTGCTCTGCCATGCCCTCCCCCAACTCCGTCCCTGCCATCTGCTTCCAAGGGCTCAAGCTCCCTGCCTGCTTGTTGTGCACTCCCGAATTTTACCTCTCCTACCACTAGGAAAAGGTACAAGCCCAGAGAGGAGAAGGGGAGCTGCAGGAAGCCAGGGTACACCAGAGATAGACTGCAGGCACCTTGCCCTGCTGCCTCTGTTCCCCCACCCCCAACCCTTACAGCAACCAGGAGTAGGTAAGATCTGGGTAGATTTCCTTTTGCTTTTTTTGTTTGTTTGTTTGTTTCCTGCCTCTTCCACTGAGTGTGCTTTGTTTTGAGAGGGAAGAGCTGACTCCGCCAGTCTGTCTTCCTCTGTGGGTCAGGCATAATCTGTGCTGCACCTGACTCATCAGTGTTGATGGCGATGATGAGGAGAGCTGAATGGAAATGACATTACTGGCTGTGTTTCTTCGTCCATGCGAGAGGCCGTAGCGGAGGTCTGTTGCTGTAGGCGTGATTTTGGCTTTTAGGCGTCAGATGATCCTTGAGACCCAGGCTTTGCTGCTGAGCGACAGAAGCTTGCACATTAGCCCCTAGTCTTGAGGCAGGGATGTTGCTTAAGATGCACTTGGCTGCAAGGAACTGAATACTGAAGAGAAGCTCAAAAACAAAGGCATTTAACTATCATACATGAGAAGACACTGGAGATGGACAATGCCAAGAATGGTCTAGCCATTCCAAAGTGTTTGGATGTTGAATTCCTATCTCTATGACTCTCCTGGCCTATCCCTCATGGTCATACATTGGCTGCCACAGCTCCAAGCATCAGAACAGCATCCCAGGCTGGAGGCAAGAAGACAGATAAAACAAGCCTTTTTTTGTAGCAGCTCTTTCCTCTTATTCAGGAATTAAATCCTGATCAGAAGCCAACTAGTAGGGTTCCTCTTAGGGTCCATTACCCAGAATTTGGTCTTATGTCTGTCCCTACACTAATCATTAGTAAAGGGAAACAGGATGAACTGCTTGACTTGGACCAATCGTATTCACGCCCTGAGGCTAGGGAAAGAGTCTACACTCTGTGTTGCAGCTAGAATAGAGATGGGCTTCTATAAACCAAGAGAGGGGAGGCAGCTGGTAGCTGGCAGGGTAACCTGCAGCGGCAGCCACAGGGAACTCCATATCCAGCTAGAGAGAGCCATCTGGCTTGGTCTGTAAGGTCTCCAAGGACAGAAATCCTACAAATTCTGGTTGTAATGGCCCACTAAGCTCTCTAGGTCCTCTGAGCCTTTGCACATGCTATTCCCTCTGCTTGGAACACCAAGCCTCACTGCCCTGGGCCCAGCCTGCATGTCTGCAGACACCAGCAATGCAGGGACATTGTCTTCACTCTGTGTGTACCCACAACCCTGTTCATCTACAGATGCCTTACTCTATTCCTCTTGGTGGTTTACTTTTCTGTCTCTCATCAATAGAATATACATCCTCACAGGACAGAAAAAGTATGTTGGTCATTGATGTCTCCAATGACTGGCATGTCTCAGACATGCAACATACGATAAGGGATGGATAGTGACAATTGTGACCATAGGGGCAGCACACTGTTCCCTCCACCCTAATAATACCCAGGCAGAAGGCCTCCTTTCAGTGCCACATTGTCCACAGTAGGCGCTGAATGAAGGAATCAGTGTCCTACTAGGCCACTAACTGGCTCTTCTGCTTCCATTTGTTCTCTCCCCAGCCCATTTCTCACCCTACTCTCTAGTGAATCAATCACCAATTAATCTCTTATTTTTCTTTCTCTCCTCTTTAATTGAAAAATTTTTAGTCAGTCACAGTGGTTCACGCCTGTAATCCCAGCACTTTGGGAGGCTGAGGCGGGTGGATCACTTGAGGTCAGGAGTTCGAGACCAGCCTGGCCACCATGGTGAAACCCCATCTCTACTAAAAGTACAAAAATTATCCAGGCGTGGTAGCGGGCACCTGTAACCCCAGCTACTCGGGAGGCTGAGGCACGAGAATTGTTTGCACCCAGAAGGCAGACTGTGCAGTGAGCTGAGAATGTGCCACTATGCTCTAGCCTGGGCAACAGAGGGAGACTCCATCTCAAAAAAAAAAAAAAAAGAAAAAGAAAGAAAGAAAATATTTTTATTATATATGTCTATCATACAAACCTTGAAAACTGTAGATATGAAAAAGAGGAAAATAAAATATAATCTCAGAATTCAGAAATAGCCACTGTTTAAATTTGATTCCTGTCTTATAATATTTTTGCTAGCAAATTCATATATAAAATGGGATTACAGTGTGATGTATTTTTCCTTAATGAACACATCATACCATATTTGCATGTTAATACACACTCGTATCATCGTATTTCATTGTGGGAAAATATAAATAACAGAAAACTTACCATTTTAACAATTTTTAAGTGTACAGTTCAGTGGCATTGAGTACATCCATGGTGTTGTACAACCATTACCACCGTCCATCTCCAGAACATTTTCATCTTCCCAAATGGAAACTCCATGCCCATTAAATAACTGCTCCCTGTCCCACTTCCCTCCAGCCGTTCCATTGGAGATATGTATATATATATATCTACTGCAGTCACTTCTTATCCAAGATTTCACCTTATATGGTTTTAGTTACCCAAGGTCAACCATAGTCCAAAAATATTAAATGGGAAATTCTGAAAATAAACAATACATGAGTTTTGAGTTGTGTGCCATGTTGAGCAGCATGATGAAATCTTGCGTCATTCTGCTTGGGATGTGAATCATCCCTTTGTTCCACGTATCTATGCTGGACACACTACCTGCCCTATACAATGTGACTGTATGAGAAAAATACTTAGTATATATAGAGTTCTGTACCATCTGTGGTTTCAGGCATCCACTGAAACGTATCTCCCATGGATAAGGTTGCAGGGGGACTGTACCACATTCTGTTCTACTTTCTGTTCCTATGAATTTGACTACTCTTGGTACGTCATTTAAGTAGAATCATACAATTTCTGTCTTATGTGATTGGCTGATTTCATTCAGCATAAGGTCTGCAAGGTTCATCCATGTTGTAGCATGGGCCAGAATTTCTTTCCTTTTTAAGGCTGAATAATGTTTCATCACGTGTATAAGCTACATGTTTATCCATTCATTGTTTGGTGGACACTTGGGTTGTCTCCACCTTTTAGCTATTGTGAATAATGTTGTTGTGAACATGAGTATACAATTATCTGTTTGAGTCCCCGCTTTTAATTATTTGGGATATATCTTCAGAAGAGGAATTGCTGGCTCATAGATATCATTTTTAATAACTGCAGAGGGTTCCACTGTGGATGAGCAACAAGTTTTGTTTAACCAGCTCCCTATTGCTGGCCTGGTAGCCAGTTGCTACTTTTTGTAAACATCAGGATAATAAACCACCTGGTCAATATATCTTTGTCCCACAGGAGCTTTATTATTTATTTATTTATTTATTTTTGAGATGGACTCTCACTGTGTCGCCTAGGCTGAAGTGCATTGGCGTCATGATCTCAGATCACTGCAACCTCCGCCTCCTGGGTTCAAGTGATTCTTCTGTCTCAGCCTCTTAACTAGCTGGGATTGCAGATGTGCGCCAACATGCCCGGTTAATTTTTGTATTTTTAGTAGAGAGGAGGTTTCACCATGTTTGTCAGGCTGGTCTCGAACTCCTGACCTCATGATCCACCTGCCTCAGCCTCCCAAAGTGCTGGGATTACAGGCGTGAGCCACCACGCCTGGTCCCACAGGAGCTTTTTAACATAGACTTGAGCATTTCACTGCCCCAGCCCAAGACTCCCAGGGCTCCTCATAACTCCCAGACTTCACTCCATCTCTGCAGCTCAGGGCTCAGTGGACAAGGTCCTCATGTTCTGGTCCTGCTGTCACTGCTCTGCTCACTCACTCTTGTGATGCCCCAGGACCCGCTACTCCCCAGCCACCCGCCCTTCCTTCCCCACTCTCTGCTTTTGCACCTGCTGTCTCCTCTCCTTGAAGTATATGGCCATCCCTCTTCCCACCAGGAGAACTTGAAAGTCCTCTGGATGGTTCACCTGGACTATTTTCTCCCTTGTGAACCTTTTGCTCTCATCACAGGCAGAATTAACCACACCCTTCTCTGTCCTCCATACATATGCCTGTTAGAGCATTTATTATGTGTTAGCATAATTATTTATTGATGGAGACAGCTTGGAATGACAGAAAGAGGGCAGAGTTTGTAGTCCAAAAGAGCTGCTCCAGAATCCCAGTTCTTACAGTATGACTTTGAGCAGGCTGCATGGCTTCTCTGAGCCTCACTTTGCATTTGTAAAATGAAGATAATAATTCCTACTTTAAAAGGATTATTTGAGGATTAAAGACAATGTATTCCCCAGTACTTACACAGATTAGGTATAATAGTATTAGTATCAGTCTGGTAGCTATGACAGTGATGACTGACACTGGTGAAGGTGGAGATGGTGGTGATTGATGGTGATGATAGTGACTATGATTGTGGTGATGGTGATGATGTTGATGATAATTATGATAATGGTGATGATGATGATATTGTTAGTGATGTAATGACGATGATGGTAGTGATGATGGTGAGAATGGCTGTGATGATAATGATGGTGGTGGTGGTGATGGTGGTGATGATGAGGTGGTGGTGATGATGATGGTGTTGACAATGATGTTGTACTTGTTCCTCTGTTAGAACCTGATCACTACAATGCCAGGTGGTGTGCAGCTTCATCTGTGCTTCTTTGGTGTCTGACATAGAGTACGTACTCTATTATTTCAAGGCTCACGTGCTTTGGCAGGTGGTGGGCTGATGCTTCCTGAATTAACCTGGTTGGCTGAACCTTCCTTCTGAATCCTCCCCAATTGCAAATTTTGTGAGCTGAAGCAGGGAGTGTCCCTGACTTGGAATTGTTAGATTGGAGTTTTGTTTTTTTCAGTGGTCCCCTTAGCCAGTGACCCCCCTTCTCTGGACTTTGGTGCCCCAACAAGGGCCTCCTATCCAACCTCTGATTCAACATCATGATTTTCATTCAGAAGTGCCTTGCTCTGTAACCATACCCAGATGATTTCCACCGGTGAGTTTTATATCCCAGCTGGAATAGACATCAGCACCTGAGGAGGGAGACTGTGTTTATTTCCCTTCTATCTCCTTTCTGCAGTACCATGCTTAGCACTGAGCCTGCACCTTGGCTATGATGGTGGTGGGACTGGGTGGAAGAAGACAACGCTTGGGGCCGTTGAACTCGCACCACCCCCTGCGCCTGGGCCATCCCATGGTTGGCGTGGTGAGCATGATGACTTGTCACATCTGTGTCTCCCATCAGGCATGTTACCAAAGGCCTTCCTGTGCTGGCTGGGAAGGTGACCAGATGGCAAAGCCCCGCCCAGCCACAGGGCTCTGGGTATGCACCACACCTTCCCCCTTCCTGCTTGCTCAGTGTATCGGTTGGCTTTGATTCTTGAGTCTTTTTCTCCTGCCTTCTCCTGGAGGTGAAGAGAACTGCAAACAATGTGTACTGCTGCACGCGGGCCTCCCCCAGGCCAACGAAACTGCTGGGTGAGTGCTCGCTGAGCCTTCCCCTGCAAAGGTCATGGTCCAGCCTTTCCAGGCTATGCATCTTACTTCCACTCCAGCTCTTCACATCCGATTAAAGATGGACACAGTCTTTACAATACAAGGAAAGTGTGCCACGGGATGCTTTTGGAAGTCAGAGGGGAGTGGCTTTGTGGAGGAATGGTGCTGGCCCTCTCAGGATTGGGGAGGGTGAGGCATTCACAGCAGGGTGATGCCTTTGACAAAGTGCACAGAGGCGGAAGCATTTGCACTTTCTTGGCAGGGACCTAGAAGGAGGTTCTTTTTTTTTTTTTTTTTTTGACTCACATGGTAACGACATGGATTTGTCTTCTTAGGGCATTTCCTAAAGGAGAAGAGAAGACTTATCTGTATAATCCCGTTGGCCTGGTTAGAAAACTGAGGTCTGCTGGAAGGAAGTGCTGTGGGGAGCAACGGGTATGGTGGGGCTGGAGAGGCTGAACAGCAGAGGGACCAGGTCTCTCCGAGGTCTCTCCAGGCCACGGTGAGACCAGACCCACAGCACAATGCCGCTTGCCCCTGATAGGCAGTGAGCTGCCTGCCTGGGCTGCTCTGCCCACTGGGAGGCTGGTAGGTTCTGAAGGAGCCAGGCAGGAAGTCCTTGTGGACTTCAGCCAGCTTCTCATTAACACATGGGGCTCTCTCTGCCCCTCTGTTCTAACTCTGCCTGAGCTTTTGCAGTGCAGCAACAGCTACAGCCCTCATCTCCAGGAATGGGGGGCCCTGCTGACTCTTGGGTGGTCCAGAAGCAGGGTAAGGGGAGGCCTGCCTGGCCCAGAATTGGGATCCAAGCACTCGCTCTAGGGGTAGACAGGAGTTTTTCTTTACATGTTAGACATGTTTCTGCTCAATTGGGATCAACTCCTATCTTTGCAGAGGTAATAGTTTGAATATTCGAGAGTCTAGCTGTGGTCTCTTCCTCACTGTCAACTTCAGCTTGTAATTGAGGGTTCCTCAGAGCAGTGCATTATGAAGAGGCCATTTCTTCACTAGCTGGCCCTAAACAACGTTATGAAGAGATCATTTCTTCACTAGCTGGCCCTAAACAACATTAAGAAGAGGCCATTTCTTCACTAGCTGGCCCTAAACAACATTATGAAGAGGCCATTTCTTCACTAGCTGGCCCTAAACAAGTTAGTTTTTAGCTTTCTGAGCCTCTGTTTCTCCATCAGAAGGGGAGTTCTTCCTTCACTGAGTTGTGGTTGAGTAGGAGGAGAAAATTTGTATATGGCACCTAACACATAGCACGTGTTCAACCAATTTTAGGATTTGGTTTCTCACTCCCCATGTGCAAAGTCATCCAATGAGGCCAGCAGTTGTTCTGCATTTTCCCTCCTAAATCCAGAGTTCATATTTGAGGTTTGTTTCCATTGGGGGTGGTGTCCACCTTCTGAATCAGAGGAAGGGGGCAGGGGACGCTTGGCTGCCAGAAAAGCAAAGGCTGAGCCAAGGAAGGGGTGTAGGCATTGGTTGATGGCTGGAGGGATATGCTTTCTGGACCACGTGTCTAGAAAGTGTTCGTGGAATCTCATCTGGGAATTTCCTTTCCCGGCTATGCATCTTACTTCCATTCCGGCCCTTCACATCCACTTAAAAACAGCCTTCTCCACCATGAGAAGATGAACTAGCAGAGAGAGCTCTAGTGTAGAATCATGAGACCCCAAAACATGTAATATGTGCCTTTATTTTTATTTATTTATTTTTGAGATGGAGTCTGGCTCTCTTGCCCAGACTGGAGTGCAGTGGTGCGATCTTGGCTCACTGCAATCTCTGCCTCCTGGGTTCAAGCAATTCTCCCACCTCAGCCTCCCGAGTAGCTGGGACTACAGGCGTGTGCCACTGTGCCTGGCTAATTTTTGGATTTTTAGTAGACGGGGGTATCACCATGCTGGCTAGGCTGGTTTCAAACTCTTGACCTCAAGTGATGCATCCACCTCAGTTTCCCAAAGAGCTTGGATTTCAGGCATGAGCTACCACACCTGGCCTAATATGTGTCTACTGAAGTGGAATTATGTGCTCCACGAGGAAGAAAACAACATATTATGATGCATTGCTACTTGTTTCTCCTTTGCACACCATTTCAGCCTTGCAAACTGTTTCCTCACTAGAGGACACCAGTAAGGGGCTCTTTGGCCCTCCTGTCCTGTTGCCTTCTAGCTTTGAAGGAGCTTCTAGGTTCACCACCTAGAATGAGTAGAAGGAAGACAGGACCAGGGGTTAGGAAGGCTTGGTTCTTTTTCAGTATTTCTTTAATAGTCTTGGTGCCTCTGAGAGAATTCATCCCATAGTCTGTTTCTTTGTCTTTAACATGAGTGTGTTGGCTTAGGTGTTCTTCAGTGCTCCTGAAAGTGGAGTTTTGAAGTTGTCCTCACAGATGGAGTGCCATTAGCCAAACCCACAGTCTGGGAAGTCATATGGAGACCGTGAAATCAAATACCTTCCTTGCCCGTATTTCTCTTAATCCTTTGTTAGTTTATAAGAAACACTGGTGCTCTCCTAGTTGGTCTTAACTCTTGGCATGTGGGGAGATGCCTTCTTGACCCTGCCCCATGACTTGCATCATGGCCTGGAGCTGAGCATCTCATGCTGTCCCGAGTCACCTGCACCAACCCAACAGCATACAGAATAAGGCTCATTTCCTTATTCTTTTTGTGCTACCTCCTTGTTTGGTCACATATGCAGAACATCCTTTGTTGGAACTTTTATTTTGGTAGCTTGGTCACATCTGCAGAACATCCTTTTTTAGAACTTTTATTTTGGTTCTATAAAACCAATATATGGGAGGAGAGGATACTCCCCTCACCATAGCATTGACGAAACCCTTCTTTTCTGAAACTAGAATCTGGTGACCAGTGATTTATTTCTTGAAAAAATTTCTTCTGAAAGTAAAGTATATATAAAAAGAAAACTCTCACTAGTAAGTCCACTATCCAGAAACCGTCTGTCAACATTTTGCCTCATTTTATTGTAGTATTTTCATTCACATTAATGAGAACATATTCTAAATACAATTTGTATCCTGAATTTTTCTTTTAACACCATATTATGTGCATCTCCTTAGCCAATAGAATAGAATTGGAATGCCTGTGCAGTATTTTCATGCAAGAGGTGAATCATAACAGTCATTTCCTTAATGTTGGGTATACAACTTGTTCCCACTTTCTCAATGGGCATAAATAATCCCACAATTGAGCCCTTCACACACACAGTGGGTCCTTAGGACTGAAATCCCTGTCCTGATATTAATGCATGCTTGATGGATTTGAAAGAATAAGGCGGCTAGACCTAGGAGGGAGAAGAAAACAAACGTTTTTGTAAGAGTTTCTGTTTTCTTCCAAGCATTGAGAGGAGGGTACTTGGTCCTTTATGTTGACCCTCAGAACAATCACTGGAGCTAGGTTTTCCTGATGGGAATCCGAGGCTTGGAGAGATTCAGGGGTTTGATTCTCAGGTTACACAGTTGGTCGACAGCTGCTTCAGGATTCCATCCTGGGTATATTGGGCTGCATAATTGGCTTCTCCCTTGCTGCCATGCTGCTTGGAGGCAGAAGGGACAGAATCTGTGGGGTCTGGGACTAGTTGTAGGGAGCTAGTGAGTCCACCAACAAAAGGGGGTGGTCAGGTTGCAGGGGTAGGGGTGCTTCTCTGCAGAGAGCCCAGCGGAAATGGAGCTGGCTGGGGGGAGTGGAGGCAGTGAGTGTCCTAGCTGGGTGACCTGGAGAGAGCCAATCCCCTGGGGCTCAAGGCTGTCAGCCAAGGTTTGCAGCCTGCTCTGCTGGAGACAGAGCCCAGGTCTCTGCCTCATCAGCTGCTGCTCTTGTCCACACTTTGCTCTACCACTCCTAATAAATCTGAATCAAATTTTCTTGACATTATACTCATAAATTTGAAGTGGAGCTCTTACCAGGCCTGTCAGTAAGATGGAGAAGGGAGAGTGAGAAGGAGAGGTGAATTCTAGGAATTTGGGCTATTTTTAAACACAGACTCGTTATTCTAGGGCTTGCAGGTCACTAGTGCCAGAGAAGAATTCTGCAGACGTGACAGCTGGTGTTAAAACAATTAGGCTCAAAATGACAACTAAGAGGTGTGTGTGTGTGTGTGTGTGTGTGTGTGTGTGTGTGTGTAGCCACTCCTTCTCTTTCTTCTCCTTATATTGTTGGGGAGCTTGCTTGGGAATGCCTTGTGCAAGGCTAGCTGTGTCAGTGGGAGAAGGGGTGTTCTTAGAAGTGAGTGCTGGATGCTTTCTGGCGGGGGGAGCTGGCGAATCTTAGAAGTGAGTGCTGGACCCTCTCTTGGGGGAGCTGGTGAGCCCCAGTCACCTGTCGTCCTGCTGCATGCATAGGTGTCTCTTCAGACCTGTTGTCTCTCCTCTGTGGCTTCAGCCTTCTCTTCTGTAAAATACAGCGTGGGATTAGAATCTTTGTAAATTCCTCTTCAGCTATGGGAAGCATCCTGTGATTGAGACTGCAGGTGCCTCTCAGCGTGCTATTTTAAGGTCAAGTTGCTTTCTTGCCTTCCCCCTCTGGCCCCAATTGTGCCTGATACTCTAGTCCAGAGTTCCAGGCATGCTGCTTGTGAACGTGGAGTCTCTGGGAGGGATGGGAGACAGCTTTGTTTAGCTCCTGCTCCTTCCTTGTCTTCATCATTCTTCATTATCTGGACCCAATCCCCCTAGTAGTTTCACTTGCCAGCACCTCCCACTTTACCCTCATTGCATTTCCACACCCTCGTTGCATTTCCACATGCCTCCTGCAGAGGCTCATGACTCTAGGCTGTGCCCTGGCACATTCTCTCCCCTGGAATGGCGTCCTCTCCATAACCCTCATCTCATTTGTAAGGAGAAACTCTATACATGCATCTTAATCATTTTTTCCTATGGCTATCTCACCAGCTAGAATAAGGCAGGGTCTGTGGAATGCTCGGAGGGGGCTGAGCTCAGACCGCCACCCCTGCTCTCTGGGTTTACATCCTGGCTGCCCTACTTGTTGGCTATGTAGCCTTGGACAGCATTTGTACCCCATCTCCCCAATCTGTACAATGGAAATAGTAACAGTGGTCACCTCAAGAGGTTGTTCTGAGGATTAAAGGAGTTAAAACAGGTCAAGTTCTTGGAGCACAGAAAAAAACAGGTATGTATAAGGTGTGTTGTTGGGCTGAGCATGGTGGCTGGCATGAACTCGATGCTCTGTGTGTCTTTGCGAGGTGGAGTCATTTATAATAAAGCATACATAAAAGCTACGAAGGTTGTACTGATGATGGAGTTTGAGAAAAGCAATAATGAGGACACTGAATGACCTTCCTGGAAAGAAGGTGCAGACGATGAGAAAGGTTGTGGCGTACGTGTGTGTGTGTTTGTTGATGTGGGAGAGGGGCAGAGTTAAAAGCAGACATTTGTTGTTATTTTATTTTATTTTTTAAATAAACGCAGGGTCTCTCTCTATTGCCCAGGCTGGAGTGCAGTGGTGCCATCATAGCTCACTGCAGGCCTAGACTCCTGGGCTCAAAGCCATCCTCCTGCCTCACCCTCCTGAGCTGCTGGGACTATAGGCATGTGCCACCACACCTGGCTAACTTTGTATTTTTTTGTGGTTTCAGGGTCTCACTATATTGCTTAGGTAGGTCTCAAACTCTTAGCCTCCAGTGATCCTCCCACCTTGGCCCCTCAAGGTGCTAGGATTACAGGCATGAGCCACCATGCCGAGCCCAGACTTTTCTTGTTAGTGTCTTCTTTCCCTAAGGCCAGCCCCTTTCTTATGGACCAGAACAGTCTTCACCCAACACACCCATCCCTTACCCCTGCCCCTCGCATATATTCCCATTTACACCACTTGTAGATACAGGAGACAAAAACCTAAGAGAGTGGAGTTGGGGGTGTATGGTGTTCTGTTCTTCAAAGAGGAAAATTGCAGAGAAAACCTGTAATTGGGAAAATTTTCTTTCTTGCTCTTAGCAGTATAGAGATGTGCTCTAGTCCTTCTCACTTAACTTCTGCTGCATCCAAAGAAGGTAAGAAAAAAAGCAGAGCATATAAAAGCAACTCAAAGCTTTCCCTCAAATTAGCTGGGAGCAGTAAGAAAATATTGTCAGCAGTGGCAGAAATTACTGATGAAGGAGGAGAGGGCCCGCCAGAGCTTTTGACACCAGCTCACATGCAGCTGAGGGGGCCTACTGTTCCGCACACCCCCAGGAGCACCTCTTAGTAGAAGTAAAAAAATCACAGTGGGTTACAGTGGAATATTTTAGTCAATTTCTATGAGAAAGATTATTGACCTGAGAAGTTGGTAACAGATAATGATTACTGAAGAAAACATTTCATTTTCTAAGCATTGCTGCCTTTAAAATCCCTCTCTCCATTTATATCTATATGAATCCGTAGTGTAGAATTCCAGGTCCTTGGTTGTGAAAGACGTTATAGAGAGGATCTATTTAAATCCCTTTATATCATATAAACAAGGAAATGGAGGCCCAACAAGAGGTGGCTTGCCCAAGGTCACGGGCCAGTATAAGTTGCAAGCCATTCGTCTGATTCAACTGCAGGTGCTCAGGCCTCATCTCACCATGATGGTGTTCACCAAAGAGGAAGGATTGCCCTCTCACATTTGCAGCCTCTGGCCTGGAAGAGTCTCCTTTTCCTCCGTTTACTTCACCCTCTGGCCAGGTGCAGCCTTCATTGTAGGCAGCTTTCCTGATTTCTAGTTCAGCCTTGAAAATTAATGCCCTCAATTTGTTTTTGTTGTTTTGTTGTTGTTGTTTTTTTTTTAGGCGGGAGATAGTGTCTCACTCTGTCACCCACACTGGAGTGCAGTGGCATGGTCACAGTTTACTGCAGGGTCAACCTCCCAGGCTCAAGTGATTCTCCTATCTCAGCCTCCCAAGTAGCTGGGACCACAGGCATGTGCCACCATGCCTGGATAATTTATATATATATATATATATATATATATATATATATATATATATGTGTGTGTGTGTGTGTGTGTGTGTGTATATGTGTGTGTGTATATATATATGTATATATATATATGTATATATATGATATAGGGTTTTATATATATTATATATAATATATGTATTAGATATAGGGTTATAGTAGATATAGTAAATATAGTAGATATATATATATCTACTATATATATCATATATATATATATATGTGATATAGAGTTTTATCATGCTGTCCAGGCTGGTCCTGAACTCCTGGGTTCAAGTGATCCACCTGCTTCCGTCTCCTAAAGCACTGGGATTATAGGTGTGAGCCACCATGCCCAGTCGACACCCCAAATTTAACAGCTCACGAATGGATTTTTGCCATCTCCTGCCTCTTACCGGCATACACTGATAGTAAAGGCAAAAAAGCTCTCGTCTATACATCCTGTGTGATCATGGATCATTAAGGCTTTTTGCAATGTTGACCTAGCCTGAGTCTCACTGGCTGCAGGGCCTTCTCAGACAATGCTGTTCGTACAAGGAGGCCCCACCATAGACGGGCGAATGTAACACAGGGCTTGAGCTCATCTCTCTTTGAGTGGCCTTGGCTAAGATGGGACTTGTGACACTGGAAGTGTGTTTTCTGTGTATCCCCGTCTTTTCTTCCCCCATCCACATGTTTTTGCTGTCCCACCCACTGCTGTCCTTTTTCTGGGCTAAAATTTAGGGGGAGGCCTCATGAGCTTTGGAATTTGATTTTTATTTGCATTCTGGCTGTATTGTTAATTAGTTCCATAACTCAGACAAATTGCTAAAGTCCTGAGTTAGTTTCCTCATCAGTAAAATGGGTATGTTTTTTTCTTCCATAGCTGTTCTGCTGATTAAATGGAGTAAGAAACAGATAAGTGGAGAGTAGACATTCAATGCACATTAGTTTCTTAAGGCTCGGAGGCACCTGAGTGTGGAAATAACACAAAGGTTACTCCCAACTCTGATCGTAGACTCTGGTTCCCAGATTTGATTCTTAGAGCAGATGTGACCGTGTGGGGACCAGGCATGAGGACAGGCACCTTGCAGAGCCCACCTCTGCCCTTCCTCTGGCAAAGAATCTTGCTGCTGGTCTGCTACTCACCCTGCATTTTGAGAAGCTAGAACTCCACAGACCCAAGCCCAAGCCTTCCAGCGCTGCATGGGGGGTGTCACATCCAGAGGATGCAGCTGAGTGCCATTCCCAGGAGAGGGGCCTAGAGCCAGGCTGGGGGACCTGGCTTAGCCGAGGCTGCCTCTGAAGACAGTGCAGCAACTCAAAATGAGAGGGTCTGAAGGTGCATGAAAAGCTCAGGGTGGATTCAGATTGGTGGCAATTTCTCCAGGATTTAGTTCTTAGGAGCTCCCTGGCAGGATGACAGTGGGAAACCAAATTGCATGGTGGGTTGTTTGCAGGGAGGACTTTGGCTATCAGTTAGAGGTTGGGGAACCATGTCCAGGGGGTGGCAAGACTTTCAGGGGCCCAGCCAAGGGGACTGCAGTTTCTAGTGGGTCCCAGCTACTGAAGGTAAGTGAAACACCAAACAGGATCTAGGCCTCATGATAGGGCAGACCAAGGCTTGGTGGGCACAGAGGTTTGCTGAGTTCAGGTCTGCAGCTGCAGAATTCACTCCGGGCCCTACCCTAATTGCCATAGGGTGGGCTGAGGCTGCAGATATAGGGCTATATAGCTAAGGCTGAGTGAGGTAGGGAACCCCAGCCCCTCTTTGAATAACTGGGTTTTGGGGGCAACTGAAGCCACAACAGAAATATTCTTAAGGACCACAGAGGAGGAGTAGGAGTGGCATGAGTGGGTCAGAAGTCAAGTGGGCTGGGGGCATGTTGCTGGAAGACAAAGGGGCTCCCAGTGTAGGGTGAGCTAGGAGCAGAGCAGAAGGGAGATTCAGGGGACAGCCCCCGGCCTCTCCCCTGCTCAGCACCACCTCCTCTGCACCCTGCCTCAGTAGCCGCAGGTGCAGGGCCACCTGCTTTTGGAACTGCTGAGCACTGCAGTGTGTCCACCCTGAAGACACAGGCCCTGGGCCCGCTCAGTGTTCAGCCTGCCACCTGGCTGAGAGCATCATCCAGATGAAGGAGGCATGCAGAGGTGTGGGACAGCTGGGTCCCCGCCTCCTCCCTCCTCACCAGTTCTTCCCACCCGCTTTCTTTCCTTTCTTCCTTCTATGATGTCACCTCTCGCCACTGCCCTCACACCCCCATCCCCTCGGCTTCCTGACTGCAGGGCCGCTGCTGCAAGTGGTAGGTGCTGATTAAGATGGATGGATTGGTAAGAGGCATTCAATGTGACTTGAATAAAAAGCATCCCAGCCTCGCCTGGGCGCGAGAGCTACCAGCCAAAAAGTGGCGTCACTCAGAAGATTACTTTACTACTGGAGCTTGTCCTTAAAATAGTAAAAGCCCTCCGTGTTCCATTCTGGTTGCTATTTATATAAATGTAGATACACACACATATACACTTTTAAAAATAATCTTGCCTCTCTTTCCCACCTCCCACTTCTCTTTCTCCGTGTTGTTTGCTACAGACCAGACACCCATTTTTAAAAGACATGTGAAGAATCCAGTCATTGGGAAAGGTGACATTCTAAGACCTTCTCAGGTAGTTTGCCACCTCAGGTCGGCGTGGTGGTTGGTTAGCACCATTCGGGAACTTCGTGAGATCATGGAGACATCCATTTGGTGGCGTTGTCCCAGGGGCTGTGGACGTGTCTCAAGAACCATCTCCTCTTCCCATCTCCTGCGTCAGTTGCAGCATCACGTGTCTCTTGGATACTTTCTCTCTAGATGCAGAATTGACTTGGTGCACAGTCACTGCTTGGCTGACAGGAGGGAGGAGGTCAGGGAATTGTTCAAGGTCAATGGTGAGAGGGGGATCTGCTCTAGGTTGTTTCTCTTGATGTCCAATCTAGGTCTTCCTTCATGATAAGAACAAGAGGGATTAGAGTTCTCTTTAACAAGCGGATCTGTCTGCAAGGTTTGCAGGCTGCTGCTCATTCAAGGTTGAGCCCTGAGTTTCTCACTGTCTGAAGGAATAGAGACCTTGTTTAGAAGCAATGCCAGTGAGCTGATGAAAGAAGCACATCTGCCCCTCCACACGTAGATGGAATTAGGGACCAGTTAGACACAGAGATCCGGCACAGTCAGAGGGATGGGCTTTCAGATAGATGGAGTCTTCATTCTAATAAGCAACCACTAAAATCTGTTGGTCTCTGGTGTGTGAATATGTGTGTGTGTGTGTGTGAGAGAGAGAGAGAGAGAGACAGAGAGACAGAGAGACACAGAGAGAGAGTTAGTTTATGGTTAATGGGGCTGTAGAATTTACCACCATCTATTCATTTGTTGTAACCTCCTTTAAAAACATTTGACAGCTGAACAGCAACAGGCAGGGTGATGATGATATCATCAGGCTGCTATTTATAGATTTCCATCCCCTGAATAGTGCAGACCTTGGTATTTAGACTGTGGAGGCCTGGCGGCAGGACTCACGGCCAGGTCTGTTTCCTGCTGTACTATCACATGGCTGTCTCATGACATCTGTTGTTGGCCACCTGTTTATAGACAGGAAGTTAGAATGTGGATACAGAATCTAAGTGGGGAATAGAATTATCCAGGTTTATTTTTCTACTTTTGTTTTTATAGTAGGCTTTACCCAATTCCTGTATTTGGAAGCAAAAACAGGGAAGAACAGTGTTTGAGCCAATTCCAATTTAGATACATGGTCAGGTGTAAAAAGAAAAATGCTGTTTTACACAGAATGGGGCAAGAAAATTGAGAGGCAATGGGAGAAAAACATTGAAGGAATTCTGCAACTCTACCTTTAAATAAATTTAGAAATCATGATTCTGGTCTGATTTGGATCCAGAGGTTAACCACTGATTGCCCACTCAAGTCCCCAGAGAACCCTGCTTAAACCTGGGTTACACTTCGCCTGGAAGATTCCATAGAGTATGCTTTTATATTGATTTGAGCTGTTGTTTTGCCTCAAGTTAAGACCTATGGCAACCCCGAGGACCCAGAAAAGATAGATTCATCGTGTTCCGGCCTTTACATCCAAATTAATCTTGAAATAGAACCTATTTCTTTGGATAGCTTCTGAATCATAACTATCCTCAGGCCAGTCAGTTAACCAAGTAAGCAAGGAAGAGCTAACTGGAATCCAAAGTGAAAGAGGCAGTTGCAACTACAGGAAAGCTTTGAACGCTGAGAACTGGGCTGAGTCACAGTGGATTGTGACCATGGACAGCTCCCATCAGCGCCAGAGCAGACTTTTCTGCACCATGACCAGCATTTCCCCCCTACTCTCACCTACTGCGGATGTGAAAATAACAGTAAGACATTCCCAGCTGGGGTGGCTCACGCCTGTAATCCCAGCACTTTGGGAGGCCGAGACAGGTGGATCACCTGAGGTCAGTAGTTCGAGACTAGCCTGACCAACATGGTGAAACCCCGTCTCTACTAAAAATACAAAAATCACCTGGGCATGTTGGTGGGTGCCTGTAATCTTAGCTACTCAGGAGGCTGAGGCAGGAGAATCGCTTGAACTCCGGGAGGTGGAGGTGGCAGTGAGCTGAGATCGTGCCATTGCACTCCAGCCTGGGTGACCGAGTGAGACTCTGTCTCGAAAAAAGAAAAAGACATTCCCCAGTGGCTGGGCATGGTGATGCACACCTGTAATCCTACCACTTTAGGAGGCTGAGGCAGGTGGATCGCTTGAGCCCAGAAGTTCGAGACCAGCCTGGGAAGCAGGACAAAATCTCGTCTCTACAAAAAAAATGTAAACATTAACTGGGCATGGTGGTGCATGCCTGTGGTCCCAGCTACTCTGCAGGCTTAGGTGGGAGGATCGCTTGAACCTGAGAAGTTGAGGCTACAGTAAGCCATGATTGCACAATTGGGTGACAGAGTGAGACCCTGTCTCAGCAACAACAGCAACAACAACAACAACAACAACAACAACAAACATTCCCCAGCAGCTCCACACTCTTAGTATGTTCCAGCCACAGTGTGTTGTGTCCATGGACAGCTCCCACCAGGGCCAGAACAGGCTTTTCAGCACCATGGGCAGTATTTCTTCTCCAACTACTGCCGGTGTGGAAATAACAGACATGCTCCCCAGCAGTTCCACAGTCTTAAAATCTCCCAGCCACGATGGGTTGTGACCATGGACAGCTCCCTTTGGGACCAGAGCAGGCTTTTCAGCACCACGGCCAGTACCCCAGCCCCAACTTCCCACCTGCTGGTCTAAGAATAACAGTAAGACCTCCACAGCAGCCTCCTTCTCTAAGAGCTCCTGGATAGAGACGCGTTTGTACTAGAGCACGTCTTTGCTGCCACTGCACTGAAAATCACATGCAGGTATAAACCTCTACTCATTCAAATACCTGACTGTCACAAAACTTTTTGTTTGCTTGTTTTAATATAGTGGTGGGGACACGGCAGTCTCAATCAGCGTTTACACGGTGCACCACTGCTGTCTGGGAGATAATGACTACCTATTGTAGATCACACGCAGAAGCAGCGTCCATAACCCGATTCCCAGTTTGGCATCTGCTCTGCAGACCTCTGATTCCCTAGATACAGATTGAACCATGACACACTTCATCCGATCCTGTTACACGTAGCGAACAGAGCTCAGTCAAAAGATACCAGAAGTGACAGATTAGTATGGCTAGATCATTTTTACATGACACCTGTGAGACTACTTCCCATTCATAAGGTGGCACTTCTTCCTAATAGTCTGTGACCCAGACAGAATATTTGCCTCCCGTGTCACCAAAATGTTATTAATAATACTTCTGAACAGTACTATGTGATAGGCACTATACTAAATGCTTTGCATCTGTTGTTTAACATTCACAACTTCTGTGAGGTGGATACTGATATTGGTCCAGTGTTATTGATATATGTGAAATTAAAAGAGGCTAAGGAACTTACAGAATGTTGCCTATTCACCAGTTGAAACCCAGATTTAAACCTCTTCTTCCAACCACTCTGCTATATGGTGAATGCCATCATTTTATCCTTTTCTCTTCTTCCCTGGGGCTTCTTTCAATTCCTGAAATGGATTTGCTTTTTTAAATTAAATGTAACGTAGATATCAATCATCTCGGGTCTCATATGGTTTGTGATTTCGGGCTAGTTAAGTTTTAGTTAACTATGAGGTCCTATGGTAAATCACCATGGAATGGCCCTTCTGGCTGTCTTGTTTTCTTACAGACAATTCAACGAAAGGAATTATAAGAAAATATTAGCCCATGTAAAATTCTGTCAGCCTTGATGGTATCTCACTACTCATTTCTGTTAATCCAAGCAAATAGGTCTTTTATTCAACCACTGGGCTCTGACTAGACTTACCTGAATATTGCCCCTGTGAGGCATCACCCAGCTCCCTGTATAACCTCCACAGAGCTCATGCCCTTCCTAGGCTGCAGACATCACTCCACTGTCTCCTTCTTGGCCCCTAACCCAGGTGGTCATGGTGAGTCAACATAAGGATGTAGCTTGCCTATGGGCATATTCAGTGATTGTTCGGACAGATTCTATTGCTCATGTCAAGCAAGTATTTTATGTGTCCAGGATACTGTCGTCTGCCTTTTGCTGTGAGTTGCCTAAGACACTGTGACTTTGGGTCATCAAGAAACATTCCACAAGCCACCAGACAGCAAAGGGAATCTGCACCTTAACTCCGCAGCAGGCCTCTGACAGAATCCAGACGTTGACTTTGTAGAATCATAGTTCACATGTTTTGAGGGTATGTTCTGTGACAGATTGGGACCAGTAACTGTCTTTGACCTCTTTTCTTCCTTTCATGCCCCACGTTGGTGCCGATTTCTGTGACTGTGATACCTTCATTCTCCTTGGCTCTGAGCAGCTGACATGTCCCAGACAGGCCCAGTGCTGTGCCCTTGTCAGCAGTAGATCATGGACTCACTCCTGGTCCTCAATAGCTCTCGTTTCTGTGTGGACCTTGCATGGAATGGAACTGTGCCTAGCATTCCTTCCCTTTCTGATCTTCAGTTGCATCTACATGACAGTGGGGGTTCTCAGTTCTCCTGGAGATGGAGGTAGTGTCTGTGTTTGCTCTGTAAGGGATGCCAGGGATTTCCACAGAACAAAAAACAAAAGGTTGCAAAGGAGACCAGGATATACGAAACAAAACGACTGAGTGTTTCAGAGAGAGCGACTGACTTAATTCACCTGCTCATTCATTGAAGAAAATTAATGGAACACCTGCTCTGTGCCACATGCTGTGGTAGGTGCAGGGGAAACAGTAACAAACAAAACAGATTAAGCATCCATACCCCATGGAGCTTACATTCTATAAGGGAGTCAGATAATAGATGAAATCTATAAGGAAAATGTGAAGTGGGGATAAGGGGCAAAAAACAAAGCAGGGGATGGGGATATGAAGTTGGCAGGTGGTTGAAGGGAAGGGTGAAACTTTAGAGGGGATGGCCAGGGAACAGCCCATTAAGTTGATTTAAGTAATGTTTTTTTTTTTCAGTGGAAAACAAGGGGACAGCCCTGGGCATGTCCAAAGTAGGAAGGACAGCATCATTAACCCCTGGGTACTCTCAAAAAAGTGGTTCTTGAGTAAAGACCTGAGAGAGGTGCAGAGTGAGACCTGCAGGTGCTGGTGAGACAGTAGCCCAGGATTCTGCTAAGAGCCATGGCAGGAGCTTGCCTGAAACGTTGGAGGACCAGAAAGGGGGCCATTTGGGAAAGACAAGAGATGACAGAAGTGGTAGACAGAATGTCCTGGAGAAAACTGGGCCCATATTATGGAAATCTTGGGACCATACTAAATGCTTGGGGTCTTAATCTAGGTGAAGTGGAAAGTCATGGTAGGGTTTTGAGCAGAGAAGAGACAGGGTATGATTACAGTTTAACATGGTCCCTCTCACTGTGTACAGAATACACTGTGGGAATGTGGGGAGGAATGGAGGCCAGTTAGTGTCCACTGCACAGCAGTAATCCAGGTGAGAGATAGGGGTTGGGTTGTGCATAGTCACACAAGGGATGATGAGAAGTGGCTGGAATCTAAACATATATTTGTGGCCAACAGTATGTAATAATACATTGGATATGGGGTGTGTGAGAGAGAAGTCAAAGTTGACTCTGTGGTTTGGTGCCTGAACAGCAGAAAGAATGGCTTCCCATTTTTCTCAACTGTAAATTGATAATGATTCTGCTCTTATCCAGTGGACTACTGAGAGGTTTTGAGTGAACTGATCAACTAGTAGTACCACTTTACATTTCCAGGACTGTAAGTGCCTCTTCAGGACAAAGAATTGTGGGATCCAGTTCAACCCACACATAGATGCATCTGTTAACCATGTTCTGTAGTTTCTTTAAGACATGAAGCTGCTTAAACATTACTTTCTTAATACATGGGTAATATTTATAGATTACTACATATCATGCACTTGGCTAAGGATTTACATGCCCTTTAATCCTTAAACAAACTTATGACTTGGGAGGCTGAAGTGGGAGGATCACTTGAGTCTAAGAGTTCAAGACCAGCCTGGGCAACATAGTGAGATCCCCATCTCTAAGAGAAAACTATTTAAATGTTAAAAAAAAAATTGGCCAGTCATGGTAGTGCACACCCATAGTCCCATCTACTTAGGAGGCTGAGGCAGAAGGCTTGAGCCCTGGAGTTCTATGCTGCAGTGAGCTATGTTTGCACTCCAGCCTGGGTGGCAGCGTCAACCCTATCTCTTAAAAAAAAAAAGAAACAACAACAATAAAAACCTATGAAAAAGATCTTAATATTCTTACTTCATAGATAAGGAAACCGAAGTTGAGTGAGATTAAAAGGAATATTGTCTAGATCATTCAGCTGATATATTTGATAGAACAACAATTTAAACCCAGGTATGTATAATTCTAAAGCTTGTTCCCTCAACTATGACATTCTACTGCCTCCCACACACTTTTTTCTTACTCAAAAACTACCCAAATCTACTATTGCTGATCACAGAATTCCACCATCTTTTGTAAGAAAAAAATTCTCATAAAACTTTTCCACAGCCTTGAGATCGTGAAGTATAAAGATAATGGTGTCCCTTTTATCTTTCATAGTTGTTACAAATTTTAAAAACCATGTTTGTAGATCCTTTTATTCTGGGCATCATGTTATATTTAGAAAGGCTGTCTAAATGATGAGATTATAAAAATATTCTTCTATTTATTTTCTAATTCTGTCATTTCATTTTGTGTTTACATAATTGATCCATCTGAAATTTATTTAGAATACATACGTTGTGAATTTGGTATCCACTTTTATTTTCTCCAGATGTCGAATCATCTGGGCCACCATCACTTATTAAATAATCTACTCCTCTGATTTGAAGCACCACCTTTGTCATTTATGATATTCCAGTGTGATCTTCAGTCTTTTTCTGGTCTTTGTAATATCTCCAGTAGATCTGTCTACATCTTTTATGCAAGTACTATAATGTTTCCACTATTCTGTGTCTTTGTAATATTTTTATCATCTATTAGTAGTCTCCTTCTCTCCTATATTTTTCAGAAATTTTCTAAATATTCTTGCTTGTTCATTTTCCCATGTGAATTTGAAAATCAGCTTATCTAGTTAAAAATCCACTGGTTCAGGCCAGATGCAAATTTTCTAAATATTCTTGCTTGTTCATTTTCCCATGTGAATTTGAAAATCAGCTTATCTAGTTAAAAATCCACTGGTTCAGGCCAGGTGCAGTGGCTCATGCCTATAATCCCAGCGCTCTGGGAGTCCAAGGCAGGTGGATCGCTTGAGCTCAGGAGTTCAAGACCAGCCTGAGCAACATGACACAACCCCGTGTATTAGTCTGTTCTCATGCTTCTAATAAAGACATACGGGAGACTGGGTAATTTATAAAGGAAAAAAGGAAAGAGGTTTAGTGGTTACACTTCATGATCTCAAGGCTGTGGGAAAGTTTTATGAGAGGTTTTTTTGTTTGTGTGTTTTTGTTGTTTTTTGTTTTGTTTTTTTGGTTTTGCTTTTTATTTTTTTAACCAAAAGATGGTAGAATTCTGTCATCAGCAAGAGTAGGTTTTGGTAATTTTTGAGCAAGAAAGAATTGTGTGGGAGGCAGTAGAGTGTCATGGTTAAGGGAACAAGCTTTAGAATTAGACATACCTAGATTTAAATTGTTGTTCTATCAAATATATCAGCTGAGTGATCTAGACAATATTCCTTTTAATCTTACAATCATGGCAGAAGAAGTTCAGGAAGAAAGAGCAAAGGGGTGTCTTACATGGTGGCCTGCTGGCAAGAAAGTGTGTGCAGGGGAACTCCCCTTTATAAAACCATCAGATCTCATGATACTTATTCTCAATCATGAGAACCACACAGGAAAGACCTGCCCCCATGATTCAATTACTTCCCACCAGGTCCCTCCCATGACATGTGGGAATTATGGGAGCTACAATTCAAGATGAGATTTGGGTGGGGACACAGCCAAACTGTATCACCCCCTCTCCACAAAAAATAGAAAAGAAATTTAGCCTGGCATGGTGGTGTGTGCCTGTAATCCCAGCTACTCTGGAGGCTGAAGTGGGAGGATTGCTTGAGTCTGGGAGGTGGAGGTTACTGTGAGCTGAGATTGCACTACTGCACTAAAGCCTGGGCTACAGAGCAGGACACCATTTCAAAAAAAACAAAAAACAACAACAAAAACCCACAATCCATTGTTTTTTATTGGGATCGTATTAAATTTATCAATTACCTTAAGAAGAATCAACAACTTTACAATGTTGGGACTTCCTAAGAACATCAGATGGCTTCCCATTCTTGAAGTCTGTTATTTGCATAGTAGAGTTTTAATGTTTTCTTCATGCACATTTCTTCAAATATATATATATATATATATATAGAGAGAGAGAGAGAGAGAGAGAGAGAGACAGAGAGCCATGTATTTTATCTTTCGTGTTACTTTTAAAAAATGTTTTCATTTGGAAAGCTGATGGATTTTTGTTTATTAATTCTGTACTCTGCAATCTAGTCATATTCCTTTACTATTTTAATCATTTATCAGCTGAGTTTCTGGACTCTTTCACCTGAAAACAATGATAATTTTACCTCTTCCGTCTTAATTTTTATAATTCTTTCTTTTTCCCACCACCTGCTGCCTATAGATCTGTCTTTCTAATTAAGTTGAATAGTGCCCTCAGGCCAATGCTAAAAATCTGTATTGATAATAGACATTCCTAGGAAACTTGCAGTGTTTCCCAGCTAAGCGTGGTATGGCCTTTTGAGTTGAGGGGTGTGTGTGATTGTGTATCCATGTAAGAATTGTATTATGTTTTAAAATAAAGAGTTTTATTTTGTTTGAGAATGGATGTTGAATTTTAGAAAATGCTTTTTCAGTATCTATGGAGATGGTTGTATAATTTTTCTCTTTTGATCTATTAATATGTAAAGTTCTGGTAATAGGTTTTCTAATACATCCCTGTATTTGTGCAATACATGCCTCGTTTGTCTAAGGTATGTCATTCTCTTGCTGTGCTGGTAGATTTTGTTTGCTAATGTTTTATTTAAGAGTTTTGCGATAATATTCCAAGTAAGATTGGCCCATAGTTTTATTTATGTTTTATTTTGGGGAGTTTGATGTCAATGTGATGCTAGTTTTATAAAAAGAATATGTAAGGCTGGGCGCAGTGGCTCACACCTGTAATCCCAGCACTTTGGGAGGCCAAGGCAGGCGAATCACGAGGTCAGGAGATCAAGACCATCCTGGCTAACACGGTGAAACCCCAACTCTACGAAAAATACAAAAAATTAGCCGGGCGTGGTGGCGGGCACCTGTAGTCCCAGCTACTTGGGAGGCTGACGCAGGAGAATGGCGTGAACCTGGGAGGCGGCGCTTGCAGTGAGCTGAGATTGGGCCACTGCACTCCAGCCTGGGCGACAGAGTGAGACTCCATCTCAAAAAAAAAAAAAAAAAAGAATATGTAAACTTTTCTTTTTCTATACTCTTGAACAGTTTAAATAGTGTTGCTGTTGTCTGTTCTTAAGGATTAGGTAGAATTTTTCTGTAAAACCTAGTGGGCCAAGTTCTTTCAGTGTGTTCTGCTCTGTGATGACTATTTTTTTCTGTGATAATTGTTCTCTTTACCTTTTCTGTCTTTCCAGAGGTTGGTTTTGGTAATTTATATTTTTCTATAAGATAATTCATTTCATTCAGGTTTACAAATTGATCTTTACAGAATGGAGCAAATAGGCCTTGCAGGCTTCCTTTAAGGTCTTCGCGGTCTGTGGTTGTTTCCCGATCACTGTTTCTTAATTTGTATGTTTGTCCTTTCTTCCTTTTTTCTTGATGATGTTAACTAATGATTTATTTTATTTTTTCCCAAAAAAAGCAGGTCTTGAATTTATCACTTCTACATTTAAAACATCTTTGATTCATTATTTTTAATTTTATTAATTTTTAAATAATTTTAATTTTGCTTTTTACTTTCCTTGGGTTATCTTATTGCATTATTTTTTTCTCAAGATCTACTCTGAGCATATTTTTGTTCAGTATTATTTACAAATTGCAAGATGTTTTCATATATTCTTTCATCTGATGCTTACAACCCTGTAAGTTAATTGGTATGAGCCTTCATTTCACAAATGAGAAAATAGGCTTAGAGAAGTTAAATGGCTTGCTCAAGGCCATATAGCTAGGAAGGAGCAGAAATGGGTCCCAGTGGAGCCAGCTGTCACTGGTGCTCTTGGTTCAGCCTATCCTCAGACCCCAAGCCATGCTTCCCTGGGGCTGCGCTCTCTGAATACCTTCTTGTCCTTGTACCAAACTCCACCTTCCTTTGGTCACTTCAACACCTACAACCACAGCAGGTTAAGGTCACAGCATCTAGAATCTTAGAGAAACGCCAGGGCCTCTAATGTTGGCCACAAATCAGTTTCAGATTCTTTTGTAGACTTGCACCCACATCACTTTCTCATGAAACGATCTGACTCCGGGAAGATATCTCCCGGACTTTTCACCATTACTAAACTTGACAGCAAACAGAACATTTCTCCCATTTTCCTTTAGTCACAACAGGGCTATTAATGTTCCGTCTCAGCCTGGGAGGTGGGTTAAACATACATCGAGGCCCAGGTACAGACTGTAGAGAAGCACTCATGTTGGAGGAAGCTGCTCTTAAAGAGCATTGTGCTTTCTCATTTTTAGAGGTGGGACCTGAAGCCCAGAGAGCTGATTCGCCTGTCATTTTTGAATGCGTTATCCTATGACATCTTAGACAGAAAAAACAGAATACATAGGAAATCTCTTTGGACTTCCTTCTTTCTTGAGAAACCATACCTTTCATTTGCTTTCTTGGAAATGATTTTCAACTGGGAGAAATCAAAGAGAAAGTGCAGTTCTCTTATCTTTTATTTTGTTTTACTTTGCTGCCACATATTATGCCACCTACCATTTGCCTTTGAAACAGAGCTCATTAGAAAGTCATCAGACAAGGGTTGAGTTGACGTGTGTAGACTTCATTGATTGCATTTTCTACCTTTAAAGCCCTTACCGTAGTAGCTGCCTCAAGTTGGGGTAGCAACTAAGGCTTCTGCAGTGATCACAGCCTTTAGTGCATGAAAGTTTATTTGAATGGCATGAGCCTTGTTTTATATAGGCAACTAGCCATTGGAATTCTGAATAGCCTTAATCCAAGCCATGAGCTTTTCCTAAACAATTAGCCTTTGGAATGAAAGCACAATTCATGGATTTGCCCATCTTTCCATTTATCAGCCATCACTTTGACATCTCTACTTAACCACAAAATGGTGGCACCTCCACTGGAGAAAGAAGGAATAATTGGCAAAAGACTGAAGCTAGAATAAGAAGGATTAAACTTAGCTATAAGGAAGAAATTGCTTAAGTCATTAGACCAAGTTTTCAGGGGAAGCTGGGCAATGACACTGCCTGGGCATCTTTAATAGAAGTTCTGTTATATTTTTTTGCCTGGAAGTGCGGTCAGTGCTAAATTTGGGAGGCTTATTCTAGATCCCTGGGTCTATACATTTATTATTTTTAGATTTAGAAAATGGCAGAATATCTTTTGCTTTTGAACTACTTCTTTCCAATGTCTTTGTTAGTGGAATTCAGAGAGATCTGGCAACTTCCTGGAAATGCTTCATCTCTTTCCAAAGCTCATCCTCCTCACCCGCAATCTGATCATCACCAAGCCTCGTTGACTGCCTTGGAAATATCTCCTCTACTTGGCCCTTCCTTCTGATGAGGCCTCCATGGGCCTCACCTGGAACATGCAGTGCATCCGAAAACACGTGGACTATTGCTAGAGTTAATCCTGCCATGGGAGCAATTCATAACTTCACTCTCGAAAATCTATTTACTCCCTCGTATGCACCGGGGACAAGCACACATTTTTCCATGGAAAAGTGGCCACAGCTGCCCATCTCTCACTATTGGAAGAGCTGTTCCTTTGCTCACTAGCATTAATCTGTTGTCTGGTCCTGGTTGACAGTGGGAGAGTAGAAGACAACAAAGGCTTTGGGAGATAGTGGGGGTAGGAATTTAAAATGGGCAAAAGCATCTACAGCTACCTGGTATTTTGACCCTTCAAACACACGAAAGAACAATGTTGGGCTCTTCTCTTTTTTTTTCTGAAACAGCTTATGGAGTTCTGCTGCCACCTCCAGTGTCCCTGTCTCTAGTCCCTCCAGCCTTCAGCCCATCAGTAATGATCTATACAACTTGGGTGGGTCAGTAGATACAGAAATAGACAGACAGACAGATCATAATCCATTATTCATGATCCATGCAACAGGAATAGATATTGTTATCCATCAGTCATAATCCATGGTATATAGATAGATGATAGATAGGTGATAGATGATAGATAGGTATCACAATCCCGAGTCATAATCCATACAAGTTGGGTAGGTCAATAGATAGAGAGATAGACAGACAGATAGACAGAGATCATAATCCATAATCATGATCCGTGTAACATGGATAGATACCATTATCCATCAGTCCTAATCCATGGTAGATAGATAATAGATAGGTATCAAAATCCATCAATCATAATCCATACAACATGCTAGGAATGTGCTAGGCACGTTCCTGCCGTTAAGGAAACAGCAGTGAACCCAACGAATGAGCATCCCTGTCCTCATGGAACTGACATTCCTGAGTGGCCTTTCCTACTTATAAGCCAGGTTAGATCAATCCCCTGTTTAATATCTGTTGATAGCTCCCTGTCACCCATGGGATCTGGTGTGGACATCTCTGCCTTGTATTCAGAGCCCTCCTCAGTCTGAACACAGGGGGCTTTTGTTACCCATCTGGCCCCTTCCCCTGCAGCCCCGCAAGCTGCAGCCCTCCCCAGACCTCCTGGGCACTCCAGAACCTGGTCTTCCTGCCTCTGCCTGGAAGGCCCCACTCAGTGGGGAACTGCAGCCTCATCCTTAGTACCAAGCTCAGATGTTCCCCCTTCTTGAAGCTCCCTCTGAGGCCACTCCCTCTCTGTGCTCCAGGCCTGCATAGAGCATCTCATTCCAAGCTCCCATGTCTGTTGGTCTCAGATGGGGTTTTCCTTGGGACAGAGATGTCTGCCTCAGGGTTTGGCATGAGCCAGGATGGGGCAGCAGCAGGGTTGGGTTGTGGTGTGTGAACCCGAAGAAACCTTCCCTGCCTGTTTACCCTTCCCTTGGGGTCACAATAGAGGTCCTTATAAGTCCCCCAAACACCAAGAGGACCAGAGACCCCTCTGCCCTTGGAAAGAACTCAGCCTGGAAGTCTGTGCGTGACGGCACAGCCCTGGATCTCCCCTCCCCGCAGCACAGGGTCCTCACTCAGAGCTGAGAGAAAACCCATACGGAGGGTCCAAGTAGCCACAGGGAACAGAGGTTCAGGAGCTGCTGTGGCCATTGTCCATTTCAGGCAGCCTGACTTGTCCACAAGGGACCTGCAGACATATGATTTCGTGTGTCCCCCAAGGAGGAGCCAGGCTGCACTCAACCCACCTTACGGAGAAGGAAATGGCTTAGGCAGGTGAAGTGGCTTGACCAACTGCCTTGGCTGCTTCAGGGGCTAGAGGGTCGGGGGTCTTTCTAAAGGACCAGACTGGAGGAGAGACTGTCAAAGGGACTGGCTCTGGTGTGGAGGTCCTGCTGCCTTATCCCCTTGGGAGGTGGCCTGGGTTCTTGGCAGGTCCCCCAGGAACCAGGAACATGCTGGCTGCCTGGGGCCACTGGGACCCCTGCAGCTGCTGACCCAAGCCTTCTGCTTGCTTCCTCATTTTTCTGCAACACAAAGGAGCATTATTAGGTTAACTTATGTGTTCTTTCAACAAATTCCTATTGAGTTCGCTGGGCCCTTGGGGGTTGGGGGACTAGGCTAGTGGGCCTGGCCCTTCCAGGAGCCCTTCCTAGTGGGAGGAAACAGGGAGGGGCAGAGTAGGATGTGCCGTGAGACCCCCAGAACCTCCTAGGGACAGTGAGCTCTTTCTCATTGGGGGATGCAGGGAAGACTGCAAGGAGGAGGTGACATTGAAGATGGGATTGGGTCCCTAAAGTCAAACAGGCTTTGATAGGAAAAATTAGATGATCAGGAGGCATTCCAGGCAGGGGGTGGACAGATGGGTCTGGGCATGGCAGCAGAGTAATTTGCCCGAGGGCACCGTCTCTGTGAGATGACAGAGGGCTGAGGCTGGGCCAGTGGCAGGATGACATCTGGGAGGCCTGGAATGTCCAGCTGAGCAGTGTGGCCCTGCCCACAGGCCACGGTGGCCACTGAAGTTTCCAAGGGAGAAGAATGACATGGGACAAGGCCGTGCGTCAGCACGGGGGGAGGAGTTGTCTGGCTGCCCCTGGCCAGAGAGGGAGACTGGGGTCTGTGGCTGAAGCAGAGGGTGGGCGTCTTTGTCAAAGCAAAGAACCAAGGCAAAGAAGTGAAGAGGGTCAAGCAAGGCTGGAGGAAGCTCATTTCTATCTATGTTAAGGGCAGAGAATGATCTGCATCTGGCTTAACTACCTTGGGCCGAGTGTCTTGGGGTGCCTGTTTCTTTCTCTGGAAGAGAATGCACGAGACCCTAATAAAAAGCCCAAGTGATAAAATACGCCTGTTTCCCATCAAATCAGCCTTCAACAAATCGTCTTCCCCCTCCCCCATCACATCATCACATGCATTATTTAATTTGTTTGAGATGGAGTGCATTTCACAGGATATATAAATCCATGGAAATTTGTTAAGTCTTGACAAGAGTTATTGAATGTTATATTAAGTTTCTCAAATTGGCCAGTGTTGGATGGCTTACAAATTATTCATTAATGCATAACATTAAATACCAATAAATTGCATGGTATAGTTATGAACTATCCTTGAAAGTCATTAAATATGCATATCAGGCAATAAATCTATTCTCTGCTATGAATCTGTTCTGAATCATGGTGAGTTAGGGCTTAGGTGGTGGTGGTAATGGGGGTGGGGCTAGGCCCTCATTGAGTGTCACTAGGACCTCAGTGGGTGCATGGGAAATAGAGGCCAGTTCCTTTCCGTTTCCATCATTCCTGCTGATGAAGTGGGAAGGAGGCTAAATAAGGCAGACCCACTAGGTTTATAATGTTAATCAAAAGAGCAAAAACCTGAAAGCTGGAGACATGTAGGTGACAGTTTCTGCTCCAAAATGGTACGTTCTGGAGTCATCGCCTGTATCACCACCATTTGCCAAGAAAACGGCTGCCATTTATTGAGGGTCCACACTTTTTCAAAAATTAGCTTTTCAAAAATTAACTTTTCAAAAATTAGCTCACTGGATCCTTCCACACACTTGGAAGGTAAGTGCTATTACTCCTGTGACAGTGGTCCAGTAACCTTCCCACGTTACTGCCTGATTCCAAAACTTCTCCTCATTCTATGACCCCCACACTGTCTGTATCCCCGAACCCGCCTCCGTGATAGACCTTTCGAGGCAGAGGGACATTAGCACTCATCTCTCTCTGAGAGCGGCCACAGCAACAGCAATTAGTTGGGGTGCCCAGCCTCAGCTGTCCTGGCTGTTGAAGATGGCTCATGCTAATGGGCTGGGGCTTGGATAGTTCTGTTGTTACATATTTTGGGTTGCATCCAGGGTTGCAATTTAGTCTCATCCCAGATTCCTCCAGTGGCAGGGGACTTACCGCCTACCTAGACCCACTGGCTGACTGCTTGGCTTATTAGAGAGTCTCATCTCTTAACCTGTGCAGGGGGTGAGGGAATTTGTCATTCTCCACATGTATTCTCCAGTTGGCCACCAGAGGGCAGGGTGTCCCTGGGATGGGGGAGACCAGTGGACCCTTGAGGCATGGGTTCTAGGGCTTTCTTTGCTATTGAAAATCTCCATGGTTTCAGGCAGGCCACACCTCCTGGGTTCCGTCTTAGTAAAATGAGGGTGCTGGCCTGGACAACCTCTGCAGTGCACCCCAACCTGGGGAGGTCTTGAGGCTGCTTGTAAAGGGAGTGCCTGTGAGACGAGGTCTCTTGGGGATGCAAAGTCAGAAAACCTCACCAGCTGTGTGATCTTGGGCATGTCAACTGGCCTTTTTTGGATCTGCTTAGCCCTTGGCAGCTGTTCAACATTTTCTGGTCCTGGCCTCGGTGTTGTGGTGGGATGTGCTGGGGAAGACAACCTGCATCCATGGCATGCACGCTCAGCAGGGACCACCTCCTGCATCCACACAGACGGCCTTGGTTCAGTGTAGCCCCCCAGCCCACTGGGGCTCAGGCAGCCAGATGTTTTCTTTCAGGGAGGCCACATCGATATTGGAGGATTGCAAGTAAAATCCTAGGTAGCCTGCTCTGAGAGAGAGAGACAGAGAGAGAGACAGAGAGAGAGAGAGAGAGACAGGTGAGGTAGCCTAGTGATATGGAAGCCACTGAACCACTTCCATGGCTTTGTGACATTCATTCATCCAGAAATGAGACACAGTGGCTGCCTCGTTGTCTTCCTGGATCACGGACTTTGTACTCTTGAACGTGGAGACTGTCTTTCTCACCCTCCTTTGACCATCGTTTGGCACATAGCAGACACCTGGTAACCATGTGTTGTCCAAATGATAGCAGGCCTCCATGCACAGGGAGCCCTAACACCACCCGGGGGGCGCAGAGGGACAGGCACCTGCAGGCGTGTCTGGTTCTCAGGTCCTGTCCTGCAAATGGGGACTGGATGAGCTGCTGTCTGCACGCCTCTGGGTCTCTGGGAGCTGGTCTTCCCGGCGGCAGCTTTCCCTTCATTGAGCTTCCACCATGACATGGGGTCAGATGCCCATGGCAGGGGAAGGAAGGAGGACCCTGCTGGGGTCTTGGGTGGGCTTGTTTACAATCAGTCACTCATTCAACAAATAGACTTTTCTGCTCATGACCCCACTAAACCCTCCCACAACATGGCGGCGGGGTTGGGGGGGGCACTTTTTTTTTTTTTCTTGAGATGGAGTCTTGCTCTGTCACTCAGGCTGGAGTGCAGTGGCGCGATCTCGGCTCACTGCAAGCTCCATCTCCCGGGTTCACGCCATTCTCCTGCCTCAGCCTCCCAAGTTGCTGGGACTACAGGCGCCCGGCATTGCGCCTGGCTAATTTTTTTTTGTATTTTTAGTAGAGACAGGGTTTCACCTTGTTAGCCAGGATGGTCTCGATCTCCTGATCTCGTGATCCGCCCGTCTCGGCCTCCCAAAGTGCTGGGATTACAGGCGTGAGCCACTGCGCGGTGGGCGCTTTTGATACCTCCGTGTTCCCATGAGGGAGGCTTGGAGATTGAGTGAATTGTCCAAGTGGCAGAGCAGAATCTGAATCCAAGTCTCCCTGCAGAATGTGGTGGAGGTGGCCAGGCCTAAGCAGACACAGTGTGACTCGGCCTTGCCGTCAGCTGGGCTGGGCTGGGATTTGAATTCTGGCCTCCCAGCCCCCTGCCAGTGCTGCTGTAATGGGGCTTTGTTTCCCCTTTAATTGAAAATCTCACTGGGACAGATGTCTCCATTTCCTCCAGCCCACAGAGGAGTCACACAGATCCGCGAGACCACACGCATTGTGCAGTGGCGTGGGCCTCAGCAGAGGTGTAATTTTCCTTCTTTCAGCCGTGTGCCCAGGGCAGGCGGTGGGCGAGGGCATGGAAACTCTCGCAGTGGGGAAGCACATGGCTCTGGCTAGCTGGGAGGACCAAAGGCGGCTCTTGGCTGTTGTTTGCTTTGTAGGGCAGTGCACCTGCACCTGCCTTTAGGCACGCTGGGGAGGACCCTGGACTTGTTTTCATTGGTGGGCAGCAGCTGGCCTCAATGCACTGTGTTCTTTGCTTGGAGAAGTCGCTCGAAGCCTCCTGAAGGCTGGGTGATGGGGGAGCAGCCTGGGATGGCGCCACCCACACTCCCCCTGCCGGGGCAGCCAAGGGATCGTTGGCTGCAGGAGGGTGCTAGTTCCTCTCAGGTTCCCTGTTGCTATCAACACAACTGCCAGGGCTTTGTCTGGGTCCTGCAAGTACTGGGAGCATCAGGGCAGCAAGGACTGTGTTCCGGAGAGAGAAACCGAGGCCTCTAGGAGAGATAGGCAGTTCCCGAAGGTCACCTGCCAGCAAGGGGCAGAGCTGGGATTTGAACCCAGATGTTCTTTTTTAAAAAAAGCTTGGTAAAATATACATCACATGAGATTCATCATTTTAACCATTTGTAAGTGTACAGTTCAATGGCATTAAGCACTTCCATGTTGTCATGCAAGCATCATCACCATCCGTCTCCAGAACCTTTTCACCTTCCCCTGCTGAAATCTGCACCTGCTGAACACCAACTGCCATCCCCCAGGAGCCCAGGAGTTCCCACCTCGAGCTCTGTGCGCTTCCTTCACTACTTGCCACAATGGCATCTTTTTCTATGGAAGCACCTCCTGGAGAAGAAGGAGAACCTCACTGGGGTAACTTTTCTTGGCAGGAGGGAGAGGGTGAGAATGAAGACAAATATGAGAGAGTTTTCCAGGTGGCCTGAGTGTTTGTTAATCCAGCCCCTCACTGTCACGTCTTCCCCACCAAGCTGGGAGTGGGGATGAAATAAAAAATTACTTTTCCTGCAAAAAGATACGGCTCAGTATGTGGCTGAGCTGCCTGGGAACTAGAGTCTGGCAGGGTCCGTGGTCCAGGCTTAGGATTGGTCAGGGAGACGGTAGCCTTTCTGGGGAGCATCTGCCTCCCTCTGAGCAGGTGGTTTCAATTCTGTTGCCCTCACCTGGTTTGGAAGGAAACTCAGGAGAGAATTAGCTGGCACTGGTCTTACTGTGACTGTGGCCAAGGTGCTCTTCACCTGTCTTCCCACCAGGCACAGGCCCTCTCAGGTGCAGCATATTTTACTCTAATTCCCAGCTTATTCACTAAAGCCAGAAATGCCCAGCGCCCTGTTCGCTTACAGCTAACATGTGGGAGCCCACCAGCATCTGCTGAGCCCAGCAAGCTGCCAAGTACCTCCTGGGGTACTTACTCTTCCTCCCCCACCATCTCCTCACAGAGCCAACTGAGAGAGAATGACAAGAGATCACTGGACCAATGGAAAAATACATATTTGAACTAGCTTTATCATTCATTTCCTGTGTGATCTTAAGCAAATGGCTTAGCCTCTCTGGACTTTAATTTCCCACTTGTAAAAAAAAAAACTGGAATGATAATAACATCCAGAAAAATGAAGTCATTTAGAAAGTATCTATGCACTGTGCTAACAAGAAGCAGACACTCAAGAAATAGCAATAGTGGACAGGTGCGGTGGCTCACGCCTGTAATTCCAGCACTTTGAGAGGGTGAAGTGGGTGGATTGCTTGAGCTCATGAGTTCAAGACCAGCCTGGGCAACATGGTGAAACCCCGTTTCTACGACAAAAAACACAAAAAATTATCTGGGCGTGGTGGCATGCGCCTGTAGTCCCAGCTACTTGGGAGGCTGAGGTGGAGGATCATTTGAGCCCCAGAGGTGGAGGTTGTGCAGTGAGCTGAGAGGGTGCCACTGCACTCCAGCCTGGGCAACAGAGACTTTTAAAAAAAAGAAAGAGAGAAAGAGAGAAAGAAAGAAAGATCAGTAGCCTTATGCTTTCCCTGAGCATCAGTTTTCTTATGTATAAAACGGGGATAAAATAGGTTTCAGAGGGTGGTTGGGAAGATTGAATGAAAGAATTTATGGGAAAGACTGGCTGGTGCAGACGGAGCTCTCAGATAATATCACTCTCTCCTTACTTCTCAGGTCGGGGTCCAGGGGCCAGGGAACCCATGGAACCCATGGAACCCATTTAGGGGAACCCCTTGCAGGTTTTCAGGGCAGTGGGCATTTTGATGACTGACCTTGGAGGAATGGCCAGTGTGGCATTTTCTCTCTGTCCAACTAAGACACTGGGACATATATGACCCATTAGTGATGGGTTATTTTAAATTCTCAGCTCATAACATGGGCCAAGCTCACTCTTTCAAAATAGATGTTTCATCAATTCCTGTTAATTAAAACTCTAGTCGTATAATGCATGTTCTCAGGGAACATTCTGAATCATCTTCAATAATACTCCACTCTTGAAGAGGCTGATCGTAAGGCTCGTCTATCAAGAAACCAGAAACAGCAAACTCCTACTGAATGGGCAAACTAAATGTCCCAAACACCATGAACAGTTCGTGAATGGTCCTCCCAGAGGCAGGCCAGGCTTTCCCTTACAACCTGTGCACGGGACTCTTGGTATAGCTCTTTAAAAAAATGTTTTCATTATGGTAAAATATACATAGTATAAAATGGACCATTTTAACCGATTTTAAGTGTGCAGTTCTGTGGCATTAAGTACATCCACACTGTTGTGTAATCATCACCACCGTCCATCTCCAGATGTCTTATTATCTTGCAAAACTGAAATTCTGTACCCACTAAACAATGACTCCCCAGTCCCCACTTTTCCCCAGCCCCTGGCAAGCCTGTTCTACTTTGTCTGTGAATGTGACTCCTCTGAATAGCTCACATAAGTGGGATCATACAGTATTCGTCCTTTTGTGACTGGCTTATTTCACTCAGCATGATGTCCTCAAGGTCTGCCCATGTTGTAGCTCATGTCAGAAATCCCTCCTTTTAATGTGCAATACGATTGCATGATAAGGATTTTGCTCAGCCATCCATTCTTCGGTCGGGAGTACCCATTAGCAAGCTTGTTCGTTCCTGGCTTGCTGACTCATCCCAAGACCATACACTGATAAGCAGCAGCCTTTGGAGTTTACAGAATGCTTGCACATATCTGTCCTTTCCATCTTGAATCAGCTCAGCAGGAAAGAATTGGTAATTGCCAATGGTCAGTAATTGGCAAAGCCGACACTCAAACACTGGTCTGACATCAAACCCCGAATTTCATGTTGTTTTTTTCCTAGAAAGCTCTGTTCTGTTTAGGCTGGGCTGATAATCAAAATAGAACCTAGAGTCAAATCAAAAACGAGGTCACCCCGAGGCCCCAGCTGGGCCCGGATGAACCCCCAAGCAGTCGGGGTCGGAAGGCACTCAGGGTGTTCCAGCCAGAGGCGATTGGCACTCGGAACAGAAATATTTAACAACAGGTCCGAGATACTGATGCATTCAACTGAATGTCACTTCTGGGGTTAGGGTCCAGTGGGATTGATCAGAGGTGGAGGGAAAGAGCTGTGGCAAGGAGAAGAGACTGAAAAATCCATTTTTGGAAATCAACAATAAATTTGACCCCAAGAAAAATTTCCTTTATTGTATATGACACCTACTGTAACAAGCAACACACATTATCTGAATGGGTGAGTTCCTCATTCCCACAGTGGACTCCATGGTGGCCCAAGATCTGAGCAAGAGGATGAGGTGGTGGGTGGCCAGCGTCCCCTGCCTCCTTCGTGTGCGGAGCCCACATCCCTCCTCTCTTTGGGACTTTAGTGTCCCCATTGGCAAGAGGGGATATTTTCATGGTCCTGAGAAAATAGTACAAAAAGTGAAGGTAGTTAGGACCGCTGGGCAGGGCCAAACCACTGATTGGCCTTAGGTAAGTTGCTCAACTTCTCTGGGCCTAAGTTTCTTCCCCTAGAGGAAGGGTTGATCTCCTTTAGTTTTCATGTTCTGTGATCCCTCTGGAATATTGATCCCTACTCAACTCCAAAGTGTATGGAGGCTGCTCGTAATTTTATTTTTTTATTTCAAATTAAATTAAATTAAATTAAATTAATTAATTAATTTTCGAGATGGAGTCTCACTCTGTCACCCAGGCTGGAGTGCAGTGGTGCGATCTTGGCTCACTGCAAGCTCCGCCTCCTGGGTTCACGCCATTCTCCTGCCTCAGCCTCCCGAGTAGCTGCGACTACAGGTGCCCACCACCACACCTGGCTAATTTTTTTGTATTTTTAGTAGAGATGGGGTTTCGCCGTGTTAGCCAGGATGATCTCGATCTCCTGACCTCGTGATCCGCCCACCTCGGCCTCCCAAAGTGCTGGGATTACAGGCGTGAGCCACCGTGCCCGGCGCTGCTTGTAATTTTAAAACACACAAAAACAGGAAACTGAAAAGAATACAGAATTTTTAAAAACCCCAAGCAGAAGAGGTCAAAGAATAGACACGCCAGGTTCCTAAGTTGAATGTGACTGCAGTTGAACACTCAGTTTATTTCTGAGCTTCCTGGCAGCTGAGACAAAAAGGGAAACATGTTATATTTTCTGATAAAAGGGTGCTTCAGATTCTCCTTAGGAGAGAGACCTCTTCCTGGCACTGGAATCTATTACAGTCTTCATATCAAAGGCAGAAAAAACAATGTCTGGCTGAAATTTTGTTAATGATACAGAGCTTTTTTTTTTTTTTTTTTTTAAGGATCCTTTTCATTTTGCTCCTTTATAAAATCTAAGGGCAAAAATATTACATTTTATCCCAGTAAAGGTAGTTCTCTAGTTAAAATAATTTAGTCTATGTATGTTACAGACAAAACTGAGGCCCAATAAATGCTTAATGAATTAACAATCCACCCTGATGAGGAAAAACACTGAGAATCACAGGAATGAACAGTTGAGACACTGTGTCTTGCAAAGGAAGACATCTCAATGTCTTCCTCATTGAGATCAGACATCTCAATGAGGCTGGGGCATTTCTGGGCTGTGACAGTTTCATGTGCAGATCCTCCAAGGAGTGCTTGTTGTGTTATTGAGACTTTGTGTCTTGGTGCTTAGGACAGTGCCAGTCACATGGTGGAGAATAAATATTCACAGTATCATATGTTAGGTGCCAGACACAGTGAATTAAGATCAGAAAGGATCCAAGAAAATGTTTGGTCCAGTGCCCTCACTGGACAGATGAAGATGCAGAGGGCTGTTGCGACCTCAGTACCCATCCCCTAGGCCACCACTCTGCCAAGACCTGGTACCCTGTACTCTTGGATGGCAGATATGTCTGTACAGTTGAAGAACTGGGTCTGTCTTCCCTCACCTCCAGAGAACGCATGCAAAGGTGTGGTGATGCACTGAGTTATGGGGTCCCGGAGCACAGAGAGCAGCCAGAGGCATCTGACCAGAGCCCAACAGCCCACTCCTGTGAGAGGTGACAGCCCAGTGAAATCGTTCACAAGTGCCACCCATCTGTGGCAAGCATTTGGGGCTCCGACTTATCACCTGAGCAGGGTGAACTTGGCAGGCTCTGTGGGCCTCTGGGGTCAGCATGGGGTTTCGGTAGAGACCCCACATGGGAGCTTAGAGGAGCATTTGCCTATTCCTCACATGGGTGAGAGGCGGGACGGCAGCATATCCCATCTTCGGGCTGCACTGCAAATAAACCACCCCAGGCAGGTAGGCGTCAGGCTTGGCAGTAAGCTTTCTTGGGACATCAGCTTCTTCCATATACTGTGGCCTCCTGGCTAGGGGCAGGGCTGCAGCCTCGAGCTCAGCCCCAATGGGTGGGGGGCTCCTGTTTCCATCTTTCATGTTCAGTCCTTGTTAAAGAACGTTACTCAGTGTTTGTCTCTAGGCTGTGCTCCAACAGTTCCTCTGGCCTTTCAGGATGACTGTCCCGCCAGCCCGTGATTCTGTTTTAGGTCTTCCTTTGGGCTTACTCCGCATTCTCTTGATTTCCCCTTAAGCTGTGTGTTCTGGCCAGGGATGCCTGCACAGGACACGTACCTACATTTCCCATGTCCTGTTGGCTCACAGGGAGATCTTGTATCTACTAATGTGTAGAATCAAATCCATCATCTTTAATTAAATCTATTCCTGGACAGTCCTTTTCCCGGAGTTCCTTTGGATACCACTGGGTGACATCCTCAACCAGATCTAACTTGATCTGAGACCATTGGAGCATAATTTCTAAGAGTCTGGGCAGCCTCCAAAGCAACACGGTGGGTGGCAAGCTGGCAGTTTATGGGTGTGGTGGAGAGTTTCAGGAACCACGCATCTAAGTTGGAGTTTCTCAAAGTGGCAGCTAAGATCACCTGCTTCAGGATCCCTGCAGTGCTTGTAAAAAATACCAGTTCTCAGGCTCAACCTCTGACCCAGGAAATAAGAATTTCTAGGGGTGGTTTTTGACAATCAGGATTTTTGTCACACAAGACTGTGATTCTGGCGCACTCAAGTTTAGGACCCTCTGCTCCAGTTTCCTAAGGAAATTTCTGACAATTTTAATTCTTATTTTGCCACTTCTTGAACTTTAACTTTTAGGTGGAAAATAGGCCTTCATTTAACATACTAAATTGGAAGTTAGGAATAAAAGGATAGCCACTCCTGTTACTGAGAGGACAGACTGCTGAAGCGGCTGTCAGCTGTTCAGAGCAGGCAGGTGGCTCCCCAGCCCCAGAGCCCCTGGACTGCCCGAGCCCTGTGCCCAGAAATCTTTCTCATTTTCCTCCTTCTATTTTCCTCTTTCTTCTCTGTTCTTCCTCAAAGTCCCGTATTTTCTTTTCCTTATACTCCTCCAATTCTTTCTCTTTCTCCTCCTGGTGGTTTTATCCGATGGGGTCAGGCAGGAGAGAGGGAATGCTCCTGAGCTGGCAACTGGGGAGAAGGTAATACAGTGGTGGGCAGAGTGTGGGCAAACACCGAGGGCTGGTGTCATCCCCTGGAGCTAGGAACAAACACCCTAGGCCTGGAGGACAGGAGGAGGGAGGGTCACTGCAATCCAGAATGAGTTCTGCAGAGGAGCTCACGACACTGTCTCAACTCAACCGAAGGGGGCCATAGGCCAGCCCTGAGGGCACAAAGCTGGGGAGAGCACCTGGAGGGAAATGGAAGATGCCAGCCCCACAGGGAAGGGAAAGAGACACACATTCTACTGATTCATTTAACTTATTGATTAAGATGCTAAGTTCTCTGTTCTCTAATTTTTTAAATGGGTGAGCCGAGTCCAATCTGCAGAGGCACTTTCCTCTTTGGCAGAGAGAGAAGTGGGGGCAGCTGACAGAGGACGGAGGGGAACCTGGGAGGCCTAGGAGCGGTGGGAGATCTGGTTCAAACACCAGCACAGACCAGACGCGAGGCCGGGAATGGAGAGGCGACTCCCACCTGCCCGAGCTCCAGGATCCAGGGGGACAGACCCTGGGTACCAGGGGGAGCAGCAACAGGCCCCTCGCTCACAGGAAAGGCTGGGGGGTGCTGCAGGGCCTCTGCATGTCCACAGGTGGCCCCTGAACCCAGAGGGCGCCGAGTGAGGGCTGAGGGGCCGAGGTCTCCATCTGGGCTCTGATGGAATCTTCTAGGGCTCTGGGGTTCTGGCCAGTGTGGAGCCGAGGCAGCCTGGAAACTGTCCTCCTGCTCTCTAGCGCATCCTCAGGGTGAGCTCTCTGACTTCAGTGGGCTTGTCCCACCTGCACCCACCAGCTAAGGCCTCACCCCACCTGCCAGGAGCAGGAGCCTCCTGGAAAACAAATGCAGAGACCGGCTCCAGCACGTCGCTGTAGGTCCTTTGCCCTGCTTTCTTGCTGCTGAATGCAGAGGCTGGCACCGGCAAGTTGCTGCAGACCCTCTGCCCTGCTTCCTTGCTGCTCCAGGACAACCCTCCCCACCTCTTGTTACCTTGCCCACTTCCTGTGGTCAGAGCCTGGCCTCCAGCTCCAGGGCTGGGCACTCTGGTGTCAGTCCATTGCCCCAGACCAGGCACCCCACACCCCCCGACCTCTGCCTCAGTGCTGCCTGCACTGTCCACCTGGTCTTGGCTCCTGTACAGCCTCTTTGGGCAGCCCCAGCCTTTCCAGCTCCCACCTCCTGGCATAGCCCCCAATAAACATCAGACTCAGGGGCCAGGCAGTTAAGAAGGGCTAGAGAGAGGGCACTGAGGCTTTCTGGGAGGTGTGGGAGTTTCCCACAGCAGCTTATCACACCCCTACAGTGAAGCAACTCAGGTGTCATCTCACTGGATCTCACAATTGCTGTAGGAGGGATGTGTTGTTGCCTAGTTGACGTAGTGAACCTGTTTCACAGATGAGTAAACGGAGCCCCAGAGAAGATGAATGCTTTTCTCATAGATTGCACTGCCAGTGAGTATGGGCAGGAGGGGTCTCTATATCCGAGGATCACGCACTGTCATGCAGACCCATTACGCAGGGATCTTGTTGGAATGCGGGCTGACTCAGCAGATGCAGGGGTGCAGCCTCTGCGTTGCTAACCAGCTCCCGGAAGTTGCCGGTATCTGCTTCCGAGACCACACTTTGAGTAGTGAGGCTCTAGACCCATGGTTCTCAAGCTTCGTAATTGCCTGGGGAGATTGAAAGACGACTGAGGCTGAGACCTAGCCCCAGAGATCAGAGTGCCACCTGTTCACTGGAAGTGCTCTTCAGGTGATTCTCACAGGTGGCCAAGGTTTAGACCACGGCTTCTCAGACGTCAGTGTGCCGCAGGATCCCCTGGAGGGTTTGTTAAAACCTAGTTTCCTGGGCCCCATCCCCAGAGACCCTATTCTAGAGATCTGAGGGCAGGGCCTGAGAACTTGCATTTTTATTTTTATTTATCTATTTATGTATTTATTTTTGAGACAGAGTCTCACTCTGTGGTCCAGGCTGGAGTGTAGTGGTGCGATCTCAGCTCACTGCAAGCTCCGCCTCCTGGGTTCACGCCATTCTTCTGCCTCAGCCTCCCGAGTAGCTGGGACTACAGGTGCCCGCCACCACGCCAGGCTAATTTTTTTGTATTTTTAGTAGAGACGGGGTTTCACCATGTTAGCTAGGATGGTCTCGATCTCCTGACCTTGTGATCCGCCCGCCTGCCTCAGCCTCCCAAAGTGCTGGGATTACAGGCGTGAGCCACCGTGCCCGGCCTAACTTGCATTTTTAATACATTTCTCGGTGATGCTGATGGTGATGGTACAGGCACTGTGTTCTGAGTGGGAAGGCTGTATACACCAGCGGCTCCCAAGGGTGGTCCATGGACCAGCGGCATCAGCATCACTTGGCAGCTTGTTAGAAATGGAAATTCCTAGGCCCTACCCTCGACATACTGAATGAGAAACTCTGTGTTTCTTAGTCAGTGTTTCAGCAATCCTCCCACTCCAGTAGTCCGGATGTACCCGAGGTTTGAGAACCGCTGCTGTGCACCTGGCACGGTTGCTGTGTTTTAGCAATCCTCCCCCCAACCCAAGTTATCTGGATGTACCCGAGGTTTGAGAACCGCTGCTCTAGGCCTGGCATGGTTGCACCTCAGAAGGATCCCAGCTCAGTCTCCTCAGCCCAGGCTGGAAGGTGAGCTTGGTGCCCTTGAGGAATCCTAGCGTTTGGGAGGTTGAAGGCCGTTTTTTGGTTCCCAGGGGACCAGGTGGCCCACACCTGCTGGGTGTGAGACAGGAATGATGTGGACTCGGCCCGGGCCAGATGAATCATGAGCTCCTCTCCGTTGCGTGAACGGTCGGAAGCAAGAACATCTGTTCAATCGTTCTCACTTTCGTATTTTGTGCGGAATAAGAGTTAAACTGCCAAATCCCGTCAGACAGCCGTCTGTTGCCCCGGTAACACCCTGCAGCTGCCGGAAAGAGAGAGATGGCGCTTCCGGGCACCAAGCCTTCATTCTCCCAAGTCTCAAGCGAGCTGTTTGGTGCCTTGGTTTTCTGTCTGGAGAGAGGGGAATCGGGAACCCGTCCCACAGGCCCCTTGCGTGCCTTAGCAGCTCATGTACGATGAGTATGTACCGAGAATGTTCTTGTGTTCCTCCTCCCTGCATTTATGCAGCAAAATGTTCTCTGCCCAGGAGGTGCCATGCTAGGTGCAGCGGTCAACAGCAAACCAGGCAGACAGCTGCCTCTAGGCTGTGTCTTGAGTGGGAAAGTCTCTGGGGCCCCCAGATCCCTGGGGGACCGTGGTGCTCGGCTGAGCCTTCCACCATTGCTCCCGCATCTCTGTAGTGAGAGGATCCAGGGCACGTGCCCTGCTTGCATCCATGCCCACAGGGCTGATGTGCTTGCCAGAGCTCAAATGAGCCGAACTGGGAAGGAAATGGGCTTTCTCAGAACTGGCAAGGAAGGACTTAAGAAGGACGTGTGTCCACAGGACCCAGGGGACCCGCCATCCATGAGGCCAGAGCTTGCTGGTGTTCAGGTTCTGGGGCCTTGGCAATATGGTTTCCTAAGCTGAGAGCCCAACAAGCAGGCTTGTGGTCCAATCCAGTTGGTGGCCCTTGGCCTGTCCCTTTAAGAGAGGAAAGGGAAGGCGACGTAAAGGGGAGGGTTGGATCCCTAGTGGAGGAAGCCTCTAAACACCCCTGCACGGGGTTGTGGATTCTGTTTTTAGCAGGGCCCTGGAGTGCTGGCCAGGGAAACTAAGTCCGAATGCAGTTCTCACAGACGTGGGCTATGTCAGGGGAAGGGGCTTTAGAGGATGCTGCAGGTTTAAGCCCAGGACTCATTCCCTGTGCAGTGAGAGCAGGTCTGGCAGTGAGAGTGGGCCCAGCTGCAGCTGCTGGGGAAATCAAGGGACGAGGGGCCCCTGCCCTGACCAGGTGACTCCAGGGTGGGCAGGCAAGATCCTGCGGGTGAGGTCATGTAACTCTGCCGGGAGCGGCAGGGACAGGCAGGTGCTGATTGTTGGGAGGACCTCAGGGGGCAGCTTCATTTTTATTTTCAAGACCAGGATGTTGTCCAAATGCCCCGTGAAGGTTGAGATGCCATTTTTTGCTGACTGAAGTGACCCCAGTATGCTCTGGGTGAATTGGGCTCCCCTTGGAGAATGATGTGTGTCATGGTTGTTTCAGGTGCTGAATGTGGGAAATCTGGGTTCCTGCCACTGAGGAACATCACTCATGAGTGGTTCGGAGCCTCCAGGTCTAAGCTCCGGCCCGAAGAAGGCTCCATGTCATCAGGACAGCCCCGAGGGGTTCAACCAGCTTCGTTTTGCAAAACTGAGCAGACAGGTGTCCTAGAAGCCCCAGGGAAGCGTGGGGCTGTTGGGTTTTTAGAACCAACCATTCATTTCTCCCACAACCACAGTCCAATCAAGGTGTTCCCCCAGGATACAGGAGAAGCTGAGGCAGCCCCTGCCCTGGGGAGGTAGGTCAGGGGAGTAAACGCAAGACAGGACCCCAGGAGAAGATTCTCAGAGCTGAACAGCCCATTTGAGGCACAAGATCTTGAGTGGTAGGTACCCTGTGTTGGTGGCCCAGGGCTGAGAGGCTGATGTGCAGTCCCTGCCACCACCCTCTGCGGTAGGGATTATGTTGCCCATTTTATAGACTTAGAAATGAAGGCTCAGGGCGGTGAATTAACTTGCCTATTGGCACTCAGCTGTGAGCTGGGATTTGAATCCAGGACTGACCCCAGTTCACGCAGTGTTCACATCATTCATTCGTTCAGCAACTACTTAGGAAGGGCCTTCTTGTCTGGGTACCTGGAATCTCAGCACTTTGGGAGGCTGAGGTGGGAGGATTGCTTGAATCCATGGGTTCAAGACCAGCCTGAGAAGCTTAGGAAGAGCCTGTCTCTACAAAACAATTAAAATTAGCCAGGCATGACGGCATTTGCCTGTGGTCCCAGCTACAGGTTGGGAGGCTGAGGTGGGAGGATTGCTTGAGCCTGGGAGGTCGAGGCTGCAGTGCTCCATGATCATACCGTGGCGCTCCAGCCTGGATGACAGAGTGAGACTCGATCTCAAAAAAAAAAAGAGGAAGGGTCTTCTTTGTTTCAGGCCCTGTTTGAGGCACTGTGGATTCACTCTGAGCAAAAATTCCTGCCCATATTGTCTGGTCATCCCAGTGACAGCAGGAAGACTGGAGGCAGGTATCGAAGCAAAGCCGTGTCTAGGGATATCCGTGGAAATGCCTATGGAAAAAAGTACAGCAGATAAGGGGAGGTGGAACATTTGGGGCAGGGCTGCTCTTTTAAACAGGGTGGTCGAGAAAGGCCTCACTGATACACTGACGTTTGAACAGAGGGGATTGCCAGTGCAAAGGCCCTGAGGCAGAGCAGGTCAGAGCCGACAGCTGCCGGTGTGGCTGCAGCCACATGAGCAGCAGTTGGTGGTGGAGAAGGCCAGCGGGGAAGTGGGGCCTGTGTCAAGACTGTGGCTTGGACTCTGAACTGGCTGCCCCTGGAAGGGCTGAGAGAGGAGAAGCGGGATGTTCTTGGTCTGGTGCTGTTGGGCGTTCAGTCTGCTGACTGCAGGGGTGCCGGGCAGGAGCCAGGGAACCAGAAATGATCGAAGGACAGGCTCAAAAGATAGTCACTATTTAGAGATTCAAACAGGGGCCACAACTGGGATCCTATCCGGCTTCAAAAACAGATGAACCAGGCCAGGTGTGGTGGCTCATGCCTGTAATCTCAGCACTTTGGGAGGCCGAGGTGGGTGGATTACCTGAGGTCAGGAGTTCGAGACCAGCCTGACCAATATGGTGAGACCCCATCTTTACTAAAAATAAAATTAGCCAGGTGTGGTGGCGGGGGCCTGTAATCCCAGCTACTTGGGAGGCTGAGGCAGGAGAATTGCTTGAACCTGGGAGACAGAGGTTGCAATGAGCTGAGATCACGCCATTGCACTCCAGGCTGGACAACAGAGGGAGAATCTGTCTCAAAAACAAAACAAAACAAAACCCAAAAACCAGATGAACCAGAATATCAAACTAAACATGGAACAGAGAAGATAAGCAACATTGAACCAAGTTCCAAAAGTTGGAACTTCCTTACAAGTTCCAAAAGATGTAAGACATCGTAAATAAACAAAAATACATTTGAGCCTTCTAGCGGAAATCCTCCCTAGGCTGCAGCCCCGGGAAGAAGGAAGTCAAGTCCTACCTCTCAGAGCACCAGGGGACCTCCCTCTTGGGGTTCACTGCAGCCTGACTCCCAGCCCAGCATGGCAAATGGGGACTACAAGTCAGGGGCTTCAGAAATGTGGCACGATGGTGTCCCCCAAAGCTGGTTAGGGAACAGAGTTGTACTATGTGACTTGATAGCACCTCTATTGTATGATAATATTATGTTTTGGGGTTTTAGGGGAAGCATTTAAACCTACTTATGGTTTGCATTTTCTTACTTCTTTAAAAAGATTGAAAATAAGTCCCCTCTGTGCTTCTAGGAGGGGCCATTTCCTCCCACTCTGTCGCCCCCGCGGAAAGTCATGATTAGGCCAACACATTTTTCATTGTACTTCAAAGAATAATGCACAGTAAGATCAGCATTTTAAGTGGAGAGGGTGCTTTCATGCCCTTCCCCCAAATAAAAGGGATAGCTTTTACTCTCAGAAAGGTGGTGTATAATAGCTATGCGTTTGTGTTGGATGAATACTAAATGCCCATGTTATTGTCAATGAAACAATGATTCTTGGGCCTCTCAGGTGGTGGAAGGACCAGCCACTCTCACTGGGCTCCCTTCCTCCTGGCAGCGTTCCCCTCGGAAGGCAGGTTCACTCCTGCCTGGCATAAGAACTGGACAACTGTGGGCAAATGAAGCGATGGAGGCTGCATGTTAAAAAGCTAAAAGGAGCAAACCAGAGTTCAGAATCTCGTTTTTCCAGCTCGCTGGGCTGCAGTTGCCTGCCTCTCAGACCGTGCACAGTGTTGCCAGCAAGCTGGAGGTGTGCTGGGTCTGTGTGTGCCACCCATGTGGGTGGGACCACATGAAGGAGCTTCTGCCCAAAAAGATAGTCCTGAATTTCTCTTTGGGTTTCTTCATGTACTCATCAAGTGTGGACTGTGTGTTCACTCTGAGCCAAGGCTGGGCCTGAGTTCTGGCTTTCAGTGATTCCACCCCGACTCCTATTTCCCCAGCCGCCCCTAGCCAGCCTCTGAGGATGCCAGGCCCAAGCTCTGCCCAAAAGGCATTCTGCAGCATTGTCAGTGTCTCTGGACTCACAGCTCCCACTGTCACTCAAGCCGCCACCTCCTCTTGTCTGGAATGTTGCCAGTCAGCAACTGGCTGCCACATGGCCTCCAGCGTCCCGGCTGGTGGGCACACTAGAGCCGGAGGGATCTTCTTAATTGGTAAATTGGATCTTGCAGCTTCACTGTTTAAATCTTTTCAGTGGCTTCCCTTTGTACTTAGAAAAAAATGCAACTTCTTCTGCTGGGATTCATCCGCTCACAGCCTTCCCCTCCCCCCTCACTCTGCCTCATGCTCTGTCCCTGCCTGCCATGCCTCCGATACTCACCTTTTGTACCCCAGCACCCGTGCCGTCTGCCCCTCGATCTTTGCCTGGCTGATTCCTCCTCACTCAGTGTTCAGGACAAATGCCCCTGGCCCTACCCCATCTAGCAAGTCTAGCCCTGTCTTCCATGTTTCATTCATGGCTCTTATTGTTTGTTTACTTGTGTGCTGTTGACTTTTAACTCTCTCAGTCCCCACTGGAATGCAAGCGATCTCCCAAGCTCCTAGAATTGTTCCTGCCTCTTCACAGGCCCTTACGCTGTGTGTGCTGCAGGAGTGAAAGGGTGATTAGATGAGGGAGTGAAAGGGAATGATACCTCCTGCCTTGGGACTGTGAGGCGCTGGCCTTGGTCTCAGACCTAAGGTTCTGATTCTCAGATTCTCCGTGACCCTGGACAAATCCTTTGTCCCAAAGCCTCAGTTTCCTTATCTGTAAATTGAGAATGATGCCCCTGTGGCTGGGCTGTGTTGAGGATCAAATAAGATAACTATGCAGAAGTGGCAGACAGCTGACCTAGAGTGGAAATTCGATGAGTTTTCATTTCTTCCTTTCTTGTTGAGGCGTGTGAATATTCCCTGATCAAAGGAAAGGCCTCCGTCTCTCTTACTTTAATCATTTCCCTCCCCCGGCCTTCAGAGTAAGCATGCATCTTGACCAGGAGACTGGGGCAGTCATCTGCCAGGGTAATGCTATGACCGTGCCTGATATTTATGGGTTAACGGGCTTGATAGTTCCCTTGACATCCTGAAGTAGACTGTACCTCTGCTGTTCCTGACCCGCCTGCTATACCTGCACCCACCTGCTATACCTGCACCTACCTGCTATACCTGCACCCACCTGCTATACCTGCACCCACCTGCTGTACCTGCACCTGCCTGCTATACCTGCGCTCACCTGCTGTATCTGAACTAACTGCCTAGGAAAAGACCTCTATATGTTTTCCTGATTGGAAGAGATCTTTAATGGGGCAGGTTGAAGACTGAGTCATGGACAAGGCCAGAACTAGGGTGAGACACACAAGGTGCCAGGGTGCAAATTTTAAGGAGGCTCCCTCTCACCTTCAGGCTTTTGCAATCCCAGGAGCAACCCCTGAGTGTGAGTGCTGCCTTAAATCCTGCACTCTGGGCATTTCATTGCCTCACCGTAGTTCCAGCCCTGGTCACAGAAACTCATGTTTGGAAGGAGAACCACTTCCCACCCATTCTCAGACTCCTCCCAGAGGGTTCCTGCCATTGGAACACCAGAGGAAAGGGCGCAAGGTGGTGTCTGTTCTGAGAGGATTGTTCCTCTGTCTTTTCCAATACTGGATGCCCTGGACAGAATGTTTGTGTCCTGTGAAATTCATATATTGAAGGGTAACCCACAGTGGGATGGTATTAGGTGGGGCCTTTGGGAAATCATGGGTTTACATGAGGTCATGAAGGTGGGGCCTCAGCAATGGATTAGTGTCCTTATAAGAAGACGAGGAGACACCAGCAAGCTTGTTCCCTCTCTCCACCACGTGAGGACACAGCAAGAAGGTGGCTGTCTGCAAGTAGGAAGAGAGCCCTCACCAGGAACCAAATCCACTGGCACCTTCATCTCAGACTTCCCAGACTCCAGAATTGTGAGAAATAAATATCCAGTGTTTAAGCCACCCAGGGGTATTTTGTTATAGCAACCAGAGCTGATTAAGATACTGGCCAAAACCAGTCTCCCTATAACATCTACCCATTTCTCCTATGCCCAGAGGTGGTCTCTGTGACCACCCGTGGGTCACAGAGAACCAGTGTCCCTTTCTACATGGCAAGCCGAGGGGACCCAGTTCCTCTCCCACTTCTGTGGTCTCCAGGCCAGGCCTCACCATAGAGTGGGGAGGGAGGGACACTGGAGAGATCCGGTGACCAGGAGAAGTTGTTCAGTGGAAGCCGCGTGAACTGTCATTATCTATGCATGAGCTCAGTCCAGGGACCCCCAAAGCGAGCCAACACCCAAAGTGACCCAGGAGAGGTGGTCACAACTCAGAGTGTCAGCGTCACACTCTGGTTACAGAAGCCCTGCAGGGTTTCCCCCGGTCTGTGGGCAGATTAGGCCCTGTTCTCAGGCTTGATGCCTTCCTGTTGAAATGCAGCTGTAGCTTTTGCACAAAAGGTGAGACCCGCTGTCACCATAAAGCATCCAGGCCTTGCTGCTGCTCCCTCAGAGCTGGATAATGACTGTGATGACAATAATAGTTCCTAAGGCTTCTGTTCTGTTTCCTCTCTGCAGAAGTTCTGGAAGCTAAGTTGTACTTTCTCATCCAGTGATGAGCCCATCGTTTCTCTGTAGGACAGAGAAGGAGGAGTGAGTTGCTCCATTTTACAGTTGAGAAACTGCAGGCAAAAATGGCCACTGCCTCCATCAGTGGGCGGCCCAGGCTGAGTCCAGGCTCCTGCCTGTGTCTTCCTCTGTAAAAGGGCAATATTGGCTCCTGTGGCGATCACACCCATTTCTACCCTGTCTTTTCTGACTTCTTTCCCTCATGGGTGCTGGCATGCCATGTCCCGGGTGATGAAAGCCTCCCAAACCACTAGCCTTGCCAGTGATATCCAGCTCTCAGGATGACCCCTTCCCTGAGTAGCTGGATGTGGGCCCTCCTGGGAGAATGGCAGCACCAACTGGGCAGCCCATTGTCACTATTGATTTCACCAAATGAAGCACAGTGAAAACGAAGATGAACATTCTAATCCCATAATCGCATTAGTGCCGGCTCTAAAGAGTCACAGGCCCCCCAAGCCCCAGCACTCGGGCCTCTGTTTCCCAGGCTCTTCACAGATGGCACACAGAGAACGTTCCTTCTCCAGATGACTTGGCTTGGTTGCCGTCCAAACGGGAACTTGCACCTCATGGAAGGGCTGGCAGAGTCCATTTGAAGACTATTTTGAGATTCAGGGATTAGGTAAACAGCAATGAGCACTGTTCAGATTTTCCAGTCTGACACAGTGAGGGAAACTGAGGCCCAGAGAGGGCAAGTGACTTACTCAAGATCACACAACACAAATGTAGGCCAAGCCACTTTCCAGATCACGTGGGTTTCTTTTTTCTTTCAGTTCAGTAGATTTAGAAAGTACCAAAGTTTAATTACAAATCTAACTATAGTACACCAAGGTTTTTTTTTTTAACACTTTGATTCAGTTTTTAAAAAATCACATTGGGGATCATTTTTAGATTCGATATCGTTGTTGGATCCTAACTTGGTTTAGTTCAAGTTTCTGGACCCAAACCAACATGATCTGTGTGGATTTCCCCACTCCCCAGTTTCGCTTGTTCTGAGGAGGGATGGAGAGGCCCATCCTGGGATGAGGAGAGGCCCCCCCATTGGTGAGCCCCATTCCTCACTCCTGGATGGCCAGGAGGGATGGGGCCATGCTGCCCAGAGTGAGACTGGGCATCAGCGGCTCTTGGCAGGCGGAAGCTCCATCTGCCCTGCAGTCTTCTCTCATTTTCCTTCCTGTTCGTGACTGCGCCATCAGCATCCCAGGGTCTGCCTATCTGTCTCCTGGGAGCCTGCAAGACATTGATGTATCATCCCCAGTCACTGCATCCTGTCATTGCTGAGGGAGCAGGTGGGGAGAGGGGCACATCATGGGCCACAAGAGGCTCCCTGAGCTCTGTGGACCCCAGGGAGTAGAAGGGTCTGAAGGAAGGGAATGGAGTGTTCCAATGGGGACACGCCTGGAGTAGACTGTACTTGCACCCACCTGCTGTGCCTGAATCCGTTGCCTAGGAAAAGGCCTTTCTGTGCTTTCCTGATTGGAACACAGCTTGGATGGGGCAGGTTGAAGACTGAGTTATGGCTGGGCAAGGTGGCTCCCGCCTGGAATCCCAGCATTTCAGGAGGCCGAAGCTGGTGGATGATCTGAGGTCAGGAGTTCAAAAACAGCCTGGTCCACATGGTGAAACCCAATCTGTACTAAAAATACAAAAATTAAACGGGCGTGGTGGCACGTGCCTGTAATCCCAGCTACTCGGGAGGCTGAAGCCAGAGAATTGCTTGAACCCAGGAGGCAGAGGTTGTAGCAAGCCAAGATCACACCACTGCACTCAAGCCTGGGTGACACAGCAAGAGTCCATCTCAAAAAAAAGAAAAAAATACTGAGTTATGGACAAGGCCAGGACTAGGGTAAGAAAAGCAAGATGCCAGGGTACACATTTTAAGGAAGCTCTCACGTTTAGGCTTTTGAAGCCCAGAATAGGAGAGAGGTCTTACCTGTATCTGAGAAGCTGAAGACAGATTAATCCCAGTTTCTAGTTCAATCCCTTCTGTCCTCACTGGCCACAGCAGAGGTGCAAAGGGGCAGCCGGTCACTGTGCTATGATTATTGGCTCCAGCCCTTTGAAACCATTGGCGCGATGCTTCCCTTTGACATCTGCTGTTCTCCTAAAGGCAATGATGATGCTGGTGCTCTCGGAAAGCCCCATGAGGGCTGTGGACTCCTGACTCCTGGAGTTGGCCCTGAGCTGTCTTTCCAGTGGTATCTGAGTGCCATGCTTAGAGCTGTCCTCTCTGTCGATAATTGGCTGAGCTCCCAAGTTGAGGCCTGGGCCCTTCATCCTCTCCAGCCTCAGGGAAACTCTTGGCCTTCTTGGGGAACCTCCCTAAGGGGTAGGTGCAGTGCCTGCTTTGTATGGGGTGTTGGGCAGATCCTGAAGATGGGTCTCCAGGGCCCAGGGATAGACGCCTGGCAAGCCACTAGTGTCCACCCCCACCGTCCATCCCGGGGCGCCTTTCAGATGGGCAGAAAGTAAAGGAAATGAAATGACCGTGATGACAACCGGAGTGAGGGAGGCCACAGAGGAAGGCTCTGCACATTCACTTTTGAGGATCAGCCCTAGAAAACTGTAAGAGGAAGAGAGGGTCCCAGCTCCTTTCTGCCTACTTCCTCCTGGCAGCACTGGCCCCCAGGAGAGGACCTGTGAGGGGGAGCAGCAAGGTGGCCGGAGAAACGAAGGCCAGGGAGCCAGGAGCACTGGGCAGGCACATCCCTCTCAGGGCTCAGCCTTCTTCCTTTGTAAAGGGAAGAGCTGGGTTCCTGCCCATTCTTCTCCATCTTTCTGTTGTCGTGCCCTCACCCTCTCACCCAGCAGCCACTCAGGGCCCTGAAGCCCGGGGCAACAAGGAATCGCCCCATGGCCACAGCTTCCCTCTCAGCATTTTGTCAAGGCAACATGACATTGAAATAAATACCCAGGGCTGCATGGGAAGAGGAAGTGTGCAGTGTGGGCCTGGATCTCATCCTACCTCTGTTACAGTGAGCCTCAGACAAGTTTCTCTACATCCCAACTTCTTCTCTAGAAAGGGGAAACTCAGGCTAGCTCATTCCCATGTTTCTGGCATCTCTGTGGGTGTCTGGCAGGGGAAACAGAACCACATAGCTTGGGTTCACCTCCCAGCTCTGCTGTCTACTACTTGTGTGACCTTAGGCAAACTACTTGCCTCAGTTTCTTCATCTGTAAAATGGGACTATGAAGAATAATGTTACATGAGTTAATACATACGACACACTTAGACCCATATCTGACTTAGAGTCCTCACTGCAGAAATGTTACCTTGAAAAGGCAGAGAGGCTGGATGTGGTGGTGAGCGCCTGCAATTCTAGCACTTTGGGAGGCCTACATGGGGGGATCACAAGAGCCCAAAAGTTCAAGGCTAGCCTGGATAACATAGTGACACTTTGTCTGTACAAAAAATAAAAAAATAAGAAAATTAGCTGGGCATGTTGGCACACACCTATAATCCCAGTTATTCAGGAGGCTGAGGTGGGAGGATTGCTTGAGCCTGGGAGGTCAAGACTGCAGTGAGCAGCAATCATTGTAGGCTGTTCTTGCATTGCCATAATCACAAGTAGATATCCACATGCAAAAGAATGAAGCCGGGGGCCGGGTGCAGTGGCTCACACCTGTAATCCCAGCACTTTGGGAGGCCAAGGCTGGCGGATCACTTGAGGTCAGGAGTTCAAGACCAACCTGGCCAACGTGGTGAAACCCCATCTCTACTAAAAATACAAAAATTAGCCGGGCATGGTGGCACATGCCTGTAATCCTAGCTACTCGGGAGACTGAGGCTGGAGAATCACTTGAACCCAGGAGGCAAAGATTGCAGTGAGCCAAGATTGCACCACTGCACTTCAGCCTGGGAGAAAAGAGTGAAACTCTGTCTCAAAAAAAAAAAATAAAGAGAATGAAGTTAGACCCTTACCTTACATCATTACAAAAAAACCAAGTCAAAATCATCACAGACCTAAATGTTAAAGCTAAAACTATACAACTCTTAGAAGAAAACATAGGCATAAACCTTCATGACTTTGGAGTAGGCAAAGCCTTCCTAGATATGACACCAAAAGCACAAATGACAAAAGAAAACATGGACAGATAAGACTTCATCAAAATTAAAAATTTCTGTGCTTCAAAGGACACCATCAGGAAAGTGAAAAGACAACCCATAGAATGAAAGAAAATATGTGTAAATCATGTGTTTGATTAGGGACTTGTATCCAGAATAAACAGAGAACTCCTACTCAATAATAAAGAGAAAACCCAATTAATAAATGGACAAAAGATTTCAATAGACATTTCTTCAAAGAAGATATATAAATGGCCACTAAGCACATGAAAAGACACTGAACATCATTAATCTTTAGGGAAATACAAATCAAAACCACACTGTGATACCACATCACACCCCCTTGGAGGGCTAAAAAGACAATAACAAGTGTTGGCAAGGATGTGCAGAAATTGGAACGCTCACTTGCGTTGTTTGTGGGAATACAAAATGGTGCAGCCACGATGAAAAACAGCTTGCTGGTTCCTCCAAAAAGTTAAACATAAAGTTACCATGTGACCCAGCAGTTCCACTACCATGTATATACCCAAGAGAATTGAAAACATATGTCCATATGAAAATTTGTAGATGAATGTTTATAGCAGCATTACTCATAATAGCCAAAAAGTGGAAACAACTCAAATGTCTATCAACTGATGAATGTGATAAACAAAATGTGGTATATACATATAATGGAACATTACTCAACAATAGAAAGGAGTGAAGTACTGATGCATGCTACACTGTGGCTGAAACTTGAAACATGCTAAGTGAAAGAAGCCAGGCACAAAAGGCCATATATTGCATGATTCCATTTGTATGAAATGTCCAGAATAGGCTAATCCATAGAGACAGAAAGTAGACTAGCACTTGCCAGAGGCTGTGGTGAAATGGAAGAACGGGTAGCAGCTGCTTGTGAGTTCAGGATTTCTTTTGGGGGTAATGCAAATGTTCTGGGACTAGATGGTGGCGATGGTTGCACAACTCTGTGGAAGTACTGAAACCGGTGAATTATACATCTTAAAGGGGTAAATAAATACAGCTATTATCTAGATTCTTTCCACACTTGTAAAATAAGATGAATAGTGCCAGACCCACTGAATTGTTGCAGATTCAAATCTAATAATGTAGGGCTGGGCAACATAGCAAGACCCCATCTGTGTTAGGTCATTCTTGCATTGCTATGATGAAATACCTGAGACTAGGTAATTTATTAAGAAAAGAGATTTAATTGGCTCACAGTTCTACAGGCTGTACAGGACGCATAACACGGGCATTTGCTTCTGGGGAGGCCTCAGAAGCTTACAATCATGGTGGAAGGCCAAGGGGGAGCAGGCATCTCAGATGGTGGGAGCAGGAGCAAGAGAAAGAAGGTGCCACACACTTTTAAACAACCAGATCTCCAGAGAATTCACTCACTCTCTCGAGGAGAGCACCAAAGAAGATGGTGCTAAACCAGCAATCCCCAACCTTTTTGGCACCAGGGACCAGTTTCGTGGAAGACAATTTTTCCACAGTCTAGGAGGGAGGATGGTTTCAGGATGAGTATTACATTGATTGTACACTTTATTTCTACTATTATTACATTGTAATGTATAATGAAATAGTCATACAACTCACCACAATACAGAATCAGTGAGAGCCCCGGGCTTGTTTTCCTACAACTAGATGGTCCCATCTGGAGGTGATGGGGACAGTGACAGATCATCATGCATTAGATTGTCATAAGGAGCGCGCAGCCTAGATCCCTCGCAGGCACAGTTCACAACAGGGTTCACACTCCTATGGGAATCTAATGCTGCCGCTGATCTGGCAGGAGGCAGAGCTCAGGTGGTAATGCTTCCTTGCCTGCCACTCACCTCCTGCTGTGCAGCTGCGTTCCTAACAGGCCACAGACCAGTACCTGTCCATGGCCCGGGGGTTGGGAGCCCTGTGCTAAGAGGAGGCTCAGGTTCATTCATGAAGGATCCGCCCCCATGATCCAAACACCTCCCACCAGGCCCCACCTCCAGCACTGGGGACTACATTTCAACATGAGATTTGGGCAAGGATACACATTCAAACTATATAACCATCTCTACAAAAAATAAGGAAAATTAGCCAGGCATGGTGCCACGTGTCTGTGGTCCCAGGTACGGGGGAGGCTGAGGTGGGAGGATTGCTTGAGCTCAAAAGTTCGAGGCTGCACTGAGCTGTGATCTTTCCCCTGCACTTCAGCCAGGGCAACAGAATGAGACCCTGTCTCAAACAAAAGAGAAGAAAAAACAAATATAATAATGCAAGGAAATAACAGTTCAGCACATCACAGGATGCTAAAAATATGAGAGGTTCTGACGTACTGACTGTATTAGTGTTTGTTGGGGGTTTATGGACTGTGCATACAATGAGCAAGCTCATGGATGATGTGGGTGGTAAGTGGGCCTCTTTCTACCCTGACTGGCTGCCTCCCAGGTCACTACCCCGTTACCCAATCACTTCAGAGCGGGAACGTCACAGGGAGCCCTGTGGGTGAACTTGGGTCCCCTTCCTGGGCAGGGGCTTTGAGGCAGCCCCTGAGGCAGGTGGGCTGAGGCCTGGGATGGGGATGGGGGCTTTGAAAAAGCCTGGAGAGGGGCAGGAGGGCTTCAGGAGGTCATGCCATGGACCTGTGCTGCATGTGCCCTTTATAGCCAGCCCTTCCCCTTCCCACTCCCCTACCCACTGGCTCACGATTTCCCCTGCTGATCCTGGCTTTTTCCCAGCCAGCTAGAGGAGGGCAGGGGGCTGGCTGTGGCCTCTTGGTTCTCCTGTCGTCCCCACTCAGCCCAGCCCTTCTGCAGGGGCCTCTTCCCGACCTGGCATCCCCATAACAGCTCCCACCCCTGCCCCCTCCTTTGTCCGGGCTCCCCACTCCCAGCTCAGGCCACGTCAGGAGGAAAACCTCGTTTCTCCCTCTCCCAAGGCCACTGACATGCAGCTGGGGTGTCTTCTGCCTGCCCTGCTTCACACCTGCTGTGCTGCAGCCTACTCAGAAGAGGCAGCGCCTCCCAGATCCCCACTCCCAGGGGAAGATGAGACTCTGCAGCAGAATAGAATGATGGACCGTTAGGTCATGGACCAGCCTTCCCATTCTGCAGGTGAAGACCCTGAGGTCCGGGGAAGTGCAGGGCCTGTGTAAGAGGGGAAGATCAGAAGGAAGCCACGCAGTGTGAAACAGACTGGTAGCCACTGCTGCTATTTGGGACTAAAACCGAGTTCCTCCCGATGCAGCTGCCGGTGATTCTGTCTTCACTCACACCTTCCCAGCCTTCTCGCTGTTCCACTGCAAGCCCATTCCCCTCTCTGAGCAGCAGCCTGGCTGTTACCCATGCATCGCTCAGCACCTTGTCCCATTCTGGTGTGCGTTCCCCTGTCACCACTGTGGAGGCCACACACACACACACACACACACACACACACTTTTCTATCCCTCTGTTTTATTTTCCCCACAGCCCTTGTCCCCCCAGCATGATTTTCCATCACTATTTGCTCATTTGAACACTGTCTACCTCTGCCTGGAAACTGAGTTCCAAGGGCAGGGACCTGGGGTGCTGTGGCCTCCAGACTTCCTGGGCACCTGCTGCAAGGGACTGGCCCAGAACAGCAGCCCTGGGGTCGTGGATGGATGGGTGACTCCGTTTGGCGTTTGACAATTTGGAAAGCACAGGAAGATGTCAGGGCATGCTGCTGAGGTTCTGGGGCTCACAGTCAGTCCTGGATGGAAATCCCCACTCCCCATCCTTGCTGTGTGGCCTTGGGCAAGTAACTCGCCATCTCTGCACCTCAGGGTTCTCATGTGTAGAAAAATGTAGTGACAGTACCTGTGCAATGGGCAATTGTGAGGCTTTGATAGGACGGCATCTGAGAAACTTCTAGCAAGCTGCCTGACCTGGAAAGTGTTCGACACTTACTCCTGGATGACCTTGGGAGGCGAAGGTTTGGCCAGCAAGCCAAGGGCCTGTGGTGCTTGCCAACTGGATTGTATGTTCTCGCCATCTCAAGTTCTTTTCGGAATGTGCTGAGGTATGAACGAATGAATTATTAAGCATTCTCTGTCTAGGAGACTAGGTTTTCTGTTCTTGTCAGGGGTTTTCAGTCTAAAACTGTTGTGGGGACACATCCCTTTCTTCATTTGCACCTGCTGGAAGTCAAGAGAGAATCCAACAAGAGACCCTTGTTCCCACTTTATGAACGAGGTGACTGAGGCTCAAGATGCTGATGTGGTTCTTGCCATCTCGGGGCTGGTCAGTGGGAATGACAGGAAAGGCCTGGACCCGTGATCTCTGCCACAGTCACTCTCCCCCAGCCCTGGCACAGGGAGGGTATGCACTGCTTCTAGCAGTCTCTACAAAGAGCTTGTGCTCCCTGGGAAGATGAGGCCCTTCTGAGCTTGGGCCTGCACCACACTGGCTTCAGCAGGGACCTAGAGGAGGCTGGGGGCTGGGAGCACAGAGGAGCCCCCTGCACTATCCATTGGCCAGGTTGTAATGGCAGCAGGAGGTGAGGGCTGCTGGCCTGCGACAGGGTGGGGTCCCACCCCCACCTGTTGGGAAGCTGCCCCTCCCTCTCTGCTGTGACCTCTTCTGGTCTCAGCCACCCCTGCTTCCATCCATCCTGCCATGTGTCACGCGTGCATGCATTCCTGGGCCAGGAAGGGTGGAGGGGCAAGGATGCTCAGTTTCAGACCTCAGAAAGCTTCCAGCTACAGCTCTGTGGGTTCTTTTTCATGGAGAGGAGCCAGGAGAGGGCCATGTTGGAGGAACTGTGAGTACAGCCTGCAGACCCCTGAGTCAAGACAGGCCGGGCTGGGAAAGGGACTCCTGGCCTGTGGAAGTGGGCTCTTGCTCCAGCTCAGAGATGCTGCTGAGATTCACCTCCTCCTGGAATCTTCCTTGCACCCTCCCCCACCCAACTTGGGCTAGGAGTTCCCTCCTCTGCCACAAAGCTCCCCATGCTTTGGGCACAGCATAGTCTATAGGCACCGGTCCTTGACTTTGTGTCCTTGGATGAGTTACTTAATGGTGCTCGCCTCAGTTTTCCCATTATAAAATGGGGATAACAATAGACATACTGCCTTCAGTCACGTTCCCCTATCGGAGCACCAATGGTGTCCCCCGGTAGTCTTGAGTGTCTGGCTCCGTGCCTGGCACATGGGAGGCCGCCCTCTTTTCCGGTGACTGTTCTAGGAACAGGTGTGCCTTCCTGGCTACAGAGCGAGAGCTCAGAGCCCTGGGGAGCTCCAGCCCTGGCTCTGTGGTGTGGCTGGCCCCTGCTCTGCATCCTGCCCAAGTCTTTAAGGGGCTTCCCTGCCTCCCAGATCCTCATCCACGGTGCTGCTGCACCCCAGATGAAGGGGGCCCATGCTGGGTCACCAAGGGCAGGCCTTCTCCCTGCAGGGCAGTTAAGGAGAGTCCACTAAGCTGGCCCGTAAGACTCAAGGCATGGAAGGGACTTAGAAACGGTTGTTCCGCTTTTTATGTTATGGAGGGAGAGGCTGGAAGTGGGAGTAGGGGGGTGATTTGCTCCAGGCCCTAGAGCCGGCCCCTGCAGAGGCAGCCCCGGGACCCAGGCTCCTCCAGCCAGTGCTCACCCCGGACTCCCAGGGTGTCTCCAGCAGCGTGTGGAGTCGTTGCCAGGAGAGGGCAGCGTGAGTGTGAGGCTCACTCAGTGGAGATGTGGCCTTTGCTGCCCTGCCCTGGGTCTGACTTTGAGGAGCCTCCCGAGAGGCTGCACCGCCTAGAGCAGGGCTGGGAATTGATGATCACCTGAAGATTTGGGCTGTAAGATGTGGACATGTCACTGGCCACCCTGGGTGGTGCTGTGCACGCTCCACTAGATGCCATCTTCTATTTTGAGCCTGTTTCCCAGGGAGGCCCCAGGAAGCAACACAGATGAGCATGTCTTCCCAGAATGGGGCTGGTGGACATGGATACAAGGAGGACTGGATGAGCCACAGCTACACGCCGGGGTGGGAGGTGCTGGGCCTTCCCCATGGGAAAGCAGCCAGCTGGCAGGGGGTGCTATAGGAGGGGACAGACCGGGTCCTGCGGGGTGGGAGGTGCTAGAGGACGGGACAGACCAAGTCCTGCAAGGATAGACCATGTCCTGTAGGGTAGCTACTGAGCTGGAAAGATCTCTGGGCAGCCGACCAGGCCCTACAAGGTCTGCAGAGTCAGCTGCCAGGGCCTGAGAGCTCACCTGGTCTTCACCGCTCATCTCACTCATAAGGAAACAGAGGGGAAGAGCTTCCTGAGGCCACTCAGCCAGGGCAGGGTGCAGCAGAACATAGCAGCCTTCTCAGCTGGCAGAGGTTTCAAGAGCCTAAGTCTCAGCACACACAGCAGATGCGGTGCTGGGCATCTTCCACAGGACCAACAGTTGCATGGGATGAGGGACAGCAGGACGCTGAGGGAGAGGGTCCATCTGCTGGATGGGGACAGACCTGAGCCCAAATCCCAGTGCTCTAGTTCTTTTGCTGTGTGACTTTGGGAAAGCTTCCAAACCTCTCTGAAGCCCAGCCTCTTCACCCATAGCTGGGATACTGGTTTTACCTCATAGGGTTGTTGCGAGGAACCAGTGTTATTTTGGTGGTGCCTGGCATACAAATGGCAGCCGCTGTTATATCCTGAGTCCCCTTCTCTGAGGGAAAGGTGGCTGTTCTGCAGTCACCTCTCCCTAACCCACCCTGCACCCTGGACTTGGCTACACGACTTTGAAAGGCATTGCTTACGCAACCCCAGGCCTGACAGCCACTTCATCCTGGAAGGTAGGGAGCTTTTGAGCCCAGAGCTGGAAAGATCGCCCAGGAATGCTCTTCCCTTGGCTCTTGGGTCCCTACACCTGTGTGATCACATCCCCAAAGCCCTCCTGGCTCCCAGAATGAGGGAAGAACTGGGCAAAGCCCAGAGCAAAGGGATCCACAGTTCCCCTGGCGATGGGCTATTTTCAAGGGACTGGATGAAAAGACTGGGACTTTTCAGCCTCAAAAACTGAAGGTTGGGAGAAGATGCAGGCAAAACATCTTAGATGGTGAATGAAAGATCACCTTTGCCAATACTTGGGTCCAGGGCCCCGGGGGCTACACTGTGCTGTCTTTCTCCTCCTTCTTTGGGTGTGGGTAAGTGGTGCTTCTCTTCCCTGATCACCAGGGCCCTCTTGGTCCTTTCTGACCTTCCTCTTCCATGGAAGCTAAGCGATGGAGTTTTCAGGGCTCCATCCTGGGCTGCTCTCTCTCGATCCCCCAGGGTGACCCCAACCATGCCCCCAGATTTGCCATCTGTGCTTCCTCAACTCCACTATCTGCATCTCCAGCCTGGATTGTCATCTTGTGCTTCATAGAGACACCCACATGGGCTCCTGGCCTGGACGTTCCCCAGGTATCTCACTCCCAAACCATCGCTCTCCTTTTCGTTTCATCCCGGTGAATGGCAACAGCATTCTTCTGGTCAGTCAAACCAAACCTCAGACGTGTCTTCATTTTCTCCTTTTTCCTCTGCCACTGAGAGCTATGATTTCCCCCTTGCCAGCATTACCACCATGGAGCAAGGTCTCCTCACTCGTAGTCACTGGGACTACTGTGTCTTCCGCTCCAACCCGTCTCCTTAACTGCAGCCAGAGTGAGCCCCCTGATACGTCATCCGATCCTCACCATGCCTGCCTCCTGCATGCATCTGTGCTCCCAAGGCCCTTTCTGTCCAGCCTGGCCTCCCCTTATTCCTTCCTCTCTGTCCCCACGCAAACCTGGGGTATTTTGACCCTCTGGAACTGTCTACCTGGAGCACCCTCTTTCCCTTAGCTGCTTGGTGAACTCTCCCCCATCCTTGAGCACTCAGCTCCAATGCCTCTGATAGAAATATCTCATGTCTAGCAATGGAATTAGAAGCCTTTCCTGCTGTTCCTACCTTGTTGCCAGCTCCTGAGGCGTGTCTTCTCCACTGGTCTGTGAACAGCATGAGCGCAGGGACCATGCTGGGTCCCCTGTGCCTACCCCAGGGCCTGGCATGCAGTAGGAGCTCAATTAGGTCTGCTGAGTGCTTGAATACGACTGAGAGGGGTTTGGATCACTGCAGTAGAGTGCTCAGGAATGTCATAAAGGGGCACGTTTAGGGCAGATTGAGGGACAGCATAGTCCATGGGGAGGGAAAACCGCAGGACACGCCACTCCCAGGGGTGGGAGGGGCGGATGAAAAACCTCCTTAGTGTTTTAGATAAATTCATTAATGATAAGCCCACTATGGGCCGAAAAAGGACACTAGAGTGTTTCAGCCACACCCTGCACCCGAGGCTTACACAAAGGTACAAGCACGTTCACTGCCCTGGGTGGGCTCTGCGGCCTGCTCAAGTGCACGTGTCCATTACACGATTCAAAGCCCCCGGTGGAGTGTGGGTGACTTCACTTTGGGTCGGGGGTCCTTTCTCATAGCTGTGAAGTGCTTGGATCAGCTATTCGTGTTCCCCTCCTGTGGGCAGAGCTGATCTCACCACCATTCCCCATGGGCAAACTGTGCAAATAGGCTACTTGGGTCCCGGCAGATTGTGAGCAACCTGCAGGCAGAGTGACACAGGGAGGTGTGTGTGGTCAGGAGGTCTTTAGCTCTAATTTGAGTGAGGTCAAAGTGGCCTTTCCATCATGGGCATGGCAGCGGTCACAACTCCACGCTGAAAAGCACAGGGCGCCACCAGCAAGGGGCTTGTCTTGCTTGGTTGGAGAGAGTGCGTGGGGGCTAGAGAGGAATTAAATATAGTCCCCATATTCACTCCGGGCTGGGGACTTAGTCTGGGCTGGAGAGTGAGGCTTGGGGACAGGAGAGGGAAGGGAGGAGCAGAGCTGGGAGTTCCCATGAGCTGCTCTGCACACCACCCAGCTCTCGGGTTCCCCAGCAGAGACGCGGCGCTAGGCCAGAGCCTGGAGAAGGGAAGGGCTATGCGTACCCTTGCCCTGGGGGCTTGGAATAGAGACATATGAACTTTCCAGAGTTCAAGGATTTTATTAAGAAGTCGCCCAATGTGTTCATTCATTCATTAGAGAAAATCAAATGCCCGTAAGTACCAGGTCATGTGCCTCATATCAGAGATATAAAGATAAACAAAAAACCAAAACCTTGGTCTCTGTCCTTCTGGGAGCTTAGATGGGGAAACAAAGGGAAACCCACATTTCTCCAATACATAGGTTTGCCAAGGCATTTTGGTCTTTTCATTTTTATTTATTTATTTAGAGATGGAGTCTCACTGTGTTGTCCAGGCTGGAGTGCAGTGGCGCCATCTCGGCTCATTGCAACTTCCACCTCCCGAGTTCAAGCAATTATCCTGCCTCAACCACCCAGTTAGCTGGGATTATAAGTGTGCACCACCATGCCCAGCTAATTTTTGTATTTTTAGTAGAGACAGGGTTTCACCATGTTGACCGGGCTGGTGTCGAACTCCCGACCTCGGGTGATCCGCCTGCCTTGGCCTCCCAAAGTGCTGGGATTGCAGGTATGAGCCACCGTGCCCAATAGCATTTTGGCCTTTTTAATCAAGTTTTTTGCAACGTCTTGGAGAAGGCCCTGGTGGCCTGAGCCCTACTTGCTGGTGGGGAAATGAGGCTGGGTGGCGTGGGGTGGAGCCAGTTTCACCCAGGCAATGCTCTCCTGAGCCCTGGGATGTTTAGAGAAGTCACCTTCCAGCTTGACCCTACATCCAGAAAGACTGCATGGCGACATCTACCGCATTCTGCCTCTGTTCCCAGAAGCCTCAGGGTGCTTTCCTCTGCCATGTCCCCTGGGACCCTGGAAAGAAATGCCATTTCATCCCTGCGTTCTCAGACACGCACCCTGAGCCCACCACCATTGTTCAGCTGATGTCAGAGATGCTGGAAAGAAGGGCTAAAAATAGCTCTGATTTCATGTGCTCTCAGGGGCTGGGTTGGCAGCTGGGCCCCCACCTTTTCCTTGTACAGAAGGCATCTCTGCTCTAGGGTATGTTGGGGGTGGGGTGTGTACAGGGTGGAGGGGAGCATAGAAGTTTATCAGAGCCAGCCAGGCTGTGGAAGGTTCTAGAGTCTGTTCTCATACTCTGAGCCTGTGAACCAGAGGTCTGTGGCCCTGGTCGCGGCTACATGAGTGCATTATTTTTGCAGGCCCTTTGAGCTGCCAGATCTTGCCTTTGAGTGGTTCTGAGGGAGTCTGAAAGTGGGATTTGTGTGTGGGTGTGGGGCACCCTGCCCTGGCGTGTGGTGAATGGCTGGAGTGGAGAGGATTTTCGAAAGGTCAGTGGGTCCAACCCTTGCCTTCTGTGTGCTGTGAGCATCTGACAGGCTTGTTTCTGTTTTCTTAAACTGTCCAGGGAGTGGCAGGAAACCTGTCTCGTTGTAGGTTCAGCCAGCTGTGCTGGTCACTAAGTTCTTTCTTGTGTTCAACTCAAATCTTTCCTGCTTGAATTTAGCTGCTGCCCTTGTCGTCTACCTTTGAGAACATCTAGTTCATGTATTTGAAGCTAGGGTTACAGGCAGCTCTTGGTCGAAGGAGACCAGCTTCCATCAGAGTCATCAGAGCCAGGGCCAAACTCACTTTAGTGCACTCTGATTGGATGTTACCGTGGTGGGTTGGGGGGCGCTGGGTATATGGATGCCCCTCCTGGAGGTTAAAATCTAGCTGGAGAGGCTTCTCTCTTCCTAAGGGACTGGGTGCAGGGTGGGGGTTAAGGAGAGCTCGGATATTGGAGGAGAGAGGCCTCCAGGGGTGGGAAACAGAGGCGAGCACCACATCCGGGCAGGGGGAGACTTCCGCCTGGCTTTCTAGCAGGGCCATTGAACTCCCTGATCCTCAGCGTCCTCATCTGTAAAATGGGGCTCGCAGATGATCTCATTCATAGGGGTGTGGACAGGAGTGAATGAGAAGGGGAGGGAATGAGAAAGAGAGCAGAAGAGCATAGTGCCCTGGCGTAAAAGCACTCCCTCTCGAGTCAACCACCTGGGTTTGAACCCCTGGCATCCACACCCTCTTGCTTTGGTCTCTTCATCTGAGGACGATCGTAAGGCTTTCTGGAGGCTTAGATGAGTTGGTAGATGCAGAGCGCTTCCATTGTGCCTGGCACAGAAATGGTAGCTACGGGAGGACGAGCGAGGGGAGGAATTTCACCAGGTCAAGGAGCAGGCATGTGGCGGGGAGCTTGGCCCTACACAGGGATGGATCTCCAGGCAGAGGGGACAGCAGGAGCAGACACAGAGAGGGGCACCCCTAGGAAGGTCTGGGGATGGAGAGCCGTGGATGTGGCTGGAGGGCAGGAGCAGGTGTGGGGAACAGGCGAGAAGGCAGGTCGGAGTCAACCACGGGAGACTGAACTCCAGGGTGCAGAGGCAATGGGGGCCACCCAGGTTACTTAATGTAGCTTAGCCTCAGCTTCCTCATCTGTCAAATGGGACTGGTCATCATAGTAACTGCCTGTTTGCCTGGCAAAGGCTTACAGGCTGTACCCTGTCCTGTCTGTGACAACTCAGACAGTGATGCTCCTGAGATCTGCGAATGGTATGGAAGGGTGCCAAGGCCTTTTGCTCTGTCCTGCAGCCTGCTCCTGAGCTATGATCCCAGGAAGCAGCCACTAAGGCTCTGACCTGGGCAGAGTGAATGGCAGGCAGGTAGAAGAGCCCCAGATGGGTATGGTGCCTACCTGGGCCATGCAGCCTATGGTCCTGAAGACTTCTTGGCCCCTCCTTTGAGCCATTTTCTCCTGCAGCCACTGCATGTGGCCACCTGGCCCTAGATCCTTGCAGCCCTGGGATGTGGTCAGACATGGAAAGGACAAACAAGGAGGCAACTGTTCCACCCTCAGAAGGATGCGTCAGGCAAGAATGCGATCTTGCAATGTCTCAAAAGCTTTGCTGTGGCTGCAAGTCAGGACTCCAAAATAAGCTAGGCATGGGATAAGGGAAGGGGTTGTAGCGTGAACAGGACGGAGGGAAGGCAGGGGTGATTGGCAAGTTGGGGCATCAGTGAGCTCGCGAGTGCTTTGGCGGCAACTAGCTTAGCCCTGTTCTCAATAATGGAGGCAGCGTGGCGCTGAATTTGGAACACCTGGATCTGCTCACATAGTGCTTACTTAGTAATTTGAGGGCTCCTGCTGTCCTCTCTGAGGTGAGCTGAATGTGAGTTTGGCTTTTTGCTCTGTGTGCCCGGTCTCTCTGCCTCCCTGTGGAGGCCACAGTGATGGCGAGTGACCGGGAGCAGGCAGTCCTGGGAGCAGGCAGTCCTGGGAGCAGGAGGGGAAGCACAGGCACGAGACCTCGCCCACAGCAATCCAGGCTGGCTGTGGACTCAGGGCCGTGGCGGATGTGACTGTGTGTCCACAGGTATCTGTATAGATGGAAGCTGAGCTGTGTGTTGCATGTATGGATATTTGGTAGTTTGCATGTGTGTGTGTGCTCTGTCAGACACAATGCATCTGTGTGGAGTGTGACCATGTGGGTGGATGTACTTTGTGTTGAGTACGCTGTGTGTAAAGTGTATGCATATTGTGAATGCCGTGTGTGTATGCAACTGTGTGTGGTATGTTCGAGTGTGTGTGTTCATGTGGGAGGTGTGTGTATGGGTGCGGTTGTGTGTATGTGTGAGATAGTGCACCTGCATCCTCCCAGGATAAGAGTAAAGATGGTTTGAGTAAAAATCCCTCAGAGGGGATAACTGTGTCATTATCAGCTTCAGAGAAAAGCTGTGCTCTGCCTTTGAGGTCGGCTTTCTGAGTCTTTTTGGAAAGAGCTTGAACATTTCTTGGCCACGAAGGGGTCGGAATGCAGCCCACAGGCCTGGCTGCTGGGGCAGAGGCAGCCGTGGAAGGGCCGTTGGGGTTCTATGTGCTGCTGTGACTTTGGGCCTGGGGCCTCCAGGGCTCCCTTTGTGAGCCCAAGGGTTGCAATTGACATGTTCTAAGGCCCTGCTGGTCGAGGGTGGGGAGCCTCAGCTCCCCAGCCTCCTCACAACCTCCACAGCACTCAGCACCCGTGAGCACCCAGGCCACGTAGCCACACAGACTGTAGGCTCTGAGGTCAGGAGGCTGGGGCTGAAGCCCAGCCCTACCACACAGTCCCTCAGCACATGCCCTGTGGGTCTTCCCAGGAGCCGGCCTCTGGTAGGGGCTGGGGACCCAGTGCAGGGCAAAATCAGGCTCAGAGATTGCCTGCGGGGCTGAAGGTCCTGCAGGAGTGGCTGAGCTTAACCTCAGCTCACACAGGTGCTTGGCAACAGCCCAGTGCATGGGGTCAGCAGACGCAGCTGGATGACATCAGCCAGTTCCTTTGCCTCAGTTTCCCCATCTCCACAGGGCCCATGGTGCCCATCCTGGGGTCAGGGCAGAAGCAGGAGGCCTTGCACGTGCTGAGTGCTCCTAAGCGGTATCACTTTGTGTGGTTGTGGTTGTGACACTGTCCCCTCTGTTCCTGCCCCCAGGGAACCAACCTGCAGACAGTCAAGGGCTGAAGGGTTGCCTGGGGAGGGGGGCACAGGTGGAAGGTGTTGGTGGGAGGAGGCTGTGAACCCGGAGGAAGGACAGGAGAGAGGGTAGAAGGAGCCTGTTGGACAGGGCCTGGAGGGGTCTCCGCGTCATAAGGCAGTGGGAAAGGTAGCCTCCTCAGACTCCTCTCCACTGAGTCTCCTCCAGGAGTCATTGAGGAGCCCCCTCACCTCCTCCCTGGGTGTCTGAGAAGCCTGGCCCGGTGGCCGAGTCACTGTGGCTGCAGGGACCGGAGCTATGTCCCTGCGTGACCCCAGCCTTGGCATCCTGTTCATAACCAAGCCTGGAGCTGATGGCAAGGAGCAGCTGAAGGGAAGGGGCTGCCCTTCTGATCGATTTCTGGTGGGAAGAATCAGTGGGTCACAGCAGCCACCACATATGGAACAAAGCAGTTTGCTGGTGATGGGCCCGCCGGCCTATTGCAAAGGGGATGTGTGTGGCATCTCGGGGTACAGCTGGTTGTCCCGTACAGGTTGTTTGTGTCCTGAATATGTGACACTGCTGCTGGCCAAGGCAGCTCCTGGGATAGTGGGGAGAAGCCACTGGTGAGATCTCGGGAGCCCCAGGAGGAGGGTGGGACCTGTGTTGCGTGGCTCTGAACCAGCTCTGCTCCCGGACCAGCCGTCTGCAGGTGCCGACAAAGAGATCAAAAAGGGGTTTCCCCGGCGGAACTCAGCCTTCTGCTAGGGCTTGCTGTGCCACTTGGGGGTCACAGGTGAAAATCGGGGCCTACTATGGCCTCTGCCCAGCCAGTTTCCCATGGCTTCCTGGGGCTGCAGCCCTCCTGGTTTGGCACATGGGCTCTGGAGGGAATGCTGTAGGTTGTCCACAGTGACTACTGCGGGCCCTGAACCTGGAGCCCTGAAGGCATGAGCTATGTGGCATTCTCGAATGTTGACCAAGGAGGAAAGCTAAGTAACTTGCAGTGAGAGTCCTGTGAGTGTGGTGCCCAGACCTGCTTTGTTCCTGCTCATGATGCCACCTCTCAGCTTAGGCACTTCCCTCCCTCCCCGTCTCTCCCTCTCCCTTCCTCCATTTCTTTCTTTCACTAATGTGGGTCCAGGGCATACCATGTGCCAGGCGCTCTGCTATATGAGGGGCCATGCCAGTGACCAGCACAGACATGGTCCTGCCCACTAGGCCCTCCCTGGAAAGGTGCACATTGCATTACACGTCGACGCAGGATTTCTCGCAAACACTCCACGTGCTTCTCAGGTGCAGCCAGGATTGAGACCCCTTGTGCTACGATGTGCACAGTCAGGGGACACACCTGGGGGAGGGGGAGGCTGGCTGCTGTGGACCCCTGAAGCCCAGGGAGAAGCTGGAGATGCACAATGAAGAGCAGTTCTCCCAAGGATGCCTGACAACCTCCTAGGCAGCAGGGCCCAGCCCCTGGCCTTGGGAATGTCTTCTGAGGACAGCTCTGCATTGCTCACAGTGCCCAGGAGGCCTGAAGGTGGGCGAGGCCCCTGGTCTCTGGTCGAAAGCAGAGCTCTGCATTAGGGCAGGAATTTCAAGAACCCAGAGACTTAGGGGAAGCTTTACGAACCAGCCTGGAGTCTTAGGCCCCTTCTGCGTGACCACCACTCCCAGGTGGGATACAAGCGCTCATAGAATCAGGTTTCTGAATAAGCCGCTTGAGGGGTGAGAGCTAGAGATTGCTAAGGCCACTGGGTGCAGGTCAGGTGCCCAAGTAGGCAGTGAGGTCACCCCTCTCAGGAGCTGGCTTGTCCCCCAGGGGCCTGGGTCTCTAGGATAGGACGGTGGGAGCAGCTGTCCCTTAAATCCTGGTGATCCCCACCCATTTGTTCCTCGAGCAGGTCAGGGTAGCCTTGGGAAGTCATCAGTAGAGTGTTCCTCTCAGTCACTGGTCCTTGGGGCCAGGCCCAAAGAGACATTCGTCAGGAGGGAGAGAAGCAGGAAGTGTGGTGGGCAGGCCTGGATTCTTCTCTGCCAGGGCTCTTCCTGCCCTTCCTTCCTTCCTTCTTGCCTGGTTGGGCCGGTCAGCTGTTTACTAGGGAGCGGAAGTTCTGAAGCCCTCATACTTCCTTGTGCTGGGAGTGAAGTTTCCTTTGGGCCTTTCCGTCCAGGGTTTGTGAGCTCATTCCTTCCAGAAGGCTGCAGAAGCAGGTCCTGGGAGAAGCAGGTCCTGGGAGAAGCAGGAAAAGGTCCTTGCAGATAGTGTTCAGGGACAGATGGATTTCTTGTGGCCCCACTGAAGCTTAAGCTTTAGGGCCCCTCACTTTTATGGGCCTCTAATGGGACCCTGTACTCAATTTTGAATAAGTAATTTTGTATTCTTTTTCTTTACATTTTTTAAAAATTTAAGATTCTTTTTTGGACAATTTTGTATATTAACATTCACATAGAGTAAAATTGACTTGTATGTGTGTTTGTAGAGGTCTTTGAGTTTCAGTGCATACGTGGATTCACATAGTCACCACCATAATCAGCTCACAGGACGGTTCCATCACCCCAGAACACTCTCCCATGTGCCCACTTTTAAGCAAATCATCCCTTAATTTCAACCCCTGGGAACTACCAATCTGTTCTCCATCCCTCTGGCTTTGCAGAATATCATATAAGTGGAATCACACTGTATGTAACTATTGAGACAGACTTCACTCATTTAGGATAATGCCTTGGAGATTCATCCAGGTTGTTGTGTGTGTCAGTGGTTTGTTCCTTTTTATTCCTGAGTAGTATTCCACAGTATGGATTACCATAATTGTTTATATATTCACCTGCCGAAGGATAGTAGGCAAGTATGAAAAGAACTGCTAAAACATTTGTGCACACATTTTTGTGTCGACATAAGTCTTCATTTCTAGAACACCTAGAAAGGGAACTGTGGGTCATATGTGGAGAGTATGTTTAACTTTATGAGAGACTGTCCACTGTTTTCCAGAGTGTCAGTAGCATTTGCATTCCCACTGCAATATATGAGCATTCTAGTTGCTCTGTATTCTTGACAGCGCTTGATAGTATCAGTGTTTTTATTTAGCCATTTTAACAGATACAAAGTACTATCTCATTGTGGGGTTTTTTTCACTGTGATTTTAATATACATTTCCCTATTTACTTGTAACGTTGAGCTCCCTTCTCCCCATGTTTATTTGCTATTGTGTATCCTCTTTGGTAAAATATCTGTTCAAATCTTGTGCCCATTTAAAAAATTGGATTGTTTTCTTACTAGTGAGCTTTAAGAGTTCTTTGTTTATTCTAGCTACAAGTTCTTTGTCTGATATGTGATTTGCAAATATTTTCTCCCAATCTGTAGCTTGTCTTTTCATTCTCTTAACAATGTCATTCACAGAGCAAAAGCTTTTAATTTGGATAAAGTTTATCTTTTTTTGTTTTTTTTATGGATCGTGCCTTTGCTGTCATTTAAGAACTCTTTGTCTGATACAAGGTACAGAACCACTCCTGCAGTTTCTTCTTAAAGTTTTATGGTTTTACACGTTAACCTATGATACATTTTAAGTTAGTTGTTGCATATGAATGACTTATTATTACTACATCATTTGTTGAAAAGACTATCAACATTGAATTGTCTTTATACCTTTGTAAAAAACCAATTGGCCATAATTATATGGGTCTTCTTCCAGACTCTTCTGTTCTGCTGATCTATGTTTCTCTCTGGGCCAATGCTACACTGTGCTGTAGCTTTATAGTAAATCCTAAAATCAAGTAGTGTGAGTTCTTCAAATTTATTCACTTTTAGAATTGTTTTGACTATTCAAGTTTCATATAAATTTTAGAATTGGCTTGTCTGTATTTTAAAAAAAATTCCACTTGGGTTTTTATTGGAACTGTGTTACATCTATAGATTAATTTGAGGGCAATTGTCATCTTACTATATTGCATCTTCCAATCCATGAACATGGTATGTCTCTGTATCATTTAGGTTTTCTTTGATTTCTTTTATTAGCATCTTGCAGCTGTGGCATACAAATCCTGCATGTTTTAGTAGATTTGTCTCTAAGAATTTCATTTTCGGAGCTAATTTAAGTGGTATATATTTTTAATTTTTAAATTTTCAATTATTCATTAATCATTTATAGAAACATAATTGACTTTTACAGGCTGATCCTGTATTGTGAGAGCTTGCTAAATTAACTAATTATTTATATGAGCTTTTTGCTTAGGATTGCTCAGGATTTTCAATCTAGACAGTCATGTCATTTACAAATAGGGACAGTTTTACCTCTTCCTTTGCAATCTGCATATACTTTCTGTGTTTATTTTTCTTGACTTACTGCACTGAACAGGACTTCTAGTATGATGTTGAATAGGAGTGGTGTGTGTAGACATCATAACCCCGTTCTTGATCTTAAGACAGAAGCATTCAGTCTTTTATCATTAAGGAAGATAACCGGGAGTTTCCATAAATGCCCTTTATCTACATAAGGTTAAGGAAGTTCCCTTCTATTTCTAGTTTGCTGAGAAAATTAATGGATGTTGAATTGTGTTACGTTTTGCTTCTGTATCAATTGTTATGATGTGTGGTTATTAATGTCATAGATTACATTGATTGATTTTTGAATATTGGAGCAGCCTTTCATTCCCAGGATAAACCCCAGTTGGTTCTGGTACATTGTTCTTTCCATATATTACTGGATTTAATTTGCTAATATTTTGTTGAAGATTTTTGCATCTATGTTTATGGGAGATGTTGTCTGTAGTTTTATTTTCTTGTACTGTGTTTGACTGGCTTTTGTATCAGAGTAATGCCGGCCTCATAAAATGAATAAGGAAGTGTTTCTTCCTTCTTTATTTTCTGGAAAACATTGTGTACAGTTGGTGCAATTTCTACTCTGTTTGGTAGAATTTACCATTTTCCTTAAAGAAGGGTTCTCTAAGCCTCAGACCCCATAAAATGTGAGCTCACCCCTGTTTGGGGCTTTGAAGGTGGGTTGTTATCCACAATCAGAGATTTCAGTGCTGTTTCTGACAGTGTCATAAGAAGCAGCTGGAGACTGTGGGCCCAGATAGGTGAATGTTTAGCCCCCTGCCCCTTGTAGAAATCACTTATTTTCTATCCCAGCCAGTCTTGGGCAGAGCCATAGCCAACCTCAGAGGGGCAACATAGTTTGGACAAGACCTTCTCTGATTTTCCTGAACCATGACTGACGGTGTGGCTTCAGGTAAGTCACTTAGTCTTTCTGAGCCTCAGACGAGCCAGCAGGAAAAAGAAGATGACAACCGTGTCTCCCTCAAAAAGCTGTGCTCAGAGGACTAGATACTTCTGCTGGAGGGAACAGGAGCTTTAAACAATTCCATGGCTTACAAAGTAAGGAAAGGAGATAGAACCAGAAAGATATAAGCAGAGTGGGCTGGAGGGAACACAGGAACAGGGCACCTCAGGGAGCAGTAATGGCTGCTATCTGCATGATGACTTCTAACCTCCTGTCTGTGCTCACAGGCATGGTCTTATTTAAGGCCCCTGTGACCCTCTGAGGGGGCACTATGGTATGCATTCATTCGTCCATCATGTCCTGGGTTCTACTCTGGACTAGGCATTTTATACATGAGGAAACTAAGGCTCAGAGAAGTTAGGAAATGTCCCTCAAGGTAACACAGCCAGGTGGCAGAGCTGGAAGGGAGCCCAGGTGTTTTGGGCAAACTCCTTTCTTCCCCACTGTCAGGCAAGTTGGACTGAGTTCAGAAGTAAGGAGACACATGGTCTACCTCTGGGAGGTGCGTGGGCAGGAGCAGTCAACAGCACTGGCCCCGAAGCCAGACTGCCTGGGCTTGAAGCCCTGCTCAGCTACTTAGCTGGGAAGAGCAAGGCGAATGTTTTAACCTCAGTGCTTCAGTTTGCTGTCTGTAAAATGAATATTGGTAGGTAATACTGCACCTGTAAAATGAATAATTAGTAGGTAATATTGCAGCTACCTCATAGGGGTGTTGTGAGGATTAAATGAGGTAATATGTGCCAAATGCCCATAATAGAGCCTGGCACAAGTGAATGTCACACAAACATGAGGCATTATTGTTTATAAAGATGCTAGGCCATCCTTTGTGCTCTGTGAGGTCACACACCTGAAGAAAGCCAAAGTTATAAGATGTTGACAGAGGCTTGGAGATCCCTCCTGCCTGCCCCTCCTGTGATGGGAATAGCGGGGCCCAGCCATGGGAGGTGACTTGCTCAAGATTGGCCATTCCCGCAGGCCATAGACCAGGCCCAGCTTTCTTGAGCCTGTGCTCCATGAGGACACGTGGCGTTGCTGCCTTCACCCCCGTGTATTTCATGATCCGAGGCTCTTAGGGGAGATATGGCGTGACAGGAGGTGACACCGACTTTGGGAGCAAGTCCGGGAGAAGAGTTGGTGTCTTCTCTCCCAAGAGATACCTTCCTGGAGAACGGTGCGGTAAGCTTTCTGGAACCCGCCAGGAAGGTGGAGAAGGAGGGGGCTTGGAGGAATGGCAGCCAGTCCTGAGTCTCCTGCCTTGGTTCCCCCCTCGGAGCGCACCTCTGGGCTTGCACCCCGCGCCCTGGCAGAAGAGGGCGCGAGCCTGTGGGATGAGATCGCGGGCCTGTGAGATGAGATCACTTGCCTGGAGCGGCGTTTCCGCGACGCTTAGGGTCTGGCGCCACCGTGTGGCCGCGGGTCGAGGCCGCTTCTGCAGACGGGATGGGAGGCTCTGCAGGAGGCGGCTGGCAGCGCAGCCTCAGAGGTCACCCAGGAGCTCGGGATTTTACACACAGGAAACTGAGATCCCGAGGGAGAGCAGCGCTGGCCCAGGGGTTTAGAGGGGACATGGCTTATGCCTTCCTCCCACCCCACCCATCTGCCTCGTTGTTTCTTGGCAGCTCCTTAGATCTTGAGGGAGACAGACACCAGGTAAAGCTAGGAGGAAGAATCCTAGAGCCTCGAGGACAGCAGCAGCCGCGTGATCGCAGGAGCTGCCAGGATCCTCCTGCATGAGAGGCAAGGGCTTTGCACGTGTTGTGGTGGACAAGCAAGGTCATGGGGTCAGGCCTGGGTTCTGATCCCGTCCCGGCCCCACAGCACTGAGTGACTGAGGCGGCAGTGGCTCGCGTTCTGGCACCGGGGCCCTCCACTATAAAGTGGGGGTTGGACTAGACCTCCAGGATCCAGACCTAATTATATTGCAAACCAGTACCCCTCGGTTGTGTACTGTGGACCCAAGGACTTAAGAGTAGCAGAGGAGGGACCGAGCCGGGAGCAGTTGGAAAGGATGAGCATTTGCATTGAGGCCTGGCTGTCAGGAACTCCTGGGCAGGGCTGTGATCAGTCCCTACTACAGTCCCAGAGGTGCCTGTGCGGGTGACCCAGGAGGCACCATGCTGTCCAAACGGTTTTGCCTGGACCCTGGTGCCCTCTAGGCCCCAGCGTCTGCTTGCTAATTGGCTCAGGGAGGAGTGGCACCCTCTTTGCCTACATCCACCCTGCCTCTTCCCACACCCAGGAGAGCATCAAGATTGGCTCCTCCTGGCAGGCATCCCAGTTGAATTGGTGTATTCTGGGCTCGTTGTTTTCCTTTGCCCTGGCCTTGGTGGGCAGAGGGGCCTGTGGCTTTGGGAGAATGTGGCGTGGAGGGGTAGAACTGGTGCTCCCTTTGCCTGGTAGGGCAAACCTGGTGAACCTGGGTGAACCTGAGCACTGGCATTACTGACCTGGGACCCAGATGGATAGGGTTAGTGCTGCCATATAACCATTACTCCAGCTGCTGGGCCACTTGTGAGGCTAGAAGAAGCAGAGTCTGTAGTCTGAGTACCCCTGAGACCATTAGGTTTGCGCTCTGGGGCCTGGAATGATCTATGGCTCATGGCTTGTGTGCTGCAGGTGCCACCTGTTGAGAGAGCCGGGTTTGGGTCACAGGGAGCAGCTCTGATCTGGGAGACACACGGCACTGAGGCTTCACTCAGCACACAGCTCTCCTAGGCATGGGTGCTAAAGCTCTGAGCACGCAGCCCTGCCTCGGTGCTTCAGCTGGAGCATTCATGTCCCCTGATGCCCTGCCTCCCCGCACTGCCATCACGGTTGATCAGCCTGGCCCTTCTATCACACTCCATCAGGGGCTCACCCTCAGCCCCTCCCAAACTACCGATGATGACATCTGCTTCCAGGAACCTCCCTGCACACATTTCTTGCTGCCACTATCTCTTCCAGGCAGTCCTCTCCTCAGACCCCCAAATTTGACACTGCTCCCTTCACCTTTGCTTTCCCCTTCAGCTCCCTCCTACCTCTCTGTCTCTCTGTGTGTGTCTGTCTCACTGTCTATCTCTATGTCTCTGCCTCTATCTCTCCGGGTCTCTCCCTCCCCCTCTCTTAGTGACTGTGAGCTCTGACACTAGGTGCAACCTCCCCCTTCCTCTTCCTGAGCCTCTTGCCTGGTTCCTTGATTTTGTGAACTCACGGGCAGGGGCCCAGACCAAGGCAATGCCTAGTGGAAATGCTACAGTCAGCAGGTGGCAGAACCTGGAACAGAACCAGAATTTGGTGGTTTATTTCATGCTAGAGCCTCAGTTTCCCCATGTGTTGAATGGTGATAACCAGACCTGACCCACAAGGTGGGCCAGGGACCCCAAGAGACTGTATACCTGGAAGGACCTGGCCCGGGGGGCCTGGTGCCCCGACCTTCCTCCCATGTCCCTCCCTGATGGGGCCGTCATTGCAATGCCAGCCTCACTCTGGTTCTCAGTAAGATTGCATCTCTGCTCACCACAGGGGGTGGGTCTGGAGAGAAATGAGGCATCCATTGCAGCTTCCCTGGCTGGGTGCCTTCAGGATCCAGGCCCCCAAAGGGCCTTAGGAATCTAGAGAGAAGCCGGGCACCCCTCGTCAGATGGTGAGCGGGGCTTACTGCACCTGGCATGTGTGTTTGAGGTCACCCTTGTGGCTTAGTAGCGGCGTGAAGAATGGGTTGTTCTGGGGTAAGAGTAGACAGTGGAGGACCAGTGAGGAGACTCCGGCATCCCTCCAGGCAAGAGGGGCAGTGGCTGGGAGCCAGCTGGCGGTGTGGCAGTGACAGAACAGACCATCCAGCAGCCCTGAGTGTGTTCTTGGTAATACCTGAGGCCAGCTGGGCCTGGATAGGGTGTCAGCCATGCACTGAATCTTTAGGAGTCAGGCTCAGCATTTCAAAAGGCACAGTAGTGGGTCCTAGAATGTCCATCCCACAGGACAGTCAAGGACAGGCATGTGGTTCTCTCCCACTGCCGCTGGCACCCAGTTTACGGTTCCTGTTTTTGATCCTGACTGGGCCCACAGAGCTGTGCACTGTGGCCCTTGCTTGTGGGTGAGCCCGGTCCACACCCTCTACCCTGGCCCAGACTTGGAGCCTGTTGGCTGAGTTTGGATGGTGCCTTAAGTCCTTCTCTTGCCTTGGAGACACAGTTCCAGAGAGTTCCAGTGAAATTGAGGCTGGGGTTATTATATGACCTGGGGAGATGCCGACTGTGCATATCATCTCACTAATCTTTCCATGCACCCTGCGATGCTCTCATTCTGTCCCCATATGAAAGATGAGCGACAAGGACACAGAGCTGGAATAACTAGTTCAAGATCCCCCACTTAGCAAGTGATGAGTCAGGCCTGCTTGACCTGTGAACCTTGCTCTTCCCCCTACCTGCTTCCTTGGCCCCTCAGCCCTCCCACACAGAGCCTGGGAGTGGTCCTGAGAGGGCGGGCAGCGAATCTGCTCCTGTGTCCTGGGCCCTGCTGGGACGCAGACTCCATTGCAGGCCCTGGGTCCCCCTGATGTCCAGGGAGGGTGTCCAGTGGCCTGGGTGTGATCCCTACTTGTTCCACTATCCAGCGACAGGAGCCTGTGCAGTGGGGGTGACCTTTCTGAGCCCACGCTGTTTCCTGTCTGTATCATGTGAGAACCACACCCTCCTACGTACCACCTGGGCATGGCCAGCCAGCGAATGGCACGTAGTAGGAGCTTCACAAATGTTCACCCGCTTCCCTTCCTTTCCTCCTCCAGAACAACAGAGGTGATAACCTTGCTGGATTGTTTCCCCCCAGGGTCCTGAACCTGAAAGCCCACCCCTGTCCCGGAGCTCACCTGAGATGCCTACCTGCAGACCCTGGCAGGGCATCTGGCCCCACAGTCTCATCTTCCAGATGAGCAAATGGGAGACCAGGAGGCGGAGGACCTGCCTAGGGGCCCACGAGGGGTCAAATCCTTTCCTGACCTGCCCCGCCCCTCCCCCATGCCTCAGCATCATGTCCTTTTGCCGGGAGCCCCCCAAAGCCCCATCCAAGCCTCTGGGAACTTCAGAGCACAGGGCGTGGGGGGGATGCTGAGTCTCTTGGTTTTAGGGGGATGGCAAGGGTCCTCTGGAGCCCCTGCACCCACCCATGCTCTCTGTGTTCTCCCCATCTCTCTGGGCAGGTATATCCGCACCATGTACCTGGGGATTCAGAGCCAGCGGCGGAAGGAACACCAGCGACGCTTCTACTGGGCTATGATGTATGAATATGCAGACGTCAACATGCTGCGCCTCCTGGAGACCTTCCTGGAGAGCGCGCCCCAACTGGTGCTACAGCTCTACATCATGCTCCAGAAGAACAGCGCCGAGACCCTGCCCTGTGAGTGCCCGCCGGCCGCGCCCCGCCACCCCGGCCTGCCCTCCACCTGGGGACCACGGCCGCCTCCACACACTTCGTGCCTGGCACGCTCTGTGGGCATTGCCCATCCTGCCCTGAGTCCCCAGGACGCCCGGCCCCCAGTGCAGTGCTGACGGGGCCCACACCACACTCAAGAGCTGCACAGGCATGTCCTGAATGTATGTGGGCTGGCTTGGCACCTCCAGGCCACTTCGTTCATGTGAGCAGAGCAGAGCCAGCTGGGTAGAGGGCCCTGGGTCTCCCCATCAGGGGCAGTGGCCCCTGTCCTTGGGTGCTGACCTGAGCCAGGCATTTGCACGTCTATGGGAGGGGAAGCCACAGACCAGAGATAGCGTGGGACCACAAGGGGCCGTCATGTTGGGCAGCACTAATGGTTTCAGACCCTTTAAACTGTGGTGCTCTTGCTTCAAACCAAGCGCATGTGTAAGCCCCATTTGTAAAGCAGCTTAAGTAGCTCTGTTCAAGTTCCAGCAGGGGAGAGGGCCCAGGAGGAGGAGGGGCTGGAAGCGACAACACATGGGGTGACATTTGAAGGGATGTCATGGGCAAAAAGGAACATCCCAAAGTGTAGAAGTTGCAGGGAGATGCTTATCCATTCAACAAGTGAGAGACAGTCCATGGAGCCATGCATGAACTGTCTTGGGAGGTACGGAGTTTATCATCACTAGGAGTATTCAAGGCAAGAAGTTGCTGAAGAGACTCAGCCCAGAAGTTCCTGACTGCAGAGCACTCAGTGAGTGTGTGTAATCTGGGTAGCCAGGCAGCCATGAGGAGGGGTCCGCTGTCCATACCCCACCTCTCCCTGGCCAGCAGCACCTCCTGGTCTCTTGTATTCTCACCTCCAGACCCCGCAGGTCCTCTTGGTGCCCCAGCAGGCCCTCCGTGTCACCACGTTCATGGACACCCACATGGACCTCCTCACCAATGTGGTCTGGCAAGAACAGCCACACTGCCCCAGGCCTTTCTCTGAACAGATGTGCCTCCTTACTTTTTCCAAGCTGGCCCTCTCTAGGCTCCAATCCCCCTAGGTACTTAGGCAAAAAGGGGATTTAATCTTCAAAAGCCAGTGGAAGACTGAGCTGTTCAGGCTAGTAGCTTGCTGGTGGCATTCAAAGCCTGGGGACCTGGTTATGAACCCAGCTGTGCTGCTGACAGGCTCGCCTGTCCTATACAAACTCGGCTCAGGTGAAGCCTCATGTCCCATCTACTGAACCAGAACAGCCCTCAATGGAGGCTGCCTGGTAGAAAAAGGGGGCCCAGTGTATCTGTCCATCCCACAAAATGCTGGCTGCAGTCCTGCTGGTCCATCACAGAGGCAAGGAAAAGGGGCCGTGTGACCCTCGGAATGGACACAGGGAAAGCCAGGCCTGAGACCCACACTGAGCTGAGGGACCAGTTCCGCCCTTTGACAAGGCTTCAGGAAGCATAAGCTGCATGCTCAAGGCAGCCACAACCTCTGTCTTCTGGGCACCCACAGAAGCAGGAGGGGTATGGGGATCTTCAGCAGGTGCTGCCAGTGGGGTGACACCAGCCAACATCTGCCCTTGGGCATCTGCAGTCCTCACTGTCAGGAAGAGGCCCCAGGTGGCCCAGGGGCTCCAGCTTCTTGGAGTGACAGCCCAGCTGGTGCCTACAGGACCAGCAACTGGGGCCTGGTGCCTACAGGACCAGCAACCGTGGCCTAGAGAGGAGAGCTGGAAGGAGCCAACTTGATGTCCAGCTCCAGCTGGGACATGCGGAAGCTAAGCAGGAGGCCTCGTGGAGGATGGCAGGTCTGACCACTCATCTGATCCCTCCCTTCTTTCTTGGACACACCCACATGCACACATACTCTCTCCTGGGCACTGAGAAGAGCTTGGGAACACAGGGAAACCTTGATGATGCTCCATCTTCAGGATGCCTGAGGACCCAGGCTGTATGCTTGGCAACGAACTGGTGTGATTGGCTGCCCACAGCTGCGGCCATGGGAGTCCCTGCCTCATAGGATGGCTGAGAAAACACATGGTGTGAGCATGGACAACATGCAGCAGTTTGAACATCATTTGTTCTCAGCGCCAAGAGACTCATGTGATGATTGATTTTGGAGCAAGACCAGCATCATAGGGATGTCTTTGAAATGCGCATTCTTGCTCTACAAACCTAACCATAAAGGAACTCTGTGGAAGTGAGCACTGAGCCTGGGTAGCAGCTCCTGGTGCCAGGATGTGCTGCCAACTGGCAGGGCAATGTCTGGTTCCCTGGTGAGGCCTCCATATCCAACCTGCCCTCAGATCCCAGGGCTACTGCCCCACAGCCCAGGGCAACAATGCTCTCAGGGCACATTTGCCGGCACTGGAGAGGGACACCTTTCTCTCCCATCTGAGTCCTTCTTTTTCTCAAAATGAACTCAGCTGCTGTCTGAGACTTCAGCTTAGCCCATTTGTGCTACTATAACAAAATGCCTGAGAGTGAATAATTTATAAAGAGCAGAGATTTATTTTCTCCCAGTTCTGGAGGCTGGGAAGTCCAAGATCAAGGTGCCTGCAGGTTCAGCTGCCTAATGAGGGCTGCATCCCCTGGAAGGGAAGAAAACTGTGTTCTTACATGGCAGAGGGCAGAAGGACAAGCTAGCTGCATGCTGTATGAAGCCCCTTTTATAAGGCCCTCAATCCCATTCACTAGAGAGGAGTCCTTATGGCCTGATCACCTCTCAAAGGTCCCACCTCCTAATCCTAACACACTGGCAACATCTGAACTTTGGAGGGGACACCTTCAAACCATAGCAGACTCTGCTTATTTAAACTGCCTTTTGCTGTTTCAATTTCAAATCTTCCCCACTCTGTACCACCAGGGCTGCCAAGTTATGCCTCCTCTCATCTTTTCCTCTTCCAACCTTTGGCCAGATCTTGACACCCCAAACAGATAGGGCAGGTAGCAGGGTGGTGCACAGATGGGCTCCTGATGGGGCATTTGAAATCCAAGGACCTGGTCACCACTTATACCCTCTTGTGATTTTGGACCTTCATCTTTTCACAATCCCATTTTCTCTTTGGTATACTGGAAGAAAGAAGAATAATACCTAATTTTCTGTGGGGATGCAATGATATAATGCACAAGAGAGCACTCTGTAAACTTTCAAACTCCACGGGCACATAAGGGGCTGTGTTTATCATTTCCAGGGCCAGGTGGAGTCATCCTTTTATAGGGCTCTGACGGTCACCTCCCCATCCTCATGGTACCACCCACCATGGGCCAGACCTGCTGGGGATGGGTTTGCAAAGACGCCTATCCTTCAGGAGTTTATGGACTGGCATGGGCCAGGTCCTAGGGAGATTTCTCTCCCTTTCTGGCCCTCTGGATCATCTGTGTCCCAGCCTCCTTGTTATGCCTGTCCTTTCTATGATAGTTTCTCAGATTATAAACAGAAAGGGCTGGGCACCAAATCTCTGGAGAGAAAAGCCAGTGGGGATTCCTAAGGGGCAATGGATGTTGCTTCCTAAATGTCCTCTCATGTGGGAGCCCATTGGGGCCAGGGTCTGTGCAAGGACAGGGGCCACTTGGGCATGCTGCCAAGAGCAGACCCCTTGGAAAAGGAGCCGGGAGCGACCCAGTGTCATGCTGCTCTTGGGCCTTCACCCCAGGGAAGCCCCTCCTGTGTCCTCTTCCCTGCAATCCCGTTTTTGTGCTAGAAACTGGGAGGTCTGGTGAGCATTTCCCCAGGTTTGTTTGGAATGTGGAATGGGTGTTTCTCAATACAGCCTTTTGTGGTTAAATATATTTGGGACCTGTTGGACTAAACAAAGGCCAGTGGCCATCCTTGTCATTGGGTTGTGGATCTCTAAGCCAAGAATGAGGCTATAGCATCAGCTGGGTTTACGGGAAGGAAGGACACTAGCCATCACTGAGCACGGGCTGCCTGTAAGGGGCTTGGCATTTCTCTCTTACTTAACTTCTAGAGTTGTGTCCTCATCACCAGACAATTTTGTTATGCTAGTAGATGCCATTCCCATCTTTTTAAGCTGCAGGAAATGTACAAGCTTTAAAGAAAATCAGTTTAATCATCAGAAATTGGAAGAGGGCAGAGAAAATGTGTGGACTTGGAACAGACCTGTTGGTGGCATGGCCTCTCCCAGTCACATGGGTGCCTGGAGGGTAGCAGCATAGAAAGCTGGGGTGACTCCCACCTGTTACTTGACAGCTGTTTGACATTAGGCAAGTTACTGAGCATGTCTGTTCCTCATTTTTCTCATTTCTAAAATGGGGATAATGCTAGTACCTATCATAGAGAGTTGTTATGAGCATGAAACATCATGACAAATGTGAAGTGCCTTGTAAGATATCTGGCTGTTTTCTTGGTGGTGGTAGTGGTGCTTTTATTGTAGATGGACCTTCTGAATTCGCCTTCAGGCTTTACTGGTGAGATCTGTGGCTCACCGACCTTGCTTTGGTGGGTTTTATAATGACTCTTGTCCACTGTATACCATTAGGGCTAGTAGATGGTTGGAAAGATCACTATGACTACCACTTTAATAGGTGAGTTTTGCATGGATTTGCCAATGCCAGTCTCTCCCTCCCTTGCCATCTCTCCACCCTCTGTTTCTCTCTAATCACTGGGCTAAGAGAACAATATTCAGCCTGCAAGACACACTTATACTCCAATTTCCCCATAAATACAGACTCAAGGGAAATAATAGTAATATATCATACAATTATTATGCTGGAGTCATTTGGACATTTCTGCAGGGTCTTCCTTAAGCCTGATGTCTTGAAAGTTTAAGTAAACAGAAGAAAAAATAAATGATGGGAGCACGTAATTCTGACATGTCACATTTATGCCGGTGGTGAGTCTTGTGTCTGCTAAGGCTCCGCTCCTGTTCTGGGTTGTGAAAGGGTTGGAAAAGCAGTCCAGTGCAGTAGGAAAAGTCAGACAGGGCTGCATGCAGATTCCAGCTCTGCCATGTATTGACCTTATGGCACCAGGCAAGTTACTTTCCTAAGTTTCCTCATCTGTAAATTAGGAATAACAAGTACTTTTTGGGTTGTTGCAAAGGTCTAATGAGCTCCACATCCACCTCCACAGTGCATCACCTGGCATATTCTGGGTACATGATACACTCTGCCACTCAACAAAGATGTGTTACCCAGGAGCCATGCTATGTGTGGAGGAACAATGGGGAGCATAACAGGCATAATCCATGCTATCATGAATTTCCCATTCTGTCTGGGGACACAGCACAAAAACAATTAGACAACGCGTGATGGCAAGAGTATTGAAGCAGACAACTGGGTGGGGTTGGAGAAAGCCCACTTTAGGCAGGGGGTCAGGAAAAGCCCCTCCAGAGAGCTGCCAGTTAAGCTGAGTACAAATGATGAGCAGGAACCAACTTGGGAAGAAAAGAGACAGCCTTCTGGGCAATGGGAGTAGCTTGCACAAAGGCCCTGAGGGAAGGAAAGCCTGACTTGTTCCAAAAAGTGAAAGCACCCAGCATGACTGGAGCTTGGCAGTTGGGGTGAGAGAGGATGGAGAGAAAGGCAGGGCCCCAATTGAGAAAAGCATAGGGGACCCCAGGAGCTTGGATTTATTCCAAGGGCAGTGGGAGGGGCTGCAGAGGAAAAGCACACCACCAGGCTTGCTTTTGAAGAAGGTCCCTTTTCTTTTACACAGGGAGGGAAGCAAGGGCTGAGCTAGGAGCACCTGTTGGAGGCTGTGGTGGGCCAGGTGTGAGGTTATGGGATGGAGAGTCTTTGGGGAAGGATGCAATGGACAGATTTGAGGTCTGTTCTGGAGCATGAGCCAACGGGATGCAATAGGGCTACTGGGGGTGGTAATAGAAAGAGAGGTGGTGGTTTCTCACTGGGTGTGCTGGGAGGAAGATCTTTGGGGAAGCAGGGATTGGGGGATGGATGAAGAGTGATGGCTCTGTCCTCCTCCCTCCTTTGGGGATTCTCCGATGGTTCTGCACAAACATAGGTGCCATGCACAACGCCTCAAGCTTGGAAGTGGTAGAGCTGGGATCTCTACCTGGAGAGTCCTTCTCTAAAGCCTGTGCCCATAAGCAAGGACGGCTGTGGCTGAGTCTGGAGGAGACAGATAAATCTGTGCAGATTCTGCAGAAACCGGCCACTGCTGACGGGATGGAGCAGAGGGTGGCTTGTGCCATGTCCAAGCTGGGCATGGATGTGGACTGTCAGCTCCAGTACACGCATGTGTGCATGCCCCAGATGCCATCACAATGCATGGTCAGAAAGCGATGTTTCTGTCTCTTGCCCCCAAAGTCTCTGCCCAGAACTTGGCTTTTTGCAAATGTCCTGAGTCTTCCAGAGCCTCTTAGGTGAGCCTCTTCCAAGCACTCAGGGGGAAGCCTCACTGTCTTACTAGGAAGCTAAGCTTGGCCTGGCAAGGAGGCAAGGGGAGGGGTCTGGGACAAGGACCCTCCAGCTCCCCAGGACCCTGATAGTGAGAAACACACATATGGGCTCACCGCCCTTTGCCTAGCCTTTCCTTGGAGATCATTTCTATCCTGACCCAGAGGTCAAAAGAGCTTATCCAGACAAAGACTTCAGGGCAGGATGGGTGGCTCTGGAGGAGATGGATGTGGGATGATACTATTATCATTTTGGCCCCAAAACCTTGGAAGACCCTGAGATTCTTGATAGATAACAAGATTCTAGCATCTTCTAAGGCTGCCTGTCTACCTGTCTCCCCACACATAAAAGCACAGAATCTTTGTGCTGGAAACAAGCATTTGAGAAAATGTGTAGTTCAACCCTTTTCTTTTACAGATGAGGAAGTTGAAGCCCAGAGAGATCAAGGGACTAGTCCAAGGTGACGGACTCAGTTAGTGAGAGGTTCACGATGAAAACTCAGTGCCCTACATTTCCAATATGGTGCATGTTTCTCTGGTCTCCTTAGATCTCTCTGGCCCTGAAAAATCAGGGCACCCCAGGAACCCTCAGAGGAAACCCCAGGTGCCCTCAGATATCCTCTGAGCCATTGTGTGCCCCTCAGACTCTAACTCAGCAGGGGGCAAGACTGGGCATCCCCAGGTGGGATCAGACTTGTGCTGGGGCTGGAACCTAGAGTGACCTCTGACCCCAGAACGTGGCCAGCTGGTGCCATGTAGACCATTCCTGCTCAAGGGACACACATTGGGAAGACACTTCTTCCTAGAGCAAGGAATTCTCTCAGAGATGATCAAAAGCAGACCTCGACATGTTGCATAAAGTCACACGGTCCCACTCCACCATGCAGCACTTGGCAGGATCTCCTGGGAGTGGAGGTGGGGGAGATGCTGCCCATCAGGCCTTCCAGCCCCCCTCCCTGTTTAACACAGGGAAACCGAAGCACAGAGAGGGAAGGAAGTTGCCCAAGTCACACAGCAAGGAGGGTAATTAGAAAAGCCTCCTATACTTCTTGCCACCCTGGGCCTGCAGTTGAGCAGGTCACACAGCACCTAGAAGACATGGCCCAAATGCCATGCCTCTCCCAGAGGGTTTCCTGCTCCCCACCTAGACATCCATAACCACAGATACCAGCACCAAATTTGTGCCAAAAAAAAAAAAAAAAAAGCATCTTTGCTAAGACAGGGAAGCATGAGAAAATTATAAACCCTGCATATAAACACTGATTTTCCGTTAAACAAACCTGGAGCTCTGAGATACAATTAGGGATCTTTGTGTCTCTTCAGTGCTAACTTCCTTGCTAGTTTTCTTCTTTCTCAACTTCACTTGCAGTCTCCTTTTATATCAGAAGCCCTTCTAGAGGCCTGCGTTTGAGCTTCACATTCACCTCTTTTTCCAGCGAGAACTCAGACTGACTGCGTCCAAACATCTCAGAAGGACGATTCGCTTTTCTCTGCTCCCATTAAGCAGAAATGTCTGTGCCTTTCTTTTTGGCTCCAACCCGGCAAGCACTTACTTCTTTTTTTCCCTGGTGAGGATGAAAAGCATCCCACACGAAGCATCAGCTCCACTGCTCTGTCTCCCTGGCCAAGTATCCCTTCTATGGGTAAAGCCTGCTTCTCTCCCCAGGTGGAGGGAGGGCCGAGGGGCCCGACTCTTAGCGGTTGGATCAGTTGGATCGGTTGATCAGTTGAATGGCCTCCTCTCTTTCCTCTCCCCAGTGAAAGACATCCACATCTCTCTTTGTGGGAGATTTCTTTTTTCTTATGTGAAAATACTTTCTTGTCTCTTTCCAGTCCTGTTCATATGGGACATTAGCTGTCACCGTCTCTAAATCAAGGACACAAAAGGTGATTACTTCAAACTTTGGGATCTTGGTTAAAATAGGGTGAAGCTGCCACCCAGAAAGGGGTGGTGATTTGGTTGTGTGAGGTGAAGGTATTGGATCTGAGCTCAGCACCAGAGCCATGAATTTTCCATTCCATTTCCTTAGGAATGAGAAGTAAAATTTGTTCCCAAAACAACCAATCCACTATGTCAAACGACATTGCATAATGACTCACCTGGTCCAGAGTTCGTATGTCCTGGCCCCTTGCCAGTGCTCCACGCTGCCTGGTGGACCCCAAATTGAGCAGATCCCCTCCTTCTCCATGGCTCGCAGTGCTGATCTTGGGGTCAGGTGTCTCCAAGGAACACTCTGGGCTTTCAGCCCCAGCGGCACATACATCTGCCAGCACACGAGCTCCACTTCCGGGCGCTCATGGCATTGCAGTGCCTTGGCCTCGAGCAATTAAATCAAGGGAAAGAGGACCAACTCCCTCTTGACCCCCTTCTCCGGCTGGCTCGCATCTTCACCCACAGCTGAGATGGAGAGAGATGCAGCACAGACCTGCCTGCCTCCTCCCACTAGAACATGGGCTTGGCCTCTCCTACTTCCCCAGGGATAGCCTTTCTCTAGCTCTATGTTTCTCTTCTCATTTTGAGGAGATGCCATTTGGAATCTGCTTGGCGTCTATAGCAAGTCCTGCTCTAGCTCCAAATGGCTTCTTGTTAAACAATACATTAAACCATTACCCTGTTAAATGGAGTTTGCAAGAATTTTAAACAGAGACTTGAACACTCGCACTGCACCACTCTGGCTTGAACCTGCATGCCATTTTGAGGCCCTCCACTGAGGTCGCCCTACCAACCAATGGCGAGAGGGAGGGTTCTTAAAGCAGCAGAAAAAAAAAAAGAAACAGGAGAAAGGCAAACTCAATGGGTTTCATGACAGTGAATGCAGATGAAGTAGCAACTCGGGACTTGGAAATGTTTGCACATGAAATGCTGGAACAGAGAGACATGAGCGCAGGCTTCCTCAGCCAGTGCAAGTGAGCGAGGTAGCTTCGTGGGGGCGGCTGTGACACCGGCAAGTTTAGAAGCCTGAGTATTTACTGCAGGTGGAACGTTGATTCACTTATTCAATAACTTCCCTAATCACCTACTATGTGCCTAGCACGGTTCCAGGAGCTGGGGACAGATACAGCAATGAAAAAACAGAAAACCCTGCCCTCGTGGAGCTTCTGCTTTGTGTAGAGAGACTGGCAATAAACAAAGCAAATATTTTCTCTATTAGAAAATGGAGTGAACAGAGAGCAAGAAAGCTGGGAAGAGAGGAGGGAAGGGAGGCAGAGCCATGTGCAGTGAATAGCTATTATGCAGCTCTCTACTGGTCTTCAATAGGGAGACCACGAAGGCGCCACTGAGGTGAGGGTGGGGCCGAGATGTGCAGGAGGGGAGGCGGCCAGGCTGACAGACACCTGGAGGACAGTGCCCTGAGAAAGAGGAGTGGCCCAGACAAAGGCTTTGAGCAAAGGGAGGGCTCCCAGTGTCTGAGGGCAGCCAGGGAGGAGAGAGGAGGGGGACCTCTGTACTGGGCACCAGGGGCTCCCCAGGAGGCCAGCAGGGAGCCCTCTGCTTCCACAGCCTGGCCTGCCCCAGGGTCTTAACCAGGGAGCTGTTCTTCTGTGAGATTTCTCCTACTTTCCTACATGGGGAATTGGGTTAAGGACCCCCCCTCACAAGTCTGCTGAGCTAAGATGCTGCAAGGGAGACTGCTCAGATCTCCCAATCTCATCTTCTCTGGGTCCCAGAAACATGCAAGGAGACAGAAGAGCCTCCTGAAGCCCATTTCAGCTGTAGCCTAAGGAGGAGGAGCATTGGGGGAGTCACAGTAAGTTGTAGGCAGCAGGGGTCCTTAATTATTAGACATCACATCAGAGGCCATCAAGAACCTGAGACCTCGTGGGAGCTTCCAGCTGCAGGAAAGACTACAGCTAAATGATCTCCAAAAGATCTTTCCCATTCTTTACGAATCTCAGCAAGGAAAGCCCAGGAGTTTCACGAATACTGTCTTCTTGTTTATGTCCCTCTCACTACTGGGGATGCACTACTCATCCCCAGTATATACTGTATATACTCAGGAAGAGGCTCCTAAAGGGACACCAGAGTGACTCCCAGTGAGCTGTCCCACCCCCTGCCTTGCTAAGACAGGGAAGCATGGTTGCGGCGGTTACAGTGATTACGGCAGTGGGCTGGGTGGGGGGGCACTCTCTTAGCCTCACCTTTTTCATCTGGGAAGCTTACTCCCGTAGACCCATTCAATCCTGAACCACTCTGAGGTGTTAGGTTGGTCAGAACGCCAAGAGGAGTTCTAGGGGTCTGGAATTTGCCCAAGGGCCATCCCGAGGCAAGATTTGGGCCCGGACCTGACCAAAGGAGAGTCCTGACTGCATTCCCAGCCTCTTGCACCCCAGGCTGCCAAGCCCTGCTGCTGGCTTCTGAAACCTGTTATCTGCAACATAACCATGGGGCCCCCGTCGCAGGTCCTCCTGCCTCGTGCTGCTGCTGGGACCCCATCCTTTTCCACACCCGTCACCCTCACTAGCAGTCACCAAGGACTTTGGGTCCTTCTCTGCTTATCGGGAACCTCCGCAGCCTTCCTGTCACCTGGGAGAAAAGGTGCCGCCCTTGAACACCACGTGAAGCCCCTAGTGGGGGCCAAAGGGGCCTGGCTTTGCACACCTGCTCTGCATCTGCATCGATGGCTGAGTGCACCGGGGCAGGCCCCTCCCCATCCCTGAGCTTCAGTGATCGTGTTTGTAAACACTGGTGATCTCTTCTATCGCAGAGGGGTGTTAGGAGGCAGAAGTGATGACATTTGCTCTTGGCAGAAAGGAAGCACCCAACAGCAATGGCTGGGGGGTGCACACAGCCTCCATCCTTATCAAGGCTTTGGCTGAGTGAAGTGCTTTCACCTGGCAGGCTGTGTCTCCCGGGGCACTCACGGCTGAGTACCTGGCTAAGGGGAAAGGCAACGGTTAACCTCTGTGAGCCTCATTTTCACCTTATAAATTGAAATAACCCTACCTGCCTAATCTCCTCACAGAGGATGCTGGGGACCCTGGCCAGGCTCTGGGGGTACAGAGACGAAAAAGGCAGACGGATCTCTGTCCTGGGGCTTACATTTCAGTGGAGGCAGGCAATGAACAAGTATATGAACAATGTAATTTCAAATATATATTGAGTATAAATATAGAGACTATACACACACACACACACACACAAACATACACAGAAAAGATGACATACATACACACCCTTTATATATATACTCTCTCTATATATATAGATATACTCACCCTCTCTATATAGATATATACTATATATATATACAAGCACACACACCCTCTTTCTCTCATCTCTCTCTGTATATATATATGTATGTGTATATACACTCATCTTCTCTCTATAGATGTACTCGCCCTCTATAGATATGTACACTCTATATATAGATATACTCGCCCTCTCTTTATAAACACACACACCCTCTTTCTCTCTATATATACACACACCCTCTTTCTCTCTCTCTCTCTATATATATATGTATATATACTCACCTCTCTCTATATATATATGCACACATACACACCCTCTTTATATATACTCACCGTCTCTATATATATATGTGCATATACACTCATCCTCTCTATAGATATATACTCTCTCTCTGTGTGAATATATATATATATATACACACTCACCCTCTCTCTATATATAGACACACACACCCTCTTTCTCTCTTACATATATATACTCACACACCCTCTTTCTCTCTCTCTACATATATATATGCACACACACATATATATACACACACACACACCCTCTCTCTTTCTCTATATACACTCACTCTCTCTATGTATATACACACACATACACACCCTGTCTGTCTCTCTCTCTCTCTCTCTCTATATATATATATATATACACCCACCTATCTTCTCTCATATATATATGCTCACTCTCTTTATATATATATGTATACTCACCCTCTCTCTATATATAATCACCCTCTCTCTCTCTCTCCATATATATATATATACACACCCTCTCTTTATATATGTATATACACACCATCTCTCTCTGTATATATATATACACACACACCCTCTCTCTCTCCCTCTCTCTCTCTGTATATATACACACACACACCATCCCACTCTATATATACACATGCCCTCTATATATATACATATACTCTCTCTATATATACACCTCTCTCTAGCGCTCTCTCTCTATATATATATACACACACACAGATATATATACTTACCCTCTCTATGTATACACATTCTTTCTTTGCATAAATATGTGTGTATATATACTCACCCTCTCTTGCTCTCTCTCTCTCTATATATATATATATTCTCTCTCTTTCTCCATATATGTGTGTAAACTCAACCTCTGTCTCTACATATATGTATACAATCTCACCCTCCCTCTCTATATATACCTATTCTCTCTCTCTATATACACACCTTCTATATGTACACACACATATACACACACCCTCCCTTTCTATATATACACATACCCTCTGTATATATACATACATTGTCTCTATATATACACACCTCTCTTTTTATTTATATATATACACACTTACCCTCTCTATATACACACACCCTCTCACTCTCTCTCTACATGTGTATATATATACTCACCCTCTCTTTTTCTCTTTATAGATATATATATTCTATATATATATACTCACCCCCTCTGTCTACATATATATGTACAATCTCACCCTGTCTCTCCCTCTCTCTCTGTCTATATATATAGATATTCTCTCTCTATATATCTATTCACCCCCTCTCTTTCTACATATATATATACAATCTCACCCTCTCTCTCTCTATATATATATATATATACATATTCTCTCTATATATATATATGTATACTTACCCTCTATATATACATATTTTTATACAATCTCATTCTCTGTATTTATATACATATTCTCTCTCTCTGTCTATGTATATATATATATATACTCACCCTCTCTCTCTACACATATATATAAAATCTCACCCTCTCTCTCTATATATATACATATTCTGTCTCTCTCTCTCTCTCTACACACACACACACACACACACACACACACACATATGCACACCCTCTATATGTATATATACTCAAAATCCATGTTTTTACCCACGGCTCACAAACAGTAAACTGAGGCTTGGAGAGAGTCAGTGCATTTGCCCAGGTCCACATGGCTGGACCCAAGTCAGCTGTTTGCATGGAACCTGTGTCCTTTCCAGAGCATCTCACTGCCTCTGTCAAAACACAGCCACTTCTGGGAGCAACAGGGCATTGTGCCTGGTGGGCTGTTGCTCCTCAATGAGAATGGATTTCCTGGCACTCTCCAGGGAAAGCAGACGGCCATCTCCACAGTTTGCTCCAGGCCAGCCAGGATCCAGGCACCCTTGAGCCTTGTGCCATGCCAGCTGGGTGGCTGACATTTGTTCTAGAATCTCTAAAGTTTGCCTTCATGCAGCTGGCTGTGAAGCTGGTATTTTGAGATCCCTGACAGAATCTTAAAAAGAACAGACAAGTGAAGCAGGGGACTGGATTTAGCGTTCCTCCTCCTGGGCCCTTTAAACCCTGGTGTTTGACCTTGGAACTCCTTGAGGGGAGGTCTGGTACTTCCCTGTTGTCCACCATATTCCCAGAGTGGCCGCCAGCCCCCAGCCGGCTGCTCAGAAGAGCCCAGGGTCCAGGAGAGCCACAGTGGTGTTTCTCACATGTCTGCTTTCCTGCAGCTGTAGAAGAAATGCATTTGGGACCAGTGCTGAAGATTGTGGTGGTGGCTCTTTCTTTAGGAACTATAGGTTCTTTAGGAACCAGTCATCCACTCTTTATCAGAGCTGGAGAGATGCAGTCCTCATGGCCTTCCCAGGGTCCCTGCATCTGTACCTCCGGGCCCGTTAGGATACCCACCACTTCTCAGGGGGAATTCTTTGGAAGGTCTAAATCTTCAGTTATTAGGCACAGCCAAGTTCACTGTCTGTTTTTTAATTGATTTAGAACATTGAGGAAATACCCTATCACAGTTTCAACCTCAGCATGATTATATTTGGGGCCAAGTCATTCTTTGTTGTGAGGGGCTTTCCAGAGCATTGCAGTATTTAGCAGTATCCCTGGCCTCTACCTGCCAGATGCCAGCAGCACCTGCATCCGGAGTTGTGACAATCAAAAATGTCTCCAGATGTCGACAAATGTCCCCTAGAGGCCAAAATCACCCTGGTTAAGAATCATTGCATTGCTGTTAGTTAAATGGGTGATTCTGGGTGTTGTAAACTGAAAAAGGTCCCCCCAGCCCCCCGAGATGTGAAAGCCTCAGAATAAAAAGACTTGCTTAATACTGTAAGCTTAGGCAAATTCTTTTACCTCCCTGAGCCTCAATTCCTTCCTCTGAAAAATAGGGACACTGACAGGCATTCTCATGGGATTATTGTCCCATTAAATTCAATGAAATAACATATGCACAGAGTCTGGCATACGTAATGTCTGACGCACTGAAACATTTAGTAAATGTGAATTCCTTTTCTTCCCTGTCTTTAACCCCAAGGTTTTCTTCCTAAATGACGAAGGCATAAATGAATGCTCCCGGGGAACTCCCTTTCCCGTGTTTGGAGAGCACTGTGGGAGATCATGGCGGCTAGCAATGGGGATTATGATCCCTTCCCTTGTTTGCCTACTTAAGAATCCAAGAATAGCTGTGGACTCATTCATGAGAAAAATACCCACACAGTTTTGCATGTAATTCCAGAAGTACCAAACCAAATCCCTGCTCTGCCCTTAGGGAGCTAGCATTCACCATGGAACATAGTAGAAATAAAAAACCAAAAGCAAGAGAAAAGTTGATCAAGATGGTGCAAAATGCTATGGTGGAAAAAAAGCAAGAAAGCACGAGGGAGTCTTGAGGGGTATCTTAGTCCATTTTCTGCTGCTATAATACAACAGACTGGGTAATTTATGAAGAATAGAAGCGTATTTGGCTCATGGTTTTGGAAGCTGAGAAGCTGAAGATTGAGAAGCTGCATCTGGTGAGAGCCTCTTTGCTGTGTCTTAACATAGCAAGAGCGGGGAAAGAGAGAGAGAGAGACAGAGCTCAGGCCAAACTATTTTTTTTTTTTTTTTTGAGACAGAGTCTTGCTCTGTCATCCAGGCTGGAGTGCAGTGGCGCAATCTCAGCTCACTGCAACCTCCACCTCCCCAGTTCAAACAATTCTCCTGCCTCAGCCTCCCAAGTAGCTGGGACTACAGGTGCGTGCCACCACACCCGGCTAAATTTTTGTATTTTTAGTAGAGATGGGGTTTCGCCATGTTGGCTAGGCTAGTCTCAAACTCCTGACCTCAAGTGATCTGCCCACCTCGGCCTCCCAAAGTTCTGGGATTACAGGCGTGAGCCACCGTGCCCAGTCCAAACTACTTTTTAAAAGTCAGGAACCCACTCCCTGGATAACCAACCCACTTCTATGTTAACTGCACCAATCCATTCAGGAGGCAGAGCCCTCATGGCCTAACCACCTCTTGAAGGCCCCACCTCTTAACACAATGCTGTAATGGTGATTAAGTTCCCACCATATGAATTTTTGGGGGACACATTCAAACCATGGCAGGGAGTTGCAGTTTTAAGTGTGGTGGTCGGGGAGGGCCTGGCTGAGAAGCTGATCGTTGCATAAAGGTCTTGGTGAGAAGGTGACATTTGTGTAACAACATAGGGATACTGGAGGAAGAGCATTCCAGGCAGAGGAAGTAGCAAGTGCGGCTGGAGCATGTCTGAGGGGCCAGCAGGAGAGGACCCCAGGGAGGGCAAAGGGGACTTGACAGATTAGATTTAAGAACAGCTCACCCACTGGAGGCAGAGATTCCTGGGAGGGGGAAGCAGGCTGGTTCCATGGATGACTCCATATACATATATCTATATATCTATATCTATATCTATCTATATATATATATATGTTTATGGCAGGGCAGCCCTGCCGGCCCTTCTAAGGACTGTAGCTTTTACCTGGGGTGACTTAGCACATCAGTGAGGACAGGCTGGCCATGCTGCAGTTTAAAATACCTACACAGTTCCAGTGGCCTTGAGCATTTTCGATTTCCTTCATGCTCGTTGCATGTGAGTCAAGGGTCCCTGTGGAGCAGCCTCTTCCTGGAGCATGGGTGAGCACAGTCTTCTGCCCGGCAGGGCCACACATCCCTTCTGCTCACGTGCCTGGCCAGAGCAAGTCTCAGCCACACCTCAGTCCAGCAGCGTGGGCGTGTACATCCTCCCACGCAAAAGGCGTTGAAAATCAGTGACCCTTGATGGTCCACCAGGCACTGGAAGCCACGTGGAAGGAAACATTGTAGCTTAATCATGTTGGCTGCTGTAGTGTGGATAGAGTGTTGGGAGCAGGGCAGATGCAGAGAGACCAGTTAGGAGGCCATTCTGGCAATTCAGGCAACAGAAATGGAACAGAAGTGTCGTCAGCTTTGCAGTGGCTTGAACACTCAGGCAGGGCCTCCCCGGGGTGGGTCTTCGGCTGTGTAGACCCACAAATTTGACTTTGTCAGTGCTCACAGAGATGATCAGAGGGCTGACATGTGATAACCAAATTAATAAGAAACTGATGTATAAGCCTCAATCATAATTCTTTAATTTGTGGTTGAAGATGGAGAGAGATCTTTCCCAGTGGTTCAGAAAATAATCTGAGTTTTGGATTCAGACAAGCCTGTATTCAAATTCTAGTTCTACAACTTTTTAACTGCTTCATGTGGAAAAGTTACTTAATTAGTCTGTAAGCCTCAGTCTCTTCATCTTGAAATCAGTCTGCTGCTGCTGATAGCATGGTAAGGAAGAATAATTGAGTTAACATAACAATTGAGTTATGTGCAGTGCCTAGCATAGAGTCTGGGTCAAGGTGGCTGTTCAGTAGAGGGAAGATATCACTGTTATTGAACTTACTAGAAATTAGCAGATGACATGATATGCATGAAGTCAGAGGCAAAAAAAGAGATCTTTCATAGAAACCATGGTAAGGCCTGATATTCTTTCTCCCTTGGCCCACTCACTTACGTTAAAGAGCTTTTTGTCCAGCCAGAGGATGGTGTGATCACTCAGATTTTGGCTTTCCTGAGATATCCAAATCCTCCTTTCTTATGTTTACACCAGATCACTTCGATCAGTCTTGGGTTTTTCCTGATCTCCTCGGCCACATATTTGTCAGTCTTGAGGGCTAGGGCCACAAATGTGATTGCCGTCTCTTCTCTTTGACCCTTCTCCTTCTCCTTCTTCTTCTTTTTCTTTTTTTTTTCTGAGATGGAGTCTTGCTCTGTTGCCAAGCTGGAGTGCAGTGGTGTGATCTTGGCTCACTGCAACCTCCACCTCCCAGGTTCAAGTGATTCCCCTGTCTCAGCCTCCAGAGTAGCTGGGACTATGGGCACGTGCCACCACACTCAGCTAATTGTGTTTTTGTATTTTAGTAGAGACTAAATACATGGTTTCACCATGTTGGCCAGTATAGGATGGTCTCAATCTCCTGACCTTGTGATCCACCTGCCTCAGCCTCCCAAAGTGCTGGGATTACAAGCGTGAGCCACCACGCCCAGCCTCTTTGACCCTTCTTAAGGGTCCATCTGGAGATGTCAGAGATTCATTAAAGTGACCCCTTGTGGAAACCTCACATCTGGATCACACCCTCTTCAAGTACAGAAATGCAATGAAAATGAGTATGTCAGTGCTTATGAAAGACTGTGCACGAAGCAACCTGTTAGACCTGAAATTATTTGCCATTACAATGGCAAAACCACAATTACTTTTCACCAGTGTATTATTTCCTGTGTACATATTTTCAGCAAAGGTTTTAAAAGAAGAATGCTTTTTTTGTTGCTTTCTCATTAGCACTAAGGAATTTAATTCTGACTGATAACCAGGTAGTGCCCTGCATGCGAAGACCACATCTAGGAGTACAGCACTGAACGTAGAGTAGGCACTGAATTTGGAGACAGGCCCTTCTAATTTGCATAGACACCCACCAAGCTTTTCAAGAAGGATGGCTGATCCTGACCAGTGGTGTGCTGGTAAATGTTTAACAACCAACATTTAGCAGGATTTGGTGGAGCTCTGGTTTGTACCATTTGCCAATTGCTGTGGTGTAAATACTCCCACCATGCCAATTTCAAGCCCGCAACATGACATCAGCCAGCCTACAGTTTAACAATTGGCCAGCTCCAGCACGTGCAGATCCAGATTCTGGGGAGTGAAATAGTCTCGGGTTTCAGTATGAGCTGTCTTGCTTACTAGCTGTGTGGCCTTGGGCAGGTTGTTTAACGGCTTTGAGCCTGGCTCATAGAAGGCATCAGGATGCTTGTTTTCTTCCCTCTTCGTTGCCCAAATAGGAGAGTACCTTTGTCACATCACTCCCTTGCCATGTCTCCTGTGGGAAGGCGAGGACGGGAGACAGTGGGTTATGCTTAGAGAGGCGGTGGACACAGCTGCCTTATCCTTTCCTGGGAATATTTCCAAGAAGAGACTGGACTTTTTTAAAATGTGGGAAGACAGAGGGAAGTTTGACAGATGGAAGGGGAAGAATTGCTGTCTAAAAGGAACTCATTGTGGGAAAAATACAAAGTAGGAATTTGAAAAGCAGATGGTGGAGATCCCCCAAATGTTAGCTTCCCCAGGAGGGAGGGAGGGAGGGAGGGGGCCAGGGTTGAAAGAGGGAGATGTTGTCCTTGATGTGCAGACTGACAGATAACCAGCTAAGCCTGTGTCCTGTTTGGGGCATCTCTAGAGGCCCAGCCTCCTGGGGTACAATGCCATACAAGTTAGGTGAGCTTGCAAATGTCAGGATATGGCTGTGGCCACATCCATGTCTCTTCACTGCTGTTTCGGTCTCCTCATCTATAATATGGGGATAAGAAACCTGGCAGGAAAAGGCTGCCATAAAGAGCTCAAGAAATGGCAGGAAGAGAACTGGGGAACAGCTAAGGGTGGGGTGTGAAGAAGGACAGAGCAGATCCCAATCCCGACTGTCACGCAGAGCCAGGAGGAGAAGCACAGAAGCAGTCCTCCGAATGCTGCACGACCTGAGTGACAGCTCTCCACTGGGGCTGATTTGGGAGGAAAGCAGGTGGTGGGAGAGTGGGGAGAGCAAGTGGCCTGCCTTCGGGAAGCTTGGAGAAGATGAGACAAGGAGAGGAGGGACAGTTTCAGGAGAGGATGCAGGGTCCAGGGACCATGCTGTGTAAATGGGAGAACCTTGACCCTGGCTGCCCGCTGCTGGGAACAAGCCAGGAAGAAGGAGCTGGGGAGGAAAGAGTCAGGAAGCTGGGATCTGGGGAGCTGCACACAGCTGACTCTTTCCACTTCTGTCCTGCCTCATGCTTAGGTCCCTCATCATCAAGTGTGTTTCCGACTCATGACTTAGCGGTGGGGCTGAGCTGATGCTCTCGGGCAGAGAGCAGGTGAGGCAGGGCTGGGCCTGCACCTCCCATTCTGCAAAACACATTCCTGCAGTTGAGCCCAGCTCTGGCTCAGGGGCAGTTGGTGACCATCTCTAGGCACTCCTGCAGCTTTCTGGAGCATGCCTTCCCCCAGGTGCTGTGTTCAGCCTACAGGGAGCTCTGGACATTGTTTCCTCCTTCAGGTTCCCTTATTGGAGATGTGTCGGGGCTCCCATACGCTGGCCCCCTGATGCAGCTCCACCCTGGCCCATCCCAGTCACAGCCTCCCTTCCTGGCCTGACCCCTTCCGTGGCACCTCCTTGCTCTCCTGCCTCATCTGCTCCCTCCAGATTCTAGGATCTCATCCTTTGCAAGACGCCCTGTCACTGTGCTTCCCATTCAGTACAGCACCCATATTCACACGTGTTGCTTTGTTCCCCAACTGGCTATGACCCCTGGGAATTGAAAACACAAAACAGGACGTTCTCTGATGACTGCCTTTCTGGCTCTGTGTCATCGGTCATAAGATGTGGCCGTTCCATTTCTGGAACCTGAGACCCCAGGGCTGGTGATCAGAGCCCAAAGGCCCTTTCTCCAGGCCTTTCTCTGGGGAGTTGCCCTTCCCCAGCCCCCCAGCCCCAGGAGCTCTGGCCCAGAGACTTCCCAGCCAGTGGCACTGCGCTAAGGTCAGCTCAGTGGGCATGCTGCCAGCCCTGCCTCCTGGTCTTCACCAGGGAAAGGGAGCTGTGAAGGTCACTGCTCAGAGCTTGTCACAGCCAAACGTGAAGCGTGTAACAATTTCTAGTCTGATCTTCGGAATGCAGACACTGATGGAGCTGGAAGTGGAAGGGAACCGTGGAGGCTCCTAGGCCTGTCCAGGAATTTCACTGGGGGCTTCCACAGCCGGTTCCTGTGTGCTTGGGTCTTACCTAGGAGAACGCATTGACTTTTGAGTTGACTTCAGACAAGACAGAAATTTTCCAAGTGAGCCACTGCAGAGAAGGAAGAACCTGTACTCCCTCCTTCTGTAACAGAACACACAGCAAGCTTTGAAGATGGATCACTTGGCAGTGGTTGTGCACAGTTCTGTCCGCACGGTGTGCGTCTGCTCAGGCTGCGGTCACAGAGCACTGCAGATCAAGGTGCTACTGGTCTGAGAAGTCTCTCCTGAGGCCTCTCTCCTTGGATTGTAGACGCCTGTCTTCTTGCTGTGTCCTCATGTGGTCATCCCCCTGTGTGTACCTGTGTCCTAATTTCCACTCCTTAGAAGGACCCAGTCACACAGGGTTAGGGCCCACCCTAATGGCCTCGTTTTACCTTAATCACCTGTTTAAAGGCCCTATCTCTAAACACAGCCACATTCTGAGGTCCTAGGGGTTAGAGCTTCAGCATATGGATTTTGTGGGGGGGACACAACTTAGCACCTACCTCCCCAGGCCCTTCTCAATAAGAAAATGCATGTAGATGCTCAGTGAATCCTGCCAAGTTCTCCGGGACAACCAGGTGCACAGTTGGGGAGGGTTCAGAGCAAGAAGTGCATCTTCTATCCTGGCTTCCCATCTCCTGCCCCAGTTGAGTCCCCAGAATTCACAGGCTGTCCTCAAGGCACCCTTCGCTGATGGCCCTCTGAGGAAGAATTGCAGTGACAGTCCTGTGGGGGCTGCAGGACTTGTTCAGGGAAAAAATGCAGAAGTGGCTGAGCCATGAACATTTGGTCCCTTGGCCAAACATAACGCTGTAGACAATGTCACAGACAGGTCCAGATGAGTTCCTGCGGGGCAGGCTGAAGACACGTTCATGGATGCACTCCATCACAGGTTTTTGAGTCCCACCAGGGCAAGGGCTACCCTCTGTTGAGCATCCAGTAGAAACATGTTCCCAAACGGGGTCCTGAAGTGAGCCTGGCTTTCCTGGTCTCTTCTCAGGGATTGACTCAGCCCACTAGGTGCACCAACTCTGGTCCCAAAAAATGTGCCCAGAGCCTTGGATAGAATGGGGAATACTTTGGTGATGAGGTAGATTAGAAAGTGATGGGGGTAAGAGTTTTGACCTCCCCCAGGCAAGTGCCCTCCTTACAGGATCATTCTCGCCCCTGTTGCTGGCAGAGAGAGAGGGGCAGGCACATCAGGGGCACGAGGCCTGTACACCCACTCCCCATTGCTCTGTGTGGTCAGAGGTGTTCTTGGTCTTGGGCAGGTGGTGGAAGTTCACCTTCTCCTTTAACTGTTTGGAGCATTTCACAGTTTCAAGGATATAGCGTGGCGTTCGAACCCTGAAGAGCCAATGGCTGGACACCAGAACAGGCTCCCACCACTGGAGAAGGCTGATGACCTTTAGTACAAAGGATCTTGAGAAAGGTGTTGCCTGCTGGATATCTGGAAAGCTGAACTGACAGAGGGACCAGACAGAGAAAGGATGGAGAGTGGGAGCAGCGCGACATGGCAGGAAGCATGCCGTCCTCATAGAGATGGCCAGCGGTTCTCAGGACAGTCTTGAGCGAGCCACCCAAGCCCCTGCACCTCTGCTTCCTGTGGAATGGGTGGGTTGAAGTGGATGGTCTGGGAAGCTCCCCTGGATAAGAGGTTTGGCCATTCATAAGTTGACCAAGTCAGGAACAGATGAAGCAGAGACTTAAAACTGGGCTGGCCATTAGCTCGCCAGCAGACTCCCCAGTCAGATGCCTGGAATCACAGTCTTCCATGGGACCATTTCCCAAGCCCACCTTGTAAGTTAGCAGTGATGTCTTGCAACACTGAGGAATGTCTGTGCAGTACCCTTGGGCGAAATTCTAGAAGCCGCAACTTCAGTGCCTGGTCAGCTGAAACAAGAGTAGTTTCAGCACCACCGCCATGAAGGGAGTTGCAGGAACAGAACACCCACCTTCAAAACCACAGCGACACACCTGGAAATGGGGTAGGTAACTCTGAAGGCGGAAGAATGGAGAAGAATTGTATTTGGCTTTGCAACTTGTGGCTGATGAGCATTTGAATTCCCATTTATTCATTATTGGTGTGAACGGGGCCATTGTCACAGCACAGAGAACAACAAAATCAGAACAGCAAAGTCTGAGGGTGATCCTAACTCTGCACCCCAAGTCTGCTCAAAGCATGCTTAGAACTGGACTGGATCTGACCAGGCCCCAGCGGAAGCTAAGCTGCTCCTTCTTGCTTTATGAGCTCAGCACTCACACTTTTCTGAGTAGAAGGTAATAGAGTTTGCTTTATTAGAAGGAACACAACAATCAAGCCTTCTTCCCACCCAGCTCCCATAGAACTCCCATCTGATTACTATGGGTTGGTAGGACCTACCAGATGTTCATGATTAACATCAAGCAGTGAATTCAGCTGGAGAGCAAGGATGTCATGAGGATGTTTAATGGAATTTTTTGAGGGTGCTTCACTGCTGGGAATAGCCTGGTCCAGACTATGAAGATGTGATTTCAGCAGGGCGTGGTGACTCATGCCTGTAATCCCAGCACTTTGGGAGGTCAAAGTGGGAGGATTGTTTGAGCCAAGAGTTCGAGATCAGCCTGGGCAATGTGTTGAAACTCTGTCTCTAGGCTGGGTACAGTGGCTCATGCCTGTAATCCCAGCACATTGGGAGGCCAAGGTGGGCAGATCACTTGAGGTCAGGAGTTCAAGACCAGCCTGGCCAACATGGTGAAATCCTGTCTCTACTAAAAATACGAAAATTACCCAGGCATGGTGGTGTGCACCTGTAGTCCCAGCTACTCCGGAGGCTGAGGCAGGAGAATCACTTGTACCTGGCAAGTGGAGGTCACAGTGAGTGGAGATCACGCCACTGCACTCCAGCCTGGGTGACAGAGTGGGACTCCATCTCAAAAAAAAAAAAAAAGAAGAAGAAGAAACTCTGTCTCTACAAAAAATAAAAATAAAAATCTTAGCTGGGTTCACTGGAGCATGCCTGCGGTCCCATGTATGGGAGACGGGAGGATCACTTGAGCACAGGAGGTTGAGGCTTCAGTGAGCAATGATTATGCCTCTGCACTCCAGCCTGGGCGACAGGGTAAAACCCTGTCTCAAAAAAAAAAAAAATGTAATTGCACATCCTCTGCCCTCCAGAAATCTGCAACCTACATCACGTTACTCCTAAGGGGAGTTCTCCCTGCTGCACCCTAACAGACAATGTGAGCACTAAAAGGTTCCCTGACCAACCATGTGCAGCCACTGCAGACACACATGAGATGTCCTGTGCGTACCACAAGTGAGGCAGGACATGTATCATGTTCAGAACTTTCTAGAAAAGAAAAGGAAAATTGCCATGAATGCTCTTTGGATGTTTTCCAGATAGATTTCCATGGAGAACTTGGGATCGTGTTGCCCCTGTTTGTTTCAAATCTCCGTGGTTGTTATTACTATGAAAGAGTCACACATGCCCATTGTAACAGTTAACAGATTTTTTTATTGCACCATACTGTTCTGCAAGCTAGGACTCTGAGCTTCATTTGACATGATGGAAGGAGGGGACCTTTGTGAGACGGGTGAGGCAGAGCCAGTGCTGGGAGAGTGTCACATGGCAGAGAACTTGGATTCTTCATCGGGCTTTCGAGAGTTATGGGGAGTTGGGCAGGTCCTGGGGAGAGACGAGCAGAAGCCTGGTGGTTTGGGGAAGTTTAACCAGTGTCTTGATGAATGGGGCTTCTGGATCTGATCTTTGAGCTTAAGGGAGAAAATGACTGGGTAACCTTGATTTCAACCTGGAAGAATGTAGTGGGGGAATTGTGCTCCGTGGGAGGGTAAAGCTTTCCTAAGGAGGTCGTTGCCAGTGGGACAGCATTCGGCCTCCTGTTGCATTTACTTACATTTAGTTGTGAAATTTTGGGAGAAAAGACCAACAAAAGAGGCCCCAGATGGACTGTGGAACTGATGAACGGGGAGTTGGGGGTTGGTGATGGGGGAAATCTTGCTTAAACGGAGATTGTATGACAGCACTCGAATAATGACTGGTTGTTCATGGGTGGATTTGGGGAGACTTCAGTAGCAATGGATTGTGTTTCATTTGGTTTGCTTGCAAATATCAAGTAGTCAGAGTTGGATATAAAATTGCTCTATAGCAATATGAGTATGACTTGGGATGAGGCACACTCAAACTCTCTGAATATTTGCCCGTTGTGGGAGGAAATGCAGGGAGTGAAGTGCAGAGGCCTTGGAAGCCTCAGAAAACCAGTAAGGGGAAGAGGCACCCCCAAAGCCCAAGTGATACCGTGTTGAACCCAGAGGGCAACCACAGAAGGACAGAGCTTCAAAAGTCAAGGCTTAAGAGCACATTGAGCAGCAGTAGGTTGGAAAAATCAACAGGGATTGTGGAGAGGCCGAAAAGACCAGAGTGGGTGAGAGAGGAAGTCTGTGAAATGGGCGGGATATCCCAGTGTCCTGGATCTTGTTGGCCTTGGGGGGCGGGTCAGGGAGAAGCTAACTGGAAGAAGGTTCAGGAAAGGGCCTTTTGGGACTTTGAGTGAGGTGAGGAAAAGGCAGAAGCATGATTCCAGCACCTCAGAGGAGAACAGTGTGGAATTCAGGGCAGCGGGTAAACCCTTGGTCTTCACAATTGGCGATTCGTCCTGTGGGCTCCTCTGAGAGCACAGGCTGCTGGTGACAGGGACGCCAATGCCAGCCGCACATCTGTGTGCCACAAGAATCGCAAGATTCCTTAAGGCGGAACCCACAAAGGCCTGCCCATGGCAGACGTGGCCCCACCTCTCAGCCCCCTAGCAAAACACACTGGCTCAGTATCACCCTTGAGCTACTGAGCTCCCAAAATGGCAAATGGGGTTGTTGAAACAAAAGCTCCATCTCCCAAGTTGTCAGCGTAGGGAGCAGCTGTGACCTCCAAGTTCGGTTCCTGATTCTGTGTTTCTTTCTCCCTCCTCCTTTAGATCGTGGTGTATGTGGGCGTCTCCTCAGCCGGCAGCTTCGCTGTGCCCTGCGGTTGATGTCCAAGGTTTTGACTGTGTGGGTTTGTGTCTTTCCGGCAGGTGTCTCCTCTGTGACTTCCCTGATGTCCCTGGCTTGGGTGCTAGCCTCCTATCACAAGCTGCTGCGGGACTCCAGGGACGACAAGAAGAGCATGAGCTACAGAGGGGCCATCATCCAGGTCTTCTGGCGCCTCTTCACCATCTCATCCCGAGTGATCTCTTTTGCCCTCTTTGCTTCCATCTTCCAGCTCTATTTTGGGATCTTCGTGGTGGTTCACTGGTGCGCCATGGCCTTCTGGATCATCCATGGCGGAACAGACTTCTGCATGTCCAAGTGGGAGGAGATCCTCTTCAACATGGTGGTAGGGATTGTGTACATTTTCTGCTGGTTTAACGTCAAGGAAGGGCGGACTCGATATCGAATGTTTGCATATTATACGATAGTCTTGACCGAGAATGCTGCCTTGACGTTCCTTTGGTATTTTTACAGAGACCCGGAGACCACTGACTCCTATGCGGTGCCAGCACTGTGTTGTGTCTTTATTAGCTTTGTGGCTGGGATCGCACTGATGCTCTTATACTATGGCGTGCTGCATCCCACGGGACCACGAGCTAAGATCCTTGCCAGCTCCTGTTGTGCCGAGCTGCTCTGGGGCATCCCTTTGCCCCCCGATGTTGAGCCCATGGCGCCTGAGACCCCTGGGTACCGGGGGACCCAGGTTACGCCCACCAGAGCCGTAACGGAACAACAGGAGGATCTCACGGCTGACACTTGCTTGCCCGTTTTCCAAGTGAGACCCATGGGGCCCCCTACCCCGTTGGGGCGTCCTTACCTCCCAGAAGGGCCCCTCATTAAGATTGACATGCCAAGAAAGCGATACCCAGCTTGGGATGCTCATTTTGTAGACAGGAGGCTGAGAAGGACTATTAACATTCTACAGTATGTCACCCCCACCGCAGTAGGCATTCGATATCGAGACGGACCACTCCTCTATGAGTTGCTACAGTATGAGTCTTCACTCTAAGAGCATCTTGACCAAGTTGAGAAGGGGACCTTAAGTTTGGTTTGCGGCAAACAGCACTTGCAAGAAATATAACCCTCCCTTCCCCCAATACACAGAACCACCGCCACCACCACCAACACCGCCACACCAACACCACCACTACAAAAAAAAAGAATTAATAAGTCACAACCCCTTCAAATAAGCTTTCTTTCCAGTCGCTGTATGTATACAAAGATATTCTCTATGTTTTGTAAGTAAAAACAAAAAGAAAACCTTTCTTTTGTTTTTTACACATAAGAAACAGTATTGAAAAATCCCACGCTATGGTTCATAGGGTGGAGAAGGAGGAGTTATCTCCACTCCAAAAGAAAAAAAAAAAGTTTTTTACCTTACACCAAGTGTAGATCATTTATGGGATTGGTGCTGATTGAAAGAACAAAACAAAACAAAACAAACACAAACAAACAAAAAACCTTCAACTGCCTTATGCCCTTAGGTGCTGAGTTTCATTAAGTACTGTCACGTTTTCTCATGCAAAACTCTCTGGTGATTTTTGTACCAGAAGAGGGAAAATTAAACAATTAAATGAAACAAATCTAAAAGTGAAACAAAAACCAACCAACAAATATAACACAAAGCAATTATTCTTCCTATCTGATTATTTGTATTGAAGAAAACAAATTTACCAAAAGCAAAAGCATAAACCCCTCCCTCTTTTCAGTTTCTCCCCGTCCTCTCCTGACCTTCTCCCCACTTTGCAGAGCCTTCTAGGAGCTCAAGGGCTGTTTGAAACTCAAATGGCTGAAGAAGCTACTTGAAGGCTGATTATGTGCCATTTTAGCATTTGCCTAGCAAGAATCACATTCGTTTCCCAGTGAAAAGCAAACCAGAACAAAACAAAAAGCCACCCCAATAATTCGGTAAGGACAGGATATTCTAAAGCAAATTAAAGGAGATTTCTGTACACATAATCAGTAATAATAAAACTCAGCATAGTAGCAAAAAGAACGACATCAATTTAAAGGCACAATACTTAATCAGTGACTGGCAACAACGATTAGTTCCATCATTTTAAGGCTGTGAATGGTAGACATTTATCACATGTGATATTGTGTAAAGCCTCTTCTGTTTCCATTTGGTGGGAAGCCTTAAATTGATCTGGAAAGAATTCTTCATTTTTCATTTGTGCTTTTTTTAAAAAAAAATAACACAAAGAGGAAAACTAGAATATATATATATATATACATATATATAAAAAGTCAAAATTGTAATAACTGACCCATTTCAAAGACTGTTTGGTGCTTCTGTCTTTCACCATTGTGGTTGGCTGAAAATCATTCAGCTCACCTGGTGCATCTGGGTTGAATGGGAAATTTTGTGTGTGTAGTATGTGTGTGTTTGTGTGTGTATGTGTGTGTGTGCCCATAGCACACGTATATATGTGTGTGTCCCTGCTGCAAAGTCTTGCCAGAGATATACAAAACTGATGTAAGACGGACTTGGATCACGGCTTGGTTCAGCAGAGCATGGGGGCGGGGGCTCTGGAGTGGCGGGGAAGTGATGCTGCCTGCCCACGAGCCCTGGTTTGGGTGGCAAGACTCACACCAGCAGTGGACTGCAGGCCTTAGAGGCCATGCCATTTGGGTGAGGATTTGATTCCACTGTTTATTTTCTCATTGTATCAAGTTGAATTTCTGCAGGTGTTGCAAGTATGTTCAACCATTTAAAATTTTTTTTATTTTTCAAAGTATTGTTCCTTTAAAGAATATTTCTGTTCTAGGGCATCGTTTCAATCGCATCGTATCTCTACTTGGGCACAAAAAAAAAGGAAAAGAAAAAAATCACAAAAAAGATATATATATAAGTATATATATATATATATAAACACACACAATATTTTAAAGTAAATACTGTTAGTCTTTGCTGTGTGTAGCTGCGATTTTTTTTTTCCAAATATATACCTGTTTAGGGTGCAAGACCTCACATTGAACTATTCTCAACAGAAGTTCAATAACTGAGGGATTTTTTTAATGTTTGTGGAGTTTTGTTTTTTTTAAAATAAAAAACAATTATTATTCAGCGAGGCTTCTCCTTCCCACCCCCTTCATTGTTTATCTAAAACCTTTTTTTTTTTTAAGAACGAGTTTCAAATATCAGTTGTGAAACTGTATGCTCTCTTCTTTGTCGGGACTTCCTGGACTTCATGCGTCCTTACTAAGCATCGTGGTGCTGTCCTCTCCCCGTCCCTGACTCGGGGGTCCCCTCGGGCCTCACTGGTGGGCAGGTGGAGGAGGAGCCCCCAACTCTAGGAAGCAGGACGAACAGAGCACACGCAGGCAGCAGTGAAAACCAGCCAGGAGGGCTCGGCGCGCCCATTAAAGGGACCCGCCCTTGGGCCCCTGGAGAGTCACCTGGGAGTTGGAATCTAGTCAGAGGCACTTTTCTGAACCGCACCAGCGTGCTGCCTTGCAAGGGCTTCACGCCTGAGCTGCACGGTGTACTCTGCTAGGCTGGGAAGGTGAGGCCATTGGAGGGTGGGGCATCCGCTTTAGCTGGTGGGGTCCCACCTCTTGTCTGCTTCAGGTCTGGGGCTCTGTGCACCTGGAGCTGGCCCATGTCTGTCCTTAGCGCATCTTCCGTGAAATGCCCTCATGCATCCCCTCGGGACTTCTGCCACTTTTGCTTGTGTGTCTGTTCTTGGATTTCTTTCTTTCTTCTTTCTTTTTGTTTCAGCGCAGTCACGGGTTTTAATTCACCACCTCTATTTCACTCTTGCACACTTAGTGTGTGTGTGTCCGTGTGTGTGCATCCTGCCATGTTTACATGAAACTTACAAAGAGAACGGTGGTGGATGCTGAGCTGACCGGGAGCACCAGGAGTTGGGATGGCAACTTCCAAATCAGGGAGGGCCTCCAGGGTCTTAGCCACTAGGAACAAATGAGGAGATCACGGGACATTTCAGCAATCTTTAATTTCACACTTCTCACTTCAAAAGGCACCCTCGCCCCTCTCTGGAACCCCTCCATCATGCCAGTACTTTCTTCACAAAGAAAATGAAAATATGCATCTGTGAGCAGCAGCAGGGAAAGCTGGTTTTGCAGAGATGCAGGAAAAGGAAGAAAAGCAAGGAAAGAAGTAGAGAGCAAGGCAGGGAAGGGGCAGGGGAGACCTGATGGCAAGGACCAGGCCAGAGCTGTCCTCAGTGTCCTCTTGTCATCAGCCTCTAGCAGCTCCCCACACTCCCAGCCACCGTAAAACTCTCTGGCCTCATCTCCACTGGGGTCTTCTCTTCCCCCCAGGCCCTTCCCCTTCCAGTGACTGGTCCTGGGCGTCAAGGCAGGATTCCATACACACTCAGTGCTGAGACCATCTGGGGACTGTGTCTCCAGACCCAGATGACTTTGGTCCTGAAAGCCCGGATCCTTAAGGCCGCCCCGTGACAGGGTCACTCTTTGTCCCACATTAAGTCTTTGTCCCACATTGGACATTAAATGCCCAATGTCCCATATTTTTCCTTTGCCTCAGTCCCTGACAACCCTCTAGGGCTGCTGCTTCAGCTGCTTCCCAGAGGAATGCCCGTGATGTTTTTAGGTTTTTTAAAAATTTTAAATCTCTGGGCCCATTTCTTTCCCAGGACCCCCTGATGAAAAATAATCCATTTCCAGTATTTAGGCCTGGTAAGCACATTGGTGCCCAGAGATGGAGAATACAAAAACTATCTCCTTTTCATTCCCTAATGACCCCCCCATCAAGTATGCCCACTAAGACCCGTATTTTATTCCTCTAACCACATAGAACATTTGGCTCTACTTTTTCTTCCCAGAAATTTGGTAGTATCGCTAAACTATAACTAATGGTGTTAGAGTCGTTTCTGCAAACTCTGCTTCTCCCTTGCTCAGCAGGTCTGCCTCTTCTCCCAGCCTCTGTGTAAAAGGAAACTTCAGTCCCCTCAGATGACATTAGGATAATGTGCCCCGAGTTCACTGCCTGAAGCCTGTGACATCCGGAATGGGAGCTCCCTGTCTCTTAAGGCCATGATGAGGGGTGCTAGGGAGGCTTCAGTCCATCAGATCAACCCCCTCTGGCCTCACTCACCCTAAAGCTTCCCGTGTCTCTAACACTCTCCTGCACTCTGCCTCTGGAAGGTGTCACCTGGTTCTGCAGGGTCGGGCTTGTCCCAGCAACATGGGTACCAGGATACTGGTAGGACACTCACCCAAGCAGATCTGCGGCCAGAACGAAAGAGGCGCCATCTCCCTTGCCCAGACATGCCGCCATCACAACACAGCCTTGGGCAGGGAAGACGACATTTCCCCATGGCCTGGGGATCCCCCACACCACACCTCCCCAGGCACAGAATCATTCAAGACCCGATGGTTCTCATGGCTCTAACCCAGTCCCTCCCCAGCTGTGGCCCCTCTGAGTCCCATGATCCTGTCTGGCCCGTGGTCATGAAGGTGATTCCCCTGGCTCGGGGGCGTCTCATGCCACAGATGTCTGACCCTGTCCAGATATGAGCCTGATTCTCAGAAAGAATTTACAGGTTTTAGAAAAGCACCAAATTACATCATTTTCTCCATTCTTCTTCCAGTTTTATTCCCTCCCACTGCACAGTCATAGGGGCAGAAAAGAAGGTCTCTGATGCGGATCTGGTTTGAAGCTGCACTGGGTGGGCCACAGCCTTGCTTCTTCTTGCACATCTAAACCCCTTCGCAGTCTCTGCAAGCTAGATAGAGGAAACACCACCTTCCTTCTCCCATCTGGTCTGCTCCTTGCTCATGGGAGGGCTAGAACCAACCCCAAGCTTTGATGCCCCCAGACCTTAGCACAGGGTCCTCTCTCCATGATCCAGGGACAGAGCAAGAAGAGCACGACAGTGTGCAGGCTCAGAGCCTTTGGCTTGGAGCAAAGGATATCAGCTCCCAGAAGAGAATGAGGCAGGCTATATTCTCATGCTCCTGGCTCGCTCGGATGAGCTGGGTTGGGGATGTCACCTAGCATTCGTTTGGCACAGATGGTAGCATTTTCTTTGCCAAGAAAAGTGGCTCCTTACTCAAAACGAGCCCTTCCAGGCCTTGTATGTGTGATGACAGCTGCTCTGGATGGTGGCTTCATGATTGAAGGAAGGGAATCTCCTTGTGTACCTTTAATTTGATTTTCTTACCAAGAAGCTAAAATCTATTTTTTCTTTGCCAAACTGAAAAATATTAACACAATCAGATTTGGTTAGGGAGGTTGAGATTTAAATTTGGATACTGTAAAAGGAAGAGAGCTTATTGCAATTAATTTCACCAAGATCCATGTGATACTGTCTTTGTTGACTAGGAAACCATCGGGGAAATCTGGAGGAGCTTAAAGGAGACCTGGGGAAGACCCTGCAGGAGTGAAATGGAAGGACCCAGAGGGGCGGGCTCACCCCAGGGGCTGGACCAGCCTTACAGGGAGCAGTTCTATTCATTTCTCTCTCAAATATTTATTCGTCACTAGACCCTGTTGGGCAGCCCCCCTCATCAAGCACAACACAGTTACCCCTTAGGAAGTGAACGTAAATCGATGTTGGTTCCTCTTATCAAGATCCAGCTGAGAACGAGATGAGCACAATGGGAACCTCTTTAAACCTCTTTAAACTTCTGTCCCTTCTCCTCAGCCCAAACTGGCAACATTCCATTCTCACCCACAGTTCAACCTCCAGAACATGGAAATGGCAGAGGCCAGCCAATCACAGGTTACAAACCCATGACCTTGCAAGAGGACTTCCCCCGGCATCCTCAGTCAATGTGTGTCTGTTCCAATTTCAAAACATGTAAAAAGGCAAAAAGGCAACTCTACCCTCCCAGAGATTTTTTTCTATCCCTCTTCACTGGGGAAAAAAAAGATGATGCTTGATCTGAATTCTTGCAGTGGCAACACAAGCCCCTTTCTCACCCATTCTTAGCTATTCTAAACATTTCACTTCTTGCTGAAACACTGCATCTTGTGCTGATGGCCAGATATCAGAAGACAAAGGTGCTGCCTTGATCCTGCTGCAGACTCCTTCCTTGGCTCGCCTGGTCCTGTCTGCCTTGTTCAGCTTTCCCTGGCACCATCTACTCCTTACTCCTGTGGCTTTCCTTGCACTGGCTGGCAGGCCATGGCTGATATATCCTGGAGACAAAGGTCGTGAGTGCTATTAATGACAACTCCCGAGGGCAGCAGACGGACCACTGTGGGAGTTCCCCCTGCTCTTGGCCAACACCTTGTGTCAAGGGCTAAGAATAGACCACATCGGAAATGAGCAGGCAGGACCTAGGGACACCTGCCCCAGGCTGCCCCATCACATGCAGCACAGTGCGCAGGTCCCAGGAGGAGATGCTGCCCTTGTGAATCCCTAACACAAATCCTAGGACCCCCAACTACTGCTAAAAATCATTCTCAAACCAATGAGGACAAAGAAATAATTTCCCTTTAGTATAGTGCCAATTGGTAACCCAGTGCACATCCCTCTATAAGCACATTTGGCCATCTGTCACGGTGGATACAGACAACCCATCATCTGTTAGATGAGCTCCCCTGGTCTGTTTGTCCATCTTCAACATAGCTCTGGGATCCTTGGGCTAGAGTGGGCCCGGGAGATTTGTTTTAGCTACAGACTTCCTAGGGGCTTTCCTTTAGACCCAGAAAGATCAGGAAATGTCACAGGCTGATTCAGGGTCCCCACTGTGATCGTGGATAACTCACTTCACCTCTCGGTGCCTTGGTTTCTCCATCTGTAAAGTGGAGAGAAAGAAGGCCAACCTCTTTCTTCTCTCCTGCTCAGGGATGCTTGGAGGATTCGTCATTGTTGCCTGTAGCAAAGCCGTCATATGAGAAAAAGTGGTGACCTCATTTCTTGGGAAATGGAACCACAGAAGGAGAGAGTGTTTTCCAGGGGCAGTGGCACCTGGAAGCCACAGGATGAACAGGGAGCACAGCGGGACAGGGAGGAGTCTCACATACCTGTAGTTCTTAGAGACTTCATAGCACTGTGAACCCAGGTCAGTGGTAGCCTGGTCAGGTGACCCTTGGTCACCTATCTTGAGCCGGCCACTTGTAATTCTAACACCAAATCTCCTGATGTTAATTCTTCCTAAGGTATCAGAGAATATATGGAAGGATGCATTTGAACACTGATATTCATTGCGCTTTGGGCAGACAAGAGGAGTGAATGGAGAGTATTTAGAGACTGTTTTTAAGGTGGTTGCAAGCTCTTCAGGAAATCTCTCTCACCTTTGTTCTTCCTTACAATCTTTTTCAATCTTGATGCTCACCTCATCAAATGGACTCACCTCTTTCCCTCTCTGCAGAGTACAGAAAAAGAAAAACACCGAATCTTTTTCTTTTTAAACAATTGTTCCATCTGCCAAAATGTGGGTCCCAATGGTGGGTTTTCTTCCCTCCCTTGTGTGCTTTGAGCGGAACCTGCAGGCAAGGATTCAGAGACAAACAGGGCTGGAGAATAGCACTAATTTTTTTTTCTAAAACAAGGTATTTTTTTCTTATAATTCGTATTGGAAATGTCACATTGAATTTCTTTTTCTTTCCTTTTTTTTTCTTTTGACTATGGTTTGACTGTTATCAATTCAAATACCAAGATACACTCTGAGCAAGAACACAGACCTGTCCTGAGAGCCTCTGCTTTTCTTAGGACCTAACCTGGAGTGAGGGCAGGTGGGAGCCCAGGAGGCACTGGGGTTCCAGGGGGGCCAGCCGTGAGGGTGATTTTCTATCAGCTCTGAGAACCTTCTTGGAAAGAAAAATTCCAGAAGCTTCAACTGTTCTGCATCAGTCAACCTGGCTCTGGCCTTTTCCTTGGAGTTCAGGTGTATTTTCGTATAGAAATTCTCACCAAGAAAAAAATGCCCCTCCTGGAACTGTCCCTAAATGAAATGGAGCTCACACGAGCAGGTCTCGGTGGCTGCTGCCAACGCCTCCTGCTCATTCCTAGCGGAGCCCTGACCAGAACTCCTTTCCCTCCTGCTCTGACCCTGCTCTCTGAGGTTAATATTATTGTTTTGACAGCACAAGGGACGAGATCATAGTCTGGAATTCACGAATGACTTGTGCTTGACCGTGCATCTGACTGTTCTGTGGATAGGTCAAGTCCTGCTGGGATGGTTTATTTCCACAAGGTATTTCTGATAGTAACAAAAGGAGAGAATACATGAGACCTCCTACCTGATTCTCCGTTCTCATCAGCACCCGCTTTTGACTGGGATGGATGGTGAATGAACTGTCCCAAATTTGAGAACAAGAACTTTGAAGATGGACACATGGAGCCACGGGGAACAACAAGACTCAGTAGATGGGTAGGAAGAATGGTGACGAAGAGGAAGGCTTCCAGAAGTATGCGGGAGGAGAACATTAGCGGCCATCTAGGCATTCCTTCCTATACTCTCTGGGGCAGAAATAGAAAAACGTATTCTTTTCAAACAGAGGAAATTGATTTTACGGAGTGACGTGCTTAAGCATTTTTTTTAAACAAAAGGCTCAGAGAAAATATCTAAAGAAAGGAGAGGCACATTCTCAAGAACAGATCATGTTATTGGAAGTAAAAAATCCAGGACTATCCTTCTACAGACCTAAGTCAAGTCACTCTTAGGGCCAATTTCTCTTTCTGTAAAATGGGAAGAATATCGTTGACCTACCTCACAGGGGTGTTGTGAGGATTAAGTAATCATGGCTGGTAAAGCGCTTTGAAGATAAAAGTATTATGGTGATCAGGCTTGCTTCCTGTTTAAAAATCTATACACCAATTGAGCATCTACTGTGTGCAAGGTGCAGTGGAGGAAGGGAATATGATCCAGTTCCTCCACTCTCTTTTGATTAATGGATATATTTTAAAAGATTCCAAGAGGACAGAATAACAGAGTTGTCTCAATGTGGGTCAAGAAAGGAGTTCTCTTTCTGCCCCAGAAAAGCTACTCTCCTTTCCTTCTCAAATATTTAGACAAGAAGGAAGGGCTTTAAATTCTTTGGCTTCCATCAGAGAATGCTCCTGTGGGAAGCAAACAAATACTGGTTGTTCTGCTTCCTTTGTGGGAAAATGAAGGCAAATAGCAGTGAAAGTTCCTTGTGACCAGCACATAATGGTTCTATTATTTCAGTTATTCCTTCTAGGCTCAGCTTCAGTTTTGCCATAGCCTTTTTCTTCTGTCTTCAGACCCAGAGAACAATTCACTTATGCTGTCCTGGAATAGCTGGGGATTTGGGGTTGGTTGGTTTCCTTGGAGAGTCTGGTATACTGTTGTTTGCTGGAAAGTCTTGGCTTCCAAAGACAAGGGTCTTTACTCGAAAACAAATCAAAACATGCGACTGCCATTTTTTTTTTTTTTTGGTGGGAGGAGTTTTCAATTTCTTAGCTGCCTCACATAAAGCAAAGCCTTTTAAAATGTCTCATTCATTTTTCCATGTGCAAAAAGTTCTTCCCTTCCCAAACATACTGAGTGAACCAAGTCTGGATTCTAAACTGTAGCACACGTCAAAGGATTCAGATGATGTGTACAGTGCCGTGCTGGAGGTTCACAAATTTCTACAAAGAGCCAAACCACCTACTGCGCTAAGCAGGTTGGAATTCCAGCCCCAAATCGAAGCTTTCTGGAAATGCTCCCAGAGCCTTTTAGCTTTAGGAATGCCCTTTCAGTATTGCTAGGGCAGTCTCCCTGAATCCTCAGAAATCTTTCTGCCACAGAAGAACATCCTCAGAAGCCAGTGGGGGCTTCCTCTGTGTATTAGAACCAGAGAGAAGCCACTTGTTATTTTGAAAATCATTGTATGATGCCAGCCTTTAAGGAAAGAAGAGAGTTATTTTCTTTTCCTTTCAGAGGGAAGAAAGGACTGAGAGAAAGGGAAGGTGATTTGATTTGCTCTTTGGTTGCTAGAAGAGACGTGAGACTCAGAGGTCCATGGTGGCCTGTATCTTGGACATGGGACTGCGGAGGCCCGTGTTGAGTTTCCTTAGGCAGCTGAGGTAGTGCTGAGGCGCTACGCTCCTTTCTTTTCAACCAACCCTGGGCTCAAGGAAAGGGGGGCCTCAGTTTGGTGCTGCCAACTTGCCCAGATCATCCTCAGCGTCTCAGCCACATCTCTGCCCCTCTCCAGCCTGTGTTCACGAGTGGCCCCCAACGTTGATTCCAAAAGGCCTGCCTTCTTCGAGGCCTATGCTTCTACGCACATTGCTTCAGGTCAGAGCTGTCTGTCCAAATGCAACCGCTGCAGCCTTTTCACTTGCCTTGACACCACTGTTGCTGCATGCTTCCACCAAATATGCCCCCACCCCTGCAGGAGCTGTCATTTCACCCCCACTGAGAGGGCCTCCAGCATTGCCCTGGGCCTCCAGGATTGCCCTGGGCCTAGCCTGCCTAAAACCCAGGACAGGCTCTGCTTCTTCCTTTTTTTATATCCATGTGCCTTTAAAAGGCGTGGCCCTGGGTCCTAGTTGAGCCTTTACAGAAGTGGAGGGCTGGAGAGAACAGGTGATGTTACTTAGGCAGTTGGGACACTCACTGATAACCTGTGAAGCCAATGTGGGCCAGTAACTCAGAATGCTGTTTTCCCAGCGGCTGGGCTGTCTAGGGCATTCGCTCTTCAAAATAACGACAATCCCTGTGATGTGGTTGCTCACATCTCCCCCTGCTGACCGCTAACCTCATGGCACCTGCTCATTATTGATGGCTTCGTTTGTGTTTGAAATTACATTGATTTTTAAATGCCAGAGAGAGAGAGAGAGCTGAAAGCCACACGAACTCTGAGATGATCTGAGATTATGAAATTGCTGTGAGTTATGCAGAACAGAGGAGTGCATGACCATGTAACTACATCCAAAACTTATTGATCCATCGAGATACATAAATGTGCCGGTCTTGGGCATATTATTTGTATATATGCATATGTATCTTTTTCTTAAAGGGCTGAAATAGTTTGATGAAACAGAGTATTCTGATGTTTAGGGCTCTTGCCGGGCTTGAAATCGACCTAGTCTAGATGGCTTTTTCCTTTCTGCCAGGCAGGGCAGAAAGGGGTCATAAAGAAACCTGAGCTGGTTTATGCCTTCATTTCCTCCGTAAGTGACAGAAAGCCAATAGCAGGGTTCTACGGGGTCTTGAGAGATTCTCTAGTTGCTACCAGTATTCTCAGCAGATTCACAGAACAACCTGGGATCCCCAGGAAGCAGCTTTCTAAACAACTCCCCAGAAGTTCTGGAATTTGAATCACACTGAGTACATCTGATCCATTAGCGCAGCAGTCGCCTCAGTAGGTAAAGAGAGGGGAGTGTGCTGTGGACAAGTAAGCTTGGACGTTACCGCTCTGAGCCCGGCCAGTGGTAGATGATCTTTGGCTGCCAGGATCTCTGGCCAGTGACAACCAAACCTGCTCTGTCCAGCTCCCCCGCACCACCAATCTCTGCAGGCGAGTTGGAGGCTGGCCCCTTGAAGCCATGAGGACTTGGGGAAAGAGTCTCCTCTGCTTAAATATGAAGTCCTCCTGGCATCTCTAGTAGACAGGGGACACTGCAGGGAGTCCTGCTTTGCGGGAGGCAGAACGCATTTTTCGGCAGCTCTGGGTACCTCCCCACAGCAGCAGCAGCGTTGACAACTCTGGAGTCCTCCAGACAGACTTCAGCAGAAACCCAGGTGCCCACAGCGTGCAAGGCCACCCAGAGCCCCTTCTGCCCTCGGACAGAATTGGCATGACCTGGAGCGACACGATACTTGGTTATGTGGGAAAAGAGCGTTTCAGGTGAGCTGGAGGAAGCAGGTGCTCATGCAGCGGGGCACGCTGAACCCTAAGTTTCTTTCTGGAGCAGAGTGTGGTTCTGAGCCTCTTCTTCTGGCTGGAAGAGCAAGGGAGGCCACCTGCAGTGTTGGGATCCATGGTCTCTGGATGTTTCCGATCCAGGCAGGGGCTTCATAAGAGTCCACCTGGAAGACCTGGTGTCAGGTGTGAGGCAATCACAGGGTCTGTCCAAGCCTGAAGAAACCCTTTCAAGCCCAGATCCCCAGAGGTAGCTTTGGATCCCCTCCTCTAAACTGTCACACATGCACAGCCTGTGTTTCCTGACATTCAGGGTGTGGCGTGCGGCCAGTGGCTCCAGACGGTCATGCCAGCACCATCCGTCCCGTCTCCTCCCCTCCATCTCTTCTCCCTTCCCCAGGCATGGTAGCCCCAGTAGTGAGGGCAGCAAATTGACTCTCTGCTTTCCCTACGATGGCCAAGTATATTCCAGCTTCCACAACCCCTTATCTCTAGCCCTGATCCCCGTTGTACACAGTTTTCATTATCTTTTTCCTTACATGGACTCGTTTGTGACAAGACATGTTTTTAAGAAAAATTTTTGTCTTGTTTTTCTGGTGTAACAGAGAATTGGCTTTTTGGGGTAGGAAGAAAGAATTAGGAAAAAGACATGGGAAGAGGACAGTGCCAAGCTGGAAGGGTTGATGATGCCACCCTGCCTTCGGCGTGGTGGTTTTCTTTTACTTTAAAAAAAATTACACATCTGTTGCAGAAAAAAAGTTGGGGGCTTGGGGAGTAGGGAAAGAAGGCAAGAAGGAAGCGAGGAAAGAGAGAGAGAGGTGGAAGAAAGAAAGGAGCCCCCTTGGGTGTCACTGTCATTTCCTGATGTCTGGGGCTGCCACGGTGGTTTGTTGTTTAAAGGAAATCCATTTTTCTCCCTGCAGCTGGGCTGAGCTTTCCAGCACTTTCCGGCTCTGTGTGTGCCTGAGAACGGGCCACGAGGTCCTGGCTCTGGCCTCACTGACTTCACCCCGCAGGGTCATTTTGGGCTTCTCTTGCGCCTGGTCACGGGCTCTCTCAACCCCTCCACCTGCCGCAGGGAGGCAGTCAGCAGAGGCCGGGAGACTGGAATCCAATCTCTCTTCTCATAACAACGGTGATTTTCATGGGCATTATTTTTGGGATTTGCTTAGCTTTTCTTGGATACTTTTCTCCCGAGAAGCTTTTCCATGTTCACTCCGTAAGGTTGAAGATGCTGCTAACTGATGCTCTCTAAAGCAAAACTAGTTGAACTTCTCAGGGAATTCAAAGCCTTGAGTACATACAATTTGTAATTTTCCCTAAAGGGTTAGCAAAATAGTCTCACTGCTCCTGTCCACCCTGAGCATTGGCTGTCTGACAAACATGTTTGTGTATGTATTTGTGGGTTTTCAGGAAGCAGAGTCATAAACATCATTACTTTTGAGATTCCAAATATTTCCCCCCACCACCATGCCGAAACTGTGCTTGAGCAAGCATCCATCTATACAAGGAAAGGTTGAGAACGTGGCATCTCCAAGCTAATGGCGGGTGCCCCTGTTCCTCTTCCACTTTCACTAGGACAGGAAGTTTGCTCACTGTGTGAAGTTTTAGTCACCGTATGAAACTCACCTTTTCCAGCTGGGATTCCTTCCTTCTTCCCTTTGCCTCCATGTATCTAATCCTCATGGTTAGTTCTTACATCCTGAGAAGAGCCGAGTGAGTAGAATACAGCTTCCAAAGCTCATACCATGTTTTCCTTTACTCTGGAGTTTGCTGGTGTTAAAAATAGTCTATAGTGAACTATAGGCTAAGGAGAAAGCCTGTGAGCTGGACCTTCCTAGATGCAGGTTCATGACCACCTCCTGTTAACCAAAGTCTCGACCTAAAAGAATAGAAATGACTTGATTTCTAGCCCCCATCTCTCTGGGGGAAGATCTCTGTGGAAGTGACTTAGCCAAAGTTTTGGGGGAGGGCTAGAAAGTACCTTGCCCTTGATCACCCTCAAACTACACAGGTATTGCTTATTGACACCCTGTGTGACAGGTCAGGGAGAGCCCTTATGTGTGTGATTGATGACACACTATGTAATTAATGCACCCTTAGGATGGGGGAAGAAGTCCTTATTCTTAATTAATTTAACTGAGCACCTCATACGTGCAAAACATCGTCTTTGCCCATAGATAAAGCTGAGAGGGGAGGAAAGTACTGAATGAAAATTCCCGAGGTGTAAAGGCTAAGAGCAAAATCTTCACTTCCCACTCCTAGCAGCTCAGAATGCACATTGCCATTTCGACTTCACCTAGTACAGTTGCTGGACTGGTTCTTGGAGCACTAAGAACCTTAGATCAGTGGAAAGGCAGAGGCATGGAAGCCAGCAAAATGGGCAGAGACCACTGTCCTAGAACCACAGGAAAAGACTCCCAGACACTCCCGTCTGTTATTGTAGGTGTGTGGTGGAAAATAGTCTAAGAGGAGATCCAGGGAAAGGGAGGTGGTGGTGAGGTGGCTTTTCTGTTCCCATGAAGGGGCTAGGGAAGCCTCCTTGCAAATGGAGAACTCTTCTGGCAGAAGTCTTTTGTTTGGCCCTGTTTTCCACACAGCAAAAGTAGACTTGGGTAAATAATTCAGATTGTTGGAAGGTGATAGGAATCATTTATTTTCCTTATACTGAACTTGGGAGCATTACTTTTGGTATAGACAAGCATCAGAATTTGAAAACCTATTTTAGCTAAAACCTCCAGCTCAAGGAAGTAAGTATATCACAGAGGCTATTGGGTGGGACCCCACCCCACCCAATATGCAGCCTCTTGTCATTGAGAGAAGCATTGGTCCAGGTTTGGGAAGAAAGGTCCCAGTGCAGGGAGCCATTTTGATCCTGGCCCCAGGTCTCCCTATCTTGTCACCATCAGCTTGGACAGTGGAAAGTAAGTCTTGGGAGCCTGAAGTTCACACCAGCATGGCCAGTTGACCTCCCTTGTACAGCCCAGACCTAAAGTCAGGAAGGACAATGGCTGGAGAGAACGCTGTGCCGCTGTATCCTCCACACCATGTTCAGATCTTCCTGCCACAGATACAGGATCCCCATTCCCACATGGGACGTGGCTCCCTGCCTGGAAGGAGAAACCTAGGAAGGAGTATTTCAAGGCCGGCAAGTATGCTAATAAAAATTAAAATGCCATTTAATATCCACTCTGCAGTCCTTCACTGCCTCCTCTCCTTTTCTGGTTCGTCAGTGGCACATTTAACTCTTGGTGCTCCAGATGGCCAATGACTTCCATTTTCTTGGCCAGACTATGAGGATGGAGTAATGTTGAGTCAAAGTCAACACCCATGGTTCTCAGCTATGTGGACAGATGTGGATATCTGTCTGTCCTTATTAATCTAGACCTGGTGCTATTTGTGGCAAACTGTGCCTATGGATGTAATTTCCTTCATTTTCTTTCTTTCTTTTTTTTCCTAATGCATTGCAACTGAGTAATTATGCTAGAAAGACAGATTTCCATGTAGGACTTTCCTTAGCACACGACTTTTGTCCTTCTTTTTTTTTTTTTTTTTTTTTTTTTACTGTTTTAGGAGAGCTGGGTTTTCAGTGTCTGAGACCCCTTATTTTTAAAAGAAAAAAGAAACTGTTTTTTCTTTTCTATTAGCCAAAAAGAAAATCGCATTAAAAAGAACAATGTCATGCTCTTTCTTCCCTCTCTCCCTGCTGAGTTGGAAGGGACAGATGCACATGAGCTGGGAGCTTTTGAATCAATTGCTCAAAAGACTTTTCTGTTCCCCCACCATGGCGAGGTCAGGGCAGTGACAACAAACAATTTAACTTCTCGAACCTTGTGGTGCCTTTTCTCGTGGTGCTTCTCTGTTGTGTAACTCCACTCAAGGCGGCCACTTGCAGCAAACAGCAATGCCAGCAAATGGTATTATGTGCCAGTGCAGTAAAAGACTTTAATGTATAAATATATACATAGATATAGATATATCACTATAGTTATATAACTATATAATTGAGGTTCTGATGCAGCTTTGGTGGGAGTTGATCATTCCTCTACAAAAATATATACTACTCAACTGGAACTAATGGGTCTCTTGAGGGTATTGACATTTGGGAAAGGCACAACAGATGAGATGGGTTACTCTCCTGTGACAAGTTTTCTTCTTCCTTCTTGTGAAAGTTGCTGTCTCCGTAACACAGAATATTTGATAAGGGAGCAAAGTGCAGCTTCTTTTGAACTTCCTTTGGTGCTGATATATATTTCTTTTAATTCTTTCTTTGTTTTGCTTCCCCATTAGTGGCCAATAAGCTGCTTTCCCCAAAATCTTGACTCACCAATCAAAGGTGGCAGGGGACAGTTTGGGAATAAGAGGCTGGAAGTTGGGCATCCCTCACTTCGTGTCCTGACTCAGTTTCCCCTGTGACCTGCATACGTCCCATACATGGGTTCTCCATCTACAATGAGTATCATAATATTTACCTCATGGGGAAGAGTAACTTAAAAGGATTAACTGATGATACTGAATCACTAGATCATTATTAATTTGGAGACAGCAACTTGACATGTTAAGATTTTGTTTATATGTTGCTAAGACTTAAATCTTGGGGTTTTGTTTTGTTCGCCTCTTGTTTCTCCATCTCTGCTGTGTTTTCTGTCCTGCCTTTGGCAATACCTTAAATATTCTGTAACTGATGGAGATTCACCTAGGGCGTTGGGTAGTGCTAATTTCTCCCAAGGGAACAACATCACTAATACTGTATAAGGTGCTAGAATCAAACCTCATTTTATATACTTTGGTTCTTAGAGAAAAACAAAACATGCAGAATTCTTTCTGTGAAGCCTTACTATAGATTGCTATAGCCAATTGTTTATCCAAAAAGTGAGACAGAGAGAATAGAAAATGAAGATAAGATGCAGAGATTCTGTATAAAGTGTAACAAAAAGACCTTTGCTATTTCTTATATTAAGGTAAACTATCATATATATATATTTATATACATATATATATATGTTTGAGGCAGATAGAATGGAAAAACCTACAGTGTGGTCATCTTTATTTTGTCAGTTAATTCACAACTTTTAGTATGTGTGCAAGAGAGGTTTGGAGTGGGGATGGGATAAGGGATGCCCAGTGTGATACGGGAAATCATTCATCTTTCTGTTCTGTTCCACATGTTAGTAGAAGGAGTAGGCTGAATGAGAGGAAAGGGGAATAAATCAAGACATAGATGTGCTTTTTAAATGTTCTGAGCATTGATGTTATGCTTTTGTGTTGTTTCTTCTTTATTCCAAGGTTTCTCTACAGTGCTGTAAAAATGTCCCCTGCCTAGGGAGTTAACCAATAACGTTTACCTCAAGAAAGCTTAAAAAAAAAAAGAGGCAGTATTTTTCCCATCTCTTAAAAAATACTGTCCCTCTAACCAAAAGGTGAGGCATTTCCACAGAAGTTCAGCAAGAGAAGAGAACCATTTCTGAGGCTTTCCTTCATGTCCCCATCCTTTTCCACCGCACCTCACCCCCTTTAGTTACTAATGAAAGAATCCAAGAGATGAGTTTTGACCAGAAGTGGGTTAGGATGTGATTAAAGTGTATTATTGGTGAATATAAACTTTGCCAGAACTAGCAGTGTGGGGTCCTTTCAAAGGATGGCTGTGTACTTCAGATGTTTCATGCTAGCATGTGTGTGTGTGTGTGTGTGTGTGTGTGTGTGTGTGTACTGTATATATGTTCCAGTGTGTGAAATGTCTGGTGGACAGAGAACAAAATACCGCAAACAGAAATGAACAGGAAAAGATATATATCAAATGCTATTTTATCAGATGATGCACTTGTTCACCTTGATGAGAAGCCACTGTTTCACAACTATGCAATCTCCCAGTTTTTCTCCCCACCCCTTCACCTTAGATTTCCAAACTGTTTTCCATAATCCTCACAGATTTTTTCCTTTGTACAAGAAACACAATATCCAATCCCTGGTTCAAGGTGAGCATGCTACAGTGATTCTTTTCCTAAATTTAAGAGCTAAAGAAAAAAAATTTTCCTTTTCTTTAATTGGAAATGATTCAGTGTAACCTCGTTTGGTTCTGTAAGTGAACTGATGTGTATTTTCTGTTTCAGTTACATGTTTACAACTTGTTTTCATCCTCTTCTTGGTTCAAAATATTTATTTTCTTTACAGATTCTACTTTTTATATATGTTTTGGGGATGTGTTAAGGCAAGAAGAAAAATTTGGCTTAAGTGGAAAAATGAGCATGTGACCTCTGGGGCCGGGGGTGGGGAGATCATGTGTACCTGCAGCTGAATTAGTACTTACATCATGGTCCTGAGTCAAGACCATGGCAGGGAATCTGGTGGACTCTGGGGAGGAACTGACCTGAGTGTTTTTCTTTCCTTATTTGTGGTCGTCTCTATGGAGTAACCTATCCCCAGAGGATGGACTAGTGTTTTCTGCCTTAGCTTTAGGCCAACTGTGTCCTTCCTAGCTACTCCACCCAGTGCCAAATCCCATGTCCCTTCTGTTGCACCACGGACTCCTAATACCTCTCCTCCCCTGCCAGCCACTGATGGCAACTTGCCCAAGTGGGGTTAATGCATCTGCTTTCATTTCGAAAGTTAGATATAAAGGGAATCTTTGAGAGCCTAGTGTCAAAAGTGCTCAGGAAATTGGCCCTAGACTGTGTGCCATTTGGAAACATTTGAAACATACTCATAGCTGCAGTGAGGGCAGCGGGTTCTAGCACATTTACAAACTACCATCAAGCCACTTCGGCTGAGCAAGACTTTGAGAGGTTTTTAAAAAATAGTTGAGAGAAAGATGATAGGTCACATGGTTACACAAAGCACAAACTTGGCAGGGGAAGCCCTGTACGCAGAAGGCAGCTTTGCAACTTCTCTGGTTGTCTGCACAAGTCTGAGTTTTGCACATGGTTTACAAGTCTTGCACAAGGTGGCCGAGCCATCCAAGACAGTTTTTAAAAGAGAAATCCAGACACTGCCTAACTGATCCAGCACAACATGCTTCCACTCGGCAGCAGGTGGGAGCTTAGATGAAATTCCTTTGGAATGAAGAAGGAAGTCGGTCCTTTGATGAAGTGCATTGTCTCTTGTGGCCTCATTCCTTGCCTTCCCCTATCCTGCACATTCTCTTAGCTACTCAGGGGATCTGAACAAAGAGCTATTCATTTACTTTTGTCTTGTTCCATAGATCACATCTGCTGAGAACCATCCTGGGAATTTCTCACCCATTCTTTGGTCTTCTTTCTTATATATAATAGGAATAAAGGGTTCCTCTTCTCCCTCAAGTGAGTATTTTGGAGACTTTCAGAGCTGTCCTGGGACCTGGACCTGCATAACCAGACCCCAAGAAGCTTCCCCAAAGCTGACTTGTCTTTAAGGCTCAGGAAGTCCACGGGGGATCTGTTCCAGGACACCATGAAATTTCCCAACTCCTGGCCCTCTCTAAAAATCAGCTGTACATTTGGAGGAGCCTGTTGGAGGTTGCCAAGGTCTGGACCTGTGACCCTAGTCCCCTCTAGCCTGCCCCATCGGCACTCAGGCCTCTGGGTCTTCACTCACCTTGGGCAGAATGAAGAGTGGCCAAAGGTTGAAAGTGGTGGAGATCCCTCACTCCTTGCTTGCCCAGGGCCAAATCAGAGTGTCCAATACCCATTTGGGGGCTGTGACAACCTGCCTCTCTGGGAAGGGTCATGCCCACCTCTGCAGTCTGTGGCATTGTTGAGTTTCTGCCCAAATCTAGACCCAGGAAACCTGCCTGTTCGGAAGCCTGACAATTCATTCCCAGTGTAAACAGAGCCTTTGCTGGAAAAATCTTCCCTATCAGAGTGGATGAGTCCGACCCTGTGCTATGTGGGCTCTTGCCATCCACTGGACCCTGAGATCCTGAGTGGCCCATGGATGTACAGTCCTGAATGCCAGGCCAGAGAGGTCAGGGGTGGCCAAGAGCCCTGCAGGGCTGGCTGCTTCTGAAGAAGGAATCTGGTCAGAGATGTTGTGCTTCCCCTGATGGGAGTAGGAGACAGTTCCTTAGAGGAAAGAAGCATTTAGAATTACTGGGGTCTCAGGAATGTCACATGTCAGAACCAGTCCAGTGTGGTCTGAGCGGGTGACATCAGTGATGCAGAGCAGAGCCCTTCTGGGGAGGATGAGAGGACCCAGATTCTGCTCACAGTAACCAAGGGCCACAGATGTGTCAGGCTCTGTGCCCAATGCCTCCATACAAATCATCTCCTCTAAATCCTGAGGATCACCTGGTGAGGTGAGAAATCCCCTCCCTTTTACAAATGGGGAAACTGAGGCTCAGGGAGTCCTCACATTTGCACAGGGTCCCATGGTCAGTCGGGGGTTCAGCTGGGCGCAGACCTCAGTATCTCGGTTCTGCTTCATCCCTAGTGGTCCTGCTCCTCTTCCAGGTGGACTCCACCTCATCCCCCTCCTCATGGCTCACAAACACCAGGGAGTTCACAGTGCCTGGTGTGGAATGTTTGGGACTAAATCCAGGAAGCCTGAGCATTTTTGTTTGCATTCAGTTGGCCCAAGAAACTAGGATAAGAGTGGGGAGAATTCAGGGACGATTAATGAAATACAGCGTCACACGGAAAATGATGCCTGCTTTCCAGAGGTCACCCTGAGCCTTACCCCTTCAGTTATGTTCTGGAGTTATGTTCTGGAGGAGCTGCGTGGAACTGGAGCCCTCCCAGGTGCACTCTGAGTTGTCTGTTTGGGTTGTCCTGAGAACTTTAGTGTCTCCTATCTGTCTTGTTTTGTTTGTGTTCTCCATGACCTTGAGAGATGACTTTCAGATAAATGGATTATTTTCCTAAGGATATAGAGGGGATGAGAAGTCGGAGTTAGAACAAATTAAGAAATTTAAGCTTCACGGGGTCAGTTCTGAGGCAGTTTTTGCAGACAGTGGCTGTGACTCAGCAGCGAGAAGGAGCAGTCCCGAAAGGAACCTGTGCTGGGCTAGGGAGAAGGCAGGCTGAGGTTGGGGGTGACCATGCCAGGGCCTGGGAACTGGCATCTGCTCCTGTCCTCACTGCTCTTGGGCGGGCCATCGCCTTCCATGAGCCCCAATGTCCCAGTCTCTAAAATGCAGGCATGAACTTGGTAACCTCTGTGATTGATCCAAGCCAGAAAGGTATGAAAAAAGTGAGCCAGGCAAATACATTTGATAAAATGTCTTGAATGTTGAATAGATACCTTCAGATTTGGGAACAGAAACCACTCTAGGACCCTAAGTCAACAAATGCAAATACCAACATCAAACTAGCAGGCTGAAGACGGTGATTTTCACTTCCATGTGAACTGATTAAAAACAATAGAAATGAGAGAAGAGGCCGGGTGCAGTGGCTCACGCCTGTAACTCCAGCACTTTGGGATGCCAAGGCGGGAGGATCACCTGAGGTCAGAAGTTTGAGACCAGCCTGGTCAACATGGTGAAACCCTGTCTCTACTAAAAATACAAAAATTATCCAGGTGTGGTTACACCCACCTGTAATCCCAGCTACTCGGGAAGCTGAGGCAGGAGAATCGCTTGAACCTGGGAGGTGGAGGTTGCAGTGAGCAGAGATCGCACCACTGCACTCCAGCCTGGGTGACAGAGCAAGACTGCATCTCAAAAACAAAAACAAAAACAAAAGAGAGAAATGAGAGAAGAGCATAAGGGAGAGGGTGATGGGGAGAAGAGCAGAAACGGACAGGAAGAAAGAGATTAGAGAGACTGGTGCGAGGGGAATGATAAGACTGCCATGTTCTTCCTCCACCAGCAGTCTCGTGTTTTATGTTTGTTTACAACAATTATATCAGCTTAATGGCTACCGAGCACCTTCTGAGTGAGGACATGCACACACACACACACACACACACACACACAAGTTATTCTAATCCTGCCAATGTCCAGTGGTTACCCATGGGGAAAATCCCTCAGTCCTTGAGCATAGCTGGGGCTTCTTCAGAGCACAAGGAACAGTGGAATCTCAGAGTTTGAAGGAGACTCAGACACCACCTAATTTTTGCTCATCCACGCAGTCACTGACAAAAGGCTATCATACTTATTGTCACAGGTCTCCAAGGACAGAAGCTCCTTGCCTCCATTCATCATTGAGTACCACGTAATTGGACAGTCTTCCCTTGGAACTGGCCTACTGCTGCCTGTTGTGATCCAGACTGGTTTCTTTTGCTTTGGGCTTCCAAGGGGACAAAGCCCCTGCCTCTGGATGAATGATCTCTGGGACACTTGGAAGTGCCCTTGGCCTTGTCTTGCCCAGAAACTTCCGAAGGCAAGAGTAGAAATTGTACCTCACCTTGTCTTTGCATCCTGAAGTTCAATGCTTAAGACAGACAGCAATCCTCCCACCAACCTCACAGCCCATCCACGCTGGAAGCAGCTGCTCATCTTTTTTGTGTCCTGTTATTATACAGACTCAGATGAACTGTTTCTCATTCCTTTCCATTCATCAGGTCCAGTGTTTTATGTTCAAAATTCAAATGTAAGTCTTCACTTGAAATGGATCGAGGAAGGTAGGAGGAGGCCCCTGGGTATTGCCTCCAAGGGGAATATGTATTTATAGGGTCTTCAAAGCCCTCAGAGCACTGCTGATACCGTCCCCTCTTCCCCAAACCAATCCTCTTGTTGCATTTCCCAAAAACTCAATTCAACCTGGATCATGGCCTCCATGCAGCAGGAGCTCTGCTCGACATTGGGAAGACAAAGAGGAAAGATTGTCTCTTAAGGCACTCACAGTCCCCAGGGAGACAAAGCACAAACCTATGGGCACTACAATCCGGCTTCTGGGAGGACAGGGTGGTCCTGCCCAGCAGAGCTGACTTCATGCCTCCCAAAGTTCACACGGCTTCTCATCAAGGGCCTCTCTCATCAGTTCCCTCTCCCAACCTACCATCATCCCCAGATGAACCAGGCATTACACTAGGACCCCCTCAGTCTTCCCCCTAACCAGGGCTGCAACTGTTCCCAGCTATTTCTCAACAGAGCAAATCCTGCCAAAAGTAGGATCATGTCCAGAGTAAAAATAACCACTAAACAATCCAATGAGCTTGATTCAGTTCAGCATTTAGCCCAACAGATGCCTCTGAACCCTGTATCTTCCACATTTTCTCTAGAGTCTCTAGAGCCTTCTAGCCACGTCCGACAAACCCAAAAGTTACTCCTTGGTTTTCTTGCCCAAGTCCCTTAGGTCCCTTTTGGCCGCCTGTACTGATCTGAGCTGACCCTTCTTTGGTTGGTGGTTTCATGGCTCTGTTCTCCAAGTCACTGCCTCAGGAAACCAATGTCCATGTCTGCTTTCTTCTTACCCCATCTTCCTTCCATCCAGGACAGAAATATGAGGACAAAGAGGTCTCTGCAGTAGCTATCACTGCCTGACAGAGCATTTTATAGTAAAATTGCATTCACAGTTAAGATCAAGGCTGATGGAAGCCTTCTTGGTGGCCTGTTGAGCTCTCCATTGGAAGAGTTGTTCTTGGAAATGAGAAGGAGAAAGGGACCATCTCAATGTCCCCATGTGGTAGATCTTGCTTCAACCACTATGCGTGCAGATGACCCAAGAGAGGAAAAGCTGGGCCAGATCCATTACAGCTAAACTGATTTCCAGCCAGCAGGTGTCAAGGGCGCTCAGAGTGGTCCCTGACACAGTGGCTGTGGAAGTGAGTTCTAACTCTAGGGAAGATGAAGAAACCCTGACTCCCTTACTATCGATGTTGGGCTGCTGAACTCACAAGGTGCTCCAACCCCACCTGGCAAGAATACATAGAACAACCCTATGGGATGGGTTACTCCTATTTAGATAAATTAAAATTACTTCTTTTTTTTCTGGGCACAAAAAGCAAAAACAAAGACTTTCTTAATTTCACCAGGGTTTGCAATTGAACACATCTGATTCCCTGACTTAAAGAAATATATATGTATAGTTTTCATTTTTGAGCAGGTATTTTTTTAATGGGGCTTATTTTTGGATTTGAGATCACTGGGCTTCTTGCCTTGTGAATCAATGCTTGCTGCTGTATTGCAAATGCATACATTGGTGACCGCAGTATTAAGCCAAATTTAAAATCTTAGTCTCCTCCATCTGTAAGTGTTATGTATCTACCTCATTATGATTTTTTTGGTTTCCTGTGCTTTCGTGTTGTGTACAATGTCAGAGGTGAAATGTAGATAAAAATATATATATATATAAATATATATTTTTTGCTTTGCAATAAAGTTCAAAGCTATAACACAGACTATTCCTGAAATATCATAGACTTTTATTGTGCTCTATCTCCTTAGTTGTGAATTGTCTCGGGAACCTTTTTGCCTATTCACGAGAGTCAATATTGTTGTGTTTGTCATTTGATGAATTATTCTAATTATTTTAACTGTACTTTTTTGACACATTGAATAAGACACTAGGATTCTTGAACAACTCTTGGTTTCAAAGGTGCTTTATTTCTGTGGACTCTAGTGATCAAATGGAAGGGAAGTATCTCTGCAGACTTGAATCTTTCAGAAAAAATTATGGATCTCAATGCCATTGGGCTTTGGGTTTAGAACAAAAGGTTCGTGCGTAGGGGGAAAAAGGAAACATTGGTTTGGCTTTGACTTCTTGACGCTTTTGGTATTTATTGATGTCCAACCTTATTTCTTTTTAAAATTTCAATTTCTTGGCATGAAATTCGGTATTCATTGACTCCCTGGCATTCTTGTGTGACGTGGCTGCTTTTGACTTTTTGACTCTGCCATTTTCCCTAGGTTGATTTTATGTGTTGTGCTATTTGGTGGTGAACTATCCTGTGCCCAGCCCCCACCTCTTCTCTAAACGTTCTGGAACTCTCTTTCATACCACATGTTAAGAGGAACGGTGATTTGGAAACTTTTGTAGTCTACAAGCCAGCAATGCCATAAAGACTCAAGGTTTTCAGAAGAATCCTGACCAGTTACAGTACAGGTTCAAGGGATTGTGAATAGAAGGTGGATTGTTTGCAATGGATTCCCTTTATTTATGTGCTTGAACAGAATTGCTATCCTTTAGCTAAGCACATGTAGGTTGTGAACCCTAAATAATTTGTATGGTTCAACCACCCTTGTTTTTTTGTGTCTTTGGCCAAAATATAAGGCTTTTCTTAAATTCCTTCAATATATTTTAAACAGTATAAAGAAAAGTCTATAAGTTAGAATAAAAGATCCTTAAAAATGATACTTCAACAAAACCCTTTAAGTATTTTATTATTCCCCAGTTCTAGGGGGCTACGGAAAAGTGATCTTTGAAAGGGGGAATTATTTCCACAAATGGTGACATTTCCCATAAAATATATGCAATGCTATAGAAAAATAAATATTTCATAATATGTTTGTTTTTCTTTTTCGATTATCATAAATAATTGCTGGTATGTATTAGTAATGGACATTTTAACTTGTATTCGGGGAGGTTTGCTTTCTTCTTTAATGATGCTGAGTAAGCATTTAAAACAACCTGGCTAGGTTAGACTTTGCCTGTTCTTGACTATTTCTCTCTTTTTATGGTATAAAGGTCTGTCTATGAATTGAAATGCAGATAAAACATGTACTGAAGGTAGAACACACTGATGTTGATTTGAAGGGAAAAATATAATGATAAATATATATATTTATATATATACACACATAAGTAGGTGAGTGGGAATATATGATATATTCACACACACGCAAACACACACGTGGGCACAATGACAGTATGCTTTCAAAGTTGGTTTTTTGATTCTGAGGAATTTGCCACCTCACTGAGCTTCCCAAGATTCCAAAATTTCCTTTGAAATAATTACATGTTTAAGAAAGAAATGTTTTGCTTGTTTTCTGTAGGTACTAGAAAACACAATTCTTATGATTCCCTATTCTTTCATATCCATTGTGACATATCCATTGTGCACTCAGAGGAGCCTGTTTTTAGGGAGACTTTGGGAGGATCCTTTCTTGTATTACCACCTTTCACCCCACCCAATGCCTTGAGAAAATTAGCTACAGAGCCACCTACACCTGCTCATCTTGACTCTTGTCTTTCTGTTCATCTCAGTTCCCCAGTTTTTCCACAGGGGAGGCCTTGTTTCCTGGAGACCCTCCTGAAGTTTGAATACTGGAGTGAACTCTCTTTCCATGCTGGTTCTGGGTCCTCTCCACACCTGGTGCCACCCTCCCTGGACTCCCAGCCCCATTGCTCCCCAGGGCACAGATAACAGGAATTTCAGAGTTAGTAGAAGGAATTTTTTGCTGCATCTGTGATCGAGGCATTTTAGATATACATGTTCGTAGCCCTAAGCATGAGGTTTAATCTATTTCTTATAGAGGAAGGGTTCACAATGGACCAAACTCTAAGGGTAACCCAAGGAGATGGCATAACAGGACTTCTGACCCAGACCAGCCAGTTTTGTTCTCATAGTGACTTTCTGCTCACTCATGAGCAAAACTCCCTTAGTTGATAGGGAATCCCTGATATGTCAGAGCCAGTATGGGAACAGGGAAAAGGAATTGAACTTCAATTCACTGTAAAAAGCATTTTCTTCTTTCTCTTTCCTTTTCTGTTTGTAGACCATATTTCTGCAGAGTGGGCTGGTCCTTGGGGCATGACCATTGTTGGGTTATTGTGGGGAGTTTTCTGCACTGCTGGGAGGATGCTGTAGTTTTGTTTGCTTGTTTTAAATCTCATTATTACACCTCTTTGTTGCCTGCAAAGGGAGAAGATGCTGTCCCCAGGATATAATCATTCTAGATAGAGATGCTTTCAGTTCTGTTTATGGTTGCCAGTTGCTATTGAACTCCTAAGGAAATCTCCAATTTGGAAACCATTTCTGACTGCCTGTTTGGGTTCTTGGTTTTCTGCTTCTGGGCAAGAACAGCTTCTATGCTTTAGGAGCTTTGAAATCACTGGACCAGAGGAAGCAGATGTATTACAATGGGATGTGGCAGATTATGCAAGAATTTCTTTTACCCTAAACTCAAGGTGTTGTACAGCTCTGGTAGAGGATTTTTGACATTTCGTATGTTCTCAGGCCACTGGGTCTTCCCAGTGACCTTCCCTGCAAGGACAATGTGACAGATAATGAATCTGTTTTACCCCAGTCGACTTTCCTTGCCAGAACAGTATTCTCACTTCAAATTCAATTAATCATTTGATTATCAAATATTTATTGAACACTTACTCTGCCAAGCAAAGGGCTAGTACCATAGGGATATAAAGATGAAATAAACCTCAAGGCATGTAATACAAGATATGAGAAATGTATGTTAAAAACCATACTGCAATGGAAAATGGAACCTAAGGAGAAGTGCAAGATGCTTTGGACGTCCAGAACAGGAAGAGATACTTCCAAGTGAAGGTAGAAGGGAAGGCTTTGAAACGATGGCATTTGAGTTGAATTTTGAGGGATTCACGGCCTGCATGCAAATGAGTGAATCTGGCTGGCCATGCCCATAGTCATGATGAATCCTTCATTCGCTTACCATATTGATTTCTTTCTGATGAGAAAACAACAGAATTTTCAGAAGCACATATTCAAGCCATGTGATGTCTTCCACTGTCTGTTAACATTCACCCCACCTTATTGAAAGAATAGCCCTTCAGCTGAAGCTAGGTTAAACCTTGGTTTCGAAATGTGATTCGGGGAATGGCTCTTCCTTGTGGATAACCACACTCCTTCTTCAAAGACTTCATGGACACCCCAAGAGTTGGACTTGCAGTTGCTCAGATGTACCCATGTGCATGCCTTGGCTCAAAGCTAAGCCCCTACAGCTTTGGTGTATCTAAAAACCACTCCTCTAGTCCTCCACATGTGGTGGAAGACAGGAGGAATGAGGCTTCAAGTGGTGATTTGCATGTCTCCATCTGCAAGGCACATCAGAAGAGTGGAAGGTGTCAGTGGACCACTTTACATGTGATTTCTGGAACCACTGAGTTTTTGAGGCCAAAGGGAAGGAACTTGAATGAAAAATGGAATTTCTTAAGGCCCAAAGCTGCCCAAGACACAGGAGATTCCAGTTTCTGATTCTTAATAGGGTTTTAGTTCAACCCTGGTCAGGCAAGCTTCTGGATATTTGAGGCCAGTGCAATCTCCTAGAATTGGTTGAGCCATGCAGAACTTGGCTGGCCCCAGGCCCTCACTGTAGCAGCCAAGGAGCTGGTTACAGTGGTCACAGCATTTCCTAATGAGGAATTGAGTCTTCAGGATGTGGGGTAAGTCCCAGTTTCTCCTATAGTTTGTGTAGTGTTTGCAGGTCTTTCCAGATACCATGAGAAAAGGAAGCCAAGACAGTTTTTTTTTCCTGATCCTTTCCTCAATGGTCCCCAGTTCTCTCAGCACTACACACAGATTCTTCAACAGTTTGTGCACCTTATTTCATCTTCTGAGACTTTAAGAAACACAGAAACAAAACCATACAGACATTGAGACGAGAAATGCAAAGGCACAGAGAATTGAGACAAGCGGGAGGGCCTCCCCACAGACAGATCTGCTCCTGAAACTGGTACTTAGCATTTAAAGTGTGGCCTGGCCTTTGACCTCAGATTTTCAGCTTGTCTAAGTGGAAATGCAGGGGATGGCAGTTCTGAATCTTAGAACTTATTAATAGGACAGGCAGGCTTGGGATCCCAACTGGAACTCCCCAACTTCCTTCAGTCTTGTTCCTTATAATTATTCTCTTTTTAACTTCCATAAAATAACTCTACTGTTGCTGGTCCATGGCCTGGAATCTTTTCATAATGGGTGGGACGGTGACCACCTGCATCCCTGGAGCTGATAGACAAACCATGTCAGCCAAGCATACATTCAGAAAAGTTGGACTTCTATTTTACACAAATCATTTTTAACTCCCAGCTTCAGGATATTAAATTTTAATCATTCCCTTTACCACCCATCATCTGGGGCTCTACCAAGCCTGACCACCATGCACCACAGGGTGACGGTGACCCCAGACTCTCACTGGACCCCATATTCCCCACATCCATGATGTCTGCTCAAGGGTGTGTTGCCCAAACCATCATTCATCTCAGATTTAACTCATATTTACTGAGCACTTGCTTCATGCCAATTTGCTAAGTGCTTTTCTATATATTTTCTTAGTTTATTTTACTTATTCCTTGTAATGACCTTTTTCAACTAGAGAAATATAACACATTAGTTTAATTTCCATGTGAGAAAAATGTGACCTAGACAATTGAATGATTTGCTCAACTTGATTCAAAAGAAATAAAACCACGATGTGGGATCAAGTGTCTTGGCTGAAAGTCTTCTGGCTTTTCCGCCACACCTCTGCCTACACACTCCCTTGCTTAACTGATGGGACATTCTACCTTTCTTTTCTTCCTGCTGCCTCACTGAACTTTGAGAGGCCACCTCCCTGTGTGGTACATTTTATCTCAGCCTGCAGGAGCCAAGGCTGGTTTGACCTGTGTCTAAACAACCCACCTTGAGATTGCCTAAGAGCAGGGGCCCTTGAGGCATCAGCCTGAGACTGACATATGGAAAAGACATCTTTTTTTTCTCTGTTTCCAAAGATTTTTGCTGAAAATAATACATAAAATGGATCCTGTGAGAACCACTTTTAAAGCCAATTGGTGTTCTTCTGATCTTTCCCAGGAAGATCTTTTGGCAGAATCTCTCTATGTTGTAGAGAAGAAATCAGGGCATTGGGTGGCATCATTATATTTTGAAGCCCAAACTGCTCAAAAGGAACTGAACAGCAAATCTCTGCCTCTAGCTAAAATTGCTGCCTCCAACACCACTGACCTGAAGTACTGGGCTCTAGCTTGGCTTCAGGAAGCTTGCAAAGACCTCGGTGTTGCCCCATGTCAGCTGTCAAAACTGGCAGCCACCTCCCTGAGGTTAATGGAAGAGATTTCTTCCCTTGAGAACTAAGGGCTCAGTGAGATTCCTGGACTCACGCACAGTCAATTCATTCTGTTCATTAGTCTTCTAACTTACACACTCATTATTCATCTAGCAAAGACCCCAGACGTGTGACTAGACCCTGTCCATAAGTAATTCACAGTCTGGTAGGGAGCTAACCTCTGTACATCCAGGGCTGAAAAGTAAGATGAAATTAATGAATGCAGATAAAGCTCTCTCAAGTTCAAAGGAAAGGAAGGCATCTTAGCACCACCAAGCTCAAAGAAAGAGGAGATGACATGGGCATTAAGGACTGTTGAGCCTTCCTCATGAATGGCACATCCTGCGTTAAGGACATTAGGGAAGGTTATAAGGAAACAATTAAGACATATGCCCCCTTCTTTCCCTAAAAGTAACTCCCAGTGTGCACCAATATATTGGCTCCTTTGATAGCCATCATTAGAGGATGCTTCCTGCAATCATCTTCCTTCTTAATCAGTCACCAGGCGTCCTTCTCAAACAGGAAAAAATGGCTTAACCACAGCAAGAAGAGACAAGGGGAGGAGAGAGTAAGGAAAAGATTCCTCTACTTTTGAGACAGATTGCTTTAGAAAGAAAGCAAAACGTAATCATGTTATCCTTGGTCTGGAAATTGAAGAAAGGGCCCCCTTACTGCCTCACCCCAAGGAAAGAAGAAGGACCTGAAACTCAACATCCCTATGCCTTTCTAGCTATCATTCCTAGCCATTGTTTCTACGTGTCCACAGACCCCATGCCTCCATCCTGAGCCTTTTGGACTTATAGAGTTTAGATTAAGCAATATACTATGAATAGGCACATGGGTTACAGAGAACAAGAGAAAAGGATATTCTCTTAGGAAAAGCCAAGAGAGAAATGGGACACAACAGCATGACATAGCAGTCAACACAGGCCTTGGATCAGTTGACTAACCTTGAAAGGTTCCCTGTGAAATAAGAAGCTCCAGGTTAATACCACATTGCCCCTTTAGGCCAATAATGAATTCTGATCAATTCCACTTAAGAATCGTTCATTGTTTCTTTGTCACTGTTCTAACCTCATGGCAAATGCTGAGATATATCTTGAGGTGATTTATCACAAGGGTTTCTGAATCAGGATATATCACATTCATTGCATCCATCACTTACCAGGCACCCATTTCCAAAATATTACATATTTATCTCCAAGTAAGTCCATTTTTAACACTACAGATTAGGTCAATGGTGAGTGCCTTTTTTAAAAGTCCCTACTAATTAGCGGTGATGAGAAATAGTGTTGTTTATTTTTTAACCTTCAAGACATAGCTATTGTTTCTTCCTCAATTTCCTAGTTCAGTTTGGCAAACTGGACCACTAAAAGTCCACTAGGCGTTTATCTAGTGATTTCTTTAAGCATGGCTGGGTGAGAGCAAGTTGAAAATGATGTCTGTCAGAAGAAATTAGAGAGTTAGGAAGCTATGCTGTTGCATCCCAGGACCACAGAGAACTGTTATCCAGCCCTACCTCCCCTCCAAGCAGGTTCACCCGTTTCTACATTCCAGTGCAGCAGCTGGAGTCCTGGATTTGCCACTAACACACCCCACGTGCCCAAGCACAGTTTCATCTTCTGCAAAATGGTGACACTACTTAAAGTTCCTGCCCATCCTAAAGTTCTGTTATCAATACCCACTCATCCAACAAATGGCAAGAAAATTTAGCTTCTCCTTAAATCCATGCTAATGTTTATGAGCATAAGAACCCAAGGAGATCCTCCTTACATAGAAGGCAAGCATCTAAATCAATTCAACGCTACTTTTCTCTTGCATTAAAAGATGAAGCCAATACAAAAATTAGCTGGGTGTGGTGGTGCACACCTGTAATCTCGGCTACTCAGGGGGCTGAGGCAGGAGAATCACTTCAACCCAGGAGGCAGAGGTTGGAGTGAGCTGAGATCATGCCACTGTACTCCAGCCTGGGCAATAGAGTGAGACTCCATCTCAAAAAAAATAAAAATAAAAAGATGAAGCCAACTGCTCACCCTAATAAATATACTCACAATATATATCTTGAAGGTTAAAAGCAAAAACAAAAACCACATTGCTTCCTCTAATCCTCTTTTTGTTATTGATGTCAAGGAGTTGAAATGTACTGGGGTGCAGACCGGAGCATTAGCTTGTCAGGAGATGAGAATCAGCCATATGGGATATACAGAGATTATTGACGAAACAAAATAAAGCCAAGCAAAACACTGCAAATTCTACTGTCCTTAGAACGCCACTTAGCAAACGACTGCCGCTGTAAGAAAATGCTTTGGGTATGGAAAAGTATCAAACTTTGAGGTTGTCCGGGGAAGGCCGTGACGCTTTTATCAGAGGTGAATAAGGTTTTCCAGCACAGTTCCTAAACGCCTGTGGGGCGCTTTCACATGCAGTATCTCATTTGATCTTCTCAACAACACTGTGAGTAATAAAGTCACACCCAACATGCAAATGAGAACACTAAAGTTCAGAGAGGTTAGCCCACCTGAGGTCACACTACTATAAAGGGGTTAGGGTCCAATTTCAAATCCGATGCTGCTGTCTGTGATGTCCAAAGCCCCTTCTTTTGAGAGTTGGCGGAGCAGCAGACCACCTACCTCCCCACCAAGGCCCTGGACTGACAATGCCTGTTCTTCACCATGCCTAGGAATCCCTTTCAGCCAGGGTGGCTCCCAACAAATGGTAAATAGAACCAGATGGACCTAGGTACCAAGAGTAGGACATCACAGCCTTGTCCTGGGGCATTTTCAGGATTCTTTAAGCATATCTTTACCCTTAAAGCCACACTACACATCATCTCATTTCCTAATTTTATTCTGTCCACTTCCTTATGTAAATACATCTATGATCACAAATCCTCAAACATGGTTTCATCTACAAACTGCCAGGCCAGAGAAACACCATTTGGAAAGAGCTGATCTAGTAAAGCAGAGTTCTGGGGATTGATGTCAGAAGAACATCATGGTGTTTGCTAAGGCCATTCAGCCAAAGCAGCCTGTGCCTCTTAAAAATCCTCCATTTGAGGGAAGACCCATGGTCAGCGGCTCCTTAGTTGGCTTTGCAGAACCACTGCCTTAGGGGGGCTGAGAGCAATGAGCAGAGGGTACCACCTCTGAATCGCAGAGGACCAAGTGGTGGCTGTGTTTTGAGTCAGGGCTGGGTGAGGAGTACAGAGAAGGTTTCCAGGACAATTGCCTTACTATGATAGGTCATGGGTGGAAACTGAAGTCTGGGAAAGCTTAGTAAGAGACGGGATTCAGAAGGCAAGTAAGGTGGGATCTCCTCTGGCCCAAGAAATGAATAAGTGTGAGCACCTTATGCAAAAAGCAAAGGACAGGGGCACTGGTTCTGCCTGATTCTGTCACTCCTAAAACAAACCCCAATGTGTGTGCTGGAGGAGGCCATGTGCTGGACTGATCACTGCTGTCCACTTCTACCCATGAGAGTAGGAACCAGACTGGTGTGGATGCTGGTGGACACTGAGCCTGTAGGGTCAGGGGGATCATTTTTTTCTTATTGAGGAGTGTAGCAAAATGTTTAGAGGAAGTCCAAATTTCCTGCTATGGCCAGATTTTAACCAAATGATCGAGTGCTTCCTGGGCTCGCACTAACATCTCACACTCTATTTCAAAGTAAGAAAAACTTCCTAATGTGGCAGAGGAATTTGCATTTCTTCCCTTTCTTGGGCCATGGGTGTGAGTAAAGGGTTCTCTTACCTGAATGCAGGTCACTAGTAGGAGGTAGGTGGATCAAACCACAGGCTACATCCCAGGGGAGACAAGAGAGGGTGCTGCCCACACCCTACACAGGGCTGGCCAGTCCCATTCCCCTACTGCCTCAACAGCAGCCTCTTTCTGTCTAAAACTGCCTCCTTTCCAAGTCACTTAACCTAGGAAGAGTTGCCCTGTGCAATTAGGAGGGACTTAGACTAGGGTAGAAGGGGCCAATCCAAATGGCTCAAAGAGCGGCTATCTTGGGTTTAGGCCCCGGGATAAGGCTAGAGAGGGGCCACATGAGGAAGGCCAAAGACCAACAGGGATGATGTGTGGCTTCTGTGGGCTTCTAGCCTGCGGTCCGTGCCAAAGGGCCATCATCCACCCTCGTCTTGGGCATGCAGGATTCCTGGAGGCATTCTGATGCATCCTGCCTTTCTCAACCTGTCCCAGACTAGTTCTTGCTACAAATTTCAGAAGAGGATTCTCCCTCAGTCTCCCTTGCCTCTCCTCCTGTCCTTTGGCATGAATGTGAAGACCATTGCCTGATCACTTCCTTTAGCCTCTCGCTGTCTGCCAGACACTTGCCCAAAGGTGAGGCTCTCGGTGAACAGCAACTCTTGTTCCCAGATGGCCTTTTGCGTTCTTGACTTTCCCTTTCTTCCCGTGCTGACCGTGAGACTCTGAGGCACAATGGCCTTGACAAGGGTCCCTCGTTTATCAGCTGAAGGCTCCTCCCCAGCCTGGCCTCCCAGCTCTCATTTTATTCTATTTTTCTTTCCTCGTGGTGACCCCATTGTGTTTTCCTTTCATTCCATGAGGTGGTGCCTCTTCCTCTCGCAACAGCCTGGGATGGTGTGGGTGACTGGTGTTGAAGCACAAAGCAACACTGCCAAAGAGGCTTATGGTAGGAAATAATAATAATAATAATAAGTATAATGGGAAAAGCTCAGTGACGTGGGAAACTCCCTTCAGATCCTCCACTGGTCAGCCCCGGTTTTCCAGTCCTTTTCTTGTGGAATTTTAATACCATCTATTTGTTATGATTGTTTTTAATGGAAGAAGAACATCATGCTAATGAGTTGTGCAAAGGACACCATTCTTTTGTTACTATAATTTAAAGGGGTAAAGACTACAATGAACCGTGTTTATGTTCAGATATCCATTTATTGTGCTGGGTTGATTTCAGACTGGTGCATTCTCACTTATCAGGGACCTCTGATTCTAGCAGAACAAAATCAGCTATTTACTCTAGTTACTGTAAGCAGACACATAACTTTTACTGTAATTTGAAAAACCTTGCACTGTAATGGTTTAAAAAAAGCAAATCTTATTGAAACTGATTTTGTATTTTTGATTACATCTGAATTTTCACATTTTTGTATCTAACCGTGACCACGGTAGCGCTTCCATAGCTTGTGTTCAAGGTCTCGTTTTCTTTCCAGATTGAATTCCTAAGATTGTGTTGATGCCAGATGTTTAAGGGGCAGGACTGGGGCCTGGCTAGCAGAACCTGTCATGGGGGTTGTGTCTTCGGCCAGATCATGAGCTGGCAACAGGAAATCTTGCCTAGATGGAGCAAGCTGATGTCGCGTTTCATTGCGTGAATTCCCACAGACAGTTCATATCTCCAACTAATTTAAGGCCAACAGTTTTTGGCCAAACCTTTGCCAAGGACTCTCTCAACTGAGCTGCCCCCCACCCCTGCATTACCCAGCTTCCTGGGTAAGGGAGGACATTTTTGAAAACAAAACTTGTGAAATTAATTTGTGCTTATGATTTTTTTCTTCTTGCTGGAAACATGCTGGGAAGCAGACAGCATGATGTTATCGCTCTTTCTGCTTTTCCAAACCAATACACCTATTGTACTCTTTTGTTTCTTAGTGAAGAAAATTCTAGACACAGACCTAAATATGAACTCTTTTCCTCCTGTATTTCGGATTAGCAATTCTCCCTATGTATTCCTAACTTGTTGAAGTGTTTTCCTTCTTAGCATTGCTTCTCACACTTTACTTTTTTTTTTTTTTTTTACTGAACAACAACAACAAACCCACAAAGGAACAAATAATCTCTTTCTCTTTTTCTCTCTTTCTCTCTCTGATGTGTAACGTTGTGTTGTCCAGATTCTGTATAAAAATATGTATATGATGTATCTGATATTTGGCAGCCACTGGCTGCTACTTTAACCAATATAATTAACAAAATGCATAATGTTGGTGTTTGATTTTTTTTTTACAAAACAAAAAAACAACCTAGTTAAGATGTTTGTGTATTTTTGCATGGTTAAAATGTACTTAGTGCATTGAGAAATGTCGTGGAGGCACTCAGTGAAAAGGCCGGTTTACTTTTTGATCTTAATGGTAATTGGTTGTTGACTAGACTAATCCCTATGATGTATGTCTTCTTTAAGTTAGCATATTTCTATTTATAACTTGCTTTAGTACTCAAGATTCAGCATAGCATATCTATCTATCTCTATTGTATTTACTGTTCCTTAAAACCAGGTTGTGGAAGTTCACTTCGTCTGGCTCAAATGTCTCCATTGCCGATTTCTGTTGAAATGTGTTCCATTTAATTTGCTGTACAGTCCAGATCTGAAGCACCCCCGGGGCCCATGGACAAGGGCTGTCATCTCTCCTTCCGGAGGCCTATTCCTTTGAGCAGTACTGTGGTTTTTCCCTTGTCATGGAACATCTTTTTTTTTTTTTATCCTAGTTATGTAAAGGAGGATAAAAGACAGGAAATTAAGCAGAAATATAAGAAGTATTTATATTTTATACAAATAGCGCATATAATATATTATAGAGAGTTAGACAGGCAGACTTTAAATGTGAATTAAGCAAAAAGGCAATGAAAGATATTGAAGGACTCAGAGAGATCTTGGGTTTTCCTCCCAGGAGTGGCACCATTTCAATAGGAGAGCTGCAGAAAAATGGGCTGGCCTTCCTTGTGCCTCAGTTTCACTCTAGGTAAGATTAGGAAGGGCAGTGTTAGGTGAGAGAGGCATCTACATTTTCTTGGGCCTTCAGTGCATTTAAAGCAAAAGTGGATCTTCATCTGCTTAAGAGATTGGATCGCTGTATGTTTAGAGACAGTGCTCGCAGCATCCCCTCTCTCCCCTTGGACATCTGGACTTGCTCAGAGGAAATGCATGTCTTAAAAGGCGCAAACTATTCTGGTTCAAGATTACCCTGATTTTCTTCTTGCTGGGATCTCAAGTCATCTCTTCAGCCAGGTACTTCTGCACAGCTTTTGAAAGAAGGCAGATTTGGAAAGCAATATCTCTGGGAAATAGAGGTGAATCTCTGGTACAGGGTTCATTTGTTCTCCCTAAAGGAGTCAGAATCATGGACTTCTTTTTTTCCCCTGGGCACACAGGACTTTGCCATTCTATATTTTTCCAACCCAAACTCTGAGAGACACATCTCCCCCACTCCCAATGCTAGGAACCAGCATACACAGAAGGTATTAGAAGCACCTAGACAGATGTTTCCAGTGTCTGTGTTTTGGCAGACATTTGCCTTTTGGCAGAATAGTGTACCTATCCACAGTGAGCCATTCCCCCCTCCGCAAATCTGGAGACACAGCCAGTCCTCTGAAGTCTTGGGCTTATTGGCTGTGCAGTGAAACGTTAATCCTGATGGCCAGCCAGGTGGAAAGCAGGACTGTGATGCCTCTGCCTCTCTGACTCTTCACAGTTAAGAGCTCAGAGTGCTTTACAAAGATCTTGTTTCTCATGGCCACTGCACGCCTCCATGATGTGCCTGGCCATGGGCACTGATCATGTCACTGTCTGCTGCTGGTGGGCATCTTTCAAGATCTTTTGAAATTTTCATTAGGTTCTAATGCACCTTTTACTTTCCCTGAGTTGAGGTTGAGCGCAAAAGGGCAGGATTCCACAAAGATGTGGCAGACACTACTGCTCTCCTGTTTGGCTCTTTCAAGGGCAGAATCTAGATGGGGCATTGTGGACAGGCTGACATTGGTCAGGAGTCCCAAGGAACTTGCTAGAAAATGTACTCACCATTCCCCCGGAACAAGGTTGGCCCTCTTTGGATGAAAGGCTGGCAGAGCCCTTCACGATCCTAGAATTCAGCCCCTACCTCATGTCTTTTCCAGACTGGTATCAGTTCTCCAGGACCATAGACTACAAATGTCAGGAAGGTCTCAGAGCATGTGGAGTCCCATCTCCTCTCTGTACAGATGAGGAAACTGAAGCCCAGAGAGAGATGAATTGATTTACCCAAAGAAACCCAGCACAAAAGGAGCAGAGACCCCCTCAGACCCTGCTTCCTGATGCTCCTTTGTCCCCCTCCTTACTTATAACCAGCAGCTCAGAATCCTTTTAATTTGTGAAATTCAGATATCATTCCCAAACTCTCATGTTTGATAGAAGTCCCTAAGTTTCTTTTCCCAATGATTATGGTCAATGTGAACATCCCAACCCAGCCCCGTGTTAGCCAAAGGAAGAGGGTTTGGATTTAGGATGTGAAATGAGCTGATGTCTCATTAACCTATATTTTTGAGGGGTAAGGAAGAACAATGAAAATAAGGAACAGCAGAATCTAAACCTATAAACTGCCTTTACTAAATCTCCTGTGAGAACAGCTTTTTTCTAAAAAATCTCAGTGGTCCATCCATCCACCCAGTGACCCTACCTGTTGTTCAGCCATCCCAACTTTCCTGGACGTCTTCCATTCCAGAGGCATCTGATTTCTCCAGGAAGTCCCTTTTAGCAGAGCCCGTTTCAGGAAACCCTCAACTTTTTAATCCAAGCAGGTGTTCATAATGTTTGTTATAAATTCCTTTTATTGTACCTCTCTCTGCTTTTATCTCAATTGAGCCACCAGAAGCCAAAGCGTGTTTTCCTCATGCGAAATAGCAGACCAGGAACGTCTTGTGGTGTCATTCTTCTAAAAAATGGCTGTTGGCCTCCTGGCCTCACCTTCCCCTTTATACGAGCCTGGAGGCACCTGGCTTAGCTGGTGCGTTTTCCTTTGGGAGGACTCTTTGAGGTTTGTCACCCAAAGCTTACAAAGATATAGTCTAGAATGTGTTTTTATTTGAATTTTTGTGGTTTTATTTGAATTTTCAAAATAAAGTCTGTAATTTGCTACTGAGGCCCTTGATTCTTTGTCAACCCTGAGAAGGGCCCAGTGAGTCCCTACTCCTTTCCCCAGCTTCCAGTTCCTAACAGTCTCATTCTAATTAAATAGATACTTTTTTTATTCCAATTAGATTATGGTGCTGTTTCTCAAAGAGACCAAGTCCCTGAGTTGAAGATCTTTAAAGGGCTTTATTCCTTTAAAAAGGTGCCATTCCAGCCCTTTCCAGCCCTCACCTCCCCACTCCCTTATAAGTGACACCCCCCTTCCCCATCAGGCCCTGACTCAGGCTCCAGAGAAGACTGACCATGACCCTGTGCCACGCCAGGGGCCCAGGCAGGACCTTTAGTGACCTTTCCTGGTGGTGGGTGTTCCATGAAGAGGTGAGCAGCTATAATAAGTGCTTTGTCTTGCCAGAAGTTAGGGTGGGTTTGGGTTCTCCCTTTGAAACACGGGGGCTGAAGAGCACTCTCTGGTGTCTTTATGGGAGAAGAGAGCGTCCAGAGTTGGCCAACGCTGGGGGCAGTTATCTGTGCAGCCAGCCAGCTCTGCAAGAAAGGGGACTGCAGCTGTGACCCCTAAGTTAGGGCCATAGGTCCCAAAGCTAATTTGTTTGATATTAATAAAAATTATAATTATTATCTATTTTAAAATAGAGTGATAGGGTTGGAAACATGGTATTTCACGATTGCACTGTCCTAACAACTCTTTCTCACGTGGTTCTGGAATTCCTTCCCACCGTGTAGCTATTCTGGTAGTGCACGCATGTGCACCTGCTCTATGTCCTTGCATTCCATATCAAACCTTCCTTTTTGTATGTTACTATTTGTTTTCTAAACCTAGTCCATGTAATTCCTGTATTCCCCAATGTTCTTAAACATACCAACACAGGCACGGCCCATGGCTGCTGCCTGCAGACCAGCTCGTGGCTCAAAGCAACATACAGACCTGAGGCTGCTATCTTTACTGAGCTCTGTTCACACCCTAGAAGGGTGTCTGCAGCTCGGCGAAGCAATAAAGGGTGCTTGCCGTTATTATTATGTTCCTAAGGCTAATAGGCAGGGTATTTAAAAATAGCTGCCTGCCTTTCAATATGTAAGAGCAGAGTTGGAGAACATACATTGATGTAAGAATGCAAATCCAACCAAAATATCCGAATCCCTGCAGAAAGAGCACAGGGTTCCAGTACTGATTCTGCAGTAACTCCCTGTGTGACTCTAGACCCTTAACCAGTGGCTCTGTCTGTAACGTGAGGGATTCCTCTAGATTACCTCTAAGGGGTCCTGTTTTGGGTTGTGGATAACTTAGAAAGTATATTTAAACACATATCAAAGTCGAATTGTACGATAAAGTTCCACAGCCCTACCAATTGATTTTGACAATGATCATTAAATCTTATGTTGTTCGTACCCTCACAGTTTGATTATCACATTCACTTTATTAATTTATTATTATAATTCTTAGATGCCTGGATAAAATGACACCCATTTTTCTTAGGATCAAAACAAGATAGCTTCCACCAGAGAAAGAAAGGCCAGGCAGGGAACTGGTCCCCACATGGCTGGCCATTACAACTGCTGCTTCTCCCTGCTCCCATCTCATCCCCACGAATGTCTCACTCATGGGTGGCCCTGAGTCATCGTAGAACACTGTTTCCATGCCTCTGCCTCCTCAGGCCCCAGGCATCTCATGGAGAGTCCTTTCTAGACTGCCATCTCATGCCAGAGGGTGGAGGGATTTCCGCCTGGCTTACCACAGTTGTGTGTGGTTTGTTTGCTGGCATTCTTTAGCAGCAACTGCTTGAGAGCCAGTTCTTCAATTCCAGGCAGTCGATTCACCCAGCATCTTGCCAGAAGTTGGCTCAGAATAACAGGCAGCTCTCCATGCTCATCCTTCCCATAGCATTTCAAGGTAACTGTCCATCTCCTTCACTCTAGAGCAAGAAGAAAGGAGAAGCTTCTTCCATCCATTCTGTTCTGTCTCCTGCACTTTGTCCTGTGAGTGGAGTCAAGTTAAAGGAGCTTCTTTCACTTCCCCAGAGACTCCACCAGGACCTCACATTCCCAAGGGCATAGTAGCTGCCATTCCATCTGTTCTAGGGAGAACATTCATGAACCCTGAAAGGCTGTCCTCTTCTCCAGCTGAGCATAGGTCTCGCTCGGCCATACAGGCAGCAGACCTGGTTTTCCAGGACACGTGCCATTCAAGGCCATTGGGATGGGCTGAAAGGTTGATAGCAAAGGTCTTGATCTATCTTTTGCAGGAACCTTGGTGCTTCCATCTTCCACTTGCCAGTCGGGTGACCACAGAAAAGAGATTCTGGAGAGTAGAAACTTCGGTCAAGTTGCCCCAAGTTAGGGATGAGCCTTCTTTCCATGGAGCCTTCCAAAGGGCAAGCCGTCTGCTACTGTGTACTGTAAATTCAGAGCTTCAGGAGCTGAGGCCTCCTGTGCTTGGGGGAAAGGTAGCTGAGGAGAAAGGGACTCCTTCTCACCTTTTGTTTACCTTTGATCTGGCTGAACTTAGCTGCCCTTAACTTCTAGTTTGCTTAAGTCCTTATTGCCTTAATAACCACCTAATAAGCAGTCAGAACCAGGAGAGAAGCCCCTCCCGTGGAATCCATTGCAAGCCTGTCCCCAGTCTCCCCACTGCTGCTATGCCTGAAAAGAGCCCCAGCCCCGTCTCCAAAGCCCAGGGTTCGCCTCTTGCTGAAAGAGCAACGTTCCCAGGCTGAGGACAAACCCAGGACTGCTCAGGCGGAGAGATCCCTGCCCCCACGTTCACCACTGACAACCCAACTCCATCCTCAGTCTCCATGGCTTCAGATCTGGACTCCGCACCCTCCTCCACCTCCACCTCTCTTCCCAGAGACCCTCCCCACATCATGCTCAGTGCTGTTCCTGAAGACCATCTAGACTTTTGTGTTCTCTGGAACATTCTACTCACCTTCAGCTGCAGCACATTTCTTCAGCCTCTCCACCAAGCTCTTTAAAATGAAAGGCAGTTACTGTCTTCCCTTGGACAATAATGAATGTATCTACTGTATGTGCAGACCATGTCGAGAAGTGGCTGGGTTAAGAAAAAAGAGGGTTTTTGTAAAGCCTGTTTATTTTTTTAAGTCAGTTTTGAGCATTTCTATTTTACCACCCTTCACATGGTTTTGGGGAACCCGAATTGTATCAAGGTCTCATGCCAAAACAAGCCAAAAGTTGTTTTCTTTACCTTTTTCCTCCATGCACCATGATTTCAATGATTGTTTCAGTGTCATTTTAAATGTTTTCTTGTGACATGTACTGATGATAAAAGTCATCTTGACAAAAAAAAAAAAGATTTATACATGAATCAGAAAGTATTTATTTCAATTTTGTACCTTTCCATTTTAATACATTATAATGTATTGACTCAACGGAGATAATATAAACAGTTCATTTTAATAACACACGTGTGTGTGGCTTTTCCTTTATGCATGGTGGGGGAGGGGCAAATCATCGTGGAGTGGAAAATTCTGGCAGCTGAGGGGCATCCATTGTGAGCAGAGGGTGGCCTCTGGCTGCACCAAATGCTTCCTGCACCTGGAAGTTAGAATCAGCTGGCACTGAGAGAAGAGGTGTTAAAGGGAAATTGAGAAGGTAAGTGGGTGGTGACGTCTCCAGGCACCAGCTGCCTCACCGACTGACACACACCTTCCACCAGGTAGGAAAAGCCATGCACAGAGCAGAGCTACCCACTCCCGGAGCCTAAATGCAGGCTGGCAATTGGAGGTTCAGAGAAGGGCCAGGTAGGGGAAACCCCAAAGAAGCTAAGACGAGAAGAAGGTGGAGAGGAAACTCAGTGCTGAAAATGAGGGTCTGGAGGTTGGGAGAGGCAGAAAAGTCCTGGGTTGTATTTTCTCAATGTAACATTTTTCCTCCTAATGCCTTTGCTAGAAATTCTGCAAATAAATCCTTGGGGCAAACTGGCTTCAGACCAAGCCCCATGGACATCCAGCAGACGTTTCTTATTGCCCCATTAGGAGTATTTCTCACTGCTCAATTAGGAGGAATATAGCATCGAATACAAGCATACTCATTCCAGACTCTCCCGGATGGTGTGTGGCAGGTGGGGATGGGGTGAGGCTGTGGCTGGTGCAGGGATAGAGCAGGGAGAGCCAGGAGGGAGGGAGGGCATGTCAAAAGCGACTGTATCCAGAGGGCTTGATTTAAACATTTTTCAAAACATATGTGGCAAACAGTGTGGTGAGTGTATCTCACGACGTTATTCTCCACTCTTCTCTGCATGCTTGGACCTGTTCCACTTTCAAAATGTGTCATTTTGGAAGGAAAGGGAGGAACAACTACTTGAAAGGAATACACGTCAGTATGAGCCCTTTCTCCTCAGCAGAAGGTTGCCCCAAAGTACCTCCTCTGAGGAGAGAGAAAGGAGAGAGGAGGAGAGACAGCTTTCATCAAATGGGGCACCCAGGACTCTGGGGGAGAGAAGGCACGTTCTCAACAAATGGCCCTTTGATCCATCTCCCTCAACGTCCCTGTTCTCTCCATTCCCTTTTCTCCTTCCCAATATTTTCAATTCCGAATCTTCTATACCCGCCTCCTGGGTACATCCCCTTCAGGGCAGGCACCCAGAGCTCAGGCTTGTCTTTGTCAGAAAAGAGAATGCCATGGAACATAGAAACACTGAGGGGCAAGTAGAGGGGCCTCTTTCCCTTCCTCCATCACCCGCACCCCACCTTCAGTGTGTCCTGAGAACACGCGTGACTCCTGGGCAGGGGACTGTGACTAGATTATTTCAAGTCCTAATCCAAGATGTTAGAAAGGAATCAGTCACCAATTATACCAAATAAATGCCTCTTTGGGCCTAAGAAGGGGCCAGTCTGGGGACACGTCTACCAGGAAAGAAACAGAAAGCCCCCTCCCATCCACTCGTTTCCAAATCTCTTTTCCAAGCCTCTTATTAAACTGATGAGGAATCTTCAGCTTGCAGAAGGTTCAGCTGTTTAGAGAGAATTTGGGTTCTGCGGAGAAGATATGGGAAGCTCCTACTGGTTAGTTTAAACTATTAATAGAATCCTTCCTAAATTGAATTCTCATCAAAGGCAATTAGAGAGGACTCTTTTGAATTCTGGCTCTTGGGGAATTTAGGTCTGGGATTTAAGATTCTGCCTCTGTGCCAGCATATAATTGTGCTTGTGAATCTGGACCTGTCTTAGCCCGTCTGGGCTGCTGTAACAAAATACCATAGACTGGGGGGCTTATAAACAACAGAAACGTGTTTCTGACAGTTCCGGATGTGGGGAGGTCCAAGATAAAAGTGCTGCTGGATTCAGCCTCCCGTGAGGGCTTTCGAGTCACAGACGGTGCCCTCCAGCTGTGAAGAGGCTCTCTTGGGCCTTTTTCTAAGGGCACTAATCCCATTATAAGGAATCCACCCTCATAGATAATCACCTCCCAAAGGCCCCACCTCCTAATCCCATCACCTTAGGGGCTGGGATTTCAATGCTTGAATTCTGAGGGTACACAAACCTTCAGATTATAGCCGATCCTCTTTTCTCTGTGGTAAATGGAGACACTTGGGCTTCCTTGCTCCCTGGTAGTTGGGGTTGCTGGGGGACTATTGTGAGCAAACCCTGTCACTGAGTGAACTGCTGTCCAGTTAGCACTTGGTGGCATGCACACACACACACACACACACACACACACACACACATCCACAGGGCTCCCCACTCCCAGGTGGCCCACCCATCTGCCCCTGGGCCTTTGGCCCCAGCCATCTAATCATGCATTATGGAGGCCCGTTTGGACACACTTCTAAAACCAAGGCAAATGGAAGTCGAGCTACCCCTTCCTTTGTGCCCTCTCTTCTTCCTCATCCTGCTTCCTGCTTCCTGCTGGCTCCCTCTCCTGCTTACTCTCTCCCAGGCGGCCTGATCTCCTCTGCACCCAGGTGGAAGCCCATTGATTTGAATGATGGTCCCTTCTCAGAACCTCAATGCCACAGGCAGGTTGTGATTGCCCCTGGGCGTCACGGGTGGTTCACCTCATCATCCCCACCCTAAACTCAGGGAGAGGGGCAAAGAATTCCATGTGGCCTGGGGCCTGCCTGACACCCCCTTGGCTGCTAGAACTCTTAAGATTAAGTCTCCTGTTGCTTCATTGTCTAGTGGCTGTCTTCATCCTCAAAAGATGTCTTCCGTCTGGTGCAGTGAGCTGGCATTTCTTTTTTTTCTCAGAGTGGTGCTGGGGGCGCATGCACTCCTGTAAGTTCACACTCTTCTCCTAGCTTCCCAGCCCCTCACTTTACATCCATCAAGGCCTTTGCCTACATTGCTTCAGGGAAAGACCCACCTTCCCTGCCCTCCCACACACAGGCACCATGATTGCAAAACTGTGAGGCAGGAATGGTTGTAGGAGAGAGGCAGGGAGGGCAAGGGAAGCCCCGGAGCCTTGGACCATCATCACCTGGCTACAGGAGACACCTTGTCCTTCAGAGCTGCTGCTCAGATCCCCTCCACACCCCTCCACCAATGCTGGAGAGGGAGCACTGATCTAGCCCAATGTTGAGTTTCCAGAAGAGGCTGCAGCGTGCACGGGACACAGAAAGTGGGAGCTGGTCTCACAAATGAAGAAGGGAAGAGGCTTCAGGGGCTCCTTCGACATGACGTCATACTTAGGAAAAATATACAGCACAAAGCAATATTTAAGGATTTTTATGTACTTTGAAAAAAACCCAACTCTACCTGAATTATACTCCCAGATGCAAACTCTCCCCATCCACCTCCTCCTGCATGGGAAATGTGGTCTCAGCATCTGGGGAGGAGCTTTCAAAACTGGCCTAGGAATATGGAAAATCGGATGGATCCTGCCCTCTGCCTGGGAATAACACAGAGACAGAAGCCAAGAGGAGGAAAGAGCACACTCGGAAAATGTTCTCTTTTGTGTTCGTTTTCTGGGAGTAGCTGGTCCTGTATAGGCCCCAATCAAGGGCCTAGAATCATAAAATACTGTTGGATAAGGTTAAGAAAAAATATATGTTCCTTTGGGAAATCAGGTCCGATTACAGCCTACACTCCCTTATTCTCCTACTTGGTGAGGGATGGTTTTATTCTCTCCCTTACTCTCCTACTTGGTGAGGGATGGTCCTGGATTTGCTGTTAATGTTTAGGTCTAATTATGGCTCCTCTCAGCAGAAAACATCCTCACTGTCAGCTGGGTTTTGGCTGGAGTGTGAATTTCCATGTGGGGCGAGCATTGCCCCTCCAAGGGTCACCTTCCCTGGAACCTCCGAGACCACCAATGTGGTCTTCCCTTCCGCGCGCTGTCCGTCCCCTCCCCGCGATCTGCTTACCTTCCCCGCGCTGACCCTTCCCTTCCCCGCGCTCCCCTTCTCTTCCCCGTGCTGACCCTTCTCTTCCCTGCCCTCCCCTTCCCCTCCGTGCGCGGACCCTTCCCTTCCCCGCACTGACCCTTCCTTTCGCCGCCCTCTCCTTCCCTTCCCTCATGCTCCCCTTCCCTTCCCCGTGATCTCCTTCCCTTCCCCGCGCTCCCCTTCCCTTCCTCGCGCTCCTATCTTTTAACCCCACAAGCACGCGTGAGGTGAGCTGGATCTTCCCAAGTGCCCTCACTGAGCATCAGGCAAGAGTCACAGGTGACAAGTAACCACTAGACAAGGAAATACAAACAGCCGAGCCTCCAGGGGCCTTCCCCCTGCCGGCCTTCTCCCGGCCTTCCCCCTGCCTGCCTTCTCCCGCGTGTTCTGAGCTATTTCCGCCCTGGGCCCAGTGGGTTGGCACAGCCGCCAGACACCGTGCCCAAATCCTCCATTTCTCAGCCCCTTCCCTCAATAGCTTGCCGGCTTTTCCAACTAGGCCAAGAGAGACGAATCCCACCAGGCCGTTTCCCTGCCCCTTTCTGTTGCTTCCCAGAACCCTAATTCTTCTTCCCCTCGTGACTGATGCCACAAATAGCCTCGCCTTTTAGGGGAGACCACAACTCCACAGGGGCAGCCTTATACTTGTTGTACCCAAATAATCAGTTATTCAAAGAGTTCCAGCTCTGGGATCAGAATGCCTGATTATTATTATAACAATTCCTGATTATTATTATTATTATTGGCTCTTACTATCTGTAACCTTGTTAATATCTCCATGCCTCAGTGTTCTCATCTTTAAATGGGGACAATAGTACCACCCCCCCTCACAGGGATTTTGTGAAGAATAAATAAAATTACATATATATAAAACATGTCAAACAAAAACGGTTAAATAAAACTCCATAAGGTTAAATAACTGATAACTTAGCAATACCCACCCCTCCCCCCAACCCCGGGGCCAGCCCACCTGGGTTTCCTAATCTGCCTGGCACCTCTCCCTACCCACTGACTCCCGCCTCAGCCTTTACTCTGAAAACATCAGAGGAGAGTGCTCAGAATTATGCCAAAGGCAGTTCTTGTCCAAACAGAAAGCTCTCACGCGGCTTCTTGTTTCAAAGCTCAGCATTCATCTGGGCTTTGTTATATGAACAGGGGTCCTAGGCCCAGGGAGAAGGAAAGCTTAGGATGGAAACTATTTGGGATGTGGCCACGGTGCTCTGGGGGCTGACTCGGTTAAACACAGACTCATCATCACAACTGCCTGCTCCTTCCTTATCTTACAATCCACTTTCGTACGTTGTTCCCCGCCGCCCCCGCCCACCGCCTCCGCTCCATATTCTCTTTCTCTCCATATTACAGATACAGAAACGAAGCCTCACAGAGGCCGGGTTACCTCCTTCCCTGGGGAGTGGCAGAGTTGTGCCTGGCCTGCTGTGGGCCCCAGACTCGTGCTCTTCCGGCCACAGCCCCTGGCCAGCCTGCTGCCTCCCACTCCCAAACTCAACACGCCCCCTCCTGGAAAGCAAAACAGGTACTCACTGACTGCAGTCAGCCCCACATGGATAACTATATGGAGCCCTGTGGGGTCTAGTTAACGGTGGATGGATGTGCCAGTCCTAGGAACAGCAAAGCAGGAGGAAGAGCTCCTGAGACAGAGAGGGCACTGAAGTGAGTGCTAATGGCAAGGCAGGCAGTGTAGCGTGCACAAAAGCTGGAAGGAAGTTCCCTGCCCAGAAGACCTACGGGGAGACATCAGAAAGGCAGGGTGGCTGAAATCATGAAAAAGCATGAGCCCTCGAAGGGAATGAGACTATAAGGAAAAGAGGAGAAGACCAAACAAGTTCAGGTGATAGCTAAGGCTACACATCTGCAGGAAAAATAATAGCAAAGGGAGGGAAAAGAAAATGCAGGGAATTTCTGGGCATGGTGGCTCATGCCTGTAATCCCAGTACTCTGGGAAGCCGAGGCGGGCAGATCACCTGAAGTCAGGAGTTCGAGACCAGCCTGGCCAACATGGTGAAACCCCATCTCTACTAAAAACACAATAATTAGCCGGGCATGGTGGTGGGCGCCTGTAATCCCAGCTACTCTGGAGGCTGAGACAGGAGAATCATTTGAACCCAAGAGGTGGAGGTTGCAGTGAGCCAAGATCGCACCATGGCTGTCCAGCTTGGGTGACAGAGCGAGACTGTCTTAAAAAAAAAAAGAAAGAAAGAAAAGAAAAATGCATGGAATGGCTGGGTGCAGTGGCTCACACTTGTAATTCCAGCACTTTAGAAGGCAGAGGCAGGAGGATTGCTTGAACCTAGGAATTCAAGATCAGCCAGGGCAATATAGTGAGACCATCTCCACAAAAAATAATTTTTTAAAAATTAGCCGGGCGTGGTGGTGCTAGCCTGTAGTCTCGGCTGCTCAGGAGGTTGAGGTGAGAGGATCACTTGAGCCCAGGAGTTCAAGCCTGCAGTAAGCTATGATCACACCACTGCAGTCCAGCCTGGGCGATCGAGTGAGATGCTGTCTTAAAAATTTTTTTAAAAATAAAAGAAAATGTAGGGCAAGCAGAATATGGCAATGAAAGGATTCAGGAAGGTCAGGCAGTGGCAGAGAATGAGTGCCATGAGGCTGGGAGAGATCTTTGGTATTGGAAGGGACCAGCACACTTTGGAAGGTGCCTATATCATGACATCTTCACTCTGTGAACACTATGGAAAAGTGAGGACTTTCCCACCCTCGGTCGCAAAAAACAGCGTTTTGTAAATCTCATCCTCCACTAGAAGTCAAATTTCGGAGTCAGGAGGCATCCCCGTCATCACTGGCTTTGGGTGCGCCACGTAGAGTTGGACTTCAAAGAATCATTTGTTCTGTGAAAAAGGAAGTGGCCCCAAGCAAGAGTTGACATCAGTGAATGAAGCTCTTCCCTTCACTGTACGTCACTGTTACCTGGACATGTGGTGTTTACCCTGATGTACGGTTTCTGGTAAACCAAACTAGAGTCCATGACCAGACTCCGGGCCTAAGTGAGGCTGCTTCTCTGCCTTGAGTCTAACTCCTTCCCCAGCTGGCTGATCTATAAGCCTGCCACACTCGTACTCACAGAGAGGGAGAGAGGTGGAAAGCAAGATGGGCAAGGCTTCCCGGAGAGACAACTCTGGCTCAGCCCATTCCTTTTGCCATCAGAGAGAAAGCCACATCTAAGTTTGTGGCTTGTGACTTTTGCCACCCACAGTGACTTTGACCACTAGAAAATGTGGTCCAATTGGTGTCTTGGAATCTGACCCCATCAGTTCAGCACATTGTTAATTGTCTAATGGAGGAGTAAGCTGGAGGGTAGCCCACAGAATATGTCTTCTTAAGCCCGCCCCAACTTTTCCCAAGCTACTAACAGACATAAAATGTGGAGTCATGGCAGAGCAGAGCTGCCGCAAACACACTATGTGCACCAGAAGCCAGGGTGTCTACAGAGGACCCAACTGTGGCCAACTGAGTGACACTTTCAACAGCTCCGCATTCACATAGGCATCCTATAGGGGTCAAGTGGTTTCCAAAATGCTGACAGATTTCTGTCATGGGTGCCTATAGTGGGTTTCCAGCATGCCTTGGAGTGAGTAGATGAGTTGGAGTTGAATTTCCAGGCAAGACACTTATGTCCATTCCATGTGCAGACCGCACTTTCCACAGTTGCATGCCCCTTTTCTCAAATTAATGAATAGAAGGTATTTAAACTATTCTGATATCATAAAGAAGTAACATGTATTTTTATTATTTATAAGTTCTGATAATATAGAAATGCATACTGTAGAAAATAAAAGTCTTCTGTAATGTCTTTCCCCCCTCTGCTGAAAATATCAGTATTAACAATTTGGAATAGAGTCTCCCCCAATTTTTCCATGCATATAATAACCATATATGTATGTATATATAGACTATTATATATACCTTTTTTGTATTTAAAAGTGGGATTTTAAAAAATGGGGTGCTACAGTTTTGCAAATGGTTTTGACCTAATATCTCTTGCAACAAAGTTTTTTTAAAGGGACTATGTATAAATTAACACTGTATAAATAAAAGTGTCCTAAAAGACTTAGAGATATTTCCTTAAAGTAACGCCTGATGCAAGTATTTGTACTCTATGGTCATGGCCTCCTCTTTATCACCCCCCTCAACCAGCAATAACCCCCGGCTAGTGATGTAACAGGTCACGATTCTGAAGGGTTCTATGTCCAAAGAAACTCCCCCCCACCACCCAGGAGTCTCTCATTTGTTACCTACATGGGCATCAGTTGTGGACAGATCAAGACAGTGGCCTTGGTGTATAGTTAAAAACAAAACAAAATTGTGTGCACTGAAAACAGGCACATCATATACTGAGTTCCTTCTCCGTGCCAGCTACTGTCCTGAGTGGTATATATCACTTCATTGAATAGCAATGCATGTATTGTCTTAGTCAGTTCAGGATGCTATAACAAAATACCAGAGACCGGGTAACACAGTCTTATAAAAAACAGAAATTTATTTCTCACAGTTCTAGAGGCTGGGAAGTCCAAGATCAAGGTGCTGGCAGAATTGGTGTCTGGTGAGGGGCCACTTCTCACCATGTCCTCACAGGGTGGAAGGGACAAGACTCTCCAGGATCTCTTTTATAAAGGTATTAATCCCATTGATGTGGGCTCCACCCTAGTGAACTAATCACCTCTCAAGGTCCCACCTGCAAATACTCTCACATTGGGGGTTAAGATTTCAATATGTAAATTTTAAGGAGGAAACCAATGTTCCATCTATAGCATCTACAGTACCTTTGAGGTAGGTATCATTGCTATTCTTACATAAATGGGGAAAAGAAAGCAAAGGAAATTTAGTAACCTGCCCAAGGTCAACAGCTGGTAAGTGGCAGAGGAAGACATACATACAATATGAAGAATAAGAGATGGAGCAAATTAGGCACCAAGAGCTGCTTGTAATTCTCAAGGCAACTGGCAGTGGCCACTTGCAGTATCATGAGGCATCCCATGTGCTCACAGCAACCCCATGGATTAGCAGGTGAGGAATCAGAGAGGGGACATAATTGCAGGTGTCACAGCCAGATTTGAACACTTAACTTTGGAGCTCATTCTGTTAATTACTGCAGCAAGGCAAATCATTATGGGAAGGACAGACTATACCCACAGAGCTCCACAGGCTGTGGAGTGCTTACCTGGAGGGCAGCAGAAGCTAGAAAGAAAGCTTTAGAAGGGGTGAGGGAGAGCCAACAGTGAGACTCGGGAAGCCTCCTTAGATCACTCCAGAATGTCCACCCATAACCACCGGGATAGAGCCCCTGCCTGACATGATGGTTTCTCACTTAGGATAGGGGTCTTTAGCCAGCAGTGCAAGTCTGGAGACCCTCTCAAATGGGTGACTAAATCGGTCACCATCCCTCTCTCCTTTCATCATCTTGACTCCCACCTCATCCCCATACCTTCCTTGGGCAGGTATCTGTCTCCCTGCCCTATCCCCACTGCCCTCTCCTCTGCCACCAGCTGCCCCTGCAAACATTTTAGAATATAAGAAACTAAAGTGTCACTATCTCACTCAAAGGTTAGGGAATGCTAGTTTAGGACAATAAAGAAAGCAGTTATCAGACAGTGAGGAAATCAGGTTTTTCTTTTGACATAATAATGCTAATTTGGATTCCTGGGTGTGATTTTTGATAGTTGGGACTTACAGGTGTTCACAGTCCTTTTGTGATGGCTACAGCTTGACATCACACAATGTTGACAGGAAGTATGCACAGAGAAGGAATCTAAGGCCGGAATTGCTGCCAGGAAGCCAGAAGGCATCCCTGGACTGTGATTAATATAGCGTCTTCTTTTCTTCACACTGCTCTTGGCTAGAGTTTGTCTTCTTTGAACTTCTATAACATACAGAAACTGTAAGAGAAGACAAGAAAAATGATTACAGGAGCCCTAGGGGATGAGAGCCCTGAGTTGGCATTAACTTGGCATAGGACTTTAACAAAAACATTATCACTGACAAATTCTTCTGACCCAGAGACACAAGCAACAGAAAGCTGAGTTTAAAGCAGATTGCAGGGGCAACAACCTCACAAAATCTGAGACTTTCCCCCAGGGGATGGGTAAATAAACATGTTGTCAATCATCCATTTCCACTGTGTTGGACTAAGTGGGCAGGCCTTTTAGGACATGATGATAGAACTGTCAGAGAAAGTGAGAAGGTCTTAGGTAGGGGCTGCAGGAAAAACCCTCCATGGAGTGATGAGCCTTCTGTTGCTTGGGCAATAGCAACTGGATTGATACGTTTGGGGAGTGTATGCATAAGCATAGGAGAGGTCCTCCAAAACTTCGTGGAAAGGTCATATTATGCATGGATTTCAATTTTTTGCACCAAAATACACTTGTAATAACTTGTTATAACATGTTTGAACATGATCTAGTTTGAGGCACTAAGACATCAATTTGAAAGAGCCCCCTTTCAGAACAACATGAATTCTGCTAAAATTGAAGCAAGAACAAACACCAAATTTATGGTGAAGCTTGGGTGGAATGGTGAAATCACTGATGCTTTATAAAAAGTTTATGGGGACAATGTCCCAAAGAAATAAGCAGTTTACAAGTGGATAACTTACTTTAAGAAGGAATAAGATGATGTTAAAGATTACACCTATAGTGGTAGATCATCCACATTAATTTGCAAGGAAAAAACTAAGCTTGTTCATGCACTAATTGAAGAGGGCTAATGATTTACAGGAGAAACAATAGCCAAACCATAGACATCGCAATTGGTTCAGTGTATACAACTCTGACCGAAAAATTAGAGTTGAGCAATCTTTCCATTCAATGGGTGCCAAACTATTGCATCCAGATCAGCTGCAGACAAGAGCAGAGCTTTCAGTGGAAATTCTAAACAAGTGGAATTAAGATCCTGAAGCACTTCTTTGAAGAAGTGAAACAGGAAATAAACCACAGCTTCACCAGTACAATCCTGAAGACAAATCACAACCAAAGCAATGGCTACCAATAAATGGAAATGGTCCAGTCAAAGAAAAAGTGGACTGGTCAAAAGCCAAGGTCACGGCGACGGTTTTTTGGGATGCTCACACACAAAAAGATGCCACAGGCTGCATCAGTTGTCTTTAGGCAAATTAGAGAAATAACCCAAAATGTTGGTGAGGGAAGGGTGCAGGAGAGACCTACAGCAAATATCAATGGCAGAATTAGCTTGAAATACATGAAAAAAAAATCTCCTCTTCCTTTATCCTGCCTCCCCCAATGTCTACAATATACACAAATCTACTAAAATTTAAGATGCTCTTTCAAATGTTTAGTTTTTTTTTAAACAGCAGTCGTTCACAGCACATGATATTTTATTTTTCTGCATCATGTCATTTCAGGCTTATCTGTCATCACTAAAGAAAAAAAAAACATTGATTCTGTAAATGCCTGATGGGTTTCTCTTGCAGGCTAACCACATAGACCTGGTTTATCAAGACAGAGGAATTGCAACAGAAGGTTTAATACACATAGAGCCAGCTAAATGGGAGACTGGAGTTTTATTATTACTCAAATAAGCTGTCCCGAAAATTCAGAAACTGAAATTTTTATACAGTAGTTTGGCAGGCAGGAGGCTAGGGAATGGGGATTGCTGATTGGTTGGGTTGGAGATGAAATCATAGGTAGTCGAAGCTCTCCTCTTGCATGAGCCACTTCTTGGGTAGGGGCCACAAGACCAGACGAGCCAGTTTACTGGCCTGGGTGGCTCCAGCGGATCCATCAGAATGCAGAATGTTATGGTCTATTATAAAACACCAATCTTAGGTTTTATAATAGTAATGTTATCTATAGGAGCAAATAGGGAGGTTAGCAGTCTTGTGGCCTCTGGCTGTATTACACCTGAGCCACGGTGGGGCTGTTTCAGGGAGGGGCTGTTATCATCCTTGTTTTAAAATTAAACTATAAACTAAATTCCTCCCAAAGTTAGTTCAGCCTACACCCAGGAATGAACAAGGGCAGCTTGGAGGTTAAAGGCAAGATGGAGTTGGTTAGGTCAGGTCTCTTTCATTGTCATAATTTTCTCACTGTTACAATTTTTGCAAAGGTGGTTTCAATTCAAAGGCAAAATTTGGTTTCTTGGCTTAAAACCTTTACAGTTCTAATTTGCCAGTTACAGACAGAATGATTCTCCTTTTTAAATACTTGACTTTTATTAAGTACTCACAGCTAGTATACAAATTGTAGGTTATTTGAAATAGTCAGAGTATTAGCAATTTCTGCTTCCGGCCATGATGGAGTAAAGAAACTGGATTTACCCTTCCACCTTCACTACAAAGCTGGGAAAAATAGACAAAACAATGGTTTTGAGACACTGAGCAACAGGCAGTGAAAAACTGCAGTCCTAACAATTTGGTAATAAAGGAGGTGAGCCCTTTGATAGTCCTCATTTCTTGCCTGAAGAGTTTCCAGGTTGCAGCATAGGGAGACGGAACTCAGACAGAACCTGGAGGTCTCACTGAGCTAAGGTGACAACAATCAAGGAAGCTAGGATTCTTGTGGCCGAGTGTCAGAGAGAAGAGAATTATACCAAGGGAAATTCCAGATATTTGCAGAAGCGTCCCCTCAAGTCTTCAAATGAAGATTGAGCAGCACTTGCACTGGAGGAAACTACTGGGGAAGAACCACCAGAGACAAGAAGGCAGAAAAATCCCCAGAGCTCACACAGAGCCAAAAGCAACTTGCGTTTCCCCAGTGGAAATAATTTCTAAACACATGGAGCATCAAGCAGAGTCCTTGACAGGCTGCTGCTTTAACAATGGGACCAGATTATAACTAAACTTAAAGACTATTGTGGGCCCATCTAGCAAAACTTACACAAAAGGCTTGCAAAGGCCACATTTTCCCCAAAGGATTTAACTATCCCAGAACAAAATATTTGAAGGAATACAAAAGCCTTCAGCCCCCAATAAAGTAACACTCACTACAATGTCGGATGTAAAATAAAAAGGTAACCAGGTGTGAAAGATGCAGGAAAATATGACTCACATCAAGAAGAAAAATGTACCAAAAAAAAAAAAAAGCATTAGGAAGATCAAACAACAACCATAACCTTACCAACTAGATATGGTTTTCAGTGAAGAATTAGAGTATTACCTTTTAGACTTTAATTTAATATGTATTTTTTAATTACTGATATTAAATGAACTATGAATTATTAAACCATTGGTATAACTTGGTGTCCTAGAGATTTTTTCCCCTTTACGTATCTTGAGCACTTTCTCATGTGTATTTCACTTTTCTGCTTGTAAGAATCAACATTCACTTGGCTTACCTTATGTAATGGGAGGTATACTAGAAGCATGAAAAGGAAATAGGACTCTCAGCTAAATGAACCAAGGGAGGAAAAAAGACAAATAATTGGACCTCACAGGGAGTGAAGGACCAAGAGTCCAGCCAGGCTCTGCAAGCAAGTTCGCTGGGGCCCCAGGGCCTCTCCAGAGCCTCAGGAGAAGCTGTTAGTGAATGAGTGTTCCCTCTGATGCTCTGCCTTAGGGAGACCTAGCCCTTATTATCTCAGTCTTCCTTCTCTTCATACATCTTTTGGCTTCTTTTGTTGTACAGAATGGCTTCTGGCCTGGATCATTCAAATCCGTCCTACATGCCTGATTAGCGTTGCCTATTCTAGAATTTCATATAAATGGAATCATATATCATGTACTTCTTCCACTGAGCATCATGTTTTTGAAATTAATTCAGGGGCCAGCGAAATTTTTCTTAAAGGATCAGACAGTCAATATATTAGGTTTTGGGGGCCACACAGTCTCTCCCAACTGCTTAGTTCTGCTGGTGTGGCCAGAAAGCAGCCAAACAATAGATACATTAATGAGTGTTTATCTGTTGTTTAGCTGCTTTCTGGCTACACTAGCAGAACTACGTACTTGGGAGAGCCAACTACCTGCGTAGAAAAAAAAAAAAAGAGAACCTACTTTACCCTTGAGTCCATTCATACCTTTGCTCATGTCATGGACTGTTATGCAAAGAAAGGTCTGTGGATCATTGGTATCCACATTTTTAGACCCTGTTATAAATGCAGAATCTGGCTCATGCCTGTAATCCTGAAACTTTGGGAGCTGAGGTGGGAGGATCACTTTAGCCCAGGAATTTGAGACCAGCCTGGGAAACATAGGGATATCCTGTCTCCACAAAAAATAAAAATAAAAAAATTTAACTGGACGTTGTGGCACATGCCCGTAGTCATAGCTACCTAGGACACTCAGGTGGGAGGACTGCTTAAGTCAGAGAGGCAGAAGCTGCAGTGAGCCATGGTCACACTATTACGCTCCAGCATGGGCAACATAGTGAGGCCCTGTCTCAAAAAAAAAAAAAAAAAAAAAAAGGCAGAATCTCAGACTCACCCTAGGCCTGCTGAACCAGATGTGCATTTTAACATGATCTCTGGGTGACTGGCGTGCACAGTCATGTCTGTGAAGTATTGCCCAAGGGAGTCTGCTGAGACACTGAAGGACAAGATGGAATGGGTTACATTGGATCACCTTCTTTTAACAAGTGCAATTTCCACTCCAGCTGGCCATTTAAAATACAAACAAGATTCTGTAATTTTTTTAAATCCCAAACTTAATAATATTCTTTTTCAGTAGATGATCTCCATTAATATTTCATAGCCATACAGAATGCTGGGGTTGAAACAAAATTTGGAAACCATCCTGCATTCACCAAAAGGCAGAGTCCCTTCTACAATATTCCTCTGTGGCCTCTAACTGAGCATTTCCAGGAGACACCTCATTGTAACAGAAGATCCAAGGATAACTAACCATTTACCACCCGAACCATGGCAACAGGCCATAAATGTCTGCTTCGATCTTCTTGACCATCTTAGAGACAAAATTACCTTTCTGAAATCATATACCAACACAGGAGGTGCTTGAAAAATTCTGATTTCCGACTAATTCAGTATTCTCCATTCTATATAACTACCTTCCACTCTCTCTGGCATAATCAAATAGATCTGCTAATTATCCTAAGATTTTTGTGATCCTGCCTTCCTGAGTCCAGTGCCCTACTTTTAACCTTGTTCCCTATGTCACAATGTCACAGCTTTCCTGCCTTGGCTGGGAAAATTCCATTCACTTGCCTCCCCTCACCCCCTGAGTATTCACTGATAGCTATAAGCATCCTTTTGTGTTTCTTCTAACTTTTACGAAACTAGGGTTTACCTTTTTCATGCAGATTCCTAGTTAAAGGGAGAATTTCATTGTAAACAAGAATCTAGTCCTTCAATTGCTTTTCTTGGCACCTGAGTGGTGCTCTTTTTACCTTCCTTTTATGTGGGAAAGGCTTCTGTGTGCACTGTCACCTGAAGTTTACCGGAGAGTCACTCACCCAAAAACATGTCTTTACCATACTTAAAAGTGTTATAGCTAGGAGCTTATTAGAACTCCCCTGGAGACAGGGACCCTTGAATTAAATTTTGCAAACATCTATGGAGCCTTACCATACTCACATTATTTTGCGAGGTGCTGGTACGAATACAGAAATGGATATAATAAAGGCAACCTTCCAGTGTGTGCACTGTGGTGGAGAAAATAAATAAAACCTTTGCCTTGTTGAAGGCATCCCATTATTTAAAGAGGTAACATTTTCCCCAGAACTATTTTGTGTGGGGTCCCACAAAAAAACCGATAGATAGCAGACCTATCTTCTGATATCTATCTACTATCTATCTATCATCTATCTATCTATCTATTTATCTATCTATCATCCATTTGTTTATCTATCTCAGAAAGCAGAGGTAGGGTACGAGGAAGAGATGGGACATTACAATGCAAAGTCCTCCCCTCCAGCCAAGTTTTTCAAACTCCTTGTCCATACAACATCCATGACCCTAAGTTCAGCTCTTTACACATTTCTTTTCCCCGTGAGGCTGAGCTGCTTGAGGGCAGGTCACGTCTTTCCACTACCCTTCTTGCCGGCACCTAGGGCTTCCTGATGGAGACCCTACAGGTAATCCACGTGAGCTTATGCTCCGCGGCAGACACGCCCAGGCGGGCTTTACTCACATCAATCGCTTAGTACGCACACTCCCTCTAGCCAATGAACGAATACGTACTCCTTTCTCCACCTCCTGCAGGGCGGCCACCGCCCCCTGAGTCCCTCTTTGTCCCGTCACCCCCCCAGGTTGCCCCGCCCTGCTCCGCCCCCTCGCCGCCGCGTGCTCGAGGAGCGAGTCGCGCGCTACTGACGTCAGCAGCACGCGCCCCGTCCGCTGCAGACCGCCGGCGAGGGAGTTACGCACGTCCTGATTCTCCTGGAGTCTCCAGCCCGCCCAGTGGCCGCAGTCACCCAGGTCCAGAGGCGGCGGTATCACAGGCTCTCCGACATGTCTATGCTGGCTGAACGTGAGTGTCGGAAGCGGAGGCCCGACCCGGGCGCGTCGGTGAAGATGCCGGGTGACGCGCACGGCAGCCCGGAGTGGCTGGGAGCTCGGGTTGCCGGCGCGCCTGGCGCATGGGATCGGGGGACCGGGGAGCCGAGCCCGGCTCTGATTGTCCTGCTCGCCGCAGAGCTCCCCGAAAGTTGGCCGCAGGTCTGCTAGTGAGAGAGACCGCGAGTGTCTCCCGGAGACGCGGTCCTCAGAATCACCCTGGGGCGCGCGCGAAGTGGGTCAGAACACCGGGTCCCGGGACTGGCCCCGCCGCCGCCCTTTGTGGGGACCCGGACTGGTTGCTTCACCCCCCCGGACCTCAGCTTCCTCAGGTTAAAAAGAGAAGGTTGAGCAGAAGGATCACTTCAAACTGTAATCACATTGTCCAAGATGTCTTGGACCCAGAAAAAGAAAAAGCAAAGGAGTTAGAAGTCTCAAATACGGGACGTCAGCCACTTAGAGAGGGAGTGCAGGGCTAATGTGTAATTGTAGGTGAGACTGGCGTTTTTGACCTTGTTAGTTGGCCACGGCGCCCCATCCTGCCTGTTTACCTTTGACATTTATCTTCACTTCGTGGAGTCGGTGAAACCCCTGTCTCTGGAGAGGCTGCTGAACTTCTGAATTGTACCTGTAGCTAAGGTCGGTTGCCGCCAGATGGCAGTCATGCTTTGATCCTGAAAAGCGGGTCCTGCTTGGCGAGTTGTATAGTGAGCAAAGAACAGAAACAGCTTATTTAACAGATCAAGCCGACCAGCACAGGGATTTTGTGAAATAAGTGCTGTTAGCACTCTCTTTTCTAAGAGGGTGGAGGACTTAGGAGCACAAAACGAAATGGGTCAGGCACCATCCCGATTTTACAGGGGCAGAAATTGACATTCAAAGGAAAATAATTTGCCCCTAGTCATTGAGCTAGAAAATGGCAAAATTGATCCAGTTATCTCTGTATCTTTATGTTCTTGCCAGTAAGACCAGCGGAGACCCATAGAAATGAGTATGTTTTAGACTGAACCCATAGGTTCTATTTTTTCACCAGTAAAAAATGAGGAGTCAGGGTTAGAGCCTAGATAGGTAAGATCTCTTCTGGTTTTCGTATTGTTTGATGTTTGCTTAATTCAGCATGCACTTGGCGACTTTGGCCCTAGTTCTGCTATTCATTTATGTCTGTTCCTTTGATCAGTGTTTGTGAGGCCACAAAATCTTCTCAATATTTTTATCCCTAGGTGGCCTTAAATCAGTGAGATGGTGAACATGAACATAGTTTGAAAAGTCTGAGGTATAGAGGTGTAAAATGCTATTTGTAGACATCAGTAATTCAGATGACATGATTTCAAGAGAGTGTTTTCAGTTCTCCTCTTCCCAACGTTATTCCAAATTGTCAAATCCTTGTCATTATAATATGTAATATTTTTGTGTTTTCTTTTTCATAATTTGCTAAATGGGTATAGCATCTTCTGTAATTAGATACTTAGGATTGGTGTTGTTAAGAAGAAAAACCTTAGACAAATTATACAGAGTTTGATTGAGCAAAGAATGATTCCAGAATTGGGCAGCCTTCAGAACTAGAACGGGTTCTAAGAACTCCCGCCTGCTATGTGGTCAGGCAGTATTTATGGACAGTAAACGGAAGTGAGGTAGAGACAACTTGGTTAGGGTTACCGCTCTGATTTGCCTTAGTTGAATCAGCTGGCTGCCTGTGATTGAAGCCTAGCTGCTGTAATGGATTGAGGCTCACTTATATGTTATAAGAGTATACTCCTACGGTAGGCTTTCGGTTCCTTTAAGTGCTCACGTAGGTTGTAGTTCCTTATGTAAGGACTCAAGTACGGAGGCCTCCTCAGGCCAAATTTAATTTAGTGTAACAATACTCTCCTTCTGATCAACCTCTGAATTTTGAGAGATTGTTTAAAACTTCTGCTTCTGGCTCTTGGGACTCAACACGCCCTTTAGAGTAAATGGGATCCTAGCATAAGTCATGTGGTATTGAGCTGTTGTGCGGATGGTTTTTATTGGATTTGCCCCAAAATTATCCCGACAGACCCATTTACAGTTAGATCTCCACATAGGAGTACCTGCTAGAGGATGGTTAAATACATCCCAAATAGTGATTCTGCAGATTCAGGGCATTCTACCTGAGGCCCAGCGCCATGCTGTAAACACTGCTGTTCCAGATCGTGTCAAGGGTCCCCAAGATCATCCCCAGATTCAATGATGTGCTGGGGGATTCAGACACAGGACTCAGCATATAGTCGCACTCACTGCTAAGATTTATTACAGCAAAAGGATGTAGAGCAAAGCCGGCAGAAGGAAAAGATGCACGGGGCAAAGTCCAGGCTAAGCCAGGCGTCAAGCTTCCAGAGCCCTCCCCCAGGGAGTCACACATAACACGCTTAATTCCTCCAGTAGTGAGTTCTGAGAGCAAATATGGAATGTTGCCCACCAGGGAAGCTAGTGAGAGACTCGGTGCCAGGGATTTCCTGGGGCCTGGTCACATAGACACCCTCTACCTGGGAGGCACCAAAATTCCAGGCTCCCAGAAGGAAAGCAGGTGCTCAGCATAAACTGTATCATTTGCATAAACAGGCACAATGAGCCACTCTTACCAGTTCTGCGAATGGTGGGAACCCTTGAGTTCCCTGTTAGAAACAGGCCTTTCAAAGGATAGCAGTCAGGCCTTCTGTGTTAGTGAACAAAGCTGAGATCTGAGCACAGAACAGACTGTGGCATGAGAATTACAAAGGACATGTAAAAGGTGATCCAATTGGAACAGCTCAGAGGCAGTCTTTTCCTTACCATGATTTTCCACACCTGGAAGCTTGGGTGACATTAGAGCTGGGAAATGTTCCGGGGAAGCAGGGTTCTGGTCAAGTTAAGTCTGGGAAGCATGGCAGGCCTGCTCTGGCCTCCTCTAAGAGGATCTGCACATTGCATAGTAAAGTTTCCGGGAGATTCTTCAATATTAAATTTAGTTTAACCCAGTGTTACTCATTTTCAATGGGAAACTGCCAACCCCCCGCCCCCCCAACATCCTTGTTTGGAAACACTGGTGTGATCCCATTGATTGAAGCTAACTGCCATTTCCCCAGGGGAGAGGAATTGACCTTGAATAGCTAATCTCTTGTGTAGGCGTTGTAGTTTGTTTTATATAAGTAGGTAATGTGAAGCGTGTGCAGTTCTTAACTGCAGAGGGTGAGCTTATTCTCAAAACTGTCTCCTTCGTACAAGCCCTAGTCAAAGACCCCTGGCAAGCGCTGCACAGACTCATGAACTCTGACAACTGATGCCAGCTTGCATATAGAATACTGGCTAACAGGCTTCTCTCTGGTGTGTTGTTCATTAGCAGAGGCAGTGTTATGCTGAGTATTTGCCAAGATAAGTAAAGTGGTAATTTAGATGGAACATTTTTGGGTCACCTTTTTTTTTCTGCAAAACACTACAAATTCGAGCCCAACTTGTTTTGCTTTGTTAAGGGCCTTTTTTTCTGCCTGTGTATTTGTAAAGGATTTCCTATTTTTGCTGGAGTGTGCATAGTTATGGGCCTCTATTGATTTTATGTGTGCCACAGTGAGCCCCTTTGACAGGGGGTCATGTTATTTTTTAATTATGTGATGAGATGGGCAAGGTAGGAGGGGTTGTGTTGATGGTGAGACAATGTGCTTATATTGATATGGCAGATAAATGATAATGACACTTCCAAATTTCTCATTTCGCCACAGTCTACTTTTGGGTTTCATATTCTTGTTCTTTGAACCTTTGGAGTTCTTTATTTTTGCCATAATTTTCCTTAAAACTACGGTGATAAACTGGAGTTCATAATGATCAGTAATTTATATGCATTAAAAAAGTTGCTTTGATGAGATTCAAAGCAGTTCCTTTAATTCAGTTATACTCCTTCCTTCCTTTTTTCCTCTCCCTCTTCTTTCCTCCTTTCTTCCTGTTTCCATTCTTCATTTTTATCGTTTATTCCATTCACATATTTATTGAGTGCCTGCTGTGGGCACGGTGATTTTTTTACTTCTTGCAATGAAGCCTCAGAAAAAAGACATGAATATGAGCCCTAAGGAGATGATGGTCTAATGGGAAACCGGAAAGGTGGATATAAATAGCCCTAATACAGTGGATGTTAAGAAACAGATAAGTTATTCTAGAAGTTCAAAGAGGGGTCAGAGGGCTTCAGGGCATCTTAGTGAGAGGGATGGGATTGTTATTATCTGTAGGTCACATGTGTGGAGGGTACAGTTGACTCTCCCCAAGAGCGTAATGACTATTGTATGTTGTGAATTAAGACTATAAGCTTTGAAGTCAGTAGGAACAAAGTTGGTTTAAAGGATCTGGTTTTTGCTTGGGGATGTTGGGCAAATTTCTTTCTCTAAGCCTCAGATTTTCATATCTGCCAGTGACAATGGTACTATCCACACTCGTTGGGTTACTGTGAAAACTGAATATTATGTACAGCGTTTGGAGCAGGTCTCAGGTTGAATAATTGGCATTTACTATTTTAAGCGCATCCTTGGTATTGCATATTCTTTTGTATGTAGTAACGCATGGCAGTGGAAGCTGTGATGCTGCTGCTACTACTGCTGATGGTGATGAGGATGCTGGTGTCCACAGGTGCTTTCAGTTGTGCTGATGGCGGAGTATGGAAGGCCCAGCTCTAGTATCTTGAGCATTTGCTTTGCCACATTATGAGGGAACATTTCAGTTTTAATCTTAAGAGGTCAACTTATATGTCTAGAATATACATTTATTAGGGAAATCAGGATAAATGATCCAGTCTAACATTCTGTTGAGTGTTGAATTAATTTCTGTATTGTAATGTATGTCATATTTTACATACATACATAAAATACACAAAGTTATGCATGTGTATGTTTGTGTGGTATTTTGCAGGTGTCATCTGCATTGCTGATGATAATGCTTTTTCATTTACAGGTCGGCGGAAGCAGAAGTGGGCTGTGGATCCTCAGAACACTGCCTGGAGTAATGACGATTCCAAGTTCGGCCAGCGGATGCTGGAGAAGATGGGGTGGTCTAAAGGAAAGGTATTTTGGAGAAAAGCAGAAAAAATCTGAGCTATGAAAAGAGATTAGAAATGAGGGGAAAACTTCCTTCTTAGGAGACTGGAAGAAACTTATGCTTTGGATCAGTAAGTGATTTTGATCCCAAATCAAAAATTGTCGTGACCTTATGATGATAAATTAGGATTGGACCTAAGTGTCAACTCTCTATCATTTAAGCTCCCATGCTTAGCATCTTTCATAGACATTGCAACTAGGCTACACGCTTTTTCCCTTTCCATTTATTCTTGACTCCAGTAGAGCTTCTGCTGATACCTCTACACTTAAATGGTTCTTGTTGAGGTCTTTAGCGATCTCTTAAGTGCCAAATCATTGGGCCGCTTGTTTTGTTCTCACATTACTTAACTCCTCAGCAGTGCTGGATGTAATTGACTACTCTCTCCTTGAAATACTTCTGTCTTGGCCTCCACAGTACTATTGTCTCTTCTGCTCTTCTTTTAACCTCACTTGTCACTCCTAAATTTGTTGCTGTCTCTTCTTTCTGTAGACTTTTGATTATTAGGGCTCCTTGAGGCGCAACCTTAGGCCCCTTTTTTGCACTTTGCTGCGGTGATCTCATTCATTTTCTTGACACACTTTGAATTAGCTAAAGTCTGGGAACTGTCATTTTTCTATATTGAGTCCAGTTCTGTCCTCTGAGCTCTAGATTTGTAAATTCAATAGCCTTCTTGATACTTCCACTTGAGTAAGCATTTCAAGGGTATCATTTCTATTATAAAACTCTTGATTCCCCCAAATATATTTTTCCCAGGTTTTCCCCATTTTTCATACGTGGTACCGTCTGCCACTTATACAAGCCAGAAACCTGAGAGTCACGCTTGGTTCCTCCGCCCTCTTGCCTCCCGCACCCCAGTCGTCATTCTTCTCCAGCCTCCCGCACCCCAGTCCTCTCTTCTCCAGCCTCCCGCACCCCAGTCCTCTCTTCTCCAGCCTCCCGCACCCCAGTCCTCTCTTCTCCAGCCTCCCGCACCCCAGTCCTCTCTTCTCCAGCCTCCCGCACCCCAGTCCTCTCTTCTCCAGCCTCCCGCACCCCAGTCCTCTCTTCTCCAGCCTCCCGCACCCCAGTCGTCATTCTTCTCCAGCCTCCCGCACCCCAGTCGTCATTCTTCTCCAGCCTCCCGCACCCCAGTCGTTATTCTTCTCCAGCCTCCCGCAGCCCAGTCGTCATTCTTCTCCAGCCTCCCGCACCCCAGTCGTCATTCTTCTCCAGCCTCCCGCAGCCCAGTCGTCTCTTCTCCAGCCTCCCGCACCCCAGTCGTCATTCTTCTCCAGCCTCCCGCACCCCAGTCCTCTCTTCTCCAGCCTCCCGCAGCCCAGTCGTTATTCTTCTCCAGCCTCCCGCAGCCCAGTCGTCATTCTTCTCCAGCCTCCCGCACCCCAGTCGTCATTCTTCTCCAGCCTCCCGCACCCCAGTCGTCTCTTCTCTAGCCTCCGGCACCCCAGTCGTCTCTTCTCTAGCCTCCGGCACCCCAGTCGTCTCTTCTCCATGCAGGGCAGAGCCCTGCTTCAGCCATTGTCATCACTTGAGCTCACTGACTGGTCAGACTCTCAGCTGCCTCCCTTCCTCCCTCCTTTTTCTCCTCTGGCCCATTTGCAGTACAGCAGCCAGAATGATGTTTTAAAATATGGAAATTAGATCGTGTCATTCTTAAAAGACCAGTGGTTTTCCATTGTCTTTAAAATAAAATCCAAATTCCTCCCGTAGGTTATGTGAGATCTAGCCCCTCCGTCATCCTATTTCCTTCATTCCTTAATTTGCAGAAGCCACCATGGGTGCCTCTGAGGTTTCCCAGTACACTGAGTTTTTTCCCACCTTCGGGTCTTTGCACTTGATCTGTCCTTACCTGGAAAATCTTACAGATGAGTGCTAATTGATGCAGAGGACTTAGAGTCCTCCCTCATGTTGCTTTGTGAAAGTATTTAATGGAGAGAATCATCAACTCAGAACACCTGCCGTAGGCATCTGTGAGTTTTGTAGCAGTGCTCTGCTTCTGAGTATCAGTGAGAGGAATGTTCTAACTCTCTGTGTTTAATCTCCACAGGGTTTAGGGGCTCAGGAGCAAGGAGCCACAGATCATATTAAAGTTCAAGTGAAAAATAACCACCTGGGACTCGGAGCTACCATCAATAATGAAGTGAGCAGCAGTGTGTGCCTCCTGGGTGTCTTTGCATAATTGGCTTCAGTCTTGTAAATCTGAAAGTTGATTGGTTCATCTGCTTCTGACCATTGGTGCAGCACTTCTTTTTATTCATGTTTCCTCTTGAACACTGACGCTTTGAATGCGTGGCACTGTAACTCAGAGTCAGTGGCCTACCACGCTTTTCATTTTTAGTATCATTGTTCCCTTTTGGAAAGGATCTAAACTGAAAAGTTTTGTTGCTAAGTTTTTGCAGCTAACAGGATCTGGTAGGAAATCTGGGAAATTACTTTAGGTAAATTGAATTACTTTGGTTAGTTCAGTATCTCTGAGTAGTGGATTGGCGGAGCTAAAATTTTTAGCCACTAAAGAAAGAGTTTATATAAAGTTGATTTCAAATGTAGTTGTTGAGGGATAGATAACACAGATATACTTATTTTCTTAGAAGAAGCATTGCCCAGTAAACCTATTCCATATTCCTTTACCTTAAGCATTCTTAAAAATTGCTAAGAATGTGAGTAAGGCAGATTCCTACACTGAAGCCCTGCTTCCCACTGGTTTGGGAGATCTTCATTCTCTTATAAAAGCCAGGTTCATTTTTTTATAATAAACTTATTAGGTGACCACTTTATAAATGGGAACTCATCGCTTCAGGGGACTTAAGGTTCTTCCTCCTCCTCTTCCTCAGAGTTTTGTAAAATTGGAGTTGATGCAAGTCATTAGAAGATTTTAATTCTGCCGAGCAAAGAAGAGCATTTCTGTGTCCCGCATGGTTCCTGTCCTTTCAACTATGGAATTTCCCCTAGTGAGAAAAAAATAGTAATTTCATTATGTTTTACTTTAACGTTTAGCACACAGGTTGCCTGTTGATTATTTACTATAAACTGACTTGATCGATAAGTCATTCACATTTGAAATCAGGCCTTAAGCTTCCATGAAGCCCCTTTTTAATATTGACCTGGATAAAGAGCATTTTAACTTTATATTATTTCTTGAATCCACTTAAATTTATCAAATAGTATTTTGATGGAACATTTAAAATTTCTTAATTAACCACTGGATTTCCTTGATTCCAAAATGTATCATCTCAGTCAGTATAGGTAAACTACAGGCTTACCTCTCGTTCATTTCTTTGATATTTTCAGGACAACTGGATTGCCCATCAGGATGATTTTAACCAGCTTCTGGCTGAACTGAACACTTGCCATGGGCAGGAAACCGCAGGTAGGGAAATCAGATGACATAAGTTCTCAATGAAAATATGTTTATCTACTTTTACTTTTTGTTTTTTGTTTTTATTATTTTTGACACATAATTATACATATTTATTAAGTATAGTGTGATATGTCAATACCTGTGCACAATTTGTAATGTACACATGTGTTATGTTCATCAACGTAATTGGCATATATATCACTTCAGACATTTATTATTTCTTTGTGTTGGGAGCATTTAAAATCTGTTCTTCTAGCTATTTGAAAATATAAAATAAAATATTATTTATTATAGTCACCCTACAGTGCTATAGAACACTAGAGCGTTTTCCTCTTATCTAGTGGGACTTTTATATCCATTAGCCAATCTTTAGCTGTTCCTACGTAGCTATTTTCCTTACGCAGCTCTAATAACCACTATTCTGCTGTCTACTTTTATGAGCTCAACTCTTTTAGCTTTTCCATATGAACGAGAATATGTGATATTTATCTGTGCCTGGCTTATTTCACTTAATGTCCTCCAAGCTCACCCATGTTGCCTCAAATGAAAAACTCTCATTCTTTCGAAAGGGTAAATAGTATTCCGTGGTGTGTATGCACCACATGTTTCCCCGTTCATGTGTTGGTGGACACTTAGGTTGATTCCGTATCTTGGCTGTTGTGAATAGTGCTCCAGTGAACGTGGGTTTGCAGGTACCTCTGCAACATGCTGATTTCCTTTCCTTCGGGTAGTGCCTGGGAGTGGATTGCTGGATCATATAGTAGTTCTATTTTTAACTTTTTGAGGAGCTGCCATACTGTATTCTGTAGTGGCTACATCAACAGTGCATAAGAGTTCCAATTTCTCCGTATCCTAACCAGTAATTATCTTTTATAATTTTGATAATAGCCATCCTAATGGGTGTGAGATGATGTCTCATTGTGATTTGGATTTCCATTTCCCTAATGACTGATGTTAAGCATCTTTTCATCGCTTATTGGCCATTTTTATATCTTCTTTGAAGAAGTGTCTAAGTACTTTGCCCATTTTTTAATTGGATTTTGTTGTAATCTGCAAGCATTTTAATAAACATTCTTGTTTATAAACAGTCTATTCCTTGTGTGTCATGTGTGAATAATCAAAAGATATTTGGTAGATTGAAAGAGAATTTTGTGGAGTGAAATAATGAATTAGACTTGAGTTCAGCAAACATTTATTGAGCTGTGTGCTGGGTACTAGTTTAGGTGTGAGGATCTGCAGAGGTATAAGACACAGTCCTGCTTGGAGGTAGCTAGCAGAATATGCTGGTAATTACCTGGTAAAATCACAGCACACATCTAACCATAGGAAGGTTTATTGCAGTGCCGTGTGTGGAATTGAGCCCAACAGCGTGAAGGGAAAGGTGCTTTGTTGGTATTTTTTCTAACCAGATTGGACTTTTTGTTGGAATGTGTAACTTGGACAGTTTTCCTTATCCATAGGATCATGATTTTGAAACAACCTAACAGTTCTGTGTGTGGTCCTAATATGAAGGGCGATAATTTATTAGCAGAAGAAAAAGATAAGGAAAATGTTTTCTGAGAATACTGAATGACTCATATTAGGAAATGCAGGATCTATGAAGTAGTAAAGTTCAAGGACAGTATTCCTTACTAATTATACACAGAAAACATCTTGATATTTACGATCACAGTTGAACTCAGTAGAAACACAGATAAGAATGTAAGCTTGGCTGGGCACGGTGTAATACCAGCACTTTGGGAGGCTGAGGCGGGCGATCACCTGAGGTCGGGAGTTTGAGACCAGCCTGACCAACATGGAGAAACCCTGTCTCTACTAAAAATACAAAATTAGCTGGGCGTGGTGGCGCATGCCTGTAATCCCAGCTACTTGGAGGCTGAGGCAGGAGAATCGCTTAAACCCGGGAGGCGGAGGTTGTGGTAAGGCGAGATCACGCCATTGCACTGCAGCCTGGGCAACAAGAGTGAAACTCCATCTCCAAAAAAAAAAAGAATGTAAGAATGTAAGCGTGAACATATAAGACTTGGAGATTAAATAGAATACAGTGGTTTAGAGACAAACACTAGAGTCAGACTGCCTGGATTTTAATCCTGGTCTGACTTTTCATTTGTATGACATTCGGTAAATTGCTGAACATGGGTGTACCTCGATTTCCTCTTTGGTTAAATGGAAGCAGTAGTATCATCCTTGGAAGGTTGTTGTGAGGACTAAATGCATTATAACATCTAAGAAAAGCAAGCAGAGATACTCAGCACTGTAAGCCTCCTGATAGTGTGGCTGGCAAATCTAGAGCCATAAACCACGATTAAGGCCAGAAAATTTACTTTACTCTGAAGGATTTCATAAAGAATCTAGGGTTTTATTTTCTCTCTCTTGTTTTTGTTTGTTTGTTTTTTTTTTTTTTTGAGATAGACTCTCGCTGTGTGGCCCAGGCTGGAGTGCAGTGGCACAATCTTGGCTTACCGCAACCTCCGCCTCTCGGGTTCAAGCGATTCTCCTGCCTCAGCCTCCCGAGTAGCTGGGATTACAGGTGCACACCACCATGCCTGGCTAATTTTTGTATTTTTAATAGAGACGGGGTTTCACCATGTTGGTCAGGCTGGTCTCCAACTCCTGACCTTGTGACCCACCCACCTCAGCCTCTCAAGGTGCTGGGGTTACAGGCTTTAGCCACTGCACCTACCCTCCTGATTAGTAGATCACAGTTAATAAAATTAGCAGATCTGTTATAAATTTTAATGAATGCTTATTAAACACATCTCTTTGGCAGTGCACCTCCTGATGAGCTGGGTTAGCGTAGGGGTGTGAGGGCTGGGCCAGCTGCTTTGATTGCTGCTTTGACAACAGTATATTCCCTTGTCCCTCATTGATCCCGGTAAGAGGAAAGTTGTGCCTTTCCTTTGTAAAGTGGGAGGGGACACCCGGGAAAGGACGGCCAGATTGGTGCATAACTCAGACTCCGAGCAGTTTCAGGCATGAGTGCACGTGAACAAATAGATAGAAAGTGATTCCTCAAGGCCTGGGGGTGCTCACGCATCCTTCTTGATACCTGCATGCTGAGAAGGTAGAGACGCTCACCAGGCGATTCTTCTGCCCTCTCAAGGCTGAGAGAGCTGCTCTGTGAGGGCACGGTGTGGTGCTTCAGGATGTGGCCTCTCAGTCATGTCTGCCTGGGCTTCGGTCCCATCGCGGCGGCTTCCTGGGTGTGCCTTATCAGTGTCGTCCTCTGTAGTGAGTTCAGGCATCACAGCAGCTCTCTTATGGAGTGGTTGTGGGAAGGAAATCCAAGAATTCGTGGAAAACCTCCAGTCCAGCGCCTCGTCCCTCATACACTTGTAGTCGGTAGGAGCCGCTTTAAGCTGATAACTTCCTCTGTGATTTGTGATTGGAACATCAGCATTGAAAATGTTACGTGCCATATGAAGTGCAAAAGAGAAGAATTTACTAGTAGGATGTCTTTGCAAAAAATCCAAGGTGTCCCTGGGAAGTGGCTGCAGAAGAGAATGTTTCAGCTTGTGGAAATAATGAACCCGTGCTGGGCTTTGCCTCAAGTGCGGAACATCTGCCTTCACGTTCTTCTGAGCCTGCTGTATAGTTCCCATAGGGAACTATACCTTTGAAATAAGTGACTCCTGGGAGGGGCTGCAGTGCAGTCACACATTGTTGAATGGACACGTGCTTGTTTCGCTCCACTGTCAGGGTGAGAGTTTCTTTTTTTCCAATTTCTCTTATATCCTCTGAAGAAGGTTGGTTTGTTGGATTTTTTTTTTTTTTTTTTTGAGATGGAGTCTCGCTGTGTCACCCAGGCTGTAGTGCAGTGGCGTGATTTCGGCTCGCTGCAAGCTCCGCCTCCCAGGTTCACACCATTCTCCTGCCTCAGCCTCCTGAGTAGCTGGGACTACAGGCGCCCGCCACCACCCCCTGCTAATTTTTTTTTGTGTTTTTAGTAGAGACGGGGTTTCACCATGTTAGCCAGGATGGTCTCGATCTCCTGACCTCATGATCTGCCTGCCTCGGCCTCCCAAAGTGCTGGGATTACAGGCATGAGCCACCGCGCCCGGCCACTTTTTTCCCAGTTTCTCTAACCTCATATCTGAATGTTCTTAAAACTAGGAAAATTTAGTCTCTCTTCTGCCTGTGATCATTTCTGTGGCACTCTTCTGTCTGAACTTGACAAGCAGATACAGGTGAGAGAATGCAGGTGGCTAGCTAATTTATAATTGACTCTAACCCCAGATCAACCTGCTCTGATATTTCAGGCAAGGACCTACTTTCTGGCTCACATTTTCCCTTCTGTCAAAGGCGTTACCACTCGGATGTCTTCCTCAATGGTGTGTTCCTGCTCCTTTTGCCCTTCCAGTTGTCCTTCCCGAAACCCTGAAAAGGTGGCTTGGAGCCATTGCTGCTCCTCCATGCGTCACCTAATCGTCATCTCTGATCTGTATTTAGGTGATCATTTAACCTGTCTTACCTTTATTTACTTTTTAAAGGAACTTTTTATTTTGAAATAATTACAGGCTTGTAGGAATTCGCAAAATAATTCAGAGAGTCCTGAACGTCTTTCCCCCTGTTCTCCCAGGGTGGAGAGACATTACATTGCTGTGGCTTTTCACAACCGGGAAGTTGACATTTGGTGTTACTGTTAACTGCACCACAAACCTTAGCCAGTTTTCATCATTTTTTTTTGGTCTCCATTCATTTGTACATGGGCGTATGGTTCTGTGCAATTTTATCACAAGTGCAGATTCATGCAGCAACCACAATGGTGAAGATACAGGATTGGCCACCACGGCACAGCAACCTCATGCCTCATCTTTGTATTTGTACCCACTGTACCTTCATCCTTGTCTCCTGGAAACCATTCATCTGTCCTCTCTCTCTGTAGTTTTGTCATGTCGAGAATGTTCTGTAGATGGAGTCATATGTTATGTTTGTAGATGGACCTCTGACTAGGCACAATGCCCTGGAGTTTGTTTTGGCCATTGCGGTGGCAGCGGCCGCCGCTCTTCACTGTGGAGTCGTATTCCACTGTAAGGATGGCCCAGGGGTTGCTCAGCTGTTCATGCATTCACACGTTGAAGGACTTGGGGGTGATTTTTGGTATTTTGCTATGATGAATAAGGCTAATATGAACATTTGTGTCTAGGTTTTTGTGTGAACACAAGTTTTCATTTCTTCCTCAAGGATTTTCTAAATTTCTGGAGGGCAGCCTGGCCTGATCCATAGTATGCAAATTAAGGAAATATTTCTAATCATTTGACCCGTAGAAAGAAAAAAGAGATCCAGCAGAAGGGTGCTGTTGCAGAGCAAATGAATGAAAGAGTTCAATCATTAATGATAGGGCTCCTAAAATTTTCTTTCAGGACTATCCACTGTTAGGAGAATAAATGAGATTGGATTAGAAAGACTTTAATGTATTTTTTTCATCTTTTTTAAAGATTCCTCGGACAAGAAGGAAAAGAAATCTTTTAGCCTTGAGGAAAAGTCCAAAATCTCCAAAAACCGTGTTCACTATATGAAATTCACAAAAGGTAAGATTAAGCATTTCTTTACTTGTTATTGAAATCTATGTGTTTGTCCTGAGTTGCTTGAAGCATTTTAGCTCTGGGCCAATAGCGACTTCATGCTTTGTGGACAGCTCCGACTGCATTGCTGTGAAACAGTGCTGGAGTCTTCGCATTGACTGTGGTGTGCCTGAGGATCTTGTTAGAATTCAGATCTAGGAGATCTGAGATGAGACCCAGATTAGGTTTTAGACTGTGAACAAGTCCTGTGGCTGAGCTAAAAAATGGAATCAGCTTATATTTAGAGGAAAACGGGACTTTATGTAGCTAGGTCAGAAAATAATTTTAATTTGTTGCTCAACGTTTTTAGCTGCATGGTGTTTTTTCACAGCTGAAAGTTGGTGTTAAATAGCTCTTAATATGCCAGGTTAGAGAATTATGCTCTATATTGATACCTCCAGTGTGATAAAGCACACTCCCTGGTTGACCCTTTATTCCACGTAATTTCTCCATTTCACAGCGTAGGCATTCCATAGTCATTGCCAAGTCGGGTAAAAAGCCGTTTGAGACCTGGGTGAGAATTCCTTTTCCTTCATCACCACCTCCCCAGCCCCTTCCCAGTATGTGAAATCATTTGTGCATGCGGTTGTCGTCTTCAGCCACTAGGTGGCGATCTTGCATTGGAAAGAAGCAATTTAACCTAATAGAACCAACTCCCCAGTTTGTCTATAGAACAGTATCATGAATTAGAAACCTACTTATTACATAGTTTACATAAGAAGCGTGATGATGCTGCTGATGCTGTGATATCTAGTCTCTATTGATGGTTCTTTCCTGGGAGGTTGGATGTGTTTCTAGCTTGATATGCCAGGAACAAGCACATCTCTGCTTTGGTCTTCTAGGAATGTCATGCGTATCAGGGCATTGCTGGGAAGCTCTTAACTTGTACAGCCAGCCTGGATAGCAGTGGGAGCTGGAATCCCCACTACTCTGAAGTATTGATGATGCTTTTCATTTAGGGCCAGGAGCCCAAAAGTGAGGGCTGGGTTTGGTTGAGGTGAGAGGCCGTGGCAGAGCTGAGTGGATTGGGGATTGTGTGCAGGGAGAGGCTGGGCCTCCCTTCCCTCTCCAGCAGCCGTGGCTCTTCCGCTTCCTCCGTTCTTTCTCTCACGTGGAACTTTCTTGGCTGTCGCCCGTATCCCTTCTGACTGGGGTTCTTCTCCACCCCAGCCTGCTACGGAACAGAATACAGGCTTCCTTGGCCCTCAGTCCTTTTGAAGAGAGGGTACATGCTCACTTCATACCCAGTCCCTGAAATAGCATTTCTTTTTACATTAGACTGTAGAGAAAAACTAGAGATCACAGAAGGTGCTGTTGCAGAGCAAATTAATAAAACTCAGTGACCTGTAACTTTCGGATGATGTGGCAGCCTTTTACGCTTTCACTTTTGCAGGTAGAATCTTCTAATTTTCCTTTGGTGCCAGACTGCATGCATGATTTCATCTGAAGCATTTGCTGAGGCTGGGATAAGCCTCTGTAATCTGCTTTAATCTAATGGATGCCGGGAGCATCTGCTTTCTATTTCTAGTTAAGCCACTCCTTTGCTGGGTGACCCTGTGAGACCGCTGAGTGCCTCGTGCCTTTGTTTTCTGTCTCCCAGCGAGGGTTCTGTATCTATTAGCCTTGCCTAGGGAGAAGAGGGAGTCAGTATGCAGAACAGAAAGATTCTCGGATCTATTGTCAGATTGCAGAGAAGAGCTGGAGTGGAGACGGGAAGGACATGCAGACTGGGCCTACGTAGGAAAGGGAGAAGGAAGCAAAAGTCCAGGGAGTGAAGAAAAGAATGGTTTATCAGCTAGCTTTCCAATCACGGTGCAAACTTATTTTAAAGTTTCCTCTAGGGTGGACTATCTTAGATCACAGAAAATCTCACTCTGGCCATTACTCGCTCAGACAAGTCACCTACCCATTTCCCTTCAGACTCAGTTTCCTCTTTTGTAAAATGTGGATACATTTGTAAGTGACTATTAAGTTCTAAGGTAGGTTCTGTTTTGTGATTTATTAGAAATGACCCATTTCCTGGAACTTTTGCTTTTGCAGCATTGTAGATAATAAAGATTTTCACCAGTGGGTATGCTGATAACGACTGTAACTCATTCACTTAGTTGATGAGGATGATTCATATTGCAACTCATGTATGGTCCAGGAAATCAAACAGGAAGATGCAATTGTACATAGCTTGGGAAGAGTGAAGATAAAAATTTTACTCTACTAAGATTACAGTAGCAAATAGTGTTGTAAAATTTGCTACTGCCTAAATATCAGCTGTATCATTATTTTTATTTTTATTTTGAGACAGGATCTCACTCTGTTGCCCAGGCTGGAGCACAGAGGAACAATCTCAGCTCACTACAGACTTGACCTTCTGGGCTCAAGTGATCCTCCTGCCTTAGCCTCCCATTGTGCTGGGACTACAGGTGTGAGCCACTGCACCTGGTTGGTTATATCGTTTTAGTTCTGATATATAATTATTCCTTTCCCTGGTCCTGAGTTTGTAATTCTAACTTGAGCTAATTTATTGTATAATTTTAAAAGTCAGTTTTATCATACTTATTTAAAGGCTCAACTCCAGCTTGGTTTGTGGTTTTTTGTATTTTTTTTAATGCAAAAGGTCTCTGCAGATAGAGGCTATATCTGCAGAGGGGAAAATGTCAATCGATACAAAGCCATTTCTGAGGTTTTCTGACTGGATGGTGAGACATTGGCAGGAGAGCAGGAGAGCAGTGCTTCCTCCCCTCAGTTATGCAGTTGTTGGATGAAAGTTGCATAAACTGTAATTGTACAGCTTTATCCTGGGAATCTTGCAGACTTCTTAATCCTTTGAGAGTTTGGGCTATTTTATGTGCTACTGAAACAAGGAAACTACATGCCTAACGCATGTGCAGGTGCTCGGCTTCCTGGTCGGGAAATACAGAATTGGTATTCACAGCGCAGTGAGCCCCGCCCCTGAGTCGCACACTGGTAGTGAGGAGCATTCAGTCTCCTCTTCTGATTCTTTTGACATTTAAATAAATATCAGGTAGCACCTGGTAGGCTTTTTGAAAATTCTGACTCTTATTATTGGTTATTAGGGTCTGACCTGTGTCACTCACACTGACTCTTTCCACTTTCCTGGTTTATGGTGTCTTTTAGTGGAGTTACCCTTATCTTCTGCCCTCGGTTGACTGCCAGTTCTGTGTGTTTGCCATTTAAAAAAATAAAAATAAAAGTATGTCATTTTATTTGTCCTTCTTGCTTGAATAATGCAAATGAATTTTCTAAACTATTGAAGCTACTTACATAAACCTTAAGTGTTTTTTTATTTTAGCAAACATATTCCTTGCCCTTCGCTTCTTTATTCTCAGCAGCTCAACTCTGCTTTTCCATAGAGTTGGTTTTTTGAGCCTCAGTTCTAATACAGCTTGTTGGGTTATTGCTAAACTGTTTCCAAATCATCTTGATTCCTAAGTTCTCGTGATTATGAAAGTTTTAGTTGCCTCCCATGTGGATTTCTTGGTAATGTAAATGTGTCTGACTATAGCAGTAATGTTCCTCCCTTCCCAGTAGCTACTCTGATAGACTAGGAAACTGATAATCATGATTATTAGACAAACAGCTAAAGCAATCCTAAATAGAGTATTCTTCCTTGAAAGCACCTGCTCATCCTTGCAGGAACTTTCAGTTTGACTCTTGGAGGCCTTTCTTACTAGTTCTGGAAATGTTACGCATTGAAGACTAATAGATGAACCAAATCCAGATAGATCTGTTTCCTATTCAGTTTTCTTGTCATTTTCTCTAAGTTTATCAACAGTATTTTCTATGACTTGACCATAATTCAGAACTGAAACAAATAAGCTTTTTAAATGCTTTTTAAATTTGTCGTATTTATTCAAAAGCGGCCATAATTTCCTGGTGTTTATAAGCTTTCCATCAGGACCATTAATTAGTAACTATCTCAAGGTCACTTCCATCTTCACCTTTTTGTCCACCTTTTATGTTCCTTTCCACTGGTCTCTGACTCTTCTTTCTTCTCTGTGTTCTTGTTTTCCAGATCAAATCCAGAGCAAGGCCTGTAACAATCCTGGTTTCTACATTTACTTAAGTGAACTTTGCTAAAGGCTAAAAATTTCTGATACAAGAATCCATCATCAAAACTTTAGACACAGTTGCACCTTCGTTGGTATAGCTTACTCTCTCTACCAGCTTGACAGTTTTCCCTTTGACTTTCAGATCTGTTTTGAATCTGTGTGTTGACATTTTGACATCGTGTTTTAAAACTGTGATCTCGCATGTACCCTCTCTTCCTTAATCCCTCCAGCATTCCTTTTAGTCGAATTGCTGTAAAAGAGACCTGAATTTGCATTTTCTAGAATGTCTCTATTCCAGAGGATAGGTTAGGGATAGATGGCCAGTACACATTTTGAATTAAGTACAGTTGCCTTTTCTGAAGTACAAATTGTGCTTTGCATTGGAAAATGGGTTGTGCTGGCAGCAAAGCTGTGAGGACATCTCTACACCTCCGATGAGTTTGTCCACCTCTTCCCGCTACAACCAGTTTTCTTCCCCACTTTCCCGGTTCATTTTCTGCCCTATCTGTGATGTGCATCGTCTATTCTTAAGTAGGTTTTCTTTTGGGTCTTTTTGTGTGGGTCCTATTTAATCATAAATGAGAAGCAAGAGGGCTTAGTGTCAAGCTCAGGTAGGAAGGAGAGCAGCAGGCAGAGCCCAGAGGAGCCTGCCCTCCTGGCAGGAACAGGTCATACCGCCTGGGCCACTTCATCTGGTACTGCTGCCTAGGAAACTGGTTTTGGCACCTGGTTTTGCATTAAATTGAAAGGTGTTTTGTTTTATTAATTTCACGGAGTCACTGAGAAATATCATATTTAAGTGCCCCAGTGATAGTCAGTGAACTAGAACCTTCTGGGTCATGACGTTACTTTGCCAAGTCAGTGTGCTACAGGAAACCAAGAAGACAAGTGAGTCTGTGACAGTGGAACTCGGCTTCCAGCGTGAGACTCACATTCCTGTGTCTGACCCAGAACCTCCCTCGCCCAGAGCCTCAAGCCTTTACATGGAGTAGTTATATTTAAAAATGCATGCTGTTGACAAATGGGACTAGATTTGGCTGACTGCTCACAGAGGATTATTGGGTAGAAGTGGAAATTCCAAAGAAGTGAATTTTAAATTCGTTGGTTTGTGGGTTTGAAATTAAAGACTTTAGTGTTTTAAATAAGAAGCATAGAGCCATTTAATTTCCTGCTCTCCCTATGGAGCTTTTTATTTAGAGACAATATAGCTAGAGCAGTAAAGAACATTTTAAGAAGAAAAATCTGAAACCCTGTCACCCTTATACAGTATTTTTGATTTACATATATTCTTTTAAAATTTTTATTTGTTGAGTTAATTATTAAGGTCCTGTGTGTCAAATATGATACGTTCTCATTCATGTGCATATGTGGAGTCTGGAGCTGTGTATCTAGTAATATTTTTTCATGTGTATTTCGTAATCTTCTAAGTAAGTAGCTCATGTCTCTGAAGCAAATGAGATCTATTTTTAAATGAGGAACCCAGAGACCCAGGAATTGCACCTTGAGGGCATAGTGGGAGTAGGGTGAGCTGTAGAATTTAGCTTTCCTTGCAGTCAGTATGCTCTAGGTTGTTTCTACAATTAAGAGAATGTCAAGAGTTCTGGTTCTAAAACATTTACTTGGTTTTAAAATTTAATTAATTTTGTTTACTAATGAAAGAGTTGTAATGAAAAAGTGGGTAGAAAGTCAGTAGTTACAAAATTGTTTCTTTCTTTCCCAAAAGGCATTTTCCTTTGAGGTGCTGCATAGTTCATGTCTGCGCTCCTTCTTTTAGGAAGAACGGTCTTACTGAAAAGCATCACATTGTTTTTCTAGGGAAGGATCTGTCATCTCGGAGCAAAACAGATCTTGACTGCATTTTTGGGAAAAGACAGAGTAAGAAGACTCCCGAGGTATAAAGTCACGTACAGTTTCCGTGTTGCGCTTTAATACTGTCTGATTTTCACCTGTGTATAGGACTGTTTCTATCTATGACTAGTACTTTTCTGACAAAGTTTCCAAAACACTTTGGAGGCTTCATGCACAGCCTAGATATGATCCTTTTAATAATATTAGCGGGTAGATAATGTTTTATAAGGAATCTTTAAAAAAAAGAATAAGTGTTTTCTGGTGTTTGGCTTTTGTTCTTTTTGTTTTGGTGTGAGGACTAGATTAAACTTGGGGAAGAATACCCATTGCCGATACAATCAGAGGGGAAAATATCTCTTCCATGGCCGAGAAGGGGAGGGATTTTGTCTGTTCTGCTCAAACTGCATTACTCCATTTGGAATGGAGGTGGGAGGAAGCATATCACCTTCATTCTCTAGAACCAGCATGTCCCATTCTAACAGCATTTGAGACAGCGCTAGATCAGCACCATCTATAAGGGGGTTTGATGGGTATTTCCTCTATTATACAATATTATTTGCCTTACAACTAGAAGAAAAGAATGGGGTGACTAAACTACACCCTCAATGGAATGAACTCCATAATTTATTCTAATTATTAAATTGGGCTGTATAATATTGCAAAGAATTTTTTGTGCCGTTTTGAAGTGTAAGAGACAGCCCTGGATATAGTTTGAGATATATTAGGATTATGGATTTCTAAAGGTAACAGGCTAAAAATATTTAGAACTGGCATTGTCTGAGAAAATCTGGAATATATGGTTGTGACCACTATTACTCAGCTAATCTGATATGTTGTACTGATGATCTTTTATTGGTTTGTAGCCAGGGCCCTTGGTGACCATAGAACAAAAAAGGAGACTTGGTTTATTGATTCCTGGCATTTTTCCAGACTGACAGAAATCTTTATTTCTAGGGTGGTAATTTGTTTCTTAATAGTAATAATTTTTTAGAGAGTCCAGAATTACCAGTGGTTAGAAGTCTCATTTGGTGATTCCCTGTGCAGATTGGGACTGAATTCCTGGGTCTTTTAGCCCCTTTCTGCCCCTGCACCCTCAGCAGATGGAAGCAGCAGGCTGGGAAAGGATACCTGGCTTTGGTGCCTGCGCGGACTATGCTGAGTCACGGGATAGGCAGTGGTCACTAGGGAGGAGCCGCTCTGACATCAGGCCGTGCCGGCTGCTCCTTCACAAGGGGCTGCTGGAAAGAGCCATGGTCAGACAGGCTGGCTTCTGGTTGTACCTCTGCCCTCAGTGCTCACCGTGAGACCTGGACTAGGCCACTCTTCCTTGTTCACCAAGGACATGGCCTCTGGCTTATCCCAGCCTCCTCTCCAACCCCTCTTCCTTGACTCTCTCAGTCGTCTCCGCGTCCTCAGGAAGAACTAGAATTCCAGTCCCACGCCTCTTGCACTCCATCTCCTTTGCTCTGCCCAGCAGCTGCCCCCACCCCACGATCACACCCTGAGCCTTTGTATCAACTCCACGTCCCTCCCATACCTTGAGATAACTCCCATCTCCCCAGCCCCGTGGGGCTCACGTGCCTTCTGTACTGGCGTTTCCACATCCCTGCACGTTGATCCTCTCTTCTGCCTGCCGCTCACCCACCACCCCCAGCTTTTGCCTTCCCGGACACCCTCTATGAAAATGTACAGTTGAACAGATCAGGGAGGGAAATATTACTTGTGGGCTTTTGTAGAACTTTAAGAGAATTTTTGTGTTTGGTGCAGAAAGCTCTTAGTTGTAAGAGATCAGAGGTTTCTGATCCTCTGGCAGATTTCTGTTTGAGAATTTATTGGTGTTGGGTGCCTTGAGGTTTTCAACACTGTCTGGTGTTACTTGACTCTTTGGTAGCTAAGTCATATTAAAGTGAGACACCCACCTCTGTTTGAGGAGCTTCAAAAGCAGTTCCCTAATTCTAGCCCCAGGAAAATCTCTTTTGGTCCAGTGTGTGTAGAGATGATCAACCTTGATGCAACATCGTGTTTTGTGTGAGATTTCCATTAGTCACATCTCTCTCTCTCTTCCAGTTCAGTGTTTTCTTCCAGTGATAAATTTACGTCCTACCTGTTGGTGAGGTGGTCTTCTACCAGGCCCTGCTCTCTGTCTGTAGCCATAGTTCTCAACAAGGTCGTCCTGGCATTGCCTAATGAGCTTTAAACAAATGCTAATGCCAGGGTTCTGCCCAAGACCGATTAAATTAAATCTTGGGTCAGGGTCCAGGTATCTATATTACAAAAGGAGAAAAATTTAAAAAAATTTTTTTTAATTCCTCCCCAACTGTTGCAGCAGTTATTCTGACGTTCAGTAAGGAGCGAGGATTGAGAACACGGGGATAGCCTGCCATGCAGCTGTACTGAGAGCATCTGGCTTCCGGGTCGTGAGTAACCCTGAGGACAGAGCTCCTCAAGTCCTGCCGTGTGTACAGGTCTTCCTTGTCAAACTGCAGATTCCAACTCAGGAAGCCTGGGCGGGGGCTGAGAGCCTGTACATCCCCATCCGAGGAGCCCCCAGGTGACGCTGCTGCTGGCCTGTGTGCCACACTGAGGAGGTCGCGTCTAGGCAGTATTTTCCATTTGACATGCCCACATGTGTGCAGAAAACAGAATCTATTTAAATGTAATCACATTTAAGACAAACAGAGTATCTTTCTATAAAGCAAAATGACCTCTACATTTATCTTTGACATCCATGTGGATTTTCATATGTTAAGTTTGCTTTTATTGAGGTATACCGGTACCTTCCTTGAGTAGACTATTGCTAAGAAACCTTACCTTGTTAGTTACAACAGCCCTTATAGTCAAAGGCAGGAGGACTTTGATCAGATTTGTTTGAAAATACAACCTCTTTCGGCTCCCATCCTCAGTTGGCGGGAATGTTGCATGTTGTTGCTTCGCTTGACTCTCATAGCCCCGTCGGTCTGGATTTATATTTGGCATTGCAGAGGCCAAGGTGTTGCTGGAGGTCACCTACCTCCGGAGTCCTGGAAACCGTGGTAGTGCGGGCCATTAAGGTAGCAGTAGCTCTGTGGGTGCTCTAGTTAGGTGCTGATGCTGATCTGTCTTCAGCATCCAGAGTTCCAGAACCTTGGCATTAACCACGTTCTTGGCTTGGGTAGCAGCATCACCCTTGCAATAAGGGAAGCCTACTGATTTTAATTTCTACAGCTCCTGACTGCCATCGTAGAATTCCAATTTTATTAAGCACCTGTGTGCCAAACCCTGTGCTGGATTTTTCTCATTTCATCCTCAGAGCAATCCCGTCTTGTAAACATCAGTATCTCCTCTGTAGCAATGAGGAAACTGAGGCACAGAGAGAATTGTTAGAACGCTCCAAAATGGCACACGTGGGCTTTAAATCTGTGTCCCTCCAATTCCAAAATCAGCCTTCTTTCTGCTATACAGCAGTCCTGCCGAAGTTAATGAACTCTCTCATTTAACAAAAAATCTACATTGAAGGGGGTTAGTTAGGCCTTAGCTTCTGTTGAGCTTCACCAGAGACACCAGTGGTTGATGCTGTATCGTAACTTTGTGGGAAAATGATTGGCTGTTGCTATTTTGTGGAAAATAATGGTTTAAATTTCAAAACTTCTTTACCTTACCTCTAGTCAGAGGTGAGCTGTTAGGGATTGACAAGCATGTGACCAGGTGTCCAGGCCAGCCTGAAGAACGACTTGACTTCCTTATTGGCTGGAGGCTGAATTAAGAAAGAGCTTGAGCATCTGGAGCATAGATGTTGTGTTGCTTGTGTATTTTTTCGTCTCTCTATTGAACTGGATGATCTGAATATATTTATATCTAAGAAACATCTGCAGCCCTTGATTAATAGTCATGAGGGTTTTTTCTTTAACTTTTTATAGATGAACAGGATGTTGCAAAGATAGTACAGGGGTTCTGTGTACCCTTCATCTGGTTTTCCCCAGTGGTTACATCTTACGTAACTACAGTACAGCATGATGAAACCAGGAAATTGGCATTGGTACCATCTGCTCATACAGCTCTGTGCCCCTTTATCACATTTGTGGATTGTGTAACCATTATCTCAGTGAAGATCCTGAACTATTTCATTACCACCAAGGCCTCCCTCGTGCTAACCCCAATCATAGTTGCATACCCCTCCAACACCGCCTGTGACCCTGGCAATCACAGCTGCCGACAGAATTGTCTGATTAGGAGTGGAATATCGTGTGTACAGACCACATGGTCTCTCCGTTTGATGCTGAGGCTGCTCAGATCTGCAGGGGTCACTACCCAGTGCTAAAGGCCGGTTGTCGTTTCCATGATCTACTTCCTGCACTTAGCCATGCTCAGTGTTATTTTCTATTTTATGAGTCTTTAGAGAACTCCTTGTAGAGATCAAATCATTTGATGTCTTTAAAGTTCACTCCAATTGGTTAAATCATTTACTTAATAACTTCAGGGGTATGTTAAACTGTGAAGTGATATGTAAGTACAAAGTGGTATCATGACAAGTTTTGTCATCTGTAGCCTGCTGGTGTTGGAGAGCTCATGGTGTTGGCAGTATCTCAGGGTACACTCACTATAGTGAGTTTGTGACCTCCTTTAAATTGCATGCAAAACGTGTGTGGGCCCACGTGCAGAGCTTTCATTGGATTTTCAAAGGTGTCCTTGGTCCAAAAAGAAGCTTTAAAATCTAAGACTATGCATTTAAAAGTCTTCATTCAAAAAAAAAAATACTTAAAATGTAAATTTTCTTTGTGAGCATAGTAGGAATGAACTTTGTGTTGTGTAGTGGAACAAACTATGCCAAGTAAAGAATGTGCTCTCTTAATTATTTTGAATATAATGTATAGAAATTAAAAGAAAATTATATCAAAGCGAAACAACAATCCAAGCTAAATGCAAGATTTCTAGGACATGTTTATGAAACTTAAATCATGCTTTCTGTCCTCTCTCTGACCTTTTTGCGTCTAATAAAGAAATTGCTAGCTGGGCATAGTGGCTCGTGCCTATAATCCCAACATTTTGGGAGGTCGAGGCAGGAGGATTGTCTGAGCTCAGGAGTTTGAAACCAGCCAGGGCAACATAGTAAGACATCGTCTCTACCAAAAATTTAAAAAATTAGCCAGGCTCAGTGGCATCCACCTGTAGTCTCAGCTACTCAGGAGGCTGGAGATGGGAGGATTGCTTGAGTCTAGGAGATTGAGGCTGCAGTGAGCTATCATCATGCCACCGCACCCCAGCCTGGGTCACAGAGTGAGACCCTGTCTCAAAAAAACAAAAAAGAAAAAGAATAAATTGCTTCACTGTGTTTTACATGTGGACTTTTTCATTTGTGGCATACACTGGCCAGCGAACACCTTAGAGAGGATTTGTGTTCTCATTCCTGGGTCCCCAGCATGTGACTGGCTCCAGTGCTTGGCACGTGGTAGGGATTCAGTCAGTTGAAGCCTCATCATTCTTCTCTTTTTAAAAAATGGACTTTGTTGCCATAAAAATCATGGTTTATATAGCATCATGGTTGATATTTGAAATGTCTTTTCCTTTTGAAACGTTCTAATAAATATTTCTTCTCTGAGAGTAGGAAGTACTCATAATCTACATTCTACGCCATGCACAATCTACTTGTGGATGCTTGAGAAAGGATTATTGAATAAATGTTTGCTCACACCATTTTATGTTTTTAAAAATCAATCCAATTTGCCAGAAACTGGCTTTCGGACCTTGCATTTCTCTCTAGAATAGTTTTTCCACAGCTCTGGCTGTTTTTCATTGCTCAGAAGATAAAGCATTCCTACTGCTTGAAGGACTCTCCTCTGACTTTATTGGTGCTTCGTGTTTCCTCCAGACACAGCAGCTGTCAGGAGGTGCTGTTTCCCTGCTGAATCCGGCTATTCAGAAGTACTTGTTTCAATGGTGAAAGACCATCACGAACTGCCAGTTGCTCAGAAAACTTCTCATAAAGTGTTCTGTGTGGGGACGGCTGGTTGCACATTTCTAATTTCCAAGTTCTTCCTTTTCCCACCATCTTTGTTGTATATTGATTTGGAAGATAATAACTGGTTTGGAGTGCACCTAAATTGGAGATGTATGCACTTTCTGTGGAGACAAAGAAATGATCGAAGATAATGAATTGAGATTCCCAGGGCCCCTTGAGACCTGCAGCAGGTACTTGTGCTGGCCGGTGCCTGCCGGGGCCTGTGTACATAAGCGTGTGTCTTCTCTCGCTTGGTTTGCAATTTGAAGTTGGAGACACTGAAAAACAAATTCCATCAGTTCCTATCTGGTTGAACTTCCTGCTACTCTTTTTTTTTTTTTTCCTCTCTCATTTTTTTCCCTCCCCCACCTTCCCAGTTTCCTTCCTCTCTCCAGCTTGTTTCCGGATTGAGCCTTATCACTAGAGAAAATACTCCGAAACTGGAGTGAGGATGGAGAATGTGTTACCAGCATTCTCACTTCGTTTCTCTGTTTAGCATGCTTCTGGCATGGGATCCTGGCAAAATAATTCTCCGTTTCTTCACCTCTCTAACCTGATTGAATTAGAACCCTCATGAGAGTTTCACTCTCCCAGGATACCAGATCAATGATCATTTTCGTTGCAGTTCTTCTGCTGGCTTTTGCTTTTTGAGGCAAAGCATGACTTCTTTGCAGTTTGTGTTCCTTTCTCATCTCTGTCAATCTCCTTTTTTTCCGCATTGCTTGCTGATTATCCAGTCTGAAAATGAATTCCAAACAGACGCTTCTGCTTTGCTTGGTGGAATTCATGAGGTATTTTGGACCATTCATTTTTCTGGTTGGATTCAATGCCTTAAGTTCCTCATGGGGAAGATCAATGAGAAGAGTCTCTTTATTGCCTTAATTTTTCAAGTGCCTTTTAATTCAAGGGTGTTTCTCCTTTTCCGAATTTTCACACTGATACCCAACATTTATGGTTAGGTGAGTTTCAAGAGGGGTTTATAGGAGGTGGACCCCCCTTCCTGCACCCATCGCTCCACCCTCCCCCCACTCCACATCTGGACAGCAAAGTAATCTTTTAATTAAGAACCTTGTAGTTAGGGAGAACTATAAGCCCACAAACAAGCCAATTAATACACTTGAGTTCCAAAATTCATTTTTTCCCAACAGTGATGACTTCAGTAATTCTTGTCATCATTTTGACCATTGATAACAGAATCCTGATTCAAAATGATCCCTGTGAGCTGGGACAGTTGGCCAAAACATTTTCACTGCTTTAAGGTGAAAGCTTAGGAAGATACATACAGTCATTTACTTCTAGAAAGATCTAATTTGCTAGCAGCTAGATGAAAATTAGTTAGAAGGTAGGACATGTATCCTGACCACAAGTTTAACCTAAGCCAAATTGTGTCTGGTCGCACCTGTCCTGAGTGCAGGCTGGGCGTTGTCAGGGAGGCTGGGCGGTGTCAGGGAGGCTGTGCCCACTTGCTGAAAGCAACAGACTTGTAGCTTGTGTTCCTCACAGGTGACTGTGCTTGAACGGCTCTGTGCGGGCCTGGGTGTCATGGGTGTCATGTTTTCAAGGAGTACGTTCAGGGAATTGCCTTCAGGGACAGTGGCATCTGGAAAGCATGTTATGCACAGAAACAGATGGAAGAAATGGGTGTAGTTATCAGGGTGACAGTTTGGACAAAGGAAGAACTAGCACTGACCGATGAAATTCATTGAAAGGTAACAACTCAGGAAAAGGAAGCAGCCTGCATGGGCTGGCAGAGCTGCTGGCCACAGTGCACGTCTCCTTGGGAGTGCCCTGTGCAGGTTCTGGTACCAGGCAAGAGTCCCAGCTAAATGCATTCAAGCCCTTCCAGCTGTGACCTTCTCTCATTCTGGAGTAAAGAGAACACGTGAAATGATCCCATTTGAAACGGTGCTGGCAGGTTTAAGTCTTGACTTGAAGTTTTACGTTTTCCTCGACCACAAAGGAGAGGACATTACTTGGATTCTTCTTGATTCTTACATACTTGAGCAATTTTGGCTTTATCTACTTATGCGCTTTATTCAGTAGATGAATGTGAAAGGCTCTTGATGTGTCCAAACAAGAGATCAAATAGACTTCAGGTAAAATAGCAAGTCATCTGTCTTAGCAGATTCAAGACTTAAAGAGTAACTGGAACTGCTGAGTGTCAAGGTGAAGTTACCTTCACCTTGGGTAGGGTGTTCCTATTTTATCTGTAAACTCAGTTATCTATAAATGAGTTTTGAGTTACATGTTTGTGTAGCACATTCTGTTTTCCAAAGATGGCCTCAGTGATACCTCTCATTCCACATGCTCTTCTAAGTGGGCCCTTACCACCTCCACACCAGGAGGTGGAGTCTGGCCCCCTCCCCTCTACCCAGGTGGGCCTGGAACTTGCTTGTAGCCAAGACAGTCTAGCAGTAGGGTTCCAGGTGACTTCTGAGGCCTCGTTGGCTGGAACACTTGCTCTTGAAGCTTTCATGTAAATAGTCCAGCTGCCCCGAGCCCCAAGCTGGGAGGAGGCCCGGTGCCCAGGCAAGCGCCCGTGGAGAGACCATGATCAGTGAGTTATGCAGGCACCCTGATGTTGCCTGGGGGAGCAGGTGCCTGGCCAGCTCCCCTTTTTGCTAGCTCTCCCCACCTTTTGACAATATCTGCGTGAGAGACCCTGAGCCAGGACTGCCCAGCCCAGCCCTTCCTCGAATTGCTAACCCACAGAAATAGGGTGAACAGGGAAATGGCTGATATGTTTGAAGCTACTGAGTGTCAGGATAGTTTATTGTGTAGATAAATGAAATGGCTGTCTCAGGATTTGTCTTCCTGTGGTTCTGTGATTAGACATTGATGCCTGGTATCAAATATATATACCTGGTAGAACCATCTGAGCCAGTAGAATGAGGAAATCAGGTCATCTAATGAATGTTCTACTCTGGTTTCTTCTAAAGGGCAACTCGTTCAGGGCCATATAGTGTTGTGAATAGGCACTTGAGATCTCGTTTCATATGCCTGCATTTGAGCCCAAGAGTAGTTTGAAGACTGTGTGATTTGGGGCAAGTTATTTAACCTCTCTGAGCCCCAGCTTCTTCGTTTGTAAATGGGGATAATAAAAGATCCAGGGAGGATTAAATAATAAGCCACGAAGAACTCTTAGCGAAGTGCCCAGCACATAGTAAATGCCCAGTGCAACTTAGCTGCTGCTGTTGCTGAGACCACTGTCATCACAGTCAGCACCAACACTCTCACAGTTTAAAATGGCCAATAATAACTTATATGAAACATCCTTTAGAACTGAGAAAATTGTATCTGTGTGTGCGTAGTCACAATATTTAATATAAACCTACTGAGTGAACAGGGTCATTGCTGAGAAGCACGTCCTTCTCAAAGTCCTCTCGTGAAGTGACTCCTGTCTGCCATGTTGCCATTACAGCAGTGGTAGAGGACATCCTAACGCGTCAGTTTTGTTTAATTGATGTTGAAGATAAGTAATGACTAAGGCAGTGACCTTCTAATACCGTGTTCTCTGCAGTTTTGGGTGGAAGTACAGACATTTGGTTACTTGTTTTACTTCACAGTAGTGAGCACCTGCTGACATGCTCGGTAGTTCCCTTGTTGACTGCTTGCCTTCTCTTAGGAGACTGGGATCCCCGTGAGGGCAGGAATTTTTATATTTCCTCATATCTAGAATTATGCCTGGCATGGAGTGGGTTCTCAATAAGATTCTTGCTGAATTGAATTCATCTGTTGAAATATGCCTTAAACAATTTGGGGACACAGGCAGGGAGCTGCTCGTGCTCACTGAGTCTGTCAGGAGGCACAGACACACAGAAGAATTGGAAATTGAGCTAGGCCTGAAGGGTAGGAGTTCTCTGGCTGGACAAGGCATCAAAAGGCAAAAGCAGCATGAGCCACGAGTCTTCCCGGCCTCCAACACAAATGCCAGTGGGGTCCAGGAATATAACTAGCAATGTGGAAGTCATCGTTAAATCAGTTGGGAAGGAAGGAAACAGTAGTGTCTTGTCTGAAGGCTTCTGATATGGTTTGGACGTGTGTCCCCTCCAAACCCCATGTTGAATTGTAATCCCCAGTGTCGGAGGTGTGGCCTGGTGGGAGGTGTTTGTGTTGTTGGGGCGGATCCCTTATGCATGACTTGATGTCCTCATGGTAATGAATGAGTTCTCACTCTGAGTTCACACGAGATCTGGTTGTTTAAGAGCCTGGCACCTCCTCCTGCCATCTCACCATGTGATGGGCTGGCTCTCCCTTCTCCTTCCACCATGATTGGAAGCTTCCCGAGGCCTCACCAGGAGCAGATGCCATCGGCACATCTCCTATGCAACCTGCAGAACTGTGAGCCAAAATCAAACCTCTTTACTTTATAAATTACCCAGCCTCACGTATTTCTTTCTAGCAATACAAAAACAGACTAACACAGCTTCCAAGATTCATAAAATTAGAATGATGAACGAGGATGGTGATGATAAAGTGTGTGATTGCATAGCAAAGATGAGCTCCTTAGACCCGCCTTGATGAGTGTGCTGTCAGTGGACATGTTGAAGATGTGCTTCTTGTCTTGGCTGTGTGAATGTTCCTATCTGTCCTCTTCTTGAACTTCACTTCTTTGTGTTTTCAGTGCCCTCACAGCATAGGAACAGGTAAGAAGCTTAGAGAACCCACAGTGCAGTGGGATATTGGCTGGCTGGAGTGACTTTGGTGTGAATAGTGCTTGAGATGGGTTACTCACAGCCTCTTCTAATTCAGAGTGCAGGGAAAATGAGCCCCGTGAGTAAGAAGCATTACAGAGCCAGATTTTCTATTGAGCACAGCTTTTGATAAAAGGAAGAGGAGCTAAATATTGACTTTTGGGGCCTGTTCTATCAGTGGTCTGTAAATCAACAGATAAATTATTGCTCTTCAGAAACAGGAAGGCTACTCTTTCGCTTGAAGACATGTGTGCCTTTCTTTTATTTGTTCTTTCTCTTTATTGGTAGAGGATCTTCCCTCCAGCCACTTGCTCCTTAGGGGTTTTGTTAAGGACTGAAGGGGAACTGAAGGGAGCTCTTTTGATTTATCTTCTGTTCTTTCCTTTTGGTCACTCCACAGGGCTAAAATAGCCGAGTTGGCTTTAATGTGTCGCCATTAGAGACCAAACATTAGCTGAAATAAACCATCATACCTCACAATGAAAAATGTCCTCTGATTGGCTAATTAATCAGTCAAAGGGGAATGACATGGCTCTTGGCTTGAGGGACTCTGCTAGAGAGAAACAGGCTGTTGATAAATGGTTTTCCAACAAATTCATATATCAAGGAAACTTAGTCATTTTTTAACTACAGTTTGTGTGACTGCAGTTTTTTTTCCAACTTTTCCTTTTCTGCTGCTCTTGCTTTTTAGGCTGTGTTTTTGTGTTGTTGATAGAAAAATATAGGTTTTTAGATATGAGAAAATAAATGCTTCCTACTTATTCATGTCAGATAGGCTGACTGGTTTTGACTATCTAGGTTTACCAGTAGGTGAAAATCAGATTGTTTTTCCCAAGACGAAATTATCTTTTCCTGGCTTCCTTCCGAGTTAAGATCTCCAGCTTCTGGTCCACATTGCGTGAGTTAAAATCTTGCCTCTATCAGTTGCTAGCACTGCGCTACTGGACACGCTATGTAACCTCTCTGTACTTTAATTTTCGTATCTTAAAACAGGGATAATAGTAACATCATCTATTAGGACTGTTGTCAAAATTAAATGAGATCACATAAAGCATTTGAACAATGACTCATAGATAGCGATTATGTGTTAAATGTTTGTTATTTTTTAATCAAAGTAATATATGCACCTAGATGTAAAAAAACTAAGCTCCGCCAAACAGCTTTTAAAGAAAGAGCATTCTGTAGTCATCCTTGCCACTCCACCTCACAAGCCTCCTCCCTACAGCACTTTCAATTCTTCTTCAGTTATTTGGTATTTACCTTCATATTTTACAATAATAACTTGCATTGACATTTTTCCATGTCATAATTTTTAAAATGTGGACTTCTGTTTTGGTAGATTAAGATCTGGGCCTTTACACCACTCAAACTACTGATTGTATTGTATAATAATTAGTGAATTTGTTATTTGGGGTTTATATTTTTATTGCTATGTAAATATCATACCCTGCTAAGCCAAATAGTGTACAATAATAACATTTCCTGTAACAATTTTTGATTGTTTTCTGATGGGAAACAAAAGCATTCTATATATCTGTGTGATTTTGTTTTTTCCCTCTAGACTCTTTGGTAGCCTCTTCATATAAAACTTTCAGTGTGTCAGCTGCATCAGATCATCTGTCAGCTGGATCCGTCTCCCAGGAGACCTCTCTCTTAAGATTTCCACCTCCCCGCTCCCTCAGGACTAGTTGCTGGCTCGGCCATTTCCCTGGCCTCCTGGACTTTTCCCCAGCCTTGCTCCTTTTAGCTCCTCTGTGTCCTCACTCATCTTCCACAGCTTTCTGAAAAGGGCACAGGTCTGAAAATCTCTATTAATACTGTGCAGATGGTCTGGGTATAGAATTCTGACTTGAAAATCATTTTCCTTCAGCATTTTGAAAGTATTACTCTAGTGTCTTCTGATAGCCATTGTTGCAGTTCTTATTTTAGTCCTTAGCACAGATGTGTTTATCTCATTTTCAGAAGGTTTTAGAATCTTAACATGCTCAGATTCTAAAACCTCATGGGAATGAGTTGGTTGGGCGTTTTTATTCACCAGGCACTTGGTAGAACTTTCAGTATGAAGATTCATATCCTTTCATGAGTTCTGGAACATTAGCTGTTTCATAATTTTTTCCCCTCTGTTTTGTCAGGAAGCCAGTAGTTCAAGCACTGACATCTTGAATTCCTCCTCAGATTTTTCTTTTGTCTCCAATTTTTCTGTATCTTTGTTCTACTTTGGTGAGGGGGGGTGGTGGGGGGGATTTTCTTGATTTTTATTTTCCAGCCTTCTTATTATAAGGTAAGTTTTGCTGTCATATTTTTAATTTTCAAGAGCTATGTCTTACTGTCTCATTGTTTGTTATTTTTTAATAATGTCCTGTTCTCGTCTCATGGATACAACCGTATGTTCCTCGGCCTCTGGAGGCATTGTGTTTTTCACACATTCGCAGATTGTTTTCCTGTCTTGGTCCTCTGAGTTCCTCTTTTCTTTTGGTTTTGGTTTGCTCCCTTCATGAGGGAGGATTTCCCCCACATAGTCCGATGATCCTTTGCCATCCGCTGTAATTTAACAGTCAACTAATGAAGAGCCATTTGGAAGCTGTTTGCAGAGGCAGCCTTCTCAGATGGGGAGTTTGCCATTTCCTTAGGGAACCCCCAGATGTCAGAGTTGGCGGGTCTTTCTGTCACTGGGGCTTGGCTTCTCTAGAGAAGCCCTCTCGCTGGGGCCATGGACGTGGGCTCTGGTGGACTAGTGGGGAGGTCCTCCTACATGCCCTGGCCTCCCTCCTGTCGGGAGCACCTCCCCTGCCCTCCGCTGCATCCTAGGGCCTGCCGGCAGAGCCTCTGGGGGTCAGTTTTTCCAGGGGTTATACCTTCTGTTCCCTCACATGTTTCTCTTGTAGAGGAAACACTGGCTGCTGTTCCCCACTCTGGAAAGTGGTTGGGCCATTAGGCTCAGGGTATTCAGCAAATCGTTATTGAAGGAAAGGAGTGGAGAAAGACTAAGAGAAAACCCTTTCAATTCAAAAGTGTAACAAACCCTTTTCTCATCCATCAGTTCCACAATGTTATAAACTGTTTCCTCTCAATACATGTCAGAGGGGTGGGAATCGTTGCTTTTTTCAAATCTTAGCCCTGGCATCATTCCCATTTTAAAACACAAACAGAAAACACAAAAACTTACTCTGTTTGCTCCTCAGATTTACTTCCTTATGAGTTGTATTTAAGTAGGGCCGTGGTCTCATGGAGACCTCTCCCCCACATGTGCGTCCATGAGCTCCTACTGCAGCTTGTTGGATCCAAGCCTGAAGAAGGCTGAGAAAGCCCCCACTGTGCAGTGAAGGAGATGGTGCTCTGCCTCCTCCCTCAGCACTAGCGTGGCCCCTTCCTGTGCTCTGTCACCCACTCAGCACTAGTGTGGCCCCTTCCTGTGCTCTGTCACCCACTCAGCACTAGTGTGGCCCCTTCCTGTGCTCTGTCACCCACTCAGCACTAGCGTGGCCCCTTCCTGTGCTCTGTCACCCACTCAGCACCAGCGTGGCCCCTTCCTGTGCTCTGTCACCCACTCAGCACCAGCGTGGCCCCTTCCTGTGCTCTGTCACCCACTCAGCACCAGCGTGGCCCCTTCCTGTGCTCTGCCACCCACTCAGCACTAGCGTGGCCCCTTCCTGTGCTCTGCCACCCCCTCATCACTAGCGTGGCCCCTTCCTGTGCTCTGTCACCCACTCAGCACTAGCGTGGCCCCTTCCTGTGCTCTGCCACCCACTCAGCACTAGCGTGGCCCCTTCCTGTGCTCTGCCACCCACTCAGCACTAGCGTGGCCCCTTCCTGTGCTCTGTCACCCACTCAGCACTAGCGTGGCCCCTTCCTGTGCTCTGTCACCCACTCAGCACTAGCGTGGCCACTTCCTGTGCTCTGTCACCCACTCAGCACTAGCGTGGCCCGTTCCTGTGCTCTGCCACCCACTCAGCACTAGCGTGGCCCCTTCCTGTGCTCTGCCACCCACACAGCACTAGCGTGGCCCCTTCCTGTGCTCTGCCACCCCCTCAGCACTAGTGTGGCCCCTTCCTGTGCTCTGCCACCCACTCAGCACTAGTGTGGCCCCTTCCTGTGCTCTGTCACCCACTCAGCACTAGCGTGGCCCCTTCCTGTGCTCTGTCACCCACTCAGCACTAGCGTGGCCCCTTCCTGTGCTCTGTCACCCACTCAGCACTAGTGTGGCCCCTTCCTGTGCTCTGTCACCCACTCAGCACTAGTGTGGCTTCTTCCTGCAAGTTAAGCATGAATCTTCGAGTACTCTGGTTGTCTAAAGTGTATCATGGAAATATGCCATTCCTAACTTATCTTACTGAAACATGGGGTGGGTTGCAGAAAGTGCTCTGAGCCTCCATAGATACATGCTGGTTGTTATTACCCTGCCGTGGATGTCTTTTGCGTGTGCCTCCTGTAGCCAGCAGGCTGTCTGTGCTGGATGGTTCCTCCAAGCACGCCCTGCAGGAGGTGGCAGCCGGTCAGGTAACTTGCCCCTGGCTCCACTTTCCTTTCCCACGGAAAGAATGTGAGGCGTTCTGCCAGGAGAGGCAGGCCTCACCTGTTGCAGGTTTGCCTTTCTTAGTAATAACAATTGTCCTGTTGGGAAAGATTAGTGGAAACTGTAGTTGTGATGTGGAAGAGAAAAGAGGAATGAGCTGAGTGCCACCAGTCTTCACTTCAGTCCGAGGTCTGAACTCCCTTTGTAGCGTCAAACCAAGTCTTCTCGGGGGTCCTTCTTGCGTTTTTGATTAAAGTATAGGCAGGGTCACTTCATATGAGAATGGTGTTGAGTGGATTAAACCCATACCCAGGGTTGTGGGGGAAAAAGTACAAGCACTAAGCACATTTTTAATAATTGGATATCTTACTTAGCTAGAGTTGTTGGATCTTGAGTGTGATCTGTGATTTCTTTTTTTTTCTTTTGACATTACCAGGGCCTGCTGATTTTGTATTTTTAATCCTCCAGCATTCATCCTGCTTTTTCATTCCTTCCGATGAAACCATTCCTAATCATTATGACCCCTAAATTATAATCCTAAGTAGCCTCCCCGGCCCCAGTGTTTCCTACTTGCAGGGCATCCTTTCAGAGTGTTTTGAGAGCTTATTCTCAAAATCGGCTCTTCTCCAATGCTGCTGTCCCATGTCAGCAGTGCCCAGCGTATGACAAATGCAGCTCCCTTAACACACACACCAGACCCTTGCCCAGCTCACGCTAATCTGCTTCCCTGATGCCGATGCTTGCTGGCTCCTGGTACGGACCTCCCGGGACTCTTCTCACCCAGCTCTGTGTCACCCGCTCTGCTGCTGCCTCTTTCAGGACCCTGAGCACGTTCTGGCTCATTATTTTATTTGGCAGGTTTTTATTAAATTCTTCTGTGCTAGGTACTGTTCTAGGCTCTGGTGATGCGAGTCACTGCCCCCGGCGGCTAACACCGCAGTGACATCTTCATGGAAAGTTTCCTCATCTCCATCCTGCCTCTCCACTGCGCTCTGCGTTGGTCTGAATTTGCTGATTACTGTCTGCTGCCTGGCATGCTGTCCTTTCAACAGTGTGTGTCTTCCTCTTCTGCCCATATAACAGAGGCCATGGCTTTGTCCTTTCATAGGCCCTGGCTCAGGGTCGTTAGTAGTTGCTCACTAGGTAACTAGGTGACTATGAGTTCGTTGGTATAGTTAAAATGATAGCTAATTTGAACTTCTTTAATACTCATGGGAATCAAGGGTAGTTTTACATTGCAGGTTGATTTCCTTGCTTCTTAATTGATAGCCCTATGAAAGAATTATTCAGTTTCTCCTTCCTACTAAAATCCAGACACATTATCCACTATACTAAGAGTTATACAAAATTCACTTTCATAGTAAATCTGTTTTCAACAGAAAAAGAGTATTTTTCAGTCTAATAAAGAACCTACTATTATTTATGGTTCAGCCTTAGTACCATGGAAGTAGAACAAGCAGACCTTGTGTGCTCCTGACATAATGCAGTATAAATCTGAACTCTTCCTGCCGAAAAGCTGAACCTAAATCTAATCAAATCTCTAGAAGTATTTTTCATTCACAGATAATATAAGTTATAGAGATGCAATCTTAGAAGGAAACAAACAAAAATCCAGAATGTGGGACAGAGCTCAAAACAATTGACCCAATTTCTACAATAAGTCAGTGGAATGAAAAAAAATATGGGATTGTGGGAAAGAATAGGGTGTGGTAACTAGAAAAACCGTAAAAGATACAAGTATCATGTGCTAGTGTAGGCTTTATTTATGAGCTGATTTGAACCATAAAAAGACATCCATGAGCTGGTGAGGAATCTGATGAGAGATCGTATTAGATGCCAAGAAATTATTGTCTGTTTGATTAGATGTGCTAATGGCACTGTGATTGTGTAAGGAAATTTCCGTACTTTTTAGTGGTTTTTACTGCAGCATTCGGGATGAAATGACTTGATGTCTGGGATTCACCTTAAAATATTTCAGCAAAGAACAAAGCAATGATGTAACAGTGTGGCAAACTTTGTTAATTGTTGATAGGAATATTAGGGTTCACTAATTTTTTTTGTACATTTGAAATTTTTTGCACAATAAAAAAGTTTTTTTAATCTACTAATAATATGTTCTTTAACATTTATTTAGTCCCACCACAGAATGGTTTAATTTTGTGTGACATTGAAGTTCACAATGTCATGGTCATCCTGCAAGTGTGAAGTTGCTAGTGTCCAATTTATTTTTGCCCTCATATGTCCTAGTTTATTTCTTCCTTAAATCCTTTCAATAAGTCTTCTTGCTGTGTATACTAATATTAGTAGAAGTCAGGGCTGGAAGCAAACAAAGGGAAGAAAGATAGTTGTCCCAGGAGAATCCATATCTTGGTTCTTTACTGGAATATAATTCGCCAGTCCTCTGAGCAGAGCACCCCATCCCCCACCCTGGAGGTCTGGTACGTTCCCTTCACAGAGATCTTCGCCCAGATCCCATGGGACAGAAGTGAGGTGTAGAAGCAGTAGAGTGCCTGGTTCCTCCGGGCCCCTGCCCTCTGTGTACTCCTGGCTAGTGGGGAAATCAAGGTTGGGAGTAGCAAGCAGTTAGGAAGATTTAGGAATGCAGAGTAACCAATAGGTTTTTGTTGATACTGGATTCTGGCAAAGAGATAGGAGTTCCAGAATGGGAGCAAGCCCAAAAAGTAATTTTTAAATCATAAGATGATGGAGTGGAGTACAAAGCTATTCCAGGCCTGGGATATCCAAATTTGATTGATGTCTCCAGAGTGCAGGTTGTCTTCATACACGTCAACCTTGTTCTTGTCTGTGGGGTGAAGTGCTCCAAGGGAATGTCATGAGTGTAGCAGTGTGTGAGTGACCTGCTGTGTGTAAGTCACAGAAGTTTGTCTCCTTGGCAATGGTTCCCCAGGTGCGGTCAGCCTTGTGAACTTCCCCCTAAAGCAATTCTCTGTTCCAGGGGAGGGAGTTCCCTGGCATTGAATGCTGCAGGCTTTTCGACTTATTCCAAAGAAGTTCTTGATTATGCTAAAGTTTTTTTTTTTCCCTCTGCTCTTCCGTCCCCCAAACTACCTTTTTAACTTGTTCATTTCTTTGAAGCATTTGGGCCCTTTGCTTTTTCTTCTTTGTACATCTTCCAGTTTGTCAGTAGGATGTAGCTGGCACTTGTACGGCACGCAGCGCATCTTCTGCTTCTCCATTGCAGGGATGGGGCAGTACTGTGAGATTGCTGCATTCCAGTGGTGCTTGTGCATTTGATGTTTTCCTTGACACTTCCTGTGACAAGGTCTCTCATGGGGCCAGGACGATATCCGTGGTCAGCGATGGAGGTTCCTTTATCTTTTAGGCAAATCTGTTCTCCTAGCAGTCTGGATTCTTGAGATATTGCTCACAGGTTTAAAGCATCCAGGAGCCAGGTTAGAATGATACCACAAATTCTTTTTCATTAGAGGTGGTTTGCTGTAGTTCTGTAAGGACTGATTGCTTTAAAAGTCAGAAACTTAGGCTCAAGTCCCAGCTCTGTCACTGAACCCTCAGTGTGACTTTGGATCACACTGGAAATTTTATAGCTGGAAAAGACCATCTAGGTCTTCCCTGGACTTGCAGAAAAGGAAACTGAGGTTTATAGAGGTTAAGCTTGCCCACTTCAGAGCTGGGCAGAGAGAATTCCAGCTTTTTGCTTCTAGGCGAGGGGACCACACCATACCTGCTCTGATCTTCTTCCTCCTCACTTGGGAAATGTGGATGACAGCCTATGCTCACTTTAGCAGTTGATGAAATTGTGTGGATTGAAAGTACTTGGAGACTCTTTAAGGCATAAAGCAAATGTGCAGTCATCATTTTCTTGGAGGAAGTAAGTCTAAGCAGATAGCTGGGGCACTGTCATCCTCTCCTCCTTTAGCATATGGGAGGGGAGTTGGAAGCACGCTTTCGTAAGCCATCAGTGGAAATCCATCCCTTTCCTCTATTCACTTCCCCCTTCCTTCCCTTTCTGCAGGATAGGCGTGATTAATCTGTGGTACTGGGAAGAAGAGTTCACTGAGGTTTTTGTGTTCTGGAATTCGGTTTTCTACTAGCAGTGTCTTCCTAAAATATATTCCTCTTTATCTTGCTGAGATCATGATAAAATATAGAGCTTCTACTCCATTATCCATCTATTAAGAAAATAGAGAGAGCTGAAGAGACTGATGCCAGGGACTCCCCCAGGGGCCGCCATCTCACACTGACTCAGTGTCCATCTTGCAGAAAGGAGAGTTGGGACAGATTTGTCATCTGCATGCTTCAGTATTTGGGTCCTGTAAGCTGAGTGCCTGGATCAAGTGGTATGGTCTGAGGTGGGAAAGCAAAGAGAAGAGAGTGCTGTCCTTTTTCATTTGGGGCTAGTGTAACATTAAGAAATTTTACTTTATTCTTGGCCGGGCGTAGTGACTTACGCCAGTAATCCCAGCACTTTGGGAGGTGGAGGCAGGCAGATCACTTGAGGTCAGGAGTTCAAGACCAGCCTGGCCAATGTGGTGAAACCCCATCTCTACTAAAAATACAAACATTAACTGGGTGTGGTGGTGTGCACCTGGAATCCCAGCTATTCAGGAGGCTGAGGTAGGAGAATTGCTTGAACCCAGAAGGCGGAGGCTGCAGTGAGCTGAGATCATGCCACTGCACTCCAGCCTGGGCAACAGAGTGAGACTTGCTCTCAAAAAAAAAAAAAAAAAAAAAAAAAAAAAAAGTTTATTCTCAGTCAGATCATGTAAATAAACTCCATTCTATTGTTTTAGAATGACCATGACCAAGAAAAACCCAAGTTACTTATAACAGCTCTTTCAGTAAAAGAATCACAGAATAATTATCATTGACATTATTTAAAACTCTGCGGTAACATCTGATTGCATCAGTGTTGTTTAGCAACAGGTTGACTCTTAAGTCGGACAAGTTCATTTATACATACGCAGTGTTCTTGTTCATGAATCCTTAAGAATAATACCAAATGCTGTACATCAGACTCTTGTTAGGTAATATTCCTGCACCCAAGGTCTCACTTTGTGGAAGTGACAGTGGAGATAGAAAAAATGTTATTTCCATCAAAACTGAGAAGGAAAACAATCCTAAAGACTAGCAGTAACAGATGCAAGAATGGTGTGGTGTAGTAGAAAGAGTCCGGGCTGTGTCATCACGCAGACCTGGATCGCAGTCTCAGCTCTGCCCTTGTGAGTCATATGACCTTAGGCAGGAATTTAACCTTTCTGAGCCTTAGCAGTCAGCTAGTGGAATGACAAATAGCCCAGTAAGGACTAACTCAGACCCTGGTTGAGAACATGTTCCCTATTCAGCTTTGTTGGAAGTGGCCCTAACTTGGAAAAAACCTACTTTGCCCAGTAAAATTCCCAGCATCCATGTTCTAGTCTGTAGTCCTTGGACATTGTCCTCCCTTGATCCCCTGCCAGCGGCTCCTCTTACCTAATGGCCCTGTGTCATGTCCCGTCACTCAGACATGCAGGGGTTGTGGTTCTGTCTACTGCACCCCAGTTTAGAGACGGACAGTAAGTGGGATTAGACTGCTGTGGGGTGGTCACCAATGTGGTCTGAGTGGCTCCGCTTTTGCCTGAATGCTTTCTCCCAGTCAGGCCGCTCACCTGTCCATTTCAAAGCGTATTGAAGGTGGACCTCCATAAGCCAAGCAGGTGTGTTGGGGAATGAACTGGAATCTTTGGTGGCAGGTCTAGAATGCAGAGTAAGAGAAATGGCAGAGCCAGGCAGAAGAAGGATGGAAACAGGAGCAGACACGTCTGTCCCATCATTTCCCCAGCAACTGTCAGGCCTCTGGGGGCCTCAAGGAGAACTGTTCGCTTGTAAAAGCAACAGCAAACACGTGAAGCATGAACACACCCTTTAAAGTCTCATCAGTTCTGTTGAGACCATCTTAAATTGATGATTGTATTCAAATATAGTTAACAGCATAAAACATAAGTTTAGGTTTATAATAAAATTATTTAAGTGAATCTGTTACTTTTTGCAGTTACTCTGTCCAGATATAGATTCCAAATGCACTGAAGAAAAAAATTGACAAACTAGAAAACCTTTTTTTAAATACTGTGTTTTATTGAAATAAAATTTAAATATTATAATACAGGTGATCAGTTTCCCAAGAAAGTAGGAAGGGTTCTTACCTCTAATTTCCTTGCTGTGAAAGTGTACGTGAGTACAAACTCTTTTTTCTAATATCAAATCATTGCTGCTTGTGCACAATTTGGGAAAACTGATTATTTTCTGAAAAGCTAACACCAGGAGGAGCTACTAAGCAGTAATTGATTCACCGCCTCCAGTTCTAAGCTGGCAGAATCACCCGGTGGACTTATTAGAAATGCATATTGTAGGCTCTGGCTCGACACTAGAAATCAGCATTCTTAACAAGCTCCCAGGTAATATGGTATGTAATTTCAGAAACACTGACCAGGCCATTAGACTGAAAATAATTCACCTTTTCTGAATTTAGAAAAGGTGTCTCTACCTTTTGAGAGAGTTGCAAAAGTAATTGAGGAGGAGATGGAAAGAGTTTAGTTTTACCTGGCTTACTGCCAAGAGACTTTCCTAAACGGCCATCGGTGCAGCTTTTGAATTGCCTGGTTGGCTTTTTTTCCCCAGGAGTCCTGGCTACATGTTTGACTGATAAAAAGAAGTTATTTTTCTCTTCTTTAGTAATTTCCACTGTTATATTTTCTTTTGTATATATCAAGTGGAAGTGTAACTTCACATTGACTTCTTAAATCATGTGCTAGTTAAAAACTGGTAAAAATTACATGTTGCCACAGTCTCATTCTGATTTGTTTCCAATTATGTTTGAGGGAAATGGATTTGGGAGGGGCTGGAAGTCAACTTGAAGTAATAATTTCTCAAGGCTGGAGCCTGTGCTGCTCTCAATATTTCAGCAGCACACATGTGAGTATGCACACACGCACACTTCAGTGGGCATTTAATAAGCATTACCCAGGCCACATGGACTCTAAAAGAAATTCAGTTAAGTTTTCAAAAATGTTGGCTGAGCAGTTTATTCAAAGGCAGCCTACCCGTGTCCTACAAACATCCCAGAAACACGTGTGTGGATGGGGCAGTTCCAGGATGGAATCTGTCTCCCCGTCTATTCCTCACTTCTAGTGTAGCTGTTACTCCTGAAAAGTCAGTTCAGTACTTCATTATTTTCTTTAAGAACACTTGCTTTATTTCTGATAGAGTGAAGTAGTAAGCACTGTTTAGCTCATCATTTAGAATGTCCCACCTGCATGCATTGGTAGATGGCTGAGATTCTCCTGACATGGTTGTGTTAGTGTAGATTTCTTCTCTCCATCAGACAGTGGAGAGGTCACTAGTTCCTGCTGTACCATTTCCTAATTCAAATTTTTGAATAAATTATTATGAATTATGAGTTAATACATCTCTGTGACTGAAAATAAGCTGTTTTCTTTCTCTTCAAATTATATGAAGGTATGAAAAGGTGGTTTGAAGCATCTTTTGCTGTGATGATGAAGTGCTAGAAATAAAGTGAATTTCAGGCGCCCCTGGTGGTCCTCAATGCTTAGGTTTCTTCTGAATCTGATTCAGGGGTCCTCTTTTTATTTTGAATAAAATAGTGGCTTACATATATTCCTGAAGCTGCAGTAATCTACATGACTTAGGCCATGTTTGTTTTTAGAAAGTTGTTTCTGTTTTTTTGTTTTAAACAACAATATTGTCTCCTATAACCATGTGTTCACAACTTTGAGATCAGGAGAGGCCACTGTTGACTGTTTGAGGCTCTGCTAGCAGGCTTGAGCTAAGTGCAGTAGAAGTGTCTTCCAGCACACCCTTTCTGTCACACAGTCAGTGGCTTACTAACAACAGTAATGCCTTGTATTTGAGGGAGCTTTTGGTTTTTAGAGTGCGGTTGGAACACTGTTTCCTTCTAGGTCCCTGAAACACCAACCCTGAGAGGTAGGAACTACTCATGAGGAAGCTGACAAAGGTTAAAGTAACCTGGCTGAAGACTCAGACTAGTGAGCGTGAAGACGCCTGCTGAAAAACCAGGCCCTTCTCCCTCCACAGCAGCAACACTCTCCGTCACCCGCTTTACTGTACTGGAGGTTCACGTGTGTTACTGGGTAGGGGAGACAGAGAGTGGATCAGCTTCCTTTCAAGCTGTGGGGCTGTTTCTTCTGCTTGGTTCTTACTGTCAGCATTGCTGTAGGGCAGTTTCCCAAAACGTGTTCCTTGGAACCATCAGTGTTGCTGGTAGATGTTTGGTTTGGGAGGAGGGGAGTGCTGATAGTTGTCATTGTCACATGTTCAGATACATTTGGGAAACACAGATTAAACATGTAGATATTTAACAATTTTTTTCATTGCATCCTTCTTAGAGCCTTTTATATGGTAATGAACATGGTTCATCTCTAAAACTTAATGTTACTTTTTTGACTGGAACCCTTTTTTTTTTTAACAGCTCTTAGTATAAGTTGAGAAAAGCTACACAAGGTTATTAAGGGAAAAAAATCACAGATAAAAAATGTGGGCAGAGTAATGGATTCTTATCACCTGTCTGGAGTGAACAAGTTTGTTTTCTAGGACTTCCCATATTTTAAACATTGTATCTTTTAAAGGAAATCTATTATCAGAATAGAACTAAACAAAGAGAACAGCAGCCAGGAAAGCATGCCTGGCCAGCTGAGTCCTCCTCTCACAGAGAGTTCTTCATTCCCTTTCCCAAGCTGCTCTCTGGAAGGGGGTGCTGATGGCTGAGTGAGTCTTAATGGTAAAGGCTGGATACGAGAGGTAGAAGTGGAACTCATCGGATTCTTGCGGGTGTCTCTACTCTGGTTGAAATTAAACAAATCGCACCTCTTTTACTGTCCATTTCCCCCCAGGGATCCTGTGCCTTTCACATGCCTGGAGTCTTTGACTTCAGATGGAAGTTCTTTTCCCCCAAGCTGCCCTGTTTCTTGGGTTTTGCTCACAGTCCCTTGGAAGCCTCTCTTATCTGAGCCAATCAAGCTCCTTCCATGCCCTCAGCAGATATTCTGTGTGCTCTTCTAAGTCATTATCTGCGCTTTTCAGAATCTCCCATCCCGTTATCATTTGAACTGACTGGTTGTCCAAACCTCTAAGCTCTTTCACCACTTGGCCTGCAAAGTCATCAGCCAGTTCGCTTTTTGAAACACCTGTACCTTTCTTCTGTGACGATAATAGTTTGTCTTAAACCACCTTTAGGCAACTAAAGCAATGGCTCTGTTTTATTCATCCATACAAAGCTTTGTTCAGTTGAATGGGACAGAAGCTTAGGCATCATGAAAAAAAAAAATCAAATGGGATTTGTGAATAGGGCCTTTTTGTTGTTTTTTTGCTAACTGTCATAATACTTGGCATTCCCTAACAGAGATTTTGGTTTAAAAAGTGAGATCACTTTACTGTTAACTTTACCTATTTAGGTAATACAGTATGCTTTGAGAGTCTTGGGATTTTTTCTTACAAGCAGTGACTATAAAAATAAGTCATAAAGTCACAAGTTAAAGACTTATTGGGCTGAGGCAGGTGGATCACGAGGTCAAGAGTTCGAGACCAGCCTGGCCAACATGGTGAAACCCCATCTTTACTAAGAATACAAAAATTAGCCAGGCATGGTAGTGTGTGCCTGTAGTCCCAGCTACTTGGGATGCTGAGGCAGGAGAATCACTTGAACCCGGGAGGCGGAGATTGCACTGAGCCGAGATCGCGCCACCGCACTCCAGCCTGGGCGACAGAGCAACGCTCCGTCTTGGTGTGGGGGAGAGAGACTTTTAATTTTTACTTAAGGTGACGTTGATTGTTAAAAATTTTGCCGGCATCTGTAGAAAGGACCCTTTCTGCTTCATTGATTAGAGCAACTAAGAAAGACAGCCTGGGAGCAAGCCAAGCCCTCTGTTTGTAGCCAGGTCAAAGACATTGCTATGAACTGAACTTGGCAGAGGCAGAGGTTTGATAATCCTTAGCCCTGGAGATGTGGTGAATTTTCTTACTTTGATATTAGGATTTTCACCCAACCAAATGATTTGTTTTTTGAATGAATTGACTTCATAAATGCAAAATTCTAAGGTTAAGAAGCTTTTGGATTTTGTCTTCTGATTCTCTGAATGCATACCCACTTTCTAGATGAGTATAATATTTGTCCTTTTTAAAAGTATTTGGAAACGTGAGGTGTTCATTTCTAGCGTCACCCTCCTTTATCACCACCTGCGTTCTTCAGCAATGTTAAATCTCTCAGTCTGACACAGATGGGAAGTTTGCTGTGAATAAATACAGTAGATAAATGGTCTTTCTGTTCCTGGGAGGAATTCAGAGCACTTGTTATATTGATGTCACTAAAAACAAAATGCAATCTTAAAAACGTACGTGCACTCCGATTTTAGTTTTAAACCCCTAAAAGTCTAATTTGAACGCATCTTCCCACTCATTTAAAAGTAGTAACAGCAGCTGAGCGTGGTGGCTAATGCCCGTAATCCCAGCACTTTGGGAAGCCTCGTGATCGGATGGATCACGAGGTCAGGAGTTCGAGATCAGCCTGGTCAACATGGTGAAACCCCGTCTCTACTAAAAATACAAAAATTAGCCAGACGTGGTGGCAGGTGCCTGTAATCCCAGCTACTTGGCAGGAGAATCACTTGAAACCAGAAGGCGGAGGTGTTGCAGTGAGCTGAGATTGCGCTAGTGCGCTCTAGCCTGGGCAAGAAGAGCGAAACTCCCTCTCAAAAAAAAAAAAAGGTAGCAACAGGCGAAGGGTTTGCTCCTTTTTACTTTGTAATACTGTTCAGATATTTTAAGTCAATATATGATGAAGCTACTTTTTGTGAATAAACAAAAGTTACTTTTCTGTGTAGGTTAAAGGAAATATTTGAAATTTTAAGATCTGTATGTTTTAAAATGTAATTTAAAATTTTATTTTAAAAAATTGTAATTTAAAATTTTAATCGTGATAGATTACCAGTGATTGAGCATTAATATTTTGGTTCATCTGAGCCCATTTCTAAAAATACCCCTTCACTGCCACTTCATAACGTTCTCACTTTTGAAGAGAAAAACTAATGAAGAGAGTTATTCTGGTGATGACAACTGCTTAGCAACTAGTAAGTCCATTTTTTAAAACAGTTTACTTTTGTTCAAATTTAAAAACATTCCTGATCTTTGAATGTAGTTATCTTCTTACACAAATGCTATGTTGAGCAGCGTAGCTTTTACACACCCCAGTGGAATTATTTTGTCTCCTCTTTGAATCTGTTACTAGATACTCATTGCAATATTTGTTTGAAGTTTATCTTGAGTTAAATCTGTACAGGTCATAAGGAATATACTAAGAGGCTCCTCAGTGACTCATGTTGTCATGATTTGTTACAACAGCATTAAGTGTATTCATGTTGCTGCTTTGACAGAGATCCCTGAGGCAAAATGGTTTGTAAATTCACTATACTTTTGTTTTTCAAGTAAGGTCTTTTTTTTTTTTTTCTGGCTATTGAAATTAATGACCTTTAATAATTAAAATTAAAACAAATGCCCCCATTCCAGTGGACGTCTGTGTCCTTTCTTTAGCATTAATTCCTTAGAAGCTTTTTGGTAGAAAGGTAATGGTCTAGGTCAAGCTTGTCCAGCCCATGGCGGGTGGGCTGCATGCTGCCCAGGGCAGCTTTGAATGTGGCCCAACACAAATTTGTAAAGTCTCTTAGATGTTGTGAGATATTTTTGCAATTTTTTTAAAATAGCACATCAGCTGTCATTAGTGTTAGTGCATTTTATGGATGGCCCAAGACAATTCTTCTTCTTCCAGTGTGGCCCTGGGAAGCCAAAAGATTGGACACCCCTGGTTTAGGTGAAAACATTTGGGCAAACTAAGCTCAGGAGCATAACTCTTGGCTCAGAAGAACTTGTCAATAATAATTTGGTTTGTAGACCAGTTTATTGAGCATTATGTAGATAATATGCTTGTTAAAATAGTTTAGAGGATGCAGACACTAGGAGTTACAGAGTTGGGGACAGGAGCTCTTCAAGCTTACACTTCTTGAAGCACCTCAAGCAGAAGATCATGCTTTCGTCATCATGTGTATCTACCCCTAGCAGAGTGTTCGCGCATAGTAGGCACTCAGCAGATGTTAGCGAGGGTCAGAATGGCACGCCGGGAAACACGTTCATTTGGAGCAGGATCTAGCAAATCCATGGAAGTGGCAACAAGACAGTCTGGACAAGGGCTGAGGTGCAGTGTGCGGTCAGCTTCCACCTGGAAATGAAAGCTGCTTGACTGGGAGAGGTAAGGGGGCATCTCAGATAATGAGATGGTGTATTGTGTATACTCACACTAACTAACATAGTAAACATTATGAGCTAAGTAATTCACACAGGTGACAGCTATCCCATGAGGAATACAATGTAGACTGCTGTTTATCACATCACAGCAATTAATCCTGTCCCTGAAGTAGTTCTTTTTTTCCTATTACAGTCACCTATAGATACAACCATTTAATCTCAAGATGCTAAAAATACCTTTGCCAGAGTACCGGCGGCGTGTATGTGGTATACCATCTGCAAGCCTTTCATGAATTCCATTCCTGAGAGTATTTCTGTTTGTTGTAAACTGCTTTACTTCATCTGTTTCTCCCAGAACCACTCCTGAGTGGTGCCGGGTGCCAGGCGCTCTTAACCATGGACTGTGAAGAAGAGGCACAGTGTGTCCCTTCAGGGAGCGCACAGCGTCACGGGGGAGGGACGGTCAATGATTTTGATGTGGTTTGGTTAACTGTTGAGCTGGAGGCAAGGCGTGCACGTGGCCCCCGGGGCATCTCCCTCTCAGGTGGGTTCCTGCCCTCCTGGAGGAGGTGTTGTCCTTGCTAGTCCATAAAGGACAAAAGGGTCAGTAAGAGAAGATGCAGGAGGATTTTCAAGCAGAAGTAGCAGTGGGTGTGGACGTGAAGTGGAAAGAGGGCGGAGAGGAACCTGCAGCTGCAGGCCCATCCAGCGCGGAGAGTGCAGGGAGAGCGAGGCCAGCGCATCTCCGGGGCCTGCTGTCATCCAATGAGAGGATAATTCTCTAGGTCTCTAAATAGCTGGACCTTTATCCAGAGACTCAGACTCCAATAGCTGATCGTAATACAGACAAGCTCCAGCGCTACCCTTGCAGGTCCTGAGCGGGAGAGAGGGGGCGGTCCTGGCCAGCACGGAGAGTTAAGAGTCTCATCACTGCCAGGTGTAACTGGCACCTCTGTGGAGAGACTGAGATGGGGCATGTTGTCCTGGGGGTCTCAGGGCCTTCAAAAGCTACACGCTTCTGGTCAAGAGGGCAGGATGTCTCCCCGCTCCCAGGCAGGAACCGCGGCAGCACCACAGGCCAAATGCGAGTCCTTTGCCTTGCGCAGTGCTGGAGGGAGGTCGCCGCCACCACCCTGGCGTCTCTTCCAGGGTTTACAGTTTGTAGTCAGACTCTCTCTAGAAAGCCAGGGGGCCAGCAGATCGCCCAAGCACATCAGCAGCCGCCACAAAGATGGGGGCTGGAGCTCCCCAAACCAAAATAACCCACCAGTCCTTTTAAAAGAATATAGCTGTTTCCAACTTTGCACTGAAGCCTAAATTCTAATTGTAGCTTCACAAGCAGGTTTCAACAGTCCCCTTTATTCTCAGGTGGAGTTTACCAGCTGGCATGCCACAAGTGGATTGTTGGTGATCCGAGGGGTTGATCTCCTCAGCCCTCGTCACGGCCAGGAGCCTGGAGCAGCTGCCATCCCTACTAAGCTGGTCACTTCATACTGTGCCTGTAGTGACCCAAGGATGCTGTGTACTGAGCATTTGCGACGTGTGCTTCCACCGAGGAGGGACGGGAGTCACTAGAGGCTTCAGATGCTTTAGCTGCAGCTGGATGTTGAAAAACAGAGTCTTGTTATGAATTAATTTTGACTTTTCTGGTGGGTGTTGAAAAATAAGCTGAGGATCTAAAAAGGGGGGATTTTGGCTGGGCATGGTGGCTCATGCCTGTCATCCCAGCACTTTGGAAGGCCGAGGCAGGCAGATCACGAGGTCAGGAATTCGAGACCAGACTGGCCAACATAGTGAAACCCCATCTCTACTAAAAATACAAAAAATTAGCCAGGTGTGGTGGAGCGCACTTGTAATCCCAGTTACTCCGGAGGCTGAGGCAGGAGAATCACATGAACTTGGGAAGCGGAGGCTGCAGTGAGCCAAGATCGTGCCTTTGTACTCCAGCCCAGGCAACGGTGGGATACTCTGTCTCAATAAAAACTGGGGGAGAGAGGGGGATTTTTTCTTCCCTGAGAGCCCCCATTAGACATCTGCAGGGAGTATAGACTGTATGTTTTGCGTGTACTTGAGAGCTCCTGGGGCTTTGAAGTATGGGACGGGGCTGGTTGCTTTTGCATTTTAGAAAGATCCCTTTAGCAGCAGAGATAAAGCACTAAGAATGAAGAGGGCAAGGAGGGGCCAGACTGAGGCAGGCAGGTAGAGGTTGCTGTTCCAGAGGATGCCAGAGCCCGAGCCTGAGCCTCAGCCTCAGCCTGAGCTGCTCAGTGGTGGCAAGACCCAAAGAGAAAGGGGCAGCTTGGTGGAGGCATGTTGGGAGGTCGAGGCCCTGGGATTGGGGGCCGACAGTATGGACGAGTTGAGGCTCCGACAGCTTGGATGGATGGTGACACGGCTCCTGGGAGAGGAGCGCACGGCAGGGCAGACGTGCAGATGGGAGCAGCTCTGGATGTGAAGCCTCTGCTGGCTCACCCTTGCTTCCTCCCCCTCACTTGCCTGTCATCTCATCGCTCGTGCTGTTAACTTTTCCTCCACGTCTGACCTGATGCTGTGAGGTCCTTCACTTCTTTCATGTACTCAACAATGCATGTCAGAGCCCTCTCTGCCATCGAGTTGTGACTTCCTGAAAAGCCTCCTTTGTTCTCATTTGAACACTTTTTCTGTCATTTGCTGTGCTGGAAGACTTTTATTCAGCCCCGTTAGATCCCTTACAGACACCAGCCGGTGGGGTGTAGTAGGGGAGTAACCTTGAGAGAAGCATGGGGCCCTTCTGGAAGGGAAAGGGATGAGGAGGGAACCTGAGTCCTGAGAGTGAGTGCGGACGGCGCCTCCACCTGTGTCTTGTCGAGATGAGGGTCAGGACCTGCCGCTTGGCTGTGACAGCATCCTGGCCTCCTGAATGCAATTGTCCTCACAGAGAGAGCACTCTGCCCTAGGCTTGTAGGGTTTTTTCGGTGTGAGTTTTAATTTCAAATATTTTTAAATTATAAAAGCAGTACCTGTCCACTCTAGAAAAACCATGACCTGTACATAGTACATTAGGAAGATGGGGGAAAAATCCATGATCCAAACAGCCAGAGATAACCACAGTGAAAAGCTGGGCACGTGGAGGTGTGTGCATGTGGTCTCAGTGGTGTGTACCCTTCCTGTCTGTCTCAAAAGCAGGGTCATCAGATACGGACAATACTGAACTTGAAAAACAATTGAACACGTTTTGTCTCTTTAGCAGCTTGCGTTTTTGGCTCTGCCACTGGGCCTGTGACATGTGTTGTTTATGGTCCCTGTGCTATTTGAGGACATTCCTAAAATGCTACTCCTCTGACCACTGCCCTGTCTGCATTGCAAGGGAGCTCCCCTCTGGACAGAGGCTAAGATGAGTAAGTTCTGGAGACCTAGCATACAGTATGTTGACCACAGTTAATAAGAACACACTGTGTACTCGAAATTTGCTAAGAAATTAGATCTTAGGTGTCCCCACCACTCCCAAAGGTAACTGTGAGAAGTGATGCATGTGTTAATTAGCTTGACTGTGGGGATCATTTCGCTATGTATATGTAGGTCAAAACATCACATGCCACACCTTAAACATAGAGTTTTCCTCTGTCACTTATACCTTATTACATCTGGAAAAAAAGGATGCTCATCCAGCATGGCTCCTCATCTCGCTGGCCCATCTTCTGTCTATGCAGGGTCCCCTCAGTTACACTGTAGTTACATGGTCAGTTACCATCAGCCTTGGAGAAGGTGGGATTCTTTTATTCCTGCTCCATGTTCTGTCTGCCTATGAGAAGCCTGCTCATCCCGCGAGGGAAGGCGCTGCAGCAGGAGGGAAGGGGAGGCTGGCAGGAAGCCGGTACTGGGCTTGTCCCTTTCACGCTCCCACAAAGGGTTCTGCTCTTCTATCCCCACCCCCACCCTCATCCTGCTTTTCCTGAGCTCCTCAGTTCTGGTATTACATAATATTCCTGTTAGGACCAGTTCCTGTTTTGCCAGAGAGAGGAATTGTGACTCTTTCAGGGAAAAACCCTGTTCTAACATTAGTAGCGGTCACTGGCGGCCAATCCATGATCTCATAAGGGAAACCCACCGCTTTGCTGTCTGAGTCAGCGCACAGATGGGGTCACCTTTCTGCCTTGGTTGGCTTCCTCTCAGCCTTGTTTTTCTGCAAGAGTCCACGATGATTTCTCCTAGGATAATGGAACTGCCAGGCTTCAGGTAGGCCACTTTCTGTGACCACTTTCACTTAGACACAGATGCCTTGGGTTACTTACTGTACTCCAGGAAAAACTCTAATGATATTATACCAACAGATATACATTCACTTTTTTTTCTTTTTTTTTTTTGAGACAGGGTCTTGCTCTGTCTTCCAAGGTAGAGTGCAGTGGCACGATCTTGGCTCACTGCAACCTCCACCTCCCAGTTTCAAGCGATTCTCTTGCCTCAGCCTCCTGAGCAGCTGGGATTGCAGGCACATGCCACCATGCCCAGCTGATTTTTTTTGTATTTTTAATAGAGACAAGGTTTCACCATGTCTTCAACTGCTGGTCTCCAACTCCTGGCCTCATGTGATCCGCCTGCCTTGGCTTCCCGAAGTGCTGGGATTACAGATGTGAGCCACTGTGTCTAGCCTACATTCAGTTTTTAAAACTGTTGCTTATGGAGAACTTTACGTGTGTATAAAAGTAGAGAGAATAATAAAGGAGTCTGTCTGTGCCCGGTACCTAGCTTAACAATGATCAGTTCGTGGCCAGCCTCATTCCAGCTGTACTCCCACCCCTCTTTCCCATTACTGAAGCAATTCCTACACATCACATCATCCTATCTGTATGTATTATATATCTAAAAGATAAGGACTCCATAACACACAGTCACAGTACTGTTATCACACCAAAAAACGTTAACCACAGTTTCTCAGTATCATCAAATCCAGTCAATGTTCAAGTTTCCCCAGTTGTCTAATAACTTTTTACTTTGAATATGTATTTGAATCTAACAAGGTCTGTATATTATACATTAATTGATAATGTCTTTCAGACTCTCTTAACCAATAGGTTCTCATTCCTTCTCTCTTTTTTCTTTGCAGTTTATTGTTGAAGTCACTTTGGATTCCTTGTCTTACAGAATTTCCCATTTCCTGAATTTTGTTGATTTCACCTTCCCAGTGGGCTTTAATATATTCACTTCGTAAAGAGACCCTACACTGACTCACTTTACCACATAGATTACCATCCCTGCTGAATCCACGTTTATCCTTAATTTCCCTTGTGTGGCTTTTTACCAAAAGGTAAATGGTTCTTGCCATCCCATAGCTTACAGTGTAATCTGAAAGATAATAATATTGTAAACTCTTTCAAAATACTAATGTCAAATAGAAGATATGTCAGCCAAGCATGGTAGCTCACACCTGTAATCCCAGCACTTTGGGAGGCTGAGGCGGGATTGCTTGAGCCCAGGAGTTGGAGACCAGCCCGGGCAACCTAGCAAGATCCCATTTCTACAAAAAATTTAAAAATTAGCTGAGTGTGGTGGTGCGTGCACTTATAGTCCCAGCTCCTTGGGGGGCTGTGGTGGGAGGATTGCTTGAGCCCAGGAGTTCGAGGCTACAGTGAGCTGTGTTTGCGCCACTGCTCTCCAGCCTGGTGATAAAGCAAGACTCTGTCTCTTGAAAAAAACAAACAAACGTGTGTGTGTGTGTGTGTGCATAAAATATGTGTATGTGTGTATATTATATATAAATACATTTATATATAATATGTCAAATATAGACATTTCTGCTATTTATGCATTCATGAAAAATATTTTACAAAAATATAAAAATAACAGAGCTCGTGGGAAAAATTGGGTAAGAGTCAAACTGTTAAAATGTATGTCGTTTTACAACCAGAATACTTGTTGCCTACCCCTCCACACACACAGTAATTGTTCCCTCATGAGATAATTCACTGAAATCAGGGGGGCTACTTGGGAGTCTTAAAAATGTTCAAAGACAGTCGAATAGACATGCTCCCCATTAGGGGTCCACAGTGGGGTGCAGTCTGCCACTAGCTGAGGGCTGTCTGGGGAGAGGCGCTGGGTGCAAGTGCAGTTTGCAGGTTGGTTCCTGGGAGTTGGCCTGCAGAAAGTTCCTAGGAGTGCTTTCAGGACTGCTTTCTGGGGGAGCAAGAGGGAGGAAGCAGGATTACACAGGGAGAGGATTTGGCCTGCAGTATACACTGAAGTTTTCAGCTGACTCCACAGGGAGCTCTTTCCAACTGCCCCAGATCTTTGGAGGGGGCAGAGTCTTTGTGCCCCTGCATTGACCAGTCACAGGGTCCAACCCTGTGGGGTGAGCCCTTCTGGGGCATAGCTCACGCTTAATTTTCCTAAAGTAGGCTGGAGGGGTCCTGCCTATGCTGCAGCCACGCTGAGACTTGGGACTTTTTCTTTCTTTCTCAGGGTTATAGTTCTGCTCACACTGTCTTGGCTCCCCTTGCTTAGGAAATGTCACGTTTGAACTGTGCAACTCCCCACTTTTACTGGCACCATTCCCCTGTTTACCAAGACAGCCACGCTACTTGGTGTTGTAGAAAGAGCCAACCATGCAAGAGAATAGGAAGGCCTCTTCACTTTTGTATTGGCTTCAGGAAGGTGTTGATGCCGTTTATAGACCTAACTCTGATGTTCATTTATCAGGTTTATCAGTCCCAAGAAATTCACCTAAAATGTAACGTCTCTTTAAATATATTGGCAAGGAAGTGAACAAATGATTAAGAATAATTTTTTAAGATAACAAGGCATTTTGAATAGATGAAAATGTGAAAAATGAAGGATTATAAACCAAAGGCACTAGTGGATCCACATACAACCTGGATGTCCTCAGTGAGGAAAGTGACTGCCTCCCTTTTACTCACCGTGGTCTAGCTCTGCGCTCGCCACATAAACTCCCTTAATCTGGTAGTGATATACCCAGTCCAGAATCTTTTCAGGTAGCTAATCCTTCCATCTTTAATTTGATTTTGAGGGTAACAAACCTAAACACTTGTCTAGCTAAAGAGAAAAGAACTATTCTCGGTACACTATTTGTGTTCCGTTAGAGTGTGTAGTGTTTGTTCCTTACATGGAGTGGGGTGCTGTACACACGTATATGTAGGTATACATACACAAGCAACAGACCTCCACACACTGGGTACTTAAAAATCGGTCTTTCAACACAAGTTAGTTCAGTGTTGTGAAAAGCATTTGTATTTAAGATCTTTCTTATTTGAGTTTGGGGTTTAAGAACTTTTGTTCTAGAGGAAAAAACAGCTTCAACCCCAGCTTATTGTTCAAACTGTCCCAGTGGGATTGCTATAATAAGAACTAATTGTAATTAGTACAACAAATGTTTGTATAAGTGAGTGTTATCCTATTGCTTGAAGCTACCTGAAAGTGTTTTTTTATAGTAATTTAAATAAACATTTTCCTGTGCCTTAGGAGTGCTTTGTAATTCCAACTGTTTGTAATTAAGTCATTTGGATAATTTATCACGGAAGCATGATTGGATGGAGTCTAAGAATCTTGTCTTTTCGTAGACTGGTTCTAAAGTAAAGTATTAAAATAAGATTCTGATGGGTTAACTTGCTAGGCCAATCCTTCCATAGAATAATGCAAGAAGCAGCTTAAACTTAGCCTGAAGTTAGTAGGATTTCCTTAATAGCTGTAAGTGTAGTTCAGAATATCTCTTGATGCTTATCTGTCATTAAATTGTAATCTTATATAATTCCATTGGAACTACTTTGTAACAACCAGAAATTTCTGTTTAAAACACGATCTTGAACTAGCTTAAAACGTTATGGGAATTTTCTAAAAAGAAGTTTTTTTCCTTGGTAAGATTTAAATGATACGCTCTTTATGTTTATTAGGGATCAGAGTGCTGGTAGGTTTTTCTGTTTCTGAAGGTTCTGTTAATTCTTATCTGAAGCCACCTGAGCCTCTAGGAAGTTCACTCAGAGTTTGCATGTCTTGGAACAGCGGGCAGTCTCTGCCAAAGAGCACAAGGCTGAAATGCTTTAGTCTTTGATTTGTCATCTGTTGTTCTTTGACAAGTTTATCTTTTCTGCATCAAAAAGGCTTGCTTTAAGCAAAGTAGTAGCAGTAATGACATCCCCCCTCCAGTCACCTCTGTCCCCTAACTTTAGTCCAGGCTCCTTTAATTCACGTTCTGACTCTTAAAATCACATGGAGGTTTTAAATTTTACCTGACTGGTTTTGAAGCATTTTGTGGGCCTAAACTCCAAATAGCTTTTTAACAAGTGCTTAAACTTACTTTATGCCTTTCAGTAAACTAGGTTTTGTGAGGTTTATTTTTCTGCAAGCAGAAAAGCTAACCTAGGAAAGCTACTTTCCCTAAGTAAATCTGAACATTTCGTGTCAGCACCCTTTCTAAAAGGAACATAGCTTTTATAAGAAATTGTTGAGTAGACTTTGGGAATCAGTGCAGTTAGTTTTCTTTTATTTCTAGGTAGCGCTGAAACTTGTAAGTAGAGTATCAGCTTTAAAATAATTTATCCAATTCCGATTCCCAAATTGTTAAAGTTTTAGATTGGATTTGTGTGCCTGCTTACTTTGTGATCCTAAGGAAAGCCACTTATAAGTCTTCTAAAATGTATGATGTGCTTTATAAAGTAAAACAGTGATATTATTCATTTAGTTAAATCAGTCATTTCGTTTTAGATCAGCCTCCTCACTCTCATCCCCTGTGTCCTCCCTGCTATGGAGATCTGTGTGTTATTATACAGGCAGAAGCATGACTTTCACATTATTTTGTTTTTTAATGGACCTCAGATACTCTAAATTGGATTAATCATGATGCATGACACATTATCATCATTGGTCAGAGTTTATTTTAGACTCTTTATAGGGATTCTTACAAGGCTTTAACCACTGTTAGGCTCATACTGTGGAGGCACCTTCTTAACATTAGTGAATAAAATCAGCTGTCTTTGAGTTGAAGTTACACGTGATTCATAAACAGAGCCTACTTTCTAGTCATCTATGTCTTAAAATGTTAGGATCAGGCTTGAATTGACTCAGTGTCTTTATACAAGGCTATAGTCTTAGAATGACTCCCTTCAGGGTAATATCTCATTATTTCATAGTTCTAAGTAATAGTACTTTAATCATTTTCTTCCTATCTGTTTCCCTCTCCCCTCCAATTCCTTTTCCTACTTAACTCAGATGTTTTTCTTGCTACCCAGTAGCATTATTGCATGACAGATGATTAAATGGGTAAGGTATAATCCCTGTTCACAACCTCATCAGGAAGTCTGGGACATTCACAGTCAACTGGAGCAAAGGCCTTGAGTGCTGTGCCAGAGGACTGGGGGCATATGTGATGCAGCGCTGGATTCAGCTTGCAGAGATCAAGGAAGATAACCTTTGTATGTGTCTTGAAGGAGCAGCAACTGGCAGGTTCAGAGGCTTTCCAGAGAGAAAAAAAGACCATATCTGCAAAGACACGGGTTCTTGAAAGCACAGGTCCTTTTGGGGAACAACAAAATACTGATGGCTAGTCTGTAAGTGCTCCAGACACTTCTCCTTTCTGTGTTACTTTGAAACAAATCCATCCCAGAAATCACTGTTTCATCCACAGGTATTTTAGTACTTGAGTATTTATCTGTAAAGGTTAAGGGGTTCTTTTTTAAAATGTATAACTCCAGTGCCATTATACTCTATAAAAATTTATAGTAATTGCATACTATTAATAAGTGTTCAAAGCTCAATGTTCATAAATGTCATAAATTTGAGTTTTCTTTAGATTTTCATCGAATTAAGATTCAAATAAGGGTCACACGTAACAATTGGTTGATATATCTTTTAAATTTCTTGCAATCTGTGGAGTCTCCCTCCATATTTCTTTCTGTTCCTCTTTCATTTTTAGAATGAAATTTGGAATGTGTGTTTCCCCTTATTAGTAGATTACTCTGAGGAACAGTGCATATAGGAAAGACAGAATAAATATTTGTATCCTTTATTTAGCAATTTCCAAATGAGGAGGTGCTCTAGCATTCTCCAAAGATGACTGGAGGGTTTTCCTTTTTTTATTGCTCATGAATTGAAATGTTTGATGTTTCAGTGCGTTGCAGCTATTATCTTTATTGATGATCAAATTTTCCATTTCTACCCAATGGGAGTCTGGCTCCTGAGTACTTTTTTTAATCTGGACAGATCTCGCTTTGTTGCCCAGGTTGAAGGGCAGTGGCACCATCTCGGCTCACTGCAACCTCCGCCTCCTGGATTCAGGTGATTCTGCTGCCTCAGCCTCCTGAGTGGCTGGGATTACAGGCGTGAGCCACCACGCCCAGCTAATTTTTGTATTTTTAGTAGAGACGGGGTTTCACCATATTGGCCAGGTTGGTCTTGAACTCCCGACCTCAGATGATCCGCCTGCCTTGGCCTCCCAAAGTGCTAGGATTACAGGTGTGAGCCACTGCGCCTGGCCTCTGAGTACTTAAAAAAAAAAACAAAAAACTTTTTTTTTTTTATCGAGTATATTTAAAGCTGTACATGTTATGAGTTACATATATGTAGTGACATAGTTACCCATTTTCCCTTCATGGCAAGAGCAGGTGTAATCTCATTTAGTGAACCTCCTGACAGAGTACACTGTTATTAGCCACAGTCCCCACACCATACCTTAGATCTGAAGTGCAGAGAGCTAAGGTACAGCGTGGGGACCTACACACCTGCTACTTTGCATCCTTTGACCTACATCTCCCCATTTCCATCCCCCACCCTGCTCCAGTAACCACATTTTATCTTACTCTCTATTTCTATTCCATCTTATCAGTGAGATCATGCAATATTTTTCTTTCCTGTCTGGTTTATTTCACTTAGCATGGTGTCCTCTAGGTTCATCCATGTCGTGGCAAATGGCAGGATCTCCTGCTTTTTAAAGGCTGAGTAATATTCCACTGTATACATACATATACACCACAGTTTCTTTATCCATTCACCTGTGGACAGACACTTAGGATGTTTCCATGTCTTGGCTATTATGCAAACTGCTGCGGTGAACGTGGGAGTGCAGCCATCTTCACAAGGTGATTTGATTTGCTTTGGGTATATTTCCAGAAGAGGGGTTGCTGGGCCATACAGTAATTGTATTTTTAATTCCTTTGGGAACCTCCACACTGTTTTCTGTGAGGGTATGCCAATCTGCATTCCCATCAGCAGTGTACAGGGTTCCTGTTTCTCCACACTCTTGCCAACACTTATTATCTCTTATCTTTTTGATAATAACTCTCCTAATGGGTGTGGGATGATATCTCATGATGGTTCTGATTTACATTTCCTTGATGGTTAGTGATGTTGAGCATCTTTTGGTCATGTGTATGTCATCTTTTGAGAAATACCTGTCCAGCATGTTTGCCCATTTTTTAATCAGGTTATGTATTTTCTTGCTATTGAGTTGCATGAGTTCTTTTTAAGTTTCAGATATTAACTTTATATCAGACACATGGTCTACAAGTATTTTTCCCTAATTTGTAGGTTGCCTTTTCATTGTGTTGATTGTTTCCTCTGCTGTGCAGAAGCTTTTTAGTTTGATGTAGTCCTATTTACATATTTTTGCTTTGGTAGCCTGAGCTTTTGGTGTGATATCCACATTATTGCCAAAAGCAGTGTCAAGGAACTTTTCTCCTGTGTTTTCTTCTGGGAGTTTTATGGTTTTAGGTCTTATGTTTAGGTCTTTAATCCATTTTGAGTTGATTTTTGTATATGTGGTAAGATAAGGTCCAGTTTCATTTTTTTACATGAGAAACCCAGTTTTTCCAGCACCATTTATTAAGGAGACTATCCTTTCCCCATTGTGTCTTCTTCATGCTCTTGTCAAAAATTAGTTGACTGTAAATGTTTAAATTTATTTCAGTTCTCTAACCTGTTCCATTGGTCTGTGTGTCTGTTTTGTTGCCAGTACCATACTGTTTTAATTACTACAGCTTGTAGTATAATTTTAGATCAAGAAGTGTGGTGTCTCCAGCTTTGTTTTTCTCTCTCAGAATTACTTCAGTTATTCGAGGTCTTTTGTGGTTCCATGTGGATTTTAGGATTGTTTTTTCTATTTCTGTTAAGAATGCCATTGGTATTTTGGCAGATTACGTTGAATCTGTATATTGCTTTGGGTAATGTGGACATTTTAATAATATTCTTTTAATTCATAAGCATGGAATATCTTTCCATTTATCTGGTCCTTTTTCGTTCATCAGTATTTTATAGTTTTCAGTGTACAGGTCTTTTACCTCCTATGTTAAATTTATCCCTAAGTATTTTGATTTTTTTTTTTGATGCTACCATAAATGGGATTGTTTTCTTGATTTCTTTTTCAGCTAGGTTTTCATTTGTTTGGGATTTATCCTTGGCGTGCAAGGCTGGTTTAACTGTGTAAGTCAGTCAATGTAATGCATTATATTAACAGATGGAAAGACAAAACCACATGATCATCTCAGTCAACACAGAAAAAGCATTCAGCATCCTTTATTGGTAAAAACTCTCAACAATTTAGGTGCAGAAAGAAAATTTCTCAACAAAATAGAGGCCATTTATGAAAAACCCATAGTTAGTGTCATAACTGATCGGGGGAAGTGTGAAAGCTTTCCTTCTAAGATCTGGTTCAAGACAGGGATGTCCATTCTTGCCATTTCTGTTCAACATAGTACTGGAAGTACTATCAAGAACAGTCAGATGAGAAAAAGAAATAAAAGATCTCTGAATTGGAAAGAAAAAATTAAAATTATCTCGTTTGCAGATGACCTGATCCTATATGTAGAAAACCCCAAAGACTACCAGAAAACTGTTAGAACTAAATGAATGCAGTAAAGTTGCAGGATACATGATCAACATACAAAAATCTGTGGTATTTCTATACACAGATAATGACCTGAGTACTGTTGACATGACCCTAAGTGGTATTTAATAGCTTCCTTCCAATCTAGTGTAAGAGTTTCCAGGTCCACTGTGTACATTTTCTGCCCCACACTTGGAGTCGTCCCTTTCTCCCTGATTCCTTTCTTTGTGGTAAGTGATATTTAGCGACACAGTCTAGGCGTTGGGGTTGTTCATTTCTTCCTAGATTGGTCTTCATTTGTAGGCCTTGTTACGTGTATAAAACTATAATTTCTTTATGGTAAAATATATCCTGAGTTTATAGTCATATTGCCGGATTAGATTTAGGACCACAAGTACTTAACCCCACTCATCTTTTATCTTTACTTACCCACAGTAAGATTCCTGGAATCAACAGGTTCCAGAAATAAAAGCATTAAAATATCACAGTACTCATTTGCTTATTTCCCATCATACACACAGTAGTTACAGAGTAATGCCAATAACTTGATCATTTTAAAAAAAGAGAGAGAGAGATTCAGAGGGTTTGTTTTGGGTGTGTGGCAGTTCTTTTTGTCTTTATGTATTTCCTATTCAGTCTATACAGTTAAATTATTATGTTCTCAGTCATCTGGAATTTCTTTTTGTGTGGCTCTTCACCAGCTAGTTGCAGAGTCAAGTTTGTTTCATTTCACTTTTAGAAATTGCTTTTTTGAATTTGATTTTGTTATATGTCCATTGACTTCTGTGTTCCATATTTTATTCACTTCATTATTTTATACATTTATTCTTGGTTCTGTGGTTTGAACTTTGCACAGCCTTTAAGTGGAACCTGACGCCCAAGATCTTTCTTCACAGTGGTCATCTCACTGTCAGACTCTGCAGGGCTTGCTGCTTACACATAATCCTTTAAAAAATACGGCTAGATTGTAGGCAGTCTTAAAAGTAAACAAAGAAAATACATCCATACTTGGCATCATTTAGGATATGTTATTTCTCTGCTACCCTCCATTCCAAAATGGAAGAGTAATTTTTCTAAACCTAGGAACAGACATTCCCGTTTCAATCATGTGATAGCTGGGAAAGAGCTAACCTCTCCTCCCAGAGGCGCTCTGCAAGCTAGCGTCCATAGTGGGATGCTTGCCAGGCCCTCTTTTCACTTCCCTGCTATGCTTTTGTCATTTTTGCAGAAACTTACATGGGTAAAAGCCCACCCTCTTGGACAATCTGGGACAAAACAAAGATTTAACTATGAGATTTAACAAGAGAACTACTCATTTTATCCAGATAATGGAACTATCTGTTTAAATAGCCCTTTCAAAGTAAGTTCAGCAGAGCACTAATTTCATGGGATGCCGGTGGGTGTTTACCAAAAAGGGTTCCAGGATCAAATAAATGTGGGCCATTCTGAAGTTTAACAGCGGCCACGTGTCTCGGATGGTGATATGCATTATGAATCAAAGGGAGGAATAGCACAGGCTTGTTTCCCAAACTTACTTAGACCATGAATCCAGCCCAGTTTCTCATAAAACAACATGCTGGCATTGGAAAAGTGCTCCGTTAGAAAGTCAGGCTGCCGCTCACTTGAACCCTACAGGAGATACATGAGACAGAGAAATGTGTTAACCTATCCCACGGGGATACATTCAGCAAAGATCTGATTATGAGAGAACTTTACAGGACAAATGATTTGGTTTCATCGACAACAATTTGCAAAAACGAGAGGGATGTTCAGCCTGGAATATCAACTTAGCATGTTTATATTGATATTCCAGGTTGAATATCCCTAAATCAAAAATCCGAAACTCTTCTGGTCCTAAGCATTTCAAATAAGGGGTACTCAAACTGAACTTTCTTGAGTTCATTATCAATAACTGAGTCCATAACTAAGTTAAAATTTCCCTGCTTAGTCTAGGTTTTTTTCCAAGAGTTAGATTCACCCCCTCCCTATCACCCCCTCCCTAACCCAGCCCCCGAAGACCAGGGTTTCTGAAGAGTGTAATCCTTGGATTCACAGATGTTATTTGTTGCAGAACAAGGCAGCTCATCGATGCCGTTCGTCTGTATTTGGAGGAGTGTCCCGTAGCCTCCCTTGTTCTTTGCACTGTGAGGCAGATTGTCCCGTGTGAGCAAGTGTGTCCTGGCCCCAGGAGATTGCTGGGTGTGCAGATAGAGGCTTGCGTGCCTGTGGAAGTCACCCGCTCTGCAACCTGGACCCCGCAGTCTTTCCACAGAGCATCTGATAGCAGATCCATCCTGTGCTACGTGCCCAGGAGCCAGTCGCACAAGGCAGTGACGGGCAGGGTGCGAAGCAATGAAAGTGGTGGTTCATTCTAACCAGAACGGAAGTCCTTATAAAAACATCTCTCCTAGTTGCTGCAGTTCCAACAGAGATGCAAAATCCATGTGTTTAAAAAAAAAAAGGCAATTTTGGGGGGACCAAACCATTTTAAGATACATGAAGAACCTCTTCTCTTTCCTTTTCTCATTCTACACCCTGCCTACCTCACTCCCTGCAGTCCCCAAGCCACTCGCACACCCAGCCCCCCTTCAACTAGCTTCGTTCATTGCCAGCCATGGTGCTGTCTGCTCTGGAAAGTGGCAGGAAAAGCTGATAAGGTGCCGAGGACAGAATCTCTGGTCTTATCTCACTCTAGCACATGGTGCCGAGAGTGCATCCTTTTCCTGTCCTAGGACAAGAGACATAAACTGGCCATCTCCCGGCAGCAAGGACTTCAAACGGGGCTTGGGCCTGCCTCTGCTTTCTAGAGGAGCCAGAAAGGAGAAAGTGGGTCATGACTTTTTGAAAGTTGTTTTAGTACCAGTAAAAATTTATGTTGTCTTGTAGATCAGCAAACATAACTTCATAATAAGACACTCATAAAGAAGAAATGAGAAAGCAGTGAGGGTGAGGGCAGGGCCTGCCAACACACCCAAGGGTTGGAAGTCGCTGGGCTGTTCTGTTTGGTTAGAGCTTCACCAGGACACACGTTTGGCCTGAAAGGATTAGATTTGGCTTTTTGTTTGTTGACAGATGAAGCAAGTGGTTTTAAGAGCTTTTGTGATAGTAAGAAACTGACATACATATGGTCTAGTGCAGGAGAAGAGGAGGGAAATACTGGCTTATTTTTCCTTCTGTCCTTCTCTCTTGCCAGGAAAGCAGAAATAACATTCCTCCCCAGATTTTCCTTCTGTGACATCATGAAAACAGGAAGAAGGGGGACCTTTCTTTGGGTTGCAGTATGGGGGAAGGGTTGGCGGAGAAGGCAAAGCTCTGCGTCTCCAGCCGTAGTCTGAAGGGAGCAGGGTGGCGACTCTGGTGACAGGTCTGGGCAGCACCATCCCGTCCCTTGCTTCCCCTTCCTCTTGGTCCCTTCCTGACCTTACGACGCAGAGCTGGAAGAGTGGGCAGCCTGAGGTCATCATCAGCCGTTATGAGCCTCAAGAGGACCCAGTTAGCAACTTGAGGCGGGAGTTCAGTTTTGATTCTGTGTTACCATTTTTGGAAGAAATTGGTTGGCTGTACAATTCTGACAGCCAATTGTTGACATTCCAAAGGTTAATGACAGTGTTAAGAATTATATATATTATATAATGTTAAAGACCAATATTTATTTATTTATTTATTTTTTGAGAGGAGTCTCACTCTGTTACCCAGGCTGGAGTGCAGTGGCATGACTTCGGCTCACTGCAACTTCCGCTTCTCAGGTTCAAGAGATTCTCCTGTCTCAGCCTCCCAAGTAGCTGGGATTACAGGCTGCACCACCACACCCGGCTAATTTTTGTATTTTTAGTAGAGATGGGGTTTTGCCATGTTGGCCAGGCTGGTCTCGAACTCCTGACCTTAGGTTATCCGCCTGCCTTGGCCTCCCAAAGTGCTGGGATTACAGGTGTGAGCCAGCGCCCCCAGCCCAAGACCAATTTTATTCTCGAAAGCTTTTGCCTTCTCCTTTTACTGAGTGCTATGGACTTATCTAGGCTATAATGAATGCTAGAATTGTAATGGACCTTAAAAATGTAGCTGTTGATTTTCAAAGTGGATTCCATAGAGTTCTAGCATCCCCAGGGGCTTTTACAAGGGGATTCGAGGGGAGGGTTGGGACATGAGGTTTGGGTTGCCCCCACCCCGCTGCAGCCAAAGCTTCCTGAGATGTTGTACAGATTGGCCTTCTGTTTAAGATTGTGTTTGAAGAAAGTCATGTGAAAAAACTATGTTGATAAAAGTTACTGAGGAGCCTATTTCCCTGTCTTGCAAATGATTGCATTTGAGGCCTGGAAAGGCCGGTGACTTGTCCTAGATCACATGTTCTGTCAGTTGTGCTTCCAATCTTCTGACAGCCAGGTCATTGCCACTTCTACTATCTTAAATTGAGTACCCGTTTTCTGTCCTTTGCTAGCTGATATTTTATAGCAGTGCCACTCAAAGTATGGTCCATAGACAAGATAAAGACAGAAATTAAGAGTAAGCATTTAGAAGCTTTTCTAGTAGTTTGACAATAATTTAGGACTTGGGTTTTAGATATCTTTTTTAAAACTTCATTTTTCTGCTAACTTTTTTAACTTTATAAAAATCTTGCCCTGTAATCCTGTAATGGATTCAAAATTTTTAAAGGCAAAAAAAAAAAAAAAAAAAACCCCACAAAACAGACAGAACTAATCCTTTACCCCTGATAGTTTGAGAAGCAGCATGCTGGAGGGCATTGAATTTCTGGTGGTTGGGTGGGTTCAGAACTGCAAGCAATGCTTTGTTGCCAGCGAGGCAGGTCTTGCTGCAAGAACCTTTTTGGATTCTGAGCATGCAGGGAGACAGTCTTTCTTGTACTTTTTCACTTAAGTTTTCAATATATTTTTTGTTTATAAAATAAAAACTTATAGCTTGTGTAAAACAAGAGAAGTTATAGGATTATATATTTAATAGCAGTAACAATTTTTATTTTTTATGAGCTCCTTGGAATTACAGTCTCAGTGTAACTGGTTAGGGTTTTTCTTGAGTAGAATTGGCTTTGTAGTTGGTTTGTTGTTGTTTAGTTTTTGTCTATGCTAAAAATAAGTTGTGCTGGTATATTGCCTTTTTTTTATTGTGATAAGAACACTATCTGATGTATTATTTTATATCATTTACTTTTTTAACATGACTAATTTCGGAATTGTATTTATTCTTACTAATTTCGGTATCTTTTAAACATAGAGTGACTTTGCTTTGCCAAATTTACTCCTAAAAATATTTCTCAAATATTTTTATTTGCTACATTGATTTCTGGTGAAAGAAAGAGTATGTGAAAATATTAGCCTTATGTAGTTTACAAGAATTGAAAGAAGAGACTTTTTTTGTTAGTCAACTATATTCACCTAATTTACCTTTCTTTTATGAACAATCATGACTACTTAATTATTCCATGTAACTATGCATACCCTATTCCTAGTTTCAAAATAAATATTTTATTCTCTAAAAAGACCTTATTCGGCTGGGCATGGTGGCTCACGCCTGTAATCCCAGCACTTTGGGTGGCCGAGGTGGGTGGATCACCTGAGGTCGGGAGTTCGAGATCAGCCTCACCAACATGGAGAAACCCTGTCTCTACTAAAAATACAAAATTAGCTGGGCGTGGTGGCACATGCCTGTAATCCCAGCTACTCGGGAGGCTGAGGCAGGAGAATCACTTGAACCCTGGAGGCAGAGGTTGCGGTGAGCCGAGGTTGTGCCATTGCATTCTAGCCTGGGCAACAAGAGTGAAACTCCGTCTCAAGATAAAAAAAACACCTTATTCTTTTTAGAAATTAGAAGATTTTACATTTAATAGAATCTTCAAGAACTGCTGTGCTTTCTATAGTAAGGAGCCTGCATTTGAGTTGTCATGGTTCTTCAGCAATTTTCACCTCTTCCTGTGGAATAAAGATGGAAGAGACAGAACCCTCTGGAAGCTTCTGCTCTGTTCTGTGAGAGGCCAGTGCTGGGTCTCAGCTGTTTATCAAAGCTGTTTGTCCTGCCTCTGGAGAGCAGGGGAGAGAACCATTTGACCTGGAATTATAAAATGCAGTCAATTTGGATTATTTTTAGACATCATTCACAGAAGTTGAGGCCTGTGTCACATTGATCATCTCCAGCTCTGGAGGAGCCTCGTTTATCTTCCGTGGCCAGTGTGTCGGGAAAGGTTGTCACTGCAGCTTTCCGAGCCTGAGGGCCTTTCAGGGAGGCGGGAAGCCTGCTCCTCTTTCTCTTTCCTCTTTTTCCACAGAGGCTGGATGACTCTTGTCAGTGATCCTGATGTTGGTTACTTGAGAAGCTGTTGCCATAGAGAACCATCCTTTTAAAACATGTTTATGTCGCCTTTTCCTAACAAGTGGCAATCGGAATAGCTGGTTAGGCATATGGGAAAAAATAAAAATAAAAAGACATAAAATTAACAGCTCTGTTACCATTGGCCTTCATATGAGGAATTTGGCATTCTGTGTATTTCTCTACTAAAGTCCAGCCAAGCTATTCTCTCCCTTCTAGTTCGTATTATCTTCTCCAATGTCCGGTGTGTCTGAGTTTGTAACTTCCAAGCGGAGTTCTGATGCCTGATACTAGAAAGGTATCTCTGCATACTTACTGGGTTGCTGAGAGTGCTCTTGGATGTCACATCACTTTTTAAACAAATTTTTTCTTTACTGTCTTTTGCTACTCAAAAGCAGGCAGCAGTTAGCAGCCTCTCTGCTGCTTGCTGACACAGTTCAGAAAGGTAGGCATTCTGTCGCTGGCAGGAGACAGAGCTTGAGGACTTTGTCAAAGCCCAGCGTCCTCCAGTTCCATACATGTATATATGTACATGTGTATATATAAAGGTATATTGTGTGTGTGCACTTGAAAAGCACCTGCCACTTCCAGAAGTCAGCAGTATTGTATTAACAGTCACAGAGCCGATTTTATAATACATTTATTCAGTAAATATTTACTTAGCACCTATTGTATGTACTTGTATAATGAGAAAGAAAACAAATTTTCACAAGATTTTTACCAAGGAAATTCAAAACTTTAAGGACACTGGTATTTGAAATTCATGTAATTTTTACATGTCATAAAATAGTTTTTTGTTTCCTCCTAACCATTTAGAAATGGTAAAAAAAAAAAAAAAAAAAAAAAAAATCATTAAAAACTAGACCCACGGCCATAGTTCACCAGTCTCTGTTCTAGAGAGAACCCTCTGGAACCCCTGCAGAGTGGGCTTCTAATACATGCCACAGGTTCTTACACCTGTTTCACATGTGCACGCACACACAATTTCTGTGTTTTCCAATTGAGTTGCTGCATAATTCTCATTCTGTTATTATATCTTTGTTTTTTAATACCACTTCAAATCACAACTCTCTTCAGTCAATGGGGTTTTATATTTGTTTTTGACTCTTGTGATACCTGCTAATGCTAAAACTGATTGCGTCTCCCAGGCAAATTCCCCGAGGCTGCTCATTGCCGAGACTTGGTATGTTTAGCCTAATTCCAGATGTGAGCGATGAATGTCTTGAAAAATGTACAAGATTTCACACTTGAAAAGCTTTTTGTGAGTGTAAAAATAGCTGTTCGTCAATAAAACACTGGATGTTTTCAGTTACATGGAAACCACAAAGGAAAAGCATGAAACCACAGAGGTTCCATAGAGAGAAGAGCAGGGCCGCCCGCCATAGTGGCTCAGGGCAGGCTTTCCAACGAACGGCTGTGAATCACTGCCTAGCTCAGCCTTCAGTGGCAAACCCATTTCAATGACTCCCTAGAATCAGCTTGTCCAGGTTGTTTTCAGCTAAGATATAATGTAGGCTGTGCCTTCACAGCTTGCTACCAGAGGCTGCTGGTGGAACTTCCATCCCACTGCTGTTCTCCAAATGAGCTGCTTACCTTTGTATGTGATATGCCCGAGAACTCTCTTCTCTTTACCAAGAACAGTTCTCTTCTTTAGCAAGAACAGTTCAGTCTCTACTGGCATTGCTTGTGTTCAACTAATCCCACAAAAAGAACGTGGCAGTTCCCATACCACACAGTACCTTGCTTTTTTCCAACTGACTTATCCTCTCCAAGGCAACTATGGTAACATGTGGAATGATAGAGCAGAAGGAGAAATGGATGGATCACTGGACTGAGTTTCTATTTATTGCTAAGGGCCAGGAAGGAACTGGCTGACAGCAGACGACACTCAGATGTACTCTGCAGTAGTTAGAGAAGCAGTTTGCATCATGAGGCAAGGGAAGGTGCTATCTGATGAGAAGGGGGTGGTTTCATGTGGATGGGAGGAGTCTGCACTCAAAATGCTGATTCTCTTCTTACCCTCCCACGCCCCTTCTGGACATTAGACCTGCCTGATGTGCAGACAAGTTCGTGCTGACAAACACAAAGCATTTGGGGCCAGTGGGTGGTGGTGGGAGCTCTTCACAGCCTTGGTCCAGCTGGGTTTGGTGTCTTTGTGCCTTTGTTGAGCACTTACTGTACCTTGTTCCTCATTAGGGAGGTTGTGGATTGTATGAATACAAATGAAATATAAATGGCCCCTGTCCTCAAGAAACATGTTTCCTTGGGAAGATGCTAGCAAAGCAAATTAAACAAATACAGAAAATAGAAGCAACAAGTTGCTATTATGGGGAATAAACAAGAAAGGATGTTCACATGGGATTGGACTTGTGGAAGGAAGCAGTCACACACTTGATCTTCAAGAAAGTGATGCACGGGACTGTGTACAGGGTATGTGGAAGAACATTGTAGGCCAGCATAGGGAGTGACTGGGTCAGTTCATCCTGCCCCTTCTGTTGGAGGAGTTTAAAGTACACACACAGCTGACAGTGGGGTCTCCACAATCCCTTTGTTTTGAGGAGTCACGCAGAGTCACTTCATACCTGAAGGGATACATGAAGACATAATTTGTGTTTGTCAGAACTGCCCCACTGAAAAGTTTGGAAAAGGTACAGAATGTTCTGTCAAACCACTCACTTGCCAAGCTTTCTTAACTTTTCACAGACTAACCCAGCACAGGCTGATGACAGACAGGCTGTGGTGGCAGTGAGCATTTGTTCATCACAGGCAATAGCCATCAGGGCTCACAACCCCAGTTGCTAAATACATTACCCTTGAGCTCTGGGTGTCTACTTTGTTAACAAAGTTCATTGAAGGATTACTGTTGGAGCATGACCTCCGTGTCTTAATGTGGAAATCAGAAAGCTTCCATCATCCTGTCACTTAAGATCAGTAGTGATGTATGAGCAAGGCTGGCGAGCTGAAAGACTTGCCTTTGAAGCCCATTCCCTGGACTGGCGTGTTGATCGTAAGTAGGGGGATTCTGTAGTAAGGTGCACCTGCTCCTGGCACTTCACTAAGGTCTCTGTGCAAACTGCTTCATTTCCTTGCCCCAAAAGATTCTTTTGAGAATAACGGAGAATCCTCTCTATTTGGGCATTGTACTAATAATCCATCTCAGTATACATGTTTGAATGACACAAGAGCAAACTCCTCCATGAGCCCAGAGGAGCTTGCGCAGATACTCATGTAGCTGCAGAGTCTCCAGATGGAGGAACCTAAAAGAAGCAGAACAGACTCTAATTCTGTAGACATCTGAGAAGAGTTGATACGTGTAGCTTCAGGCATCTTTCAGGGACCGGAGAGGACTGTGGTGTATTGTAATTGATACCCGCAGGGACTCTCTGCAGGGTCAGCTTGCCTTTGTGCCCACTCTTTGTTTTTTCCTCAGTGGTAATTCGGAATTGCCAGAGATGGCGTTAAGATTCTCCAGCTCTAATCGTGACGCACAGTGTACGCCCATGAACCACCTGAATTGACCTGTTGCTGATGAGGAAACTGAGTCAGAGAACCACAGCAGCCACCTTTCCATATTGGCAGTGTCCAGGCGGAAGCTGTCCAGCATCTGCCCAAGAGAGCTTCTTGCCTGGGTGGAAGGTTTGGACTTGGGTTTCACTCTGTGCTTTAAAACAGTCAAACTTTTTCAAGTGAATGTACATGCTAGTTTGATAAATTATAAAACTCTTTTAAGCCTGGCTTCAGGCTGTTTTTTATTTATATGAATTGCAAACCAAAATGATGTAGTTTTTTTCTCTTTTGAAAGTACTATTTCTGTGGATATTTTTTCTGCATCAGTCAACTTAGGTGAGTGTAGACCTTAGTCTCTGAATTATGTGGTCAATTGATACATACTTTAGTTTTGGGGTGGCTTCTGAAGAGAGAGGAAAGGTGACAAGGCAGTCCATGAGGTGGGAGCTAGGAGTCGGGGTCCTGTGGTACAGGGAGCAAGGGCTTTGCACCTGGCAGCCTTAGGGCTGTCTCTCTCCTGCTGTGTTCCAGCTGTGAGACCTTCTGCGGATTAAGTGCTAGGAGTCTCACTCTTTGCCTGTGTGATGTGGAGAGGACGCCTCTCCTCAGGTTGCCGCAAGAGTTGGCTGAGATGCCACTTGATGTGAAGTGCCTGGCACGGTGGTGATAGCTGCCTTCCTCAGGACACCCAGGCCTGATCACTTTGGGTGAAGCTTCCTCACGTGATTGAGCAGGGTGATCCCATGGGCCTGGCTTTAAACTCTCAGGGCTCTGTGAACTGGGGAACAGGTGCTCCAGAGTCATCTCAGTTCAAAGCCACAAGTACTTATTGATTGGGTAGAAATTAAGTCCCACTTACCATTTGGGAAAGTCAGTCATCAAATGTTTTTGACACATGTGATGCACTCATTAGCGCTGAAAGAAGGGAGAGGACTGTGAGGCTTGCTGTGAACAGACTAGGCCAGTCCTGCTTATTTTATTAGGTTGGTGCAAAAGTAATCACGGTTTTTGCCATTAGCGGCAAAAACCTCCTTTAGCTGAACAGCAAGCATTGGAATTTGAAAAAGAGAGAGAGACATTTCCCGAATCCCTGAGCTTAAATCACATTTGGCAAGATGATTAACCATATTTCTTGGTAGTATTTTATATGGAACCAGAAGTTTTCAAGTTACTCTTAAATTTGTTTCATTAGGTTTTGGCACACAGTTAGCAAACAGACATTCTCAACGTTTATGAAGCAGTGAACGTCGCATTTAAATTTTTTTTATTTTTTGAGGTTGTATTGTGTGTTTAATGGAAATGTGGGAAATTGCAAGTTATTGTCATTTCAAAATGCTTAAAAGTAACTTGTTTTCTCAATACTTGTTTACTTTGATAGAGACCAGATGTAAAAGCATTAGTTTTCTTGAAAAGATGTATATATTTTTATGTGATGCCATGGTCAAGAATGCAGAAGCAGGATTAGAATCTCTGCAGTGAAACTGAGTCTCCGACTTTGGTGTATAAAAGATGAGTCCTGGCCGTTGCTCCTGCAGGAGTCAGATTTTCAATGTATTTTTCCTTTGAGTCCATGGTCTTGTAAAATAGGCACGTTTCTGTGATGTGGGAGGGTGGCTACCCCCGCATTAAGCAGCTCTCTCTAGCCAGTCATTGTGTGGCCAGCACTTTGCTGGGAAGAAGTAAGACTTGGGTGCTGGCCCCTCTCTAGCCTGTCTCCATGCCCTGCCAAGCCTGTGCAGTGACCCGTGCCTATTAAACTTACATCCCAGAAGTTGATGATGAGCATACTTACTTTCTGGAGTTACGAAGACCCGCTGAATTCAACAAGTGACTCAAAAATGGTCTTGTATTTCCTGATAATAAAAAATGTGATTAATACCAGCAATTAGTTCCGGTGATTAAAATCAGGAATTCACAAGGTAATAAATAGATAAGCAAGGTAAGGAGTCATAGGATTCGACTCAGATCTGAGTTCCAGCCTCAAAAATACATTCCAAAAGAGTGGCCCACAGACTGCAGGCTCCTGTAGTGCTGTGCAACTGTCAGTGAGACTTCTGTTGCATAAACGAGCCAGCCGTCGTCACCGAGTCTGTCTCTGTGTGGCTGTGAGGGTGCCTGGTCACCGAGCCTGTCTCTGTGTGGCTGTGAGGGTGCCGTCGTCACCGAGTCTGTCTCTGTGTGGCTGTGAGGGTGCCTGGTCACCGAGCCTGTCTCTGTGTGGCTGTGAGGGTGCCTGGTCACCGAGCCTGTCTCTGTGTGGCTGTGAGGGTGCCTGGTCACCGAGCCTGTCTCTGTGTGGCTGTGAGGGTGCCTGGTCACCGAGCCTGTCTCTTTGTGGCTGTGAGGGTGCCTGGTCACCGAGCCTGTCTCTGTGTGGCTGTGAGGATGCCTGGTCACCGAGCCTGTCTCTGTGGCTGTGAGGGTGCCTGGTCACCGAGCCTGTCTCTGTGGCTGTGAGGGTGCCCGTCTGTGGGAGGCAGGATCTTTCTTGTTCATGAGCCTGGGATTGGCTCGTGCCGGGAGGGCCTTGAGAAGATCCTTCACTCTGCTGTGCAGCATTTCAGCTCTTTTTCAACATTTGAAGAACAAAAAGACAAATCTCCTGGGGCAGATATTTTTTTATTTTTCTCAAAATCACCCTATGGAATTCCAGCACAAATTGAATAGTAATAGATAAAATTAAAACTTCTTCCCAAAACTCAGTTGATTTATTCTTCATGTTCTGCCCATTTTGAAATTCCAGAATTGACCACATGATTTTTTTTTAATGTACCCCTTGGTGAAAGCTGTCTGAGGCACTTGCCACTGAAGGCCCAATTGTCCATTGATACATCATAATATCGATTCTGCTGGAACTGCAACTGGGATGTTATCTTGGATTCCACTGAGGTGGCTTTTGAGGACCACTGTGTCGAGACTATACAGGGTCTGTTTATAGATGGTTTGTAATTCAGTTACCTGCACAAGCAGAACCTTGCCAGCCAAGTTTAGGATCATTAGGAGAATCCTGATTTGGAGATTTCTTTATTCAGGAGCCGTTTCCCACCCTCCCATCATGAAAGCGTAGAACACCCAGCCTCTTCTTGTGAGATAAATGAGTATGAAGGAAGAAGTTGGGTGACTATGAAAACCTAAGTTTAGCATGATTGCTTAATGACTTATTTCCAGAGTCTCTGTGGGCAGAGTTGCTGCAGACATTGATTTGACTTCGAGCATATTCCTTATAGTCTTCAACCCGAAGGCACTTCCTGCCTCACAGGCACGCCTCCTCACCTTACTGCCAGCCTCAACCCAAATGGCGATTCCAGCATTTCATTCTTTATCCCAGCCTCTCTCCTTAGGAATTTTCTCTCGCTTCTCAAGCTTTACAGCAAAATGTACTTTTAGATATATACATTTTTCACATTTTTTCTTATAGCAGATATTACCTGACAATGCGATATACTCATTTAAAATTAAAATCCTAATCCCAGCTGTTATGTGTGAGTAACTCACATTTAAAAACAGCCCAAACACAGTCCCGAGTATCCAGTTTTTGTTAGGGAAGGAGGGGGCATTTCCCTACTCCCCACCCCCAGCTGAGGGAAAGAAGCCCCCAAGCTGGCCCGTTCGTTCAGGGAGGAGGCTGAGACACACGGAGTCTCCACTCTGCCCTCCCTTCAGGAGCAGCTGCCAGAGCGGCCACGCTCCACCTTTTGGGGAGAAAGGGTGCCCCCGGCAAGCCAGGTTCCGGGGTGGAATGCGGCTCCTGTCCTCATGGAAGGTTAACCTATCCAGGTGGCGTCTAAGTGTCTAGATCAACACAGAGGCCCATGTAACCCATAATGAAGGTGAAATCGGTGTCTAACAAAATCACCAAGCTCTGGAACACCAGTGTCCCTGTTTCTGATGGGAGATTCTGGGAGCTTAGTCACCACAACACTTGTTTCTAGGGAGACGTTTACTCAGAATTCCTTCGAGGCGGCTTGCCTGTTCCCTTCTGACATTAGCTTCTGCCTGTCATCTACCACCCCACCTAGTACCCAGCCGGAGTGTGTGGCCGCCTTGCTCCGGGCCTGCAGTTCAGGCCAACCAGAAGGGAGAGAGCCCAAAGGGAGCATGTCACTCAGCCTTGTCTCCTAAGTGCTGGGTGTGGGCGCCGGGTGTGAGCGCCGGGTGTGAGCGCCGGGTGTGAGCGCCGGGTGTGAGTGCCGGGTGTGAGCGCCGGGTGTGGGTGCTGGGTGTGGGCGCCGGGTGTGGGTGCCGGGTGTGAGCGCCGGGTGTGGGTGCCTCCTGGGTGCGGTGAGGGATGAACAGTTGATGCTTACCTGCCTTTTAACTCTTCTGCCCACCATAGGGCGATGCCAGTCCCTCCACTCCAGATGAGAATGAAACCACAACAACCAGCGCCTTCACCATCCAGGAGTACTTTGCCAAGCGGATGGCAGCACTGAAAAACAAGCCCCAGGTTCCAGTTCCAGGGTCTGACATTTCCGAGACGCAGGTGGAACGTAAAAGGGAGAAGAAAAGAAATAAAGAGGCCACAGGTAAAGATGTGGAAAGTTACCTCCAGCCTAAGGCCAAGAGGCACATGGAGGGAAAGCCCGAGAGGGCCGAGGCCCAGGAGCGAGTGGCCAAGAAGAAGAGCACGCCAGCAGAAGAGCAGCTCAGAGGCCCCTGCTGGGACCAGAGTTCCAAGGCCTCTGCTCAGGATGCAGGGGACCATGTGCAGCCGCCTGAGGGCCGGGACTTCACCCTGAAGCCCAAAAAGAGGAGAGGGAAGAAAAAGCTGCAAAAACCAGTAGAGATAGCAGAGGACGCTACACTAGAAGAAACACTAGTGAAAAAGAAGAAGAAGAAGAAGAAGAAAGATTCCAAATGAATCCTTCCCATCCGGGGCCTTCCGACCACTCAGCTGTCATGGCACTGCGAGGGCAGACACCTCTGGCCTGAATTCACAGCAGAGTTCACCCCAGAGCGCCTGGGCGCATCTTGTGGCATGCCCGTGGGCTGCCGAGTCCTGCCCTCTCGCCACATTTCCCCCAAGTTACATTCCCAGGAGGACCTTTTTAATGTTCTAAATCGTGGCTCTCAGACACAAATAAATTTTTTTGTAAACTCTGAGCCCTTCAGCAGGAGAGTTTAATTATAATCATTACAAATACATGCATTCATGTAAGTGTGCACACGTGTGTGTGCATGCGCGCATCTGTGTGTGTGTGTGTGTGTGTCACTATCTCCGTTTGCTCTCAGTTCCCTTCAATAACAATGAATGGTGCTTTCTTCTGAAAGACTCAGCCTAATTAAAGGATTAAGAGGCAATAGCTTGGATTCAGATTGTTCTTTTTGTTCTATAGCCAACCAACATTTTGCCAAGTAGAAATTATATGATTACATTCCCAAATCAGAGAGGTTTTTTGTTGTGTTTTGGTTTTGATGGGGAAACGCGTTAACGCCCTCCCCTGCACTAAGCAGTGGCAGCCGACTGTTCTGAGTGCTTCCCCCGCCTCTGCCAAGCTTCAGCAGTGGACAGACTCAGGGCCAATGTCATCTCTCCGCTCTCACAGGAGGACTCTTGCCGTTCCTGTGCCAAGTGTGGGTACTGTCATGTGTTTCCTTTTGGGGGTCCTTCAGAACAAATCACCTAATACTGATTTATCTGTTACATGGCTGTAAATAGTGACTTATTTGTCACGATCAGGAGGTCCTCAGAAAGCTTAAGAAACTGAGAGGCTAAGGCCGTGAAATTAAAGTCAGTCTTTGGATTGGGACTGCCTTATGAAAGTCCTTAGAGCAAAAGTCACCTTTCAGCCCTGCTCCCAGCAGTGGTGTCACAGCACCATGCTTGTGCCGCCCTCACCCTCCGCGCCTTGGCCCGTCTCCCTGTGTGCCAGCCGAACTCTCCCTGTGGGTTCACTCGGATGCCTGTAGACACTTCACACCATCCCTGGGACACAGGAGAAGAAAACGCTCAGCTGAGGTTCTGGAGTCTGGCCCTGCCACCTTCCCAGCCCTGTGTCTGCCGTTCTGCCCTCTGCGCCGCCTTCATCTCCTCCTGCTATTCCTCTTCATCCGCGTACGTGTTTATTCCCTCTTTCTCACGCTCCCCTCCTAGTTCCCAGTTTCCCTGCACCCCCTTTCCCCACGTCCCCATGTCCCCAGCCTACCATGGAGGCCTTGAGGCTGCCTGGCCCTGCTTCAGGCAAACCTGGCTGAGGCCCAGGCGGTGTGTTGTCCTCCATTTGATATAGAGATTGTGGCCGGTGACAGGAACTCAAACTTGCCGCCAATTCGGTGACCTTTTCCCCTTGATTTTAACTCTCAAGGTCACACATTAGATAGGAAGTATGGTCCCGAGATTCTTGAAATGTAGAGAAAATACATGAAGGACATTTGGGTGTAGTCTCTAAGGATGCTGCGCAGTGCTATTTGTTTGAAAAGACACACACACACACACACACACACACACACACACACACACACACAGAGAGAGAGAAGAGTCTTATGAATATAGAGCCTGATGACTCGTCTCTGAGTTTTTCATGTCCCCCCGAGTTTAGAATCCCAGGCTAATAGAGCCTCAGCGGTTTCTGAAGTCACTTTCTCCACAGAGGGCACATGCCCAGGTTCTCTCTGCCTGTCCCATCTTGCCTGTGAAACAGAGATCCAGAAAGAAGTGGAATGCATGGAACCTAAGGGGAGCTAACTTTCAAAAATAAATAGATGCTGATTGGTTGTTTTTTTTGGCCTTTTGTTTTAACTTCCTTTACCAGTAAAAATGAGAGCCGGGAGAATATACCAAAATGTGTGCAGGCGCATTTAGGAGGCAGGTGGAATGCATTTAGGCCAGACATGGGTGCAGGGGCTGGGTGGGAAGACCAGAGGAGGGAGGTGCAGAAGGGAGCTGGTAGTTCCTGGAGTTAGGAATTCCAAGGCAGCTAGACTGGAAGATTGTTCACATGCAACTGTTGGTTTTTCTTCTTTTTTTTTTTTCAGAGATAGGGTCTCTTTCTGTTGCCCAGGCTGGAATGCAGAGGCCTGGTCAAAGCTCACTGCAGCTTCGAACTCCTGGGCTCAAGCAGTTGTCCTGTCTCAGCCTCCCCAGCAGCTGGGACTGCAGGCATGTGCCACCACACCTGGCTAATGTTTTTATTTTTTCTAGAGACACGGTCTTGCTATGTGCCCAGGCTGGTATTGAACTCCTGGCCTCAAGTGATCCTCCCGCCTTGGCTTCCCTAAGTGCTGGGATTACAGGTGTGAGCCACTACACCTGGCCCACATGCAACTTTTACTGAGAGAATGTAGAATGTGGTGATGACTGTTTTCATAGGCTGGAGAAAGGCCTCCTGAATATTTTGTTTGTTTTTTTTGTTTGTTTTTGTTTTTGTTTTTGTTTTTAGGAGAGGGAGTTTCGTTCTATCACCCAGGAGGGAGTGCAGTGGTGTGACCTCAGCTCACTGCAACCTCCGCCTTCTGGATTCAAGTGATTCTCCTGCCTCAGCCTCCTGAGTAGCTGGGATTACAGGCATGGGCCACCACACCTGGCTAATTTTTGTATTCTTAGTAGAGATGGGGTTCTGCCATGTTGCCTAGGCTGGTCTCAAACTCCTGAGCTCAAAGTGATCTGCCCACCTCAGGCTCCCAAAGTCCTGGGATTACAGGTGTGAGCCACTGCTCCTGGCCCCTCCTGAATTATTGTAATAATTGAGTGGGCAGCCGGAGAATGAGTCACATGCTCAGCAAAGAGCAGATTTGTTCCAAAGGAGGTGGAGACTCTCTTTTCTCTAGATACCCTCAGCTTTCATTTTTCTGTGTCTGTTTTTCAGTCCACTTGGTTTTCTGGATCTAAGTGGAAATTAGAACAACAAGACAAATACTCTGCATTTTATGCTTGATACTTTAAAAATGAGTAGCATATGATCCCTGTTTTTCTTTGAATTATTTCACCGGGTAAAAATACTTTAATTTTAGTATTATTCAGTGCTTTCCTTGGTTCTTTCCGTTTAAAGAGGAAAAGTAGGCTCCCAAGAAAATATTTGTCCACTGAAGAGACTCTTCTGTGTTGTCCTGCAGCAACCTTCTCTCCTTTTCTGTTAATTTTAATGGATGATTATTATTATTGTATGAGGTCTTGGATGCCTGGCCTTATTCCAAATACTTCAAATAAGCCAACTCATTTAGTCCTCAAACAACCCAGGAGGTAACCATTATCATCATTCCCCTTTTACGGAAGCGCCTCGCAGCCTTTTATTTTATTTATTTATTATTATTATTATGTTTTTTTTTGAGATGGAGTCTCGCCCTGTCACCCAGGCTGGAGTGAAGTGGTGCGATCTTGGCTCACTGCAACCTCCACCTCCCAGGTTCAAGTGATTCTCCTGCCTCAGCCTCCCAAGTATCTGGGACTACACATGTGCACCACCACGCCCAGCTAATTTTTGTATTTTTAATAGAGACAGGGTTTCGCCACGTTGGCCAAGCTGGTCTCAAACTCCTGACCTCAGATGACCTGCCCGCCTCAGCCTCCCAAAGTGCTGGGATTACAGGCGTGAGCCACTGCACCCGGCTCTCAGCCTTTTTATAACTAGACTGATGCTGTTCCTAGAGGCCCCGCGATGCCCCAGCCCGCTGTCTACCGTAGTCACAAACCCGCGCCCCTTTTCCTCCATCCTTGCCACAGCCCGTTCCACCTGCAAGCCTCCCTATTGCAGATGCTCTTCATTGTTACTCTTAACTGGGAATGGATTTGAAAGCAGCAGGCAAACTGCAGTTTCACAATTAATTTGAGTTATGATTCGGATGAGCTATAGAAAATACTTTTGAGTTATGCTGCACATTAGACATTCTCAGTGGATTTTCTTTTCCAACTTGGTCAAGAGGTGGGTGGGAAATTGGGTGAGTTGGTTTCTTAAACCCTGTTTGCAAGTCTGAAAAAGAATGTTTTCAACTTGTAGAAAATACTGATGCTTTTGAGAGATGAAATCCCAGTGAGCATCTCTTTCCTAGCGGAGGTCATCCCTCTGCCTCCCTCCTCCACCTGTTCACTGACTGGCAGGCACACGCTGAGACCTGTTTATTAAGAAACAGCATCAGAGAAGGCTTTCGGCACAGTCTGTCTGAGTGATCTCAGCCCTTGGATCAGCAGGCAGCAGCTGTACGTTGATTGGAGTAAGAACCTCCTCGTCACCGCCCTGTTTATCTCGCTGGTTCTGCAGCTGCTGCGTTTCGGAGCCTGTTGTGCCGGCAGGCAGGGCAGGAGGTCAGGTCGGGTGCTCGGTGTGTGATTTTATAGTGCTTGGTTGTTAATGAGCAAATTAGTACCGTGTCCTAGTAAAGTCGATGACTAAACTCCTTGCATAAAAGTGTCCGATCTATTTAGGAAATACTGAATATACTGCAATGACATACACAAAGCCTTCATGGAACCAGTAAAAGGGAGGAATAAGCCAGACAAAGATGGCAGGTAAAGAAGGGTGGGTGGGGCCGGGCCTCGCCTGCTGTGGACGAGTGGGTCGGGGGCTGGTGCAGGGTGCGTGAGGCGCACTTCCTCCCACCTCAGCTGCCTGTTGTGCAGGCATTAGCAGTGAACTTTTAAGGAAAGCAGCAGTGAAGTCTTTAGCTAGGGGGGAGAATTTTGTAATCAGTTATAGCTGAAATTTTCTGTTTGTATGTTCTGTGTTGAGTTTCCTTAGAAAAAGGTGCGTGGGTGCTGAAAGCAGTTATTTGTTCTGAAAACATTTATTGAACACCGACTCTGGGCTCCAGGCCAGTTGACAGCGGAGTGACTGACGCATTACAGAGCCTACCCACTTTCAAGTTCTACAAATGTGTGTCATTTAGAAGGTACCGCCGTGTCCTGGATTCATCTCAGTACATTTATGCCCGGGACGCAGCCTCCTCCACCGTGGCTAGCAAGTGTCCTCTCCCCTTTGGCATTCATGGATGAGCTGTGAGAAGCTCTTTGCCAGCTCATTTGACTTGAACCTGAGGAGGAACTGTCTACACTTAACAACATTTCTAACTCTGTGATAAATTCGCCAAATTATAGTATGTGCCTTCCTCCACATAGAATGCATTAGAAATGTGTTTTGCCTACGTGGAATGGCTCTTAACAGGTCAGTCTGAAGATAAAGCCCAGCTTCCTCCCTCCTCTCCTCTCTCCAGAGGATCTACTGAGTGTGCAGATGGGGTGCACAGAGATGGGAGAGGAGAGGTGGCCTCCAGGTAGCCTCCACCCACTAACTGGGGATGCCCCTTGAACCTGGATGGAACAAAAACAGGTATCAACACACGTTTGTTACATGGAAAACTGCTGAAGGCAAACTCCGACTCCGGCCTTCAAACCTTAGAGAATCAAGGTCTTGAGCAATCTAGAGTGACCCCAGCACCTTGACGGAAGGAAGCACCCTCATCTTCACCTTTGTGAGGTGCGTCGCTGCCCCGGTGAGTAACTGCATCTCAGACCGTTTAGTCTCCTTCTCCAACTATGTCGACTCCATGCAACTCCTAAGCCTCCGCCTTTTCTGAATACTCCTTGGCTCTTCCTCCTTCTGCGGTCAGCTAAGTGTGGGAAGATGGGACACCCTTGAGTGTTTCTGAGCCGTGGGTTCTGTCCTGTCACTATCCATTTTCTGTATACATCTGCATGGCCGGCGTTTTTGCTGCTTTCTGTGTGATTCTCAGGTCAGCATCTCTGTCCCCACCAGTCTCAAGCTTTCGTCCTGCGTCTCCAGCCGACCGTCCAGAGGGCCTATCACATTCAGTGGGTCTAAGTGGAACCCATCCTCTCCAGGCTGCCTCCTGTCCCCCATTATTATTATGGGCACCCCATGCTCTCGTTCAGTCTCACCCCAACATCAAGAGGCGTTATCAGCAGTCCAACCTAATCAAGTGTCTGCCACCACTGTACACTAGGTAGGTTCTCACCTTCAGGAAGCTCCCCGCTCGACACCCCTCTGTCTGACCCCTATCTGGACAGTGCTGCACTGCACCTCCCATCGTTCCCTCGGTAATGCCGCTCCCCCGGACCTGCACTCCCGGCTCTGCCTCCTGCCCGCAGTCCCGCCCCTAGTGCATATCTGTGGCTCCGACCAGGCTTCCCTTCTCCACCCACTGGCTTCAAGACCCGCCACGGGTGTCTTCCACTTCTCCAGCCTGTCCTGATCCGGCCCGCAGAAGCAATCTCTCCATTTTCTGAATTTTCACAGCGTTCTCTGTGCTTATCAAAGTCTACTTGTGTTTTGGGGTATGTCACTTTCCCCATTCAACCCTAGGACCTCTGAAGGGAACCTTCATGTTTGTATTCCTATAGCACCAGGACAGTGCCAGGCACAAGGAAGGTACAGCTTGCTCGCTCGCTCGCTCTCTCTCTCTCTATCTCTATCCCCCTCTTTCTCTCTCTCCTCTTTTTAAAGTAGAGACAGGGTCTTGCTTTGTCACCCAGGATGGAGTACAGTGGCACAATGAAAGCTCACTGCAGCCTTGACCTGGGCTGAAGTGATCCTCCTGCCTCAGACGCCTGAGTAGCTAGGACTACAGGTCCATATCACCATGCTCAGCTAACAGGATTCTTAAATGAATACAAATGAGCAGACCACACCCAGGCAAGAACCCGTGTTCTGAAGGCCTCAGGTATATCCCAGGACGAAGGTGTCTGAACAGGGATGCTCTCCTGTGGCTACACCCTGCCCCCCGCACTTGTGGTTCCCTTGACTCCCAGCGCTGCATTCAGTAGATGAGACCTCATCACCCACCTAGCTTGAAAGCTTGATTCTGAATTCGTCTGCATGTCTCCCTAGGTCTTCCTTGTAACTGTCCCCTGGCCACTGGGATCTCAGCGGACTCATTCCCAGGGCCTTGTTTTCAAGTCTTCCTTGACCAAAGGGTGGTTGTAGGATTAAATGAAATGTGGCTCAGCAAAATACCTGACAGCAGGTGTGCAATGCATTTTTCTTCTCTCCCTCCGCACATACAAGAGGAGAAAATGAAAAGGAAGTGCTGCGGAGGATTTTTAGGGCAAGGAAATTATGATCCTAGAACGCTGGACACATGGCGTCTTATATCTGTCCAAACCCATAGAATGTGCATGTGAACCGTAACGTAACTGGCTGTGGGGATGATAATGTGGCGATGTAGCTTGATCCATTGTCACAAATGTACCACTCTGGTGGGGGTGTTGGTAGTGGAGGAGGCTGTGCCTGAGTGTAGGAGAGGTGGTACATGGGCATTCTCTGTACCTTTTAATTTTGCTGTGAACCTAAAGTGGTTCTAAGAAAATAAAGTCAATGTTGGACACATCAGCTCATATCTGTAATCCCAGCTGTATTCATTTTCACGCTGCTGATGAAGACATATCCGAGACTGGGAAATTTACTAGAGAAATTTAATTGGACTTACAGTTCCATGTGGTTGGGGAAGCCTCACAATCATGGTGGAAGACAAGGAGGAGCAAGTCCTGTCTGACATGGATGGCAGCAGGCAAAAAGAGAGCTTGTGCAGGGGAACTCCCCTTTTTAAAACCATCAGATCTTGTGAGGTCCGTTCACCATCACAAGAACAGCACAAGAAAGACCCGACCCCATGATTCAATCACCTCCCGCTTGGCCCCCCCACAACATGTGGGAATTGTGAGAGTTACAAGATGAGATTTGAGTGGGGACACAGAACCAAACTATATCATCAGCACTTTGGGAGACCAAGGCAGTAGGATAGCTTGAGGCCAGGAGTTCAAGAGTGGCCTGGGCAATAAAGTGTGACCTCTAACCTGGGCAATGTGGTGAGACCCCATCTGTTACAAAAAATAAAAATTAGCTAGGCATGGTGGCACACGCCTGTGGTCTCAGCTACTTGGGAGGCTGAGGTGGGAGGATCACTTGAGCCCAGGAGGTCGAGACTGCAGTGAGCCATGTTTGTGCCATTGCACTCCAGCCTGGGTGACAGAGCAAGACCCTGCTTCAGAAAAAAGAAAGTCTTTTTCATAAATGCCAAGTGCTCCTCACGTGATACTAGGGAACCCAGTCCTGGTCAGGAGGGTAGCTTCCATCCTCTCTCCGATGAGGGACTGGCACCAGCAGGCGCCGTCCTCTGCAGAGCCATTCCTAAGGCTCCTGAGCCACTTTTTACCTGCTCCGGTGACTGTCACCCAGGACCAACAGGCTCCAGGATGTGCCACAGGAAGGTGTGTCCAGGTCATCCTGGAGACAGCAGAGTCCCAGGAAGGTTCAGGGCTTGCCACTGGAGGTGGTAACCTGTGCAGGCCCTGGGGCAGGACTGAGGTGTGGGCACAGTGACTCAGACTGCTCAGGTGACAGGCTTCAGGTCCTGCCCTTGCCCAGGACTCCTAGGCAGCCCCAATAGAGCAAGTTAATTGCAATTTAGCCTGGAGGGATTACAAAATCATTCTGCAATGGGCAAGGCCCTTGCAATCTGCAATGAACAACTGATGTTAACTGAACTGGAAGAGGGACAATCGGAGTGTATTCGGGACGCATGAGCCAGTAGGTCTTCCAAATCAGGGGACCCTTCCCAGCATTCATCCCTGAAACAAGCAGTCGTGCTCAGCACAGCCCCGTAAGAGCCACATTCTTACGCTCCTCATTTTGTAGGTGGAGAGACAGACTCAGAGTCAGTAAGTACCTTGGCCAGGCTCACCAGTTCATAAAGGGGTGGCAGAAGGGTGTGACCTCCATCACCCCAGGCTTTCCCCCCCTCCCCACCCAAGGACTAACCCCTTTTCATCCTAAAGATGTGATGGGGACTATCTATGTTTGATTTTTGTTTTTAATAATTGAATTTCTTCTGCATGTTATTTAGTCCATTTTGGCATGTAGTATACCTTTGTGCCAACTGCAGTGTAATTCATGAGTTAGAGGAGAGATATAGAAAATGCTGCGGGAAAACACCATCAGATGTGTTCATTCAGCCATTCGTTCCACAAGCTTCAGTGGTGAAGGCTCTGTGCTAGGGGCTGGGAATACAGGTGTGAAAAGACATGGTCCCAGCCCTCAGGAGCTCACCATTTAGCTAACTGTGTCACTAAAGTTGGAAAAACAAAGCCATGTGCCTCCTTGGATAGTCACAATTTTATGTATCCAAATTCAAAAGGGCGCTGTCAGCCTTAAGAGGGTTTTCAAGCCAAGGAATGCTCATTTGGTGTCCAAGGGCAGCAAAACCCCTGTGCGTGGATGCGCGGGTGTGAAAGCTCGGAGTTAGAAGAAGCTTGTGCCCGAGTACGTTTTTATCCTCACAGTGAAGTTCAGGAATGATGACTTTGAACCCCTTTGCTAGGGTTTGACTTTTGTGTTTTGTGTTTTGAGTTTTGCTTCATGGACCTTGGATTTTAGAACTGAAAGGAAGCTTAGAAATTTCACCAGAGAGGTTCAAAACAAGGCAATGATTTGATGCAGAACAACCGCAGACAGAAGAAAAGGGGTGGGTGGCATCTTGTGACCTCTCCCTGGGCTGGGGTCTTCTTCTGGCTCGTTCCTGAGGGGTGCCAGGCAGCAAAGACCACTTGGCTGCAACTCTACTGACTGTGACAATATGTGAGTCCTGAGTTTCAGGAACCCCAGTCCCTGCATTTTTCATTCCTAGTGTTTGACCAGGATGGTGGGAAGAGGTTATGGTAACCAAAGAGGCTACCTGATATGTATGTCTCGTTATCATTACTAATCCTTTATTGAGCTAGATGTTTTAGAAGTATTTTCTAGACCCGGTGCAGTGGCTCACACCTGTAATCCCAGCACTTTGGGAGGCTGAGGCGGGCAGATCACGAGGTCAAGAGATCAAGACCATCCTGGCCAACATGGTGAAACCCCATCTCTACTAAAAATACAAAAATTAGCTGGGCATGGTGGTGTGTGCCTGTAATCCCACCTACTCAGGAGGCTAAGGCAGGAGAATTATGTGAACCGAGGAGGCGGAGGTTGCGGTGAGCTGAGATCACACCACTGCACTCCAGCCTGGTGACAGAGCAACACTCCATCTTAAAAAAAAAAAAAAGAGAAATATTTTCTAATTTGTTTTCAGAGCAATGTATAGGTAATTACGATTACTCTGATTCTGGGTATGAAAAAAATGGGACTCTGGTTGATTGACATTTTCTCAAGGTTACACAGCTGGCAAACAGCCAGGTCAGGACTGGAGCCCACACCTGCGTGACTCTAAAGTGCCCACTCTTCTGTGCTGCAAGAGCCTCCCAGCTATTCCTTAGGGTCATTATGTGAACATGTTGTGGGGGAAAGCACAACGTATTCATCATTCAGGGCTTAGTTCAGCAGCCACCCGCTTCCCTGACACCCTGGTCTGGGCTGGATGTCCCTCTTCTGCACTCCTGGAGTGCTGGGTACATCCTTATCACAGGAGCAGCTTTCCCCGCTCTGTAGCCCAACACCTGCTACTGTCTGTCCCCTAATTCATGTGTAAGAAATACTTTTAATAAATAAATTTGACAAATAAATGATGAAATGAATAAGTGAGTAAATGAAATTATTTCCTCTTATTTCTCTATTTTTGGGCAAGTGGGGCCTTTCAGGGTGGTAAGTGGGCACCTGCAGGCCATAGGAATCTGGCTACTGCTCAAGATTGCATTTATAAAATCAGACTTATTAAAGTATAATTTACAAACAATAAAATGCACCACTATTAAGTGTGCGATTTGATCACTTTTGAGAAGCATATGCAGGTGTGTAATGACCACAACTACTGCGATATAGAACATTTCCATCCACCAGTAGGTTTCCTCAAGCCCCTTTACAGTCAGTCCTCTCTCCCACATGCCCTTGCCCCTTGCAACCACTGATCTGCTCTTTACCATTATAACTTTATTGTTTCTAGAATCTCATATACATAGAATCACTCCCACTTAGCATAATGCTCTTGAGATTCAGCAATGTCCATGGTTTTTATTGCTAGCTAGCTTCCATTATATGGATAGATAACAGTTTATTTACCAGTTGATGAACTTTTGGATGTTTTTGCGGTTTTGGACTCTTGTGCATAAAACTTCTACGAACATTGAAACACAAGTCCTTCTTTGGGCATCCACTTTCATTTCCCCTGGAAAATGCCTAGGAGTGAACAGGTTGGGTCATATGATAAACGTTTGTTTAATTTAGAAACTGTCAAACAGTTTTCTAAAAGGTACCACTTTCCATCCCTGCAAGAAGCTCATGAAAGTTATGTGTGCTCTGCAACCTCCCCAGCACTCGATATTCTCAATCTTTGAAGTTTTAGTCATTCTAAAGCATAGCGGTATCTCATTTTGCTTTTGGTTTGTATTTTCTTCTGGATAGCTAATGATGCTGAACACTTTTTAAATATGCTTATTGGCTATTCTTATATCTTCTTTTGTCAAGTGTCCAAATCTTTTGCCCACATTTCATTGCATTTTTCTCTTATTACTGAGTTTTAAGATGATTGTTCTATATAGAAACCTCTAGAAATCTACCTAAACCACCTCCTTGAACTAATAATGGATTTAGCATGCTTACAAGTTACAAGAACAACACACAATTTTTTATACTTTACTGAACTGTTGAAAATAAAAATTAAAAGCACAGTATTTGCCTGGCAAGGTAGCTCACTCCTGTAATCCCAGCACTTTGGGAGGCCAAAGCAGAAGGATCACTTTGAGGCCATGAGTTTGAGACCAGCCTGAGCAACATAGTAACACGCCGTCTCTACAAAAAAGTTTTAAAAATAGCCAGGCAAAGTGGCATGCACCTGTACTCCCAGCTGCTCAGGAAGCTGAGGTGGGAGCATCACTTGTGTCCAGAAATTTGGGGTTACAGTGAGCTGATTGCACCACTGCACTCCAACGTAGACAACAGAAAGAGACCCTGTCTCAAAAGAAAAAAAAGCACAATACCATGTACAGTCACTTTTTAAAAGATTAAAATACTGAGGACATCAACAAAATGGCAGACCAGGAAGCTCCAGGCCCTTATTCTCCCATAAAACGTCAAATAAACAACTACAGACTGACTAAATTCACTTTATAGGAGCTCTAGAAACCAACCAAAGATCTGTAGCAACCAAGCAAATGCCAATCAGGAAAAAGCCACACTCAGAATGGTAGGAAATTCAGTGTTGTTTTTACTTGCCCATGCCTCACCCATGCAGTGAAGGCCAGAGGAACAGGACCAATTTTTGACTCTGTACCTTGGGCCAGAAAGAGCAGGGTGGAAATTGTTTGTATAATTCTCGCCTATCTGTGGGATGTCCAAGAAACCAGCATCTGTCTCTCCTGCCTCAGATGGAAGGGTAGCATAGTTTGGAGCTTACGCTGGAAGCATCAGAAGGAAGTGGGGTGTACCATGATGTGTGAAAACTGTAGGGGGACTGTAGATCTGAAGACAACTGTGAGCAAGAGATGATGGGCAGAGGAATACAATAGGCCATCTAAGGCTCTGAGAAGAAGCTGAGGTGGGACGCTTTGGAAAATTAAGACACTTGAAAGCAGCCAGAAGAAATGGGGAAATACACACACATAGGCCCAGGTAGGATGCATGCCCAGAAGACCTGAGCAGCCCTTAAGCCTTTACCCTGGGCTTATCTCTAGGTTCAGGGGCTTGATAATAAATAACTCTAGTCTTCAAAAATTGGAAGAGGTGTGCTTCAAACGTCCATCTGATTACAAGGCATACAGAGACACAGGCAAACATGGTCTATTCAAAGGAACAAAATAAACCTCCAGAAATAGTCACTGAGGAAACACACAGAGTACTTACTAGAAAAAGGCTTTAAATGACCATCTTAAATGTGCTGAAAGAGTAAAAGCATGGGCAAAAAACTAAAGGAAATCAGGAAAACTATATATATAGCTATATATATATATAGTTTTTTTATATATAGTAATATATATATAGTGGTGAAAATAAAAATTAAAAAGCACAATGCTTGCCAGGCAAGGTAGTATATATATATATATAGAGAGAGAGAGAATATATATATATATATACACACACACACACACACACACTATATATAGAGAGAATATATATATATATACTATATATAAACAAAATTAGAATATAAACAGGGAGATAGAAATTATATATTTAAAAAAGAATTAAACAAATTCAGGAGCTGAAAAATACTTAAGGGAATTCAGAAATTCACCAGAGAGGCTTAGCAGTAGCCTAGAACAGAGGGGAAAGAAAGCAAACATTGAATTTGAACACCAGTCATTTGAAATTATCAAGTCTGAAAACAAAAAGGAAAGAAAAAAGATGATAAAAAATCAAAAAATGAGCCTAAGGGACTTATGGGACCTGAAGAAGTAGACCAAAATACACATTATAGGAATTCAAAATGGAGAAGAGAGAAGGGGATAGATTATTTGAAGAAATAATGGCTGAAAACTTCCCAATTTTAAGGTAATACATGGAGATACAAATCCAAGAAGCTCAAAGATTTTCAAGTAGGATAAACCCAAAGAGACCCACACCAGGATACATTATAATCAAACTGTTAAAAGTCAACAAATTTTGAAAGTAGCAAGAGAGCAATAACTTATAATGTACAAGGTATCCTCAATAAGACTACCTGTGGATTTCTTAGCGAAAAAAACCTTACAAGCCAAAAGGCAGTGGGATTATATATTTTAAGTTATGAAGTGGTGGGGGGAACTTATCAACTAAGAATTTAATCTCTGGCAAAACTATCCTTCAAAAATGCAGGTGAAATTAAAACATTTCTTGATAAACAAAAGCTGAGGGAGTTTATTACCAGTAGACCTACCCTACAATGAACACTAAAGGGAGTCCTACAAGTTGAAATATAAGGATGCTAGACAGTAACTTGAAGACATATGAAATATAAAGTATAAGGGTAATACATGGAAAAATATAAAAAAGTTTAAATTATTTTAATTTTGGTTTTTAATTCTTTTTATTTTCTACAGGAGTTGTAAGGCAAATTTATTAAAATAAATACAAATCTATAATAATGGATATAGACTGGCCACAGTGGCTCACACCTGTAATCCCAGCACTTTGGAAGGGCGAGGCAGGTGGATCACCTGAGGTCAGGAGTTTGAGACCAGCCTGTCCAATGTGGTGAAACCCCATCTCTACTAAAAATACAGCAATTAGCTGAGCATGGTGGTGTGCACCTGTAATCCCAGCTACTCAGGAAGCTGAGACAAGAGAATTGCTTGAACCCAGAAGGTGCAAGTTGCAGTAGGCTAAGATCGTGCCACTGCACTCCAGCCTGGGTGACAGAGTGAGACTCCATCTCAAAAATAAAGAAATAAATAAAAGGATATGTAGTATATACAAATATAAGTTGTAACACCAGTAACACAAAGTGGGGAGTGGAGGGAGGATCTATAAAGGAGTAGAGTTTTTTAATGTTACTGAAGTCAAGCTGGTATCAATTTAAGGTGCCATAACTTTAAATGTTATATTTAATGTCCACAATAACCACAAAGAAAATATCTAAGCTAGGTGCAGTAGTTCATTCCTGTAATTCCAACACTTAGGGAGGCTGAGGCAGGAGGATTGCTTGAGCCCAAAGTTCAAGATCAGTCTGTAGAAAAAAAAAATTATTCATGCATAGTGGTACATGCCTGTAGTCCCAGCTACTTGGGAGGCTGAGGTGGGAGGATTGCTTGAGCCCAGGAGGTTGAGGCTGCAGTGAGACATGACTGCACCACTGCACTATAGTCTGGGCAAAGAGTGAGACTCTGTATATGCAAAAAAAGAAAATGAGAAGGGAATCAATATGTGCCACTACAAAAAGTCAACTAAACACAAAGTAAAGCAGTAATGGAAAAGTGAGGGGCAAGAAAGCTGTAAGATATACAGAAAACGACAAAATGGCAAAAGTAGTGCTTTCTTATCAGAAATTGCTTTAGATGTAAATGGATTAAATTCTCTAATCAAAAGACATAGAATGGCAGAATGGATTTTAAAAAAATAGAATCCAACTATATGCTGTCCTCAAGAGGCACACTTTAGATCTCATGACAGAGACTGAATGTAAAAGGATGGAAAATGATATTCCATGCAAATAGCCAAAAGAGGGGAAAAGTTGGCTATAATTTTAAATACAATAGACCTTAAGTCAAGACACTGTTACATGAGACAAATAAGGACATTAAATAATAAAAGGGTCAGTTCACTAAAAAGATAGCAAAAACATAAAAGGTTAAATTATGTTTTTGGATTATGTTATTAGATTATGTTCAGTTAGAACATAGGAAGTTCTAATGTTCGTACACAAACATTAGACCTCCAAATATATATGAAGCAAACATTGACAGAATTGAATGGAGAAATAGCCCTGCAATAATAGTAGGAAAATTCAGTACCCACTTTCAATAATGTATAGAATAACCAGACAGAAGATCAATAAGGAAACAGATGACTTGAACAACAGTATAGACCAATTAGACATGAAAGACATATACAGATCACTCCATCCAACAACAGCAAACAGATTTTCCTCAAGTATATATGGAACATTCTCCAGGAAAGACCGTATTTTAAGCCACATAACAAGCCTTAAGGAATTTTAAAGGTTGAAATTATACAAAGTATTTTTTCTGAACACAGTGGAGTGAAACTAGGCAACAACTGCAAAAGGAAAACTGAAAAATTCACAAATTTGGGGAAATTAAACAACACATTCTTAAATGACTGTTGGGTCAAAGAAGGAACACAAGGGAAACTATGAAAGATCTTAAGACAAATAAAGATGAAAATACAACAACAAAAACTTACACAGTAAAAATAGTATTAAGAGGGAAATTGATGGTATAAATGCTTACACTAAAAAAGAAGAAAGGTCTCAGATCAGCAACCTAATTCTACGCCTTACAGATCTAGAAAAAGGAGAGCAAACAAAACCCAAAATAAGAAGAAAGAAGAAAATAAAAAAGACTGGAACAGATACAAATAAAATAGAGAATAGAAAAACAATAGATAAAATCAACAAAACCAGGTGTTGATTCTTAGAAAAGGTCAATAAAATTGACAAACCTTTAGGTAGATTGACTAAGGAAAAAGAGAAAACACAAATCAGAAATGAAAGCAGGGACGTTCCACCAATTTTACAGAAATAAAAAAGGTTTATAAGAGAATAGTATGAACAAATGTATGGCAAGAAAATGAATAACCAAGATGAAAAGGCCCAATTCCTAGAAATACACAGCCTACCAATACTGAATATGAAGAAATAGGAAATTTGAATAGAGCTACAACTAGTAAGGAAATTGATTTCATAACCAAACACCTCCCAATAAAGCCTGGGATCAGATGGCTTCACAGATGAATTCTGCAAGGTATTTAAAGAAGAATTAACACCAATTCTTTTTAAACTCCTCAGAAGGTTGAAAAGGGGGAAACGCTTCCAAATTCATTCTATGAGTTTGGCGTTGCCTGATACCCAAGCCAGATTAGAACACAAAAAACTACACAATTGCATCCCTTTTGAATATAGATTTTAAAATGCTCAACTAGCAAAATTCACCAGAATTTAAAATACTGCTGGGTATGATGTCACATGTCTGTAGTCCCTAGCTACTTGAGAGTCTGAGATGGGAGGATTCCTTGAGTCTAGGAATTTGACACTGTAGTGTGTGATGATCACACCTGTGAATAGCCACCATACCCCAGCTTGGGCAACAACATAGTGAGACCTCATCTCTAAAAAATAAAAAAATACTAGCAGACTGAATTCAACAGGCTATTACAAGGATTCTACACCATGATCAGGTATGATTTATTCCTGAAATACAAAGAATGTTCAACATGTAAAAATCAAGGTAATTCACACATTAAAACAATTAAGGAGGCCGGGTGCGGTGGCTCACGCCTGTAATCCCAGCACTTTGGGAGGCCGAGGTGGGCAGATCACGAGGTCAGGAGATCAAGACCATCCTGGCTAACACGGTGAAACCCCGTCTCTACTAAAAATACAAAAATTTAGCCGGGTGTAGTGGTGGGCGCCTGTAGTCCCAGCTGCTCAGGAGGCTGAGGCAGGAGAATGGTGTGAACCCGGGAGGCGGAGCTTGCAGTGAGCCGAGATCACGCCACTGCACTCCAGCCTGGGCGACAGAGCGAGAGAGACTCCGTCTCAAAAAAAAAAAAAAAAAAGAAGGAGAAAAATGTAATCATCTCAACTGATGCAGAAAGAGCACCTGATACAAATCAACATTGTTGATTTAAAAACAATTAACTGGGAATAAAAGGAAACTACCTTAATATACTAAAAGCCAAATATTTATATAAGCCCCATAGCCAACATCATACTCAGTGGTAAGAGGCTAAAAGCTTTTTCTCTAAAATCAGGAGCAAGACAAGGATGACCACGCTCACCTCTTCTATTCAACATAGTACTATAAGTTGTACCCAGAGCAATTAGGCAAGAACTGGGGGAATAAAAGGCATTCAAATAGGAAAGGAAGATATAAAGCTATCTCTATTCACAGGTGACATGACCTTATAGTGTAGAAACCCCTAACGATTAAACACACACACACACAGTAAGAAATCTTCTGCAACTAAGAATTCAGCAAAGTTGTGGGACTCAAAATCGACATGCAAAAATCAGTTGCATTTCTATTCACTAACAAGCAACAACCTGGAGAAGAAATTTAAAAAATTTCCCTTTACAGTAGCATCAAAGGGGTAAAATACTTAGGAATAAACTTAACCATGTAGATGAAAGACTTGCACAATGGAATCTACAAAATGTTACTGGAAAAAATTAAACACACAAATGCATGGAAAGACATCCCACATTCATGGCCTGGAAGACGATATTGTTAAGATGTCACTACTACCCAAAGCAATCTACAGATTCAATGCAGTCCCTATCAAAATCCCAATGTCAGTTTTTTATAGAGATAGAAAAATCCATGCTGAAATTTTTATGGGACGTCAACAGTCCTTGAATAGTTAAAACAATCTTGAAAAAGGAGAACAAAATTAGAGGTCTTACACATTCTTTTCAAAATGTACTACAAGCTATGGTGATCAAAACAATGTGGAGATGGCTTGAAGAGAGACATAGAGCCCAATGGAATAGGAATAGTCCATAAAGAAATCCTTACATTTATGGTCAAATGATTTTCAACAAGGGTGCCAAGATGGTTCTATGGAGAAAGGACAGTCTTTTCAACAAATGTTGGGAAAACTGGTGCTATGCTTTAAATGTGCCCCCAGAAGTTTATTTGTTGAGATTGTAATTGCCAATGTAACAATATTAAAAGGTAGGACCTTTAAGAGGTGGTTGGGTTGTGAGGGTGGAGCCCTCAAGAATGAATTAATTCTTATGAGAGCAGATTCTTATAAAAGTAAGCTTAACTTGATCTTGTGATCTGTCTTGTGCTTGCTTTTGCCCTCTGCCTTTCTGCCATAAGATAACCCTCACCAGATGCCAGTGCCATGCTCTTGGATTTCCCAGCCTCTAGAACTGTAAGGAATAAATTTATTTTCTTTAAAAGTACCCAACATATGGTATTCTTTTATAGCAACAAAAAAATGAACTAAAACCACTGGATATCCACATGCAAAAAAAATAAATTTGGACCATTGCTTTACACCGTATACAAAAGTTAACTCAAAATGGATGAAAGATCTAAATGTAAGAGCTAAAACTACAATACTCTTAGAAGAAAACACGGGGGAAATTTATGACATCAGCTCTGGCGATGTTTTATTGGACAGGACACCAAAAGCACAGGCAAAAAAAGAGAAAATACATAATAAGCTGGAGTTGTCAAAATTAAGGATTTTTTTTTTTTGAGACAAGTTCTCGCTCTGTTGCCCAGACTGGAGTGCAGTGGCACAATCTCAACTTCCTGAGCTCAAGCAGTTCTCTCACCTCAGCCTCTGGAGTAGCTGGGACTGCAGGCACATGCCATCACACCCAGCTAGTTAAAATTAAGAACCTTTGTGTATCAAAGGGCATTATCAACAGAGAGAAAAGACAACCCCTGGGATGGGGGGAACTATTTGTAAATCATATATCCAATAAGGGATTGATATTGAGAATGTATAAAGAACTCCTACACCTCAACGACAACAACAAAAAATGATTTAAAAATGGGCAAAGTACTTTAATAGACATTTCTCTAGAGAAGATACACAAATGTCCAATAAGCATGTGAAAAGATGTTCTACATCACTAGTCATTAAATGCAAATCAAAAGTACCATTTCACACCTACTAGAATGGCTACTATCAATAAAAGTGTTGCCAAGGATGTGGACAAATTGGAACCGTTGTGTATTACTGGTGGGAATGTAACATGGTGCAGCCACTATGAAAAACAGTATGACAGTTCCTCCCAAATTAATTACCATATGATTCCACTTTTAGGTATATGCACAAAAGAAGTGAATGCAGGGCCTTGAATAGATATTTGTACGCCTATGTTCCATAGCAACATTTTTCACAGTCGCCAAAAGGAGGAAGCAACGTATGCGTTTATGGACTGATGAATAAATTAACAGTGTGGCATATACATACAATAGAATTTTATTCAGCCTTCAAAAGGAAGGATATTCTGACAAGTCACACAAGAATGAGTCTTGAAGACACTATGTTAAATAAATAAACCAATAAAAAAAGACAAATCCTGTATGACTCCACCTATATATATTCCCTAGAGTGGTCAAATTCATAGAGGCAGAAAGAATGGTAGTTGCCAGGGCCTGGGAGGACAGAGAATTGAAGAATTATTCAGTGGGTGCAGAGTTTCAGTTTGAGAAGATGAAAGAGTTCTGGAGGTAGATGGTGGTGATGGTTGCACAACAGTATGATTGTACTTGATGCCACTGAACTGTACATTTTTAAATTGTTAAAATGATAAATTTTGTGTATTTTGCCACAATAAAAAAATTAAATACTTAGGTTTACAGCTAACACGACATGAATAGGATATGTATGTGGAAAACGAAACAATGCCTTTCACATGCTTACCTGCCATCTATGTATCTTCTTTGGTGAGATGGCTTTTGACCATTTTAAAATCGGTAGTTTATTTTCTTATTGGATTTTAAGAGTTGAGTTTTAAGAATTCTTTGTTTATTTTGGATAACAGTCCTTTATCAGCCATGTCTTTTGCAAATATTTCCTCCCAGTCTGTGGTTTGTCTTCTCGTGCTCTTGATGCTGTTTTTCTCAGAACAGAAGTTTTTAATTTTAACGAAGCCCAGCTTATCAATTTGTTCATTTATGGATCATGCTTTTGGTGTTGTAGCTAAAATGTCATTGCCAAACCCAAAGTCATCTAGATTGTCTCCTATGTTATCTTCTACAAGTTTTATAATTTTGTGTTTTACATTTAGGTGGATCTTAGCTCACTGTAACCTCCGCCTGCCAGACTCAAGCGATCCTCCCACCTCAGCCTCCAAGTAGCTGGGACTACAAGCGCAAGCCACCACATCCAGCTAATTTTTTGTAGAGACAGAATTTCACCATGCTTGTGTTTTACATTTAGATCTATGATACGTTTTGTGTTAATTTTTGTGAAGGGTATAAGTGTCTGTGTCTGGATTCATTTTTTGATTGTTTGTTTTGCATGAGGAGGTTCACCTGTTTTAGAATTATTGAAAAATCTCTTCTTTCTCCATTAAATTGTCTTTACTTCTTTGTCAAAGATCAGTTGACTATATTTCCATAGGTCTGTTTCTGGGTTTCCTATTCTATTCCACTGATACATGTGTCTATTCTTTCACCAATACCACACTGTCCTGATTACTATAGCTATGAAGTTAGTAAGTCTTAAAGTTGGATAGTATCAGGCCTTCACTTTGTTCTTCTTCAATATTTTGTTGGCTATTCTAGATCTCTTGCCTCTTCAAATAAACTTTAGAATTAGTTTGTCAATATCCACAAAATAACTTACTAAGATTTTGATTGAGATTGCAGTGAATCTAAAAAACAAGTTGGAAGAAACTGACATCTTAATAATATTATATTCGTATCCATGAAATGAGAATAGCTCTCCATTTGCTGAGTTCTTCTTCAATTTCTTTCATTACAATGTTGTAATTTTCCTCATATAAATCTTGTATAATTTATTTTGTTAGATTTATAATTAAGTATTATGGTGGGTTTTTTAGTGCTGATGTTAAATAGTGTTGTGTTTTTAATATCAAATGCAAATTGTTTATTGCTGCATATGGGAATACAATGGAATTTTGTATATTAACCTTGTATCTTGCAATCTTGCTATAATTGCTTGTGAGTTACAAGAGGTTTTTTTGTCGATTCTTTGGGATTTTCTACATAGGCAATCATGTCATTTATGAACAAAGACAATTTTATCTTTTACTTCTCAATCTGTATACGTTTTATTTTATTTTCTTGTTTTGTTGCATTAGCCATGTTCTAACACAATGTTGAAAATAGTAGTGAAAAGGATTACCCTTGCCTTGTTTCTGATATTGACAGGAAGGCATCTAGGTTTTCGCCATTAAGTGTAATGTTAGCTGTATCATTTTTGTAGATGTTCTTTGTCAAATTGTGAGTGTTCTTCTGTTTCTTGTTTCCTGAGATTTGTTATCATGAATGGGTACTGAATTTTGTCAAATGCTTTCTCTGTATCTATTGGTTCAGCTTATCTAGGTTATCACATTTGGGGACATAGAGTTGTTTATAATTTTTTATTATGTTTTAATGTCTATGGAGTCAATAGCTATTTCTTCTTTTATTTCTGATATGAGCAATTTGTATCTTCTCTCCCTCTTTCTTAGTTAGCCTGGGTAGAAATTTAGCAATTTTATTGATCTTTTCAAAGAATCAGCTTTTTGTTTCAATGATTTTTTTCTATTGATATTTTGTGTTTAATTTTATTGACTTATGATGTTTTTATTATTTTATTTTATTTTGCTTACTTTGAGTTTAATTCACTCCTCCTTTTCTCGTTTCCTAAGGTGTAGGCTTACACTATTGACTTTAGTTATTTCTTCTTTTCTAAAGTACACATTTAATATTATAAATTTCCCTCTATGTACTGTTTTCTGTACTTTTCATGAACCTGGATAAGTTGCATTTTCGTTTTTGCTTAGTACAAAATATTTTAAAATTTTTCTTGAGATTTATTTTTTTGACCCATGTGTTATTTAGAAGCATGGTGTTTAATATCCAAGTGTTTGGGGGATTTTCCAGCTATCCTTCTGTTATTGGTTTCTAGTTTTACTTCATTGTAGTCTGAGAGCATACATTGCATGGCTTCTCTTCTCCTAAATTTGTTTAAGTGTATTTTATGGCCCAGAATGTAGTCTATCTTGGTGAATGTTCCATGTGAACTTGAGAAAAATGTGTATTCTTCTGTTTTTAGGTGAAGTAATAGATAGATGCTAAGTATAGCTAGTTGATTGAAGGTGCTATTGAGTTCAGCTATGTCCTTACTGATTTTCTGGCTGCTGAGTCTGTCCATTACGGAGAGAGAATGTTGAAGTCTTCAACAATAATCCTGGATTCATCTATTTCTCCTGGACATCTATCAGTTCACTGCATGTAGTTTGATACTTTGTTGTTAGGTACATATACATTAAGGATTGTTATGTCTATTTGGAGAAATTACCCATTTATTATAATGTAATGCTTGTCGTTATAGCTGGTAATCTTTCTTGCTCTGAAGTCCATCTGAAATTAATATAGCTACTCTAGATTTCTTTTGCTTAGTGTTAGCATAGTATATCTTTCTCTTTTTACTCTATCTGTGTCTATATATTTAAAGTGGGTTTTTTCTAGACGAGTTAGAGTTAGGTCTCGTTTTGTTTTGTGACAAGTCTTTTATGGTCTCTGTCTTCTAGTTGGTGTATTATATAGTTTGGATATTTTTACCCACCCAAATCTCACATTGAAATGTAATCCCTAATGTTGGAGGTAGTGCCTGGTGGAAGGTGATTGGATCATGGGGGTAGATTTCTTGTGAATGGTTTAGCACCATCCACTTGGTGCTGTCCTCATAATAGTGAGTGAAGTCTCCTGAGACCTGGTTGTTTAAAAGTACGTGGCACTTCCCCTCCTTCTCTCTCTCTTGCTCCTGCTTTTGCCATGTAATGTGCCTACCCCCACTTTGCCTTCCACCATGATTGGAAGCTTCTTGAAGCCTCCCCAGAGGCTATGTTTTCTGTACAGCTTGTAGAACCGTGAACCAAATGAACTTATTTTCTTATTAATTACCCAGTCTCAGGTATTTCTTTACAGCAATGTGAAAATGGCCTAATACAGTGTATTTGGAACATTGACACTTAATATGATTATTGATATAGGTGAATTAATAAGTACTATATTTGTTACTGTTTTTCATTCGTTGCCCCTATTCTTTGTTTCTATTTTTGTCTTTCACTCTTTTTATGCCTTTTGGGGTTTTAATTAAGTGTTTTTTAGATTTCATTTTTCCTCCATCCTTTAATTACCTTTTTTTTTTTTTACTTTCTTAATGGTTGCCCTAGAGTTTGCAATATACATTTTACAATTAATTCAAGTGTACCTTCAAGTAACACTGTACTGCTTCACAGATAGTGTAAGTACTTTATAATAAAGTATTTCTGACTTCTGCCTCCTGTCTATCATTGCTGTTTTTCATTTCACTTATCCATAAGCTATAACAATCACTGCAATACATTGTTATTTTCATTACTTTGAATGAACTGATTATCTGTTGGCCAGGTGTGGTGGCTCTTGCCTGTAATCCCAGCACATTGGGAGGCTGAGATGGGAGGATCACTTGAGCCGAGCAGTTTAAGACCAGCCTGGGCAACATAATGAGACCCTGTCTTTGCAAAAAATAAAAAAATTAACCAGGCTTGGTATTGTACACCTGTGGCCCCAGCTACTTGGGCTGCTTAGGTAGGAAGATTACTTGAGCCCAAGAGATTGAGCCTGCAGTAAGTCATGAATGCACCACTGCACTCCAGACAGGGTGACAGAGTGAGACCCTGTCTCAAGGAAAAAAAAAAAACAAAAAAAGAAGAAGAAGAAAAATAAAAATATGTTTTAATTTTGCCTTCACTTATTCCTTCTTTAATTGTCTTTCTCCATGCAGATCTGGGTTTCTAACCTATATGATTTTCCTTCACTTTGAAGAACTTCTTTTAACATTTCTTGCAGGGCATATCTACTAGTGACAAATTCCCCCAGTGTTTTATTGATCTGAGAAAATTTTTATCCTCTACTTTTAAAGGATAATTTTGCTAGATACAGAATTCTAGGTTGGTGGGGTTTTCTTTCGACGCTTAAATTTTTTCATTCCACTCTCTTCTTGCTTGTATGGCTTTGAAGAGATCCAATGTAATGATTATCCTTATAGGATAGTTAGGAAGATGATTTTTTTCCTCTGGTTCCTTTCCAGATTTTTTTCTTTGTCTTTATTTTCCATGACTTGGATACAATATGCCTACATGTCATTTTTGGCGTTTATGCTACTTGGTGTTTTCTGACTTTCCTGAATATGTGATTTGGGAAGTTCTCCGTCATTGTTGCATCAAATATTTCTTCTGTTCCTTTTGCTCTTTGGTCTCCTTCTGGTATTCCCATTGTGTGTATGTGATGTGTAATTGTCCCACAGTCGGTGGATATTCTGTTCCATTTTTTTCTCAGTCTTCTTTGTTTTTCAGTTTGTAAAGTTTCTACTGGCATATTTTAAAGATCATTGATTCTTTTTCAGCCATGTCTAGACTACTAATAAGTCCATCAATGGCATTCTTCATTTCTGTTACAGTGCTTTTTATTTCTAGCACATCTTTTGGATCCTTTCTTAGAATTCTCGTCTCTCTACTTGCATTACCAATATGTTATTGCATGTTGTCTACCTTTCCATTAGAACCCTTAGCATGTTAATCATAGTTATTTTAAATTTCCAGTCTAATAATTCCAACATCCCTGACATATCTGAGTTTGATTCTCATTCTCTGTTTCTTTAAACTGTGCTATTAGCCATTTAATATGCCTTGTCATTTTTTTGTCATAAGAGGAACCTGGTACTGACTCCTGTGGAGGTTTCTGCTCATGGGTTTCTGCCCTGGTAAGTTGTGATTCTCGGTATCCACCTTTTTGTCTCTTCAATCATAGGGTGGTGGCTTGCTTTATGACCTGAATTACTTGATGGAGCTAAGAAGACTTGTCAGTTTTCAGTTTGTTTAGCTTTTTCTCTTGTTGTTAGGATGGGATTAACGATTTCCAGTCTCCGTACATGCTGGACTGGGTATAAAAAATCTCATCCTTTTACCTTTAGCTAATCTGTGTCTTGTATTTAAAGTGGATTTCTTTAAACCATCATATAACCATATAGTTCTATCCTGCTTTTTCTTAAAATCCAATCTGACAATCCCTGCTTTTAAATGGAATATTTAGGCCATAAACATTTAGTGTGGTCATAATTATGGTTGTGTTTTAATCCAACATCTTACTATTTGTTTTTTATTTGTCTCATCTATTCTTTGCTTCCTTTTCATCTTTTTCTGTCTTGGATGGATTCGATTAATTGAGAATTTTATTATTCCATTGTATATACCTCAATGGCATATTAGCTCTTTTTAAAAAGCGGTTGCTCTGACATTTACAGTATACATCTTAAATGGTCAGTCTATCATCAAATTATGTTATACCACTTCACATATATATACAAGAACCTAACAAAAATATATTTTCATTTCCCTCCTCCTGATCTTTGTGCTATTGTTGTCATAAAATTTTACTTCTATATATGCTATAAATTTAATAATACATTATTTCTGCTTTAACAATCAATTATATTTTTAACAGATTTTAAAAATATTAAAAAAGTATTTTATGTTCACCAATTCCCTTGTGTGTATCCAAATTTCCATCTATATCACTGTCCTTTGCCTCAAGGAGTTCCTTCAACATTTTCCATGATGTTGGTCTTCTAATGAATTCACTCAGCTTTTATGTGTTTGAAAAGTCCTATTTGGCTTTTATTTTATAAAATCATTTTGCTAGGTGTAGAATTCTAGGTTGAGTGGTTTTTAAAATTTTTTATTTCGGTACTTTAAAAAATGTTATTCCATTGTCTTCTGGATTGCATGGTTTCAAGCATGAAGTCTGCTTTAGTTTTTATTTTTTCCTTCTGTATGTAATGTGTCCTTTTCCCTCTAGTTGCTTTCAAGATTTTCAGCAGTTTCATTATGATGTGCCTTAGTATGGTTTCCTTTCGTTTTTTGTTTTTTGTTTTTGTTTTTTTTTTTTTTTTGGTGGGGGATTGTGGGCTTTTTGAATCTGTGAATTTATAGTTTCCATTAAATTCAAAAAACATTAAGCCATTATTTTCCCAGATATGTTTTTCTAATCTCTCCCTTTTCTTCTGAGCCTAACTACTTTTATGTTAGGCCACTTAATATTGTCTCACAAGTTGTTACTTCTGTGTTAATTTTCAGTCTTTTTCCTGTTTTTCCTTTTGGATTGTTTATATTGGCATGTTTCTTGTTTACTAATATTTTATGTTGCAATGTCTTGTCTACTATTAATCCTCTGTAGGGTATTTTGTATCTCAAATATTCTACCTTTCAAATTTTGATTTGGCTCTTTTTTTTAGATCTTTTACGTCTTGTTTTCAAGAACTGTGATCTTGTTTTCCTCTACCTTCTTGAACACAAGGAGTATATTTAAAATAACTTTTTTAACATCTGTATCTGCCAATTCCATCATCTTTGTCATTTCTGGTGCTGTTTCTATTGACTGATTTTCATCCTGGTTGTGGATTGTATTTTCCTATTTCTTTTTCCATCAGACAGTAGTCTTCTGAGGATACTACCTGATGTCCCATGTATTAGGAGGTCTTTCCACCTTGTCTTGTGGGAATAGAAACTGTTTCTGTCCTGGTATGAGCTCAGGAGATTATTCCACCTAATTTTTTTCCAGTGATTCTTTCCATAGCCTTCGGATTTTTTTCACTTACATGTGCAGATCATTGTCAGGCAAAAATTCAAGGAGACCTCTCTTTAGATCTCTGAAGCCCTCTCTCTATGCAGACTCTTCTCTGCTTCATCCTCTCTCAGCTCAGAACTTTGACTTTTCAACTCAGCAACACCCTGGTTTCTGTTTTAGTTCCCCTTCCCTGCATCATGGCCTGGAGACCTTCTCCAGACAATGATCAGGGGCACGTATTGGGTTCACCTCATTTGTTTCTCTTTTCCAGAAATACTGTGTGCACTGTCTGTTGTGCAGTGTCTGAAAACTCAGACATTGTTTAGTTTTGCATTTGTTTAAGGTGGGGGGTTAATCTGATCCCTGTTACTCCATCATAAGCAGAAGTGGAAGTTTTTATAATTTAAAACTTACTTTCTTATATGTGATGTTGTTTGTTTGGATCCAAGTTCATTTCAGTCAAGCCCTAAATCCCATGGATTAAGGGCTTAATTAAGCAATGAATGATATTTTGGAGAGAGCCTTCAATGGAGTCATTTTGCCAGGTCTGTCATTTCATTTCTATGAGCCTCAGTTTCTTATCTACACAATTAGGGTGGTAATCAAATACCTTCCCAGCTTACCTTATAAGGTGTTTGAAAATGAAATGAGATGGTATGTGTAAGAGCACCTTAAAGCTTATATTTACACAGGTAAACATGACTGTGATTAGTACTGCTCCACATAATATGTGAACTAGATCCAGTGTCAGAAACGTAGGGGATGACGGCTATTAAGAAGCCAGTTGAAGAAGGGCTTAGAACCCATTTTCTCTACCTGCACTGAAATTCTTTTCAAAATATCCTTGACAAATCCCTCTGATTAAACCCTACAAATTCGAGTTCCAAATATAGACACATCACTCATTAAGCTTTTTTTCAAATAGAACTTCAATGCCCAGCTCCGGCTCTGTCCTTTAAATTGCTTTATATTTCTAAGTACATCTTGTGCCTCAGCATTCTCCATCTCAAAAATGAAATTACTATACTCCTATTTCTATTAGTTTCTTTTGAGGAACTTTGAAAAACCTTTCAAAGGTATGGCATTGTGTAAGGCTTCGTTTAAGTGTGTGGAAAAAGAAGGTGCACTTCTTTGCCCTGACATTGGCCTTGGGGTGGGAAAGAGCGTTATGAGTTACAAAGGTAGCTACTTTGTCTGTTATAAACCTCTGGTGTTCTCACTTCCACCGTCTCACACATACACATACCTCATGGTTTTAAAACACAGCCACAATTCTGTGACACTCCCCACTTTAAGAGGTGGAGGTTTATATTTCCTCTGGTTAAATCTAGACATGCTTGTGACTGCTTTGAGCGACAAATATTGGTTAGAGGTGATGTTATGTGACTTCTGAGCCTAAGTCTTAGAAGGCCGTTTAGGCTTTGCCTTGTTTATGGGGACACTCATTCTTGGCGTCCCAAGTTGACATATCAGATTTACTCTGAGGCCACCATGCTAAAAAGGAAGCCAAAAACATACGGAGAAGCCATGTGTAGACATGCCACAGCTTAGCCCAGCCTTTGAGTCACCCCTGCTCTGGTGCAAGACTTGTGGGTGAAGAAGCCTCCAGATAATTCTAGCTTCTGGCCATTCAGGTGACTTCTAGTTGTTCACATCTTTCCAGACTCAGACACAGTGAAGCAGACACAAGCCATACTCAAATTTTCCATTAATGTACTATATTTTAAACCAGAATGGTACTCAGTCCCTGCTCTTAGGGAGCTTACAACTTAGTGGTAGGGAGCCTTAGAAATATCAGGACTTGCAAAACCTGTTACTTGATCTGAGTGCTGCTTATGTGGTGTGTTCACTTGGCTAAAACTCCGTGCACTTCTCTGTAGATACACATTTTATCTTACAAACAAAACTTCTCTTCAACACACATTTTATCTTACAAACAAAACATAGTAGTTTGAAATCCACACATTAAAGCAATCTCATAATCTAAACAAATACGAAGTATCTTCAACTTCTCACACTGGAATTGTTGGCTGATGACAGAATTCTCTGTCATGACATCTCTATCTAGGCTGTCTCATCATTAGCCTGATCCTATTTACCCAGAAGTCAGACGTGTGTACAGATGTCCTAAGAAAAAGCTTATTTTCCATGTTGTATTATTATGGGTTGTTTCTAATCAGTTTCACTTCTTCATCTTAGACATTTGGAAAAGAAGAGGCAATAGGATAAAAAGAAATAAATATCCCCTTAAACCAACTGCTAATTTATCTTGTAGTTTGTTAACTTTTCTATTGAAATTTGTCTGAAAGTCTAGCTTCTGACCCATTAAATAAAGATCATTTCTATGCAGTAATCTGACACACCTGCCCTCTTAAAGGAAAGCTGATAATTGTTCAGAGTGGAGTGGAAGAAAGTTAGTGTAGAAAAAGGGCGTTCTTGGCTTGGGACTCACGTCCCTCAGTGCTAGGGAGAAGCAAACACAAATCACAGACTGAGCATTAGATTATCTCGGTGCTATCCAAGTGGACAAAATGTAACAAGTCCTTCATCTCTCGGGGCCTCACTGAGGCTCCGGAGCCTGTGAGTTAACCAGTGAAGTGACTTGCTAAAATGTGCACAGACAGTAGTGGCAGGTTGGACTGGCCTTGTGGCTTCTGGTTCCAAGTCAGTGTTCTTCCCACCACGGAAGTTTTAGGTATTATCCACTGGAAACATGATTCATCAGAGACAAGTGGTGGGTTGGGGTGCTCACAAGCGTGTGTGTACAGGGGGGCCTCTGTAGTAACCAGGAATGCCTGACCCGGGAAAACTGTACCTTAGTGATTTAAGCAACTACAAAAAGGTTTTGATGTTATAAGGGGTCTACACTACCCACATTCAGGAGCATTCTAGTCTTAAAACAATATTCCTTGTTCCCTAGGTTCATATGGAAAAGCTACTGGACCTCAGATTCTGTGAAACTGACCTAATATCCTTGTGTTCTGCCTGCTTCAGTCAGCGCAGTGAAAATGCAGGTGTACATCTTAAATACCTGCTCGGTTGGTGTGTGTGTGTGTGTGTGTGTGTGTGTGTGACAGAGTTTTGCTCTTGTTGCCCAGGCTGGAGTGCAGTGACACGATCTTGGCTCACTGAAACCTCCGCCTCCCGGGTTCAAGCAGTTCTCCTCCCTAGCCTCCTGAGTAGCTGGGATTACATGCGCGCGCCACCACACCTGGCTAATTTTTGTATTTTTATTAGAGACGGGGTTTTACCGTGTTGGCCAGGCTGGTCTGGGACTCCTGACCTCAGGTGATCCGACCGCCTCGGCCTCCCAAAGTGCTGGGATTACAGGCGTGAGCCACCGTGCCCGGCCAATCCGTGCTGTTTTAATCACAGACAGTTATTCTGAATTAGGACCTTGATGGGTTTCTCTTCGATGACTATGGAGAGATTTCCGTGGGTTGAACAAGGAACTCCACTACAGCGTCTTGTAGAAAAGCCGAGTTGCAGATTCCTGGACCCCGCATGGCGCGGGGGGCGGGGCTGGCAGGCCTGGCCGGGTCTCCCCTCTCTCCAGCCCGCACCTCGGCTGTGGCCAGCAGGGTTTGGCCCCTTGCTTTTCACGTTACCTTGTTCAGGACACGCCTTAAACTGAAGGCACCCTGTGGATGAGGAAAGGTGCAGTGGAACTTCCAGAGACCAGGCTAGAGGGGGCGCAAAGCCAGGAGGCGTCGCAGCGGCTGGTTAGAAGCACATCCCTCGAGCTGGGGCACTACCGGGGCGCACAGGAACCTGGTAGTCCAGGCGTGAGGTCAGGAGCCTTGCGCTGGGGTCTGTGCTCTGGCATTTGTAGCCGCACCCTCACCCGCCTTGTATGGGAAATGGCTCAGTCCTAAAACTCTGGGCCTTCTGCTTCGAGGGTTGTGTGGAGGTGGGGATGAGCCAGTGAATGGGAACCTGCTTTGCAAAGACTGCCAATCAAGTACAGACAAATCAGCGTGATCAAAGATGGTGATGATAATGACTTCAACCTCTAGCCTGGTGTGAGGAACTAAAAGCAACCACAGAACACTTGCACCCAACGCCTGCGGGCGCTGCCGCGGGCCTCCGGAGCATGCGCGGTGGCCCCGCCCAAGGCAGGCCGTGGGCCCGGGACACGCCTGGTCCGGCTCAGAGCTCCGGGTTCGCGGCGGGTTCGGAGCAGGTGCCAGGGGTACCGTGGCGGGATTCCCCTCTCCCTCCCCCTCCTTCTCCCCCTCCCTCTCCCTTTCTCCCCAGGGCAGCTGAAATTCCTCCGTTTGGAATAGAATAAGAACAGCTCCTGGAGAGGAAAGTTGTGGAGGCCCGACTTTTTTTTTTTTTTTTTTTTTTTTTTTGGTTTTCGCCCACTCACGATTTCATATTTCACAACTCAGAAAAGTCTACGAGGAGCTTTTACAAACACTGTGTCAGCCACCTTGTATTACCCCATTTTACCGGTGAAGAAACTGAGGCCGAGATTAGTTAAGTCAGTTATCAAAATACAAGTGAATTGCAGGAAATTGGAATTGGGGATTTCTGGCTTCGGGCCCTGTGTCCTTGGAAACCAGTGTTCACAGAACTACCGAGCTAAACGGACAGAGAAGGGGGTCGGGGAGAAAGGAGGGAGGGAGGGAAGGAAAAGAAAAGAAAGAAGAAGGAAGAAAGAAAACATCTTTTAAGAGTGCAGTTCAGGTAACTCACGCGGGAGGAGTGAGCTCTGGTGGTGCCGCCAGGCCGGCTGCGTGGAGCACGCGCGGTGTCCAGTGTGCCCCGCGTCACCACACCCGGCCCTGCCTCTCCGCCTGCCTCTGCTTGGCGGCCCCTGCAGGAACCCCCAACCGGTCCTGCTGCGGGTCAGAGCCCCGCAAGATCCGGCCCGGTAGCCCTGGGCCTCGACCTTTCTCCTCCAGGTCTTCCAGGGTCCGCGCCGTGATGATTCGCCGCACCTAGCCTCCACCCAAGAGCCGCTGGACCCACCGCTGGCCGCGGCCCCTAACCCAGCGCTGGCGACAGCAAGTGTCGGGATGCCAGGGCTGGCGCCCTCCCCCTCTAGCTCAGCCCTCCGAACTCCAGGCTTTGGGGTCGCGTAGGGTCGGCGCGGAGCTCTAGAAGGACTGAAGCTCGGCAGTGACCAGAGAATCGGCGAGGTTATGGAGACCCCGCGTCCCTTGGCGTCGCCTGCACCAGGGCGCGCTCGCGTACAGTTGCCAAGGTGCATAAATGCGTCGACGCAAGGGAATGAAGGAATGGAGCGAGCGAGCCCGGCTACCGCGGTGCTGACAATTTCGAAGCCCCGGGCGGCGCCCGCGTCATCGCTGGGAAGGTTAATGTTCACCTCCTGGACAGCCCAGGCTTGCAAGCTCGCTGCAGAGGAAAAGCAAGAAACTAAACAAGTGCAGACAATAATCACAACACGTATTCTCTGGCCCCGTCCCCGTTGTTTTCTCTGTTGTTACCATCGGTGTCTGGGATCTAACTTGACCATTCCGTCTTCCCTGGGGAGGGCGCATCTTCCTAACCTGGTGCCCGGGCGCGGCCCCACGGCTTTCGCGCTCTGCTCTGGGGCCATGCAGGGAGGGCGCTACGGGCTGCGGCCGGGAGTGGGGACGCCCGTCGTCGAGAAGGGGGCGCTGTCCTCTCGTGGCCTCCGACCCTGCAGAGCACTGCCACCGCCCTGGAGCTCAGTAGGGTCAGAAAGTGTCGGGGACGAGCTCTTCCCGGGATCCTCCGCCGCAGCTCAATCCCCCCGTGGGACCCTCTTTATCCCCTTTCTCAAATAGCTCCCTTCTCCTGGCCGGGCGCGGCCCTGGATCCCACGAGGCGCACTCTGGCCTAGGGGTTTTGCTGGAGGCATATGCGGGAAAGGGGTTGGCCACTGGAAGTGGCCTGGGCTTTGCAGGGTTGGGAAGTCCGCCTAGATGGAGGACGCACTCTCTTCAAACGGCCCCAGCTGGGTGCCCCGCCGCTCCGCCTCTGGTTCCAGGATGCTGCCCCAGCGGTGGGCACCCTGTTCTCTGCCCGCGCTGCGCAGCGCGCGCCCCGCCCCACACCCTTAGATTCCCGGCCCACCAGTGCAGCGGTTGGGGCGCACCGGCCTAGGGTGCTGCTACTGAATCCTGGCTGGAAAAGAGGGGCAAACCCAGCCATCTCTTTTGTGCGGAAAGCTAATTCTCGGATGAAAATTGTCCCCGGCTCTAGAGGTAAAAATTAGGACGTGAACACAGAGACGCTGCAGTTCGCCTTACGCTTGCCGGGTCTTAGCTGTGGGGCCCGTTGCATGTTGCATGCAAGGCATCGGTCGCTGCGCGCGGGGACATTGAAATCCGGACTCAGGCTCACGGGCTTCATGCCTAGAGTTATATTAACATCAAGCATCACAGGCAGGGTTGGAGCTTTCTCTGCATTTATCTCACCGAATCTTCACAACTGCCCTGGAAAGTCAGTTTTATCATCGTCCCGTGTTAGGATTAGGAAAGGAGATCCAGAGAGATGTGACTTGTCCAGAGTCGCGCGTTCAGTCACCTGAACACTAAGGTTCTGACTGCGGACCCCACGGCACCCCCCCACCCCCACAACGCTGCCTCCTTCCAGGATCACCTCTGTGGAGCCCCGCACATGGGTGGCGCTCAGTAAATTTTAAATTCCAGGATCTAGTCAAACCTGCCGGCTTTCATTCAGTAGGTGTCTGAGCTATGTTTGCTCACTCATTCTGCAGGCCTTGAGCGCCTACTGTGTGCCGGCGCTTATATGAGAGCGCGGGAACAGCGCTCCTCACAGCGCAGCCTCACAGGGGGCCTGGTGACAGGGGAGCTGCGATGAGCGCGGCCGAGAGACGGCCGTGAGCTCCCAGCTTGCAGTCCCCAGGCTGCACGTGGGCCCGGCACGCACGGTCGGTCTACACCAGGGTGTGCAGATGAGGGAAAGTGGGGGAGTTCGCAGATCGCAGCGCAGCCAGGGGGGACGCGAGAGGGCGGGAGCGACTCCACTCGGAGAAGCGGGACTGCCAATCGGAGGAAGAAAGAAAAAATATAAGGAGAAAATTCAGGGTGAGAAGAGCCAGAAGTGAGGGAGCTGGAGGCCTGGACCCGGAGACTGGGTGCGGGTGGAGTGAGAGGAGAAATCAATCAGGTGGCTGAGAACCAGAACGACGGCCTCGCCCTCCTGAGAGCCAGGGGCGGCGGGGGCGTCGAGGGGTCTTGGGTGAGCACTGCACAGAACCCGAGGCGGGATGCGGCCCCCAGCCCCGGCTCCGGCCGGCCTCTGTGGCGGCCCAAGTTGACTGGGGCTGCGGTGGCCGAAGCCCGGTCATTTTCGAAAGGAATGGCAGTCGGAGTGTTAAGAACGGCTGCTCTGAGGGGTTCATGGTCAATGTCTCTCACACCCAGGCGGGCTCGGCGAAACCTGGTTGGGTTGGATTTTTCCGAGGCTACACGCGCAGGGAGGGAGGTGGAGTCTGGCCGGGGCAGGCAGGGGCTGGAGCGGGCCTCCAGCGCCTGCCTTGCGGCTCTGCGGCCCTGCGGGTCCAGGGCAGGGGGCGGGAGGCGGCCCGGGGCAGCCGGGCGCAGATCCCCGGGCAGGCCCTGGCGGCGGAGGGGCGGGCCGGGGGCAGGCGCCGGGAGGAGGCCCTCCCTCACTCCCTCCCTCCGTCCTCCTCCCTGCAGGTCGGAGCGGGGACCCGGCGGCGGCCCGGGACGCAGGGAGGGGACCCGCGCCGACACCGAGGGAGGGGCCGCGCCGCCTTGGAGAGTCATTGGAGGACGCGGCCGCCCGAAGCTGATAAATCAGGGGCCAGGTCGCGGCTGCGGGCCAAGTTGGACGCCCCGACCCGTGCGAGGGCCAGGTCCGCGCCTGCCCCGCCAGGCGAAGCGAGGCGACCCGCGTGCGGCCATGGCTTCGCTGCTGGGAGCCTACCCTTGGCCCGAGGGTCTCGAGTGCCCGGCCTTGGACGCCGAGCTGTCGGATGGACAATCGCCGCCGGCCGCCCCCCGGCCCCCGGGGGACAAGGGCTCCGAGAGCCGTATCCGGCGGCCCATGAACGCCTTCATGGTTTGGGCCAAGGACGAGAGGAAACGGCTGGCGGTGCAGAACCCGGACCTGCACAACGCCGAGCTCAGCAAGATGCTGGGTGAGTGAGCGCGCGGCCGAGCGGGCTGGGGGCCGGGGGCTGGCGGCGGGCGGCTGGCGGCCCGGCAGGGCGGGTGCGAGCGCGGAGCCTGGGGAAGACCCGGCACGCGGGACGAGGGCCCTCTTCGTGCCCGCGTGGCTGGCCATCTGCGCGAGCGTGGGTGCTCGCGGTGCCCAGGATTCAGAGCGGGGGCACTTGGCGCGGTCCAAAGTGAAACCGCGCGGCGGGCAGGGAGGCTCCTTTGCTGGGACAGGAGCGGAGGTCGGCGCCCCAGGGGGCGGGGAGACGGGGCAGCGGCCAGGCCAGGACGCCTGGCGACAGGGACCGGCGTGCATGGACAGGGCAGGGACGGAAACGTTGAGGCTGGGTGGAACAGGCGTTTACTAGGAATACCGAAGCGGGAAAAGCCAGCATTCCCTGGACCTTACAATTGGGCCATCTCAGAGGAAGGCTGTCACAGATGAAATTATAATTAACGAATATTCCCGAAGAGAGACCCTGAGGAACGAATCCTTGCTTTAACTAAACAATTAAGGGGAAAACAAAAGAAAAAGCTTACCCAAATAGACTCGATTCGTTCATCTATTGCTCAGTCTCGAAGGTGTAGATAACTTGATTCGGATGCTTGGGCTGTCCTGGAACCCGGTCTCTTCCTGAGCTGTCCCCGCAGGGACTGGGGACACGGACCCACCAGGTCCAAGAGGTCCAGAGTGAGGCTGTTAGGACACACCCGAACAACCGGAGTTCCTATGGGGGTTTCTTTTTTCTCCGGTGTCGAGCTGAGTACTTTTCAACCCTGCCTAACCCCTGACTTCTTTGCCTTTCGACGCGGTTTTTATTCGTTTTAATCGGGGGAAAAACTTTCAAAGCACTTGGTGCACGCAGCGGGAGACAGGCCCTGTAAGAAGGGACGCGTGGGCACCCGAGGCCGGCTCTACCCTTCCCAAACCCCACCCGGTCCGGAACAGAGCCCTTCCTTTTTTCGTCGGAGTTCAGAGCTCAGGGCTCTTTCCCGAGGCGGAACTTTGGGGATAGGACTGACGCCCCTGTTTCTGCTGGCTAAAGCCGCAGGCCGCAGAGGGGGTCCCAGGCCGAGCCGTCCTGCGGTTTAGCTGCTGTGCAAAGCAGTTGATGGAGTGCTGGTTGCAAAGGGCCCAGCCTGGTGGCCGGCTGCACCAACTCGCCTTAGTGGTCTGGGGCCTTCTGGGGCCTTTTTCCTCAACAAAAATAGTAACGTTTATATTTTACACAGTGTTGGCATAAAGACAAATGTATTAATATGTACAATAATAAAACATTTTATTTAACCTGTAAGTTTATATTTTTCTTCAGATTTTAAAAGAAATGAAAATATGTTTGTTGTGGATCCCCAAACGTTTTTTTCCACGGACCGTGGGCACTGTGCCTGTTGACCCTGCCAACAGGGGGAAGCAAGCCCCTGCTGTGACCGTGACAGAGGAGGAATTCTGTGCAGGCCTGGGCCAGGGAATGGGGAGGAGAGAGGGGTGAGGAGCATGGCTCTGCAGAGTTGGGGAAGCCTGCTCCCAGGAAAGGGGCAGGGACAGGGACACAGGAGACAGATGCTTCCTGCGAGTTGGTCCCGGTCGGGGCCTGCACTTCAGCTTCGGGAGGTTACAGTTCATTCTGCAGAAAAGACACGGATTCCTTCCTGCTGAGCCATGCAGCTCCTGGCACTGGGTGAGGGAAACCGCAACACTGGTGCTTTTCACAGTATGGACTTTGTGCACCTGTTAGTAGGGGGCAGCAGGATGATCCCCTCCACCTGTGTGACATTTCCTTCTCGGCTCTTTCCTTTCTGACCTGAGAGGAAGAGGCTGGATATGAGAGTCTCAACTTTTTCCACTATAAACCTTCCAGACGTTAACATTAAAAGTGTGACCTAGTCACACTGGTATTTAAAACATATTATGAATGAGAAAGTGCATAAAGAGAAGTAGACATTTGGTAGCATTTTTAAATGAACACGTATTTTATTAATTGTATAACATCCAGGTACATTTAAAAGCTACGGCCACATTTTATACTGAGACCACAGACAGAGTATGGGGTGCACCTGGATCTTGGGCCACTTGCAAAAGCTTTGTAGCCTCAGCCACAGGCTGGGAACTGATGACCAGCTCTGAATCTGCAGCTCCTAACACTTTCAAGTCGCCCTTTTAAGTGACAGCTAATGATGTTAATTGAAAGCTCCATGGAATTTCTATAAATTTTCTCCCAAGTGGTACAATGCCCTTAATCATTGCCCTCCCCTGGCTCTGAGCCCCTGGACCAAAGGAGCCAGTCGACGGAGGCACTGAGGGCTGCTGTGTGCATGGCTCTGCACCTGGCCCTGTGCAGAATGTGCTGAGTGGAACACAGGGCCCTTTCCTTAGGCCTTAACCTGTAGGCTAGCGGGTCTCAAACTTCAGGACACATTAGCATCATGGGAGAACATGTTAAAGTTGTAGAATCCTGAGCCCACCTTAGGAGGTAGCAAAGCAACCCAAGGGGTCCAGAAGCCCCCCACCCCTAGAAAACACTGCAGAAGGGTGTGCAGTGCACACTGTTAGATGAGGGGAGATGCTCCGGGGACTTGAAAAGCAACAGACAAGCAAGCAATGGTGAATAGAAGATCAAGCGCAGCCAGCATATTAGCACCAGTGGGTTGCAAGCATGGAATAATTTTTAAAGAGAGAGTTTGGAGCTGGAGAGTGTCACAATATCTTTATTTTATACTGAAGAAAATAGAGACTCTGGAAAGGGCAGGGAATGGCTTCTTCATGGAGATCTGTGGCTAAGCAGGTGCCCTGGCACCGTCAAGGGTTCCCAAAAGATGGCTGGCTGGAAGTGACGGTTTGCATGTATATGTGTGTGCATGCATGTGTCTGGGTGTGCATATACGTGTTGCAAGCAGATGCTAGCATTCTGGCCTCGGTCATCCAGCAGGGTCCTATTCAACCTTCAGAGGTAAGGAATAGGTATTTGTTAACCTAAGTGAGAATCTCTAATTTACTGACATCTGTGAAAGTATTGACTGAGCCTGGGTTCCCTCCCAGAAAGGGCTGTGAGATTTATGCCATAGGTAAATATGATAGTATCTCTTTAGCCTGCACTAATCAATGAAGGCAGAGATTTTCATGAGAATACACAAATGTTTAGAATGGACCCTGGAAGGGTAAAAAGAGCCCCAATCAATATCGTGATCATTAGATATTTTCTTCCTGTAGCTGACATATGGTCAGGTGGGCTTTTCACTGGGGACCCCGCGTGGTAGCGTGGGCATGCTCTGGCGGCTTTTATATGAGAGGTGATGCTTTCTGTGTGCACCGTGCACGATCTGGCTTTGTGGATGCAAGCAGAGGGGTTGATTTCGCTTCACTGTGCCTGCAGGATCTGGGCTGGGAAGAGGGTGCAAGAGATGCCCGTGTCCTCTGTGGCTGAGAGGGGGAAGGGAGGTGTGTGTGCATGTGCACGTGTATGTGCACGCGTGTGCATGTGCGATGCCTGCGGGGCACAACACTGAGCATGGCCTCCTCTGCCTTGTGTGAGCAGGAAAGTCGTGGAAGGCGCTGACGCTGTCCCAGAAGAGGCCGTACGTGGACGAGGCGGAGCGGCTGCGCCTGCAGCACATGCAGGACTACCCCAACTACAAGTACCGGCCGCGCAGGAAGAAGCAGGCCAAGCGACTGTGCAAGCGCGTGGACCCGGGCTTCCTCCTGAGCTCCCTCTCCCGGGACCAGAACGCCCTGCCGGAGAAGAGAAGCGGCAGCCGGGGGGCGCTGGGGGAGAAGGAGGACAGGGGTGAGTACTCCCCCGGCACTGCCCTGCCCAGCCTCCGGGGCTGCTACCACGAGGGGCCGGCTGGTGGAGGCGGCGGCGGCGGCACCCCAAGCAGTGTGGACACGTACCCGTACGGGCTGCCCACACCTCCTGAAATGTCTCCCCTGGACGTGCTGGAGCCGGAGCAGACCTTCTTCTCCTCCCCCTGCCAGGAGGAGCATGGCCATCCCCGCCGCATCCCCCACCTGCCAGGGCACCCGTACTCACCGGAGTACGCCCCAAGCCCTCTCCACTGTAGCCACCCCCTGGGCTCCCTGGCCCTTGGCCAGTCCCCCGGCGTCTCCATGATGTCCCCTGTACCCGGCTGTCCCCCATCTCCTGCCTATTACTCCCCGGCCACCTACCACCCACTCCACTCCAACCTCCAAGCCCACCTGGGCCAGCTCTCCCCGCCTCCTGAGCACCCTGGCTTCGACGCCCTGGATCAATTGAGCCAGGTGGAACTCCTGGGGGACATGGATCGCAATGAATTCGACCAGTATTTGAACACTCCTGGCCACCCAGACTCCGCCACAGGGGCCATGGCCCTCAGTGGGCATGTTCCGGTCTCCCAGGTGACACCAACGGGTCCCACAGAGACCAGCCTCATCTCCGTCCTGGCTGATGCCACGGCCACGTACTACAATAGCTACAGTGTGTCATAGAGCTGAAGGCGCCCCGTCCGGTCAGCCCTCGCGCCCCCTCCTTCCTGTGCCTTGAGTGGCGGAAGAGCCGTCCAGCCACACCAGCTTTCCTCCCACCGCTCAGGGCAGGGAGGTCTGAACTGCGGCCCCAGAGCCTTTGGCCTAAGCTGGACTCTGCTTATCCGAGTGCCGCCTCTATCCCCTTCCCCACGTTCCAGCCCCTGCAGCCCGCATTTTAAGTATATTCCTTCAATTGAGTTTTCCTCCAGCCCCTGAGGGTTGCTGTCTCCCAGTAGAATGTTCACTGACCTCTTTTCTTTGTAGCCATCATCGAAACTAATGGGGGACAGACTTGATAGCCAAGGTCCCTTCTGGTCCAGTTTTCTGATTTAGGGTTCTCTCAAGATTAATAAAGGAAGATGGGGAAATTTGACTCATTAATGAGCTCGCTAACCTACGATCCGGTGATAATTTTGTGTGCACAGCCCAAGGACCACGAGGCTTTCTGCACTTTCTGCACTCCCTTCCAAAGTGACCACAAAATTCCAAAGGGACTCATACAATTTGAGAAAATACAGTCAACCTGATTTGAGAAATTAACCAGTATGGCTAGCTATATCACAGAAAATGGGATTGAGTTAAAACTATTTATTTTAAATATACATTTTAAAGCAGTTCTTTTTTTAGTTAATTTGTTTATTATACACACACTTCAAGAGAATATGCACAGTCTAGGCCAGGCACGGTGGCTCACGCCTGTAATCCCAGCACTTTGGTAGGCCGAGGCATGTGGATCACCTGAGGTCAGGAGTTTGAGACCAGCCTAGACAACATGGTGAAACCCTGTCTCTATGAAAAATACAAAATTAGCTGGGAGTGGTGGTGCATGCCTGTAATCCCAGCTGCTTGGGAGGCTGAGGCAAGAGAATGTCTTGAACCTGGGAGGTGGAGGTTGCAGTGAGCCGAGATTGCACCATTGCACTCCAGCCTGCGCAACAAGAGTGAAACTCCATTTCAAGGAAAAAAAAAAAAAAAAAAGAATATGCACAGTCTGAATGTATACCAGGAGTGTGAGAGACACATGCCCACTTCATGCAACTCCTAAATTCAAAGTCTAAATCAGATATTTTTATTAACAATGACAACTTGTTGCCAACTCCCTGTTTCTAATGACCAAAGAGCCAGGGTACCTAAAAGGACTTTGCAACCAAGCAAAGTCACTGTCTTCAAATCTGCATACACACTTTCCCCTCTGTAGATTCAAAAGGTGCTTCCTTCCCGGCGTCTCCAGCTTCCTTACTCTCTTTTCTGGGATTTCTTTTTCTCTTCTTTCTGCTCTTCCTCCACTGCTGAACTGGTCCCTAACTGAAACAGCCCCTGACTTAGCCCAAGCATGCTTCCTTTAGCTGCTGTGAGAATTTGTCTTCCTCACCAGCCAGGTCCTCAGGCAAAGTCCTCAGCCAGTGCTTTAGAGCAACTTCCCGCAAATCAGAAACTCACTGTGATTCCAAAAATGTTTCTGAGCCCTGGACCCCTGCCCCCAAAATATTTTCATCTTTCCCCCAAATCTCCTTTGAAGGAGCATGCATAACAGTGTGCTGAAAGACAGTTGTTGGTTTTTTGATTTTAGCATATTATTTCCTGTATGAAATATGTTTTATATAATCTCCTATTATTTTTATCTTATGTTTTGTATTGTTGATAAATCCTTTTTGTCCTAAGATGTCCTATTGTAAAATCACTTATAAGATATGATTACTCTTTATGCTATTACTTTATATGCCATTTGGTAATAAATAGTAAATTGTTGATGATGTGATTGACTGATGCGCAGTCCAGAGCATGTATGAATAATCTTATAAAACAGTATCACAAACATTAAGCTAAACTGTTTCGTTTTTTTGAAAGAACAACTCATACTTTGGAACAGTTGTCAATATTAATTTGTTGAAAATATTTAATTTAAATAAACATTTTTGTACCATGACTGTTCTATCTTTTGAAATATAGTTTTGCAAAAAGAAAAGGTTTCCAGGCAAGACATAAATGTTACATCGAGTGCTACTTGTGGTATTGATCAAAATGTTTTCTACATCGACTTTTTTATTTTAAAAAGTTGTTATCTGGTAGGGATGGTTTATTTTATTTTATGAGTTATGCTAAAGAGATAAATCCAAATTTTATGCATTGGAACCTGCTGTTTTTATTGACAATAAAAGAAAATGTCAACTCATGACCTACATGTAGAACGATTTTCTCCTTATGATGACTTTACACTCGTAAAGTGGAATGAGCTGACTATGAGGCTGTCTGAAGAATGAAAGTAAGTTTTTTCTACTTGTTTGCTTACTTAAAACTGTCACAGCTTTTTTTTTTTTTTTTTTTTTTTTTTTTTTTGTATTTTTAGTAGAGACGGGGTTTCGCCATGTTGGCCAGCCTGGTCTCGAACTCCTGACCTCAGGTAATCCACCCGCCTCGGCCTCCCAAAGTGCTGGGATTATAGGCGTGAGTGTGGTGGCAGGTGCCTGTAATCTCAGCTACTTGGGAGGCTGAGGCAGGAGAATTGCTTGAACCCAGGAGGTGGAGATTGCAGTGAGCTGAGATGGCACCACAGCACTCCAGCCTGGGCGATGGAGTGAGACTCTGTCAAAAAAAAAAAAACTGTCACATTTTTTTTCTTCTTTTTGAAATAATCTCGAAACACACCTGTGTTTATGGATGTGCTGTGGAAATATGTCACAGGCTCTCAGAACTCACTGGGGCATTGTGGAGAAGGCAGGAGAGCACACAGAGTAGTAATGAAAGGATGCAAATCTGGTGAGGGTTAGGAGCAACATCCCAGCCAAAAAGCACTGGAAGAAACTGAGGATGACTCAGTCCCTGTGCAGGTCACCTCTGTCTGGCTTTTGTCCATGGGGAAGCAGTTGTAACTTGCTGGAGTTAAGGGCAGCTGTGTGTTTTCCCAGGCCCTCTGGGCCAAGGAGTGGGTCTTGGGAGAGCCCAAATGGGCATGCGTGTTCCCTTCAGTTCTGATCCTAATCTATAGTCATTACTTTAATAGCACCTTATAGGTGTGCAGAGCTTTACGGAAAGTTTTATGGGCTGTTTCTCATCCACAGCCCCAGGTGGGGCCCGTCATCCACCCACCACGTTGTGCAGCAGGGGACACAGAGGCCCAGGGTGGGCGTTGGCGAAGGGTGGCTGGCTCGTGTGCCATGTTACCTGTGTTTTAGCATCGTCAGATGTGTGTTGGCAGCATTCGTCGGTCTCACTGCTGGAGTTGGTGCTGCCTGATTTTCCCCACTTTACTATGGCATGGAGTCATATGAGGTCCAGTTCATACCCATCATGGCCCAGGGAAAGAAAGAAAGAGGAGAGGCTGTCATAGGCCAGAGTGAGATGATGCTGAAGACCTTGCTATCCAGGCCGGTGGCTGCGGCTACGGCCCGTGCATCTGCAGTGTCACGGGCTACCTGGAGCTCCTGTCTACCAGTGCCTGCCTGGCACATCAGCCCGCCACTGCCTCATGGGCATTTTTCATTCCAGGACACACTGTGGGGGTATGGTTTCTGTCTCTGGGAGGGCAGGAAGCAGGCTGACAACCAGGCCACTCTTCCACTGTGCTCAGCTATGGGTGAGACAGTCGTGCCCAGGAGCCAGGGGCATCTTTGAGTTTTAGTTGCCCATTCTGGCACATCGCTGCCTCTGGTGCAAAGAACATGTCTTGCTTTAGCCAGTGGGAATCAATGGCAATGTACAGTTAGAAGTTCCTTTTCTGAATCCTATGTGCTGCAGTTCCACACTTTTCCCTAAGGTCCCTCAGCGCCAGCTTGTTGCCCAGGGCACACAGGTAGCACCAGGGTGGGTTCACTGTGGCTCCCACTCTGGGCCCCTCGCTGTGCAGGGTCCTGGGAGGGGCCTAGTCATGTGTTCACATGGCCACCGGTTTGTAAAAACTTTGCAAAAAGGAAAATGCTTTTGTATTCTTTAGGAGCTCCCCACCCCCTGCCCCAACTGTGCAAGCCTTAAACCTCATAACACCGGGCTCAGCCCCATGTGAGCACCCCTGTGATTGACCCTGTTCTTTCCAGAAGCTTCTCACGCAACCCTTGCCTGTTGCAGTGTACCCTACCACAGGAAGCCTATGGGGCCAGGGAAATTGTCACCTTCTCTCTGTTCCTGTGTTTTCACCAATGCTAATCCTTGATTCCCTGACCTGGGCGACCCTCACTTCTGTCACCATCTGGTGACATCACACTCACTGTCCTAGTCTAGCTCAGACATGCCCAAGCTCACTCAGCAGAGGGGCCAGTCACTCTCCTCCCCAGGCGTCCACAGGACTTGGGCAGACCTTGGTTACTTCGCTCACTGCTGACCCTGGAACCATTCGCCCTGTGCACTCTCTCCCGCAGGTGACCCACGGAGGCTGCTGGACAAACAAATGAATAAACATATAAATTAAAAAATCACCTGGGATGCCCTGTAGGTATGCTGGTTAATCTTGGTGGTAAAGACCTGAATGAACCTTTCTGCGTCTCTAACTTTAACTCCCATTTCCTTGGAAACCAAGACCTTGGGCTCTTTGTGTGTGTCCTTCTTGGGGCTCTGAGGCTGGGTCTGATGTGGCCATGACTATTCTCCTACACCTGCTGGAGTGTAGCCTAGCAGAATTGGGGTGGGGGGATATGGGCACGGAGACATAAGGAGAGCACTCCTCTCCTGCCCCAGCGTGGAGCAGCAGAAGAGGGCTGAGGGCAGAAGATTGCTGTCATCCATCTTGTCTGCCTTTCCTTTTGAGGACGCCGTGCTCCTGGTTTCATCCCAGTGAAAGGAATTTGTAAGGGATGGCGGGGCAGGGGGCAGGGGCGTTGGGGGTGCGGGGAGGGAGGAAGGAGGAAGGAAGGAAGGAAAAGAAGAGAGAGACATCTATATGAATCTACTTAGCTGTCTTTCTATATATCTATCATCTATCCATCCGTCCATTCACCCCATCTCTCTCTCTGTCTTTCCTTCTTTAATTATCGTTCCATACACTCCTTAATCCATACACACCCATCCATCAATCCAGCCAGCCATTCAGCCGTTCATCCTACCTTTTTCTTTCTCTTTATTTCTTTATTTCTTCCTTTCTCTCTTTTCTCTTTTCCTTTCTCTTTTTTCTTTTTCTTTCTCTTTCTTTTTTCTTTTCCTTTTTTTCTTTTTTCCTTTCTTTCTCTCCTTTCTTCCTTCCTCCCTCCCTCTTTCTCTCCCTCCTCCCTTCCTTTCTTCCTTTCTTTCTCTCTCTCTTGCTTTCTTTTTCTTTCTTTCTTCTCTATTCATCCATCAACCTACCCACTCATATATCTGTACATCCAGCCAGCCAGCCATACATCCTCCTACCCACCCACACCTCCATCCATCCATCCCATACCTTACCTGCCTTCTCACCCACCCATCTATTATCTATCCATCCATCCACTCTCCATCCATGCATTCATCCATCCATCCATTTATTCACCGATATTTCAATTCTTAAAAGGGACATATAATGTTTGTCAGAAGTATAGAAAAAAATAACATCATAAAGAAAAAAGTAAGTCATCTATTGTCCACAACTTAGAGACACTAATGGTAATACTTTGGTTGTATATCTATCAAGCCCCTTTTTCTTTTTTTGATGTAGATATAATGCATATATACATGTCTTTTGTAATAGACATTTTATCCATTAATATTACATAAACTTTTTTCTATGCCATTAAATTTCATTTTTCTGCAAAAGATGTTCTCTTCCTAGTTGAAAGATTAATATAAAAAAACTGTGGGGGGGGGGGGGCCGGAAAGAAAAACCACCCACTACATGACCTTTTTTCAACACACTCATGTTTGTACACTGAATTCCCTAGTCCCACGTTCATGCACACGTAATTGTACATGCTGTGAACATTGTGTAGCTATAGATGCCACTTGCATTCAGCTTTCTCTGTTCAACATTCTGTTGTAGAAATTTTACCACATTCATATCCATCTTCATATTTATCATTTTTGATGACGCAGAATACCGCACTGAATACAGGGATCTTATTTTACTCGACCATCCCTTTGCTATCAGATCACTAAATTGTTCCTTTTTTGCCATTATCAACAGCACCGCAGTGAACATCTATTGGTTTGCACCCACAGCTGGATTCCCAGCAGGGAATCACTGGGTCTGAGCACATGAGCATATTTGCAGGCTTTGCTTCAAATGGTTCGTTGGTTTCCCAGCGTCTCAATTGATCGTCGAAGGAAAAATGACTCCTTTCCATTCCCAGAATGAATTCACTTTTTCTTAACGGGAAGAATTAAAGTCTGAAGACTATTTATAAGACTGCCTTCAATCTGACCGGGCTCCTTTGCGTCACTTGTCCTGGCACCTCTGCCTTCTCCTGTGCTTCCTGACGGCTTCCAATAGCAAATCGGGAACGTCCGTTTCCCCAGACACCACTGTGAATGACACACTCTTCCTTGGCTTCTGACCCATTTCTACTGCTCTCAGCCCAAGACATGTGAAAGTGGTTTTTATCCTGAGTTTAAGCGTCAACCACTTATATGGGGCAAAGTATTGCTCTATGAGTTACCAAGGCAACTGGATTGGTCCTCCTAGGTGTCCCAGGTGCATGCGCCTATGCTGCTGGCAGCATCCGCAGGTTGCTCGGAGCGCCTGACACAGGGAGAGGATGCCCGAAAACAGTCGGGACCTGGGGGCATGGTCTGGCCCTACCCATCACTGGATTTTAATTGGGACTTGGGTAAATCCCTGGACCGGTTCTGTCGTGTAAGGAGGTTATGAGTGGATTCATATGCATTTTAGAAATGGCAGAGCTGTATGTGAATGCATAGGAGGGCTATTGCCTATTTTGGAGTTCTTGAGACCATTTGGATGTTTTTAGGCCTGGAGGCGGATACTAGCTTGAAAAATCCAGAGCCACGTGTTCAGCGATTGCCACATGCTATGGATTGTGAGGGAGAAATGAGGGGAGAGGACCCCCTGAGTAAACTTAATGTGGACTATAGAGGAACTCTGTCAGTTTCCTTCTTTGGGCGCAAAACTGGGATTGAAAGAGACCATTTGGGCCCTTTCTTAGCCTATTCTCCTTCCTCTAGTGAGGATGTCCTCTTTGCCGTTCTTGGTCGATGGGCTTCTGTTTGGCTGGAGAATCCTGAAAAGAAAGAGGAATTGCTTTCTATAAGTTAGTCTAACAAGCTTCATCATCCAAAAGTCCTTCCTTCCGTCTCACCTAAGTCCCTCCTGCTGCAGTCCAGGTCCATGTGTGCTGACGTCATCTGCAGAGGTTGGAGCAATCCTGGTCCCTGCAGGCTGGCTGTCACCCTTCTTTCCCCTGGGGACTGTGTTTGAGCCTCGGGTAGGGCCTGTGGTTTCCTCTAGACCCCCTCTCTGGTGTGCGTTCCCCTTACTTAGAGGCCGAGTGTCGCGTGGATGTGGGGGTGGGAGGGAGGAGATAAGGCTCATTATACAAAGACTGGGAGAGGAAAGTGGGGTTTCAGCAGGGGATGAGAGGGGGTGCTCTGCGGGTGCTTCTGGAATGTTCTGCATGTAGGTGTAGGGTGTAGTAATTTCTCAGAGGCTCATGCTGATTCCTGGCTCAAATGGTGTTTGGTTCCCCATCCCCGGCCACTGTCCTTTCTTATGGTTACTCATCTCCATCTGTCTGAGTGGCTGTGGGGTGGCGTGGTTCTGGGACAAAGCTGGAGGGGGGACGATAAAACGTGGACAATATTCCACCCAGAAAAGTCACTGGCTTCTGATGAATGAAAGCTCTGCAGCCTCCAGGGGCCTCAGGGAGGCTGGTCATTGGGTTTTAGATGTTCCGATGTCGACACCTGCGAGGTGAGGCTGTGACTTCCAGGCCTGAGAGGTCGTGCAAAGTGGGTGGGTGGCCAGAGGCATCCCTGGCTTCCTGCTGTCTCAGCCCAGTAGCTGGTGTTCCCATCCCATCAGAGAACCCGAGGGGGCATCGTAGCTCCTCCATCCCCATCCCTGGGAGCCACAGAACTTTCTTCTTCTTTATTCCTTTCCCTGAAAAACAGCAGCACCGGCTCCCACAGCTCAGGGTACCGTGAAAGTCACGGAAAGCATGAAACATCATAAGATCTGCAGGAGACAGGAGACTGTAAGGGATCCATCCTGTCCTCCCATCAGGCCATTCGGAGGTGTCCTGAGGTAAACAGCAGAGTCGCATTGGTGCCAAAAAGAACCGAGGCTTGAAATTAGAAGATTGTAATCCTTAATCAAGCTCTGTAAGCTTGAAAAATAAAATCACTGACTGTTTAGGCTGGCGGGAGTCACTGTCAAGCCCAGATTTGATGAAAGAGGAAGTGGAGGCCCAGAGAGGGAATGGTGTCCTCCCCAGGGCACGAAGCTGAGAGAAGTCGGTGAAGGATTGTGGGGGGAGCTTGGGTGGTAGGGGGAGAGCTGGGGAGGTGGGATCTCCCGGAGCCAGGGTTAGGGAGCACAGGGCTGCGGAGAGAAGCCCCCAAGGCCGAGCTTTTGGAAGGGCTCAGCTGCATCAGGGTCTCACCATGGGGCAGGGGCTGGCACACAGCTCCCGAGGTGTAGGGTGAAGTGGGGAAGGGGCCGGGAGTGCAGGCGGGAGGGGACATTGAGGCTTAGGGCTTCCGTGTATTTAGGGTCTTCCCAAGGCCTTTGCTCTCATGCTGCTTGTCTCCGTGGGTGCTGGCCCAGGACAGCGGGGCTGAGAACAGGCTCCGGAGGAGGGGACGTTCCAGTGTGCACCTGCGGGCCCACCGTGGGAGGGAACAGGTGGTGGCTTCCAACAGCCCGGGCTGGCATAGATGGGTCCAAGGAGACCACCCCGACATCCCCAGCACCCTAGGCCCTTCTTTCGGGTTTCTGCCATACTGTGACCAGGCTGCAGGGCCCTAGTAGGCGGCGGGTGGCCCAGGGCGCCTGGCGAGGCAGGCAGAGCTAGGGGCAGCAGACCCAGCACACAGCACTCCAGTCTCCAAGGAGGAGGAAGACTCACAGGAGGGGCCAGAGAAGGCCGAGGAGCAGTGGCTGCTGAGTGTTTTCCTGCCCATGGGAGCTGCTGTGACCAGGAGCAGGAGGATGTGGCCGGAGCCCAGTGTTTCCTGCCTGATAAGCCGGCCCCTCCCTGCAGAGCCCTGGCCGCCCTACCTTCACGCCTGCTGAGAGCCCTGCCCAGGGAAGGGCTGGCCCAGGAGGAAAATCACTTCTCCAGATTAGCTCGCTCCGGCCGGCCTTCCTTCCCCACCCTGTCCCAGCAGCCGCAGGAAGCCGGCGGGGGCCCAGCAGCCCAGAGGTCCCTGCCTCGGAGCACTCAGCCTCTATGAGGGCCCCACCACCCCGGTCCCCCCAAGACTTTGGTCTTCTTGCTCCAAAGTCAACGATTTTCAAGGATAGCAGTGACTGCACATCATTTGTCTTTATCAGACCCCCTGCCTAGCATTTGGACTTAGAAAATTGGTCACTTTATTCATGAAGAGTCCATGGACCAGCCTCTTTCCACCTGGTTAGTTGCTGTCTCTGTGGCCACCTTGGAAGGACATCCTCTGAGCTGAGGCTGTGGGCTTTGGATGCAGGCTGGCACAGAGAAAAGGCAGGGGCTGGCATCCCAGGACCCCAGCGCCACCCCAGCTCTGCCCTGAGCTGTGTGGCCTGGATGAGTTCCCACCCCTCCCTGAGCCTGGCTGCCCGTCTGTTACTAGAAGGGCTGAGCCACATGGGAGTTGAGGGTCTCCCTCCCTCCCAGAAGCATCAGGAATGACGAGGGGTGCTGGCCACTCCCAACGGCAGCCCAGAGTCCCGATTCCCGCTGAGGAAGAGGGCGGCGGCTGGAGGGAGAACTCCCCCTTTTCAGTGTCATCTTGGGCTGTCCCTCTGGTTTTTCCACTCTGTGTCCTGCCCCTCTAGGGCCAGTCTCCTGCCCTGGGGGATTGGGATGTGTGGCTCCAGCTTGGGAATGGGAGGTGCACAAGATGGAGGGACAAGAGAGGAGGTGGTCAGGAGGCCTGTGGCCGGGAGAGATGCCTGCAGCATCTGCCAAGTGCCCTAGCTGTGAAATAAGGACCGAGGTCCTGGGAGACTAGAAGCCTGCTCAGAGGCACAGTCGCAGATGTGAGCTTCCCCAGGCCTGCGCCAGCTCTCAGACAAGCCTCCTGCCGCAGCACAGCCTCCGATGGGCCCTGGGCCCAAGGGACTCCCCTCAACCTGTAGGTGGGCTCCACCTTCCCTACAGACCTGCCTCCCGAGCCCCACTGACACAGGCACTCCCGCCTTCCTCAGGGAGCTGGCTGTTGGTAACAAAAGGTTCATGAAGGGGGTGTTTACTGGCCAGAAAAGATGAACCTATGCTCGTCTTGGGGACAACACTGGCACGCGTGTCCCCGAGAGCTGACTGCACAGGCACGTTGGAGAACAGGCAGCAGCTCTGCCGTTCGAATCTGCAAGGTGCGGCGTCACTTCAGGATTTCATGCCACCCTCCCGGCAGTCCTGACACAGACATGCTTCTGTCCTTTCACAGGTGGCAAAGCTGATGCTAAGGCCGGGTGAAGGGCCGAGGGAGGCCACACAGCTGGGTGGGCCGGGTCTCCACCGATGGAGCAGCACACACACGGCTGGGGAGTGGGAGCCTGGCCCCCAGCTCCCCTAGCCTCCCCAACTCTCCTGCCCCGGTTCAGGCCCAGGAGGGGCGGCCATCACTCAGGCTGCTCATGGACGTGAGCCTCCCCCATCCGCAGCTAAGCCTGGGGTCCTGAAACAGCTGGTGGGTGGCCCAGAGGCAGGTGGGGAGTTCTCTGTGCAGTGAGACCATCTGCACCCAGGCGTCTGGCACTGGGCTGCCCCTGCTGCCTGTGTCTCCCGAGCATGGAGGGGCGAGTGAAGGAAGGTTGGGGTCTACTTAGGCCTTTTCATCTAATGCTCTGTGGGGCTGCCCACTGTGTGACCTTGGGCAAGTTGCTTCCCGTCTCTGGGGCTCAGTAAATTAAAAGGCAGGACTCGACAGTTTCCAAGAGCTGGAATATTCCTGGTTCTCTGAGTCTGTGAAAAGGGAGAAAGGAAAAGGGGAGGGTTCCCTCCTCTCTGACCCTGGCCTTGGCATGGGGTGGTCTCTAGGGAGGTGGCAGCGGGGGAGTGACCTGGGTGGGGGTCCCACTGCACACAGCCGTCGCAGGGTGAGCCTCAGGTGCTGTGCATGGCTGGGCTGGAGCCACAGTTACTGCATCCAGGCAGGGAACACCTCCCACGACACCATCTCCATCCTGCCTCAGCTGCCCTGGGCTGCTGCCACACCTTCTGTCACCAGGCCATGGCAAGGGGCCCCCAGACACCTGGCCTGGCCTTGTTCCCATGCATAACCGGCCCTGGCCTCGCCTCCTGGGAACTCTGCCCTGCCTTGCCCACATCATCCGATCCCTCCACCCCTCCACCCCTCCACCCCTCCACCCTGGGTGTTGGACTGGACGGGATGGGGCAAGAGGCCGCTGTCATCTGAGCCCAACCTTGTGGATCCTCATGTAACCCTTGCACTCAGGAGCGCCCTCCCTGCCAGGCTGGGCCTGGTGTGAGGCTGCTGCTGGTCTCCTGTGGGAGGCAGGGGCTCTGTGCCCCATGGACTCCCAAATTCCATGCTTTGAATCCTAACATGACTGTCCGCCCCAGACTGTCACCCCATCACTCACTGGCTATGACCCTGAGTCTCCCCTGTCCCATCCGGCTAGAGAGATGATGCTTCCAGAAGATCTAACGACATTTCCTTATTACTTAAAAAGTTTTATCTGTCCAATCCTGGCAATAAGATAAAGCTTAAACTTCACAGGGGGACATTCAAGGCCTTTTATAATCCAGTCCCAACTTACCTGGCCCTCGTCACCTTATGCAGTCCCCATGACACACTGTGTGTTCCAGGCATGGCCAATTTCCAAATAGGATAAGTTGCCTCATACCCCAGTGCTTTTTGCATAAGCTGTTCCCTCCGGAATACCTTTCCCCACACCTTTTCTCCGTGGGTTCCTGCTCCGGTCTCAGGACCCAGCACAGTGTTCCCCCTCTCAAAGAGCCTTTGCAACAGCCCTCCACCCACTCAAGCCCACCCACGCCCAGTCCCCAGCCATGTAGTTTGCAGGCCCATTTTCCGTACATTCTCACAAGCCTCTCACATAGCTCTCACAGCGTCATGATGCAAGCTCTGTTTTTAAGTCTGTCTCCTCCCACTAGTCTGGAAATGTATTTATCTGGGAAAGGCATTTTATATATCTTTCACGCCATGGGGCCTGCTTCATGCCAGGCACATAGTAGGTGTCCAGTCAATGCTTGTTGGAGGGTTGAATAGCTACACAGGGTGCAAACACTGACTGGTCCACCCTCTGCTCAGCCTGTGATCTTAGACCATTTGTTTCATTTCTCTGTGGCTCAATTTTTCTATCTGTAAATTGGTCCTGCTTTTGGCCAAGAGGTTTCAGATTACGGTGACAGAAGCAACAGGAATGGCTTAGGAGAGGGCCGAGGGTGCGATGTTAATTCCTAATACAATCGACTCTCGATGATCCCTGGAAAAGTTTAATTCTTCACTGGATCCCTGCCACTTCCTGGGCTGTGTCCGTACCCCACCCTTTCCATCAGTCAGGAATGCTATTTGTAACACTGTCCTCACCAAAGTGTGTGATTAGGAAGAAAATATGTGACACATATGGACACACACACACTTCACAAAATCTGGCTCTCCTGTTGACCCCATTGGGACAGGTCCTGGTGGGGCTGACACTGATGATTCATGTTAGGATTTATCTCAGTAAGGAGTAGGCTGCTCACTCTATAGTAATAAGGGTGCTAAGTTCTCTCTGGAAGTAAAGTGGACCTTCGGTCAGTTATTCTTCCAAGCCCGATTACAAACCTTTTATTTTAAAAATGTCATGTAGGTACACGTAGGAGACTTGTAAGTACAGAGACACAACGAAGAGAAAGCGTGCAGCGGGAGATTCCCCTATCGTCTCACCGTGCAAAGGCATCTTTTGTCAGTATCTTGTACTGCTTCTAGATTTTTTTTTCCAGATGTGTGAGCTCGTGTAAATAACTTTCTTTTAGAATGTTGGGTTTGCATTGTTTTGGAAACTTACTTGCTTTTTTTTTTTTTTTTTTTTTTTTTTGAGGTGAGAGGGTGTGATGGTTATATTGAATGTCAACTTGATTGGATTGAAGGATACAAAGTATTGTTCCTGGGCGTGTCTGTGAGGGTGTTGCCAAAGGAGATGAACATTTGAGTCAGTGGGCCGGGGAAGGCAGATCCATCCTTAATCTGGTGGGCACCATCTAATCAGCTGCCAGCACATATAAAGCAGGCAGAGAAACATGAAAAGGAGAGATGGGCCTAGCCCCCCAGCCTACATCTTTCTCCCGTGCTGGATGCTTCCTGCCCTCAAACATCGGACTCCAAGTTCTTCAGTTTTGGGACTCGGACTGGCTCTCCTTACTCCTCAGCCTGCAGACAGCCTGTTGGGGACCTTGTGATTGTGTGAGTTAATATTTAATAAACTCATATATATATAGAGAGAGAGAGAGAGAGAGAAAGAGAGAGAGAGAGGAGAGAGAGAGAACCCTGACTAATACAGAAGGTCTCGCCTCGTCACCCAGGCTGGAGTGCAGTGGCGCCATCCTGGCTCACTGCAGCCTGGACCTCCCAGGCTCAAGGGATCTTCCTACCTCAGCCTCTTGAGTAGGTGGGACTACAGGTGTGTGCCACCATGCCTGGCTAATTTTTTAATTTTTTGTAGAGACGGAGTCTTGCTATGTTGCTCAGGCCCAGGTCTTGAACTCCTGGGCTCAAGAAGCCTCCCAAAGTACTGGGATTACAGGCTTGAGCCACTGTGTTCTCACTTTCTAAATGTTAAGTTCTGTTATTCCATTGAATATCCGTTTCCAAAGAACATGTTTCCCATTCTGCTCACAATCATCCGATCCCCTCCCCACCCAGCCAGTCAGCCCTGGTTGGAAAGGCCTCTCTGGCAGCCTGGGACATAGGGATGCCCACTTTCAGTTCCATGCTGGGTACCCAGGAGGGAAGTGACTTGTCTGAGGGTTACAGGGTGAGTCAGCAGCTTGGCCCCAGCTACCCCGAGTGCTGGGAACTGGCCCCGGGTTGGCCTCAGCCTCTGACGTGTGCCGTCTTGCTCAGGGCGGAAACCTGTCTTCCTGGGGAGGAGGGGCAAAGGCCCCGGGGTGCCCCTGGCCTGGAGATGCCTCCCTTTGCTAGAAACTGCACAGGAGGCTTGTGGTGGGCATTTTCCTAAGTGTGTCTCTCCTGTCCAGCTGGATTGTCGCCCTGCAGGATATGTTCTTCCTGGTTCCTATGCCCCAAGGTGGAGCCCCATCCAGCTCACTGCTGAGGGGAAGGGAAGTGCGGTTCAAAGGGGAGCGACCTAGGCCCAGTGCGCAGCTCCTCCACCTGCTAGCTGAGACCCACATGAGTCACTGCATTCCCCTGAGCCCCGGCTTCCTCATTTGGAGGAATTGGGATCCTGAGACCCCCTCACCCAGTGGAGAGCTGCAATGACTTTCACACTGTGGTCAAATGACTCAAAGCAAGTGCTTGCTCCATAAATGGGCACTTCCTCCTGCTTTGTCCTGTCATTGCCCATCTTGGAATCTCAGAGGCTTCCTACCAACAGGACCAGAGCTCGGAGTCTCAGCCTCACATTCAGGGCCCTTGGCCGCATTCCCCCATTAATGATTGTTGGCACCAATACAGGCTTGGTAGAGGGCATGTGGCACCTTGGTAAGCACGTGGTGAAAAGACAGTAGGGCGCGCTGTGCAAAGGCAGCTTTGAGACAGGTCTCTGAGTTCCGATTTTGAACTTTGTGCACAGGAGCTCCCCAGTTGCCCCCTTACACAGAAATTCTGGAACCCATGGCTCCCCCTGGCTCCCCCAAGCAACCTGTCTCTGACCACTGCCTTTAACTACCTTCCAGTCTCCTTCTGCAGTCAGCCTCTGCTTAGTTCAGGGTTGGCCCTGCCCAGCCTCCCTCCCAGGCCTCCTGTGCCCAAGTCCTGACTCTTCTGTGATGGGGTTCTGCCTCTGTGTTGGGGGGAATGATCTCCTTATGGATTGAGTGTGGGATATGTTGGCCTCTGGACTTGATCAAACTCCTAGAAGAGTAGAACGTTGATCAGTGTGCAGGGTGATTTAGGGAAAGGAGTGGATGGTTAGGTCTGCCGGGCCTGGGGTAAACTCCAACCAGTTCTTAATAGCTAGGGAACAACAGAAATTACCCAGTTCTTATCCATAAAATGAGGATAATGAAATGAAATGCCTGACCCATGGTAGATACTCAATATCAAGAGAGAGACTGCTTTCATTATATTATTTTTGTATCCTCCTCTGTGCCTCACGCATTCCAGGGCTTCCACAAATGCTCATGAAGTGTGGAAGCTGCCCACTGTCAGTGTGACAGCCAATGTGACCAACTGGGTCACTGTGAATGGTTGGACCATTGAAAATGACTGGATCAGTGTGAATGACCAGGTCAGTGTGATCAACTAGATCAGTGTGATCAGCCGGGTCAGTGTGATCGAATGGAACTGTGCGATTGACCAGGTCTGCATGATCGACTGGATTAGTGTGAATGACAAAGTCAGTGTGATCGACTGGATCAGTGTGATCGAATGGGTCTGCATGATCAACTAGATCAGTGTGATCAACCGGGTCAGTGTGATCGAATGCAACTGTGTGATTGACCAGGTCTGCATGATCGACTGGATTAGCGTGAATGACAAAGTCAGTGTGATCGACTGGATCAGTGTGATCGACTAGGTCTGCACGATCAACTGGAAGAGCATGATCAACTGGATCCATGTGATCAACTGGATCTGTGTCATTGACCAGGTCTGTGTGATTGACTGGATCAGTGTGAATGACGGGGCCAGTGTGATCAACTGGGCCAGTGTAATCGATTAGATCAGTGTGATTGACTGGGTCAGTGTGATTGACTGGGTCAGTGTGGTTGACTAGATCAGTGTGATTGACTGGATCAGTGTGAATGACTGGATCAGTGCAATTGACCAGATCAGTGTGATCAACTGCATCAGTAAGATCGACCGGGTCAATGTGTTTGACTGTTAGTGTGATTGACTGGGTCAGTGTGATTGACTGGATCAGTGCGATTGACTGGGTCAATGTGTTTGACTGAATGAGTGTGATTGACTGAGTCAGTGTGTTTGACTGAATGAGTGTGCTTGACTGGGTCAGTGTGATCACCTGGATCAATATGATTGACCAGGTCAGTGTGATTTACTAGATCAGTGTGATCGACTGGATTAGTGTGATCGACCAGGTCAGTGTGATTGACTGGGTCAGTGTGATTGACTGGATCAGTGTGATTGACCAGGTCAGTGTGGTCGACTGGCCCATGACCGGTACCAAAGCAGTCCAGCCTTTGGCCTGCATGAAGTGGGCAGTGCCACCCAGCGGCATTTTTGGACCCAAGTCTGAGTTCCTTTTCCATGTTGACAGCCTCAACCTGTTTATAGGGTCCCTTCTGTGCCCAGTTTCTGAAAAGTTTTCAAAAACTGCTTACAACAGTTTGGAGTGTGGCATTTTGGGGGATGAAGATTCACGAGGAAACCAGGAGGTGGAGTTTCCTATGGGAAAGGCCGCAGTCTTCACATCCCTTAAGCTTGCACTGAGGTGTGATATGGAGGACCTGGGTAGGAATCCAGACCCTGTGTTGCAACCTGCACTGCCAATAACCAAGACAGTGACTTTGGACAAATCCCCTTCTTCCCGTTTTCCTTCTCCTCAGCCAGAGGTGGCTGAGGTGGGTTACCCCTAGGATTCCAAAGCTCTAATATTTTAGGACCCCGAGGTCACAAAACCTTCTAGTCTCAAATAAGTTATCAAATTAATATTTTATTCTAAAATTTCAGGGAAAGTAGTAGTGACTATGTGGGTTGAGGGAAGGTTACTGTTGAGTAATGGCTGGTTGTGTTAATTAATTGATTTCTCTACTTAGTTGTTTATTCAAGTCTTCGTTAATGTAGTGTTCTTTGCCAGTGGGGCAGGTTAAGAATGGCTGAAAATAGCTTGTCACTCCCTGAGCTAAGAGGTGTGTCTTATTTTCCTACCCTCTTTCCTCTGGGCCAGGCCTTACACTGCTTTGAAGTGATGCTCTGCCTGTTCTGACCCTTTTCAGGAAACCGTCAGCTTCTGTTTCCTCCTTCTTAGAACCCAACTGCCATGTTGTGAGGAAGCCCCAGGCAGCCATATGGAGAGGCCCATGTGGGAGGGAATCAAGGCTCCCCATCAACAGTCTCTGTCAACAACCAGCATCAACTTGCCACCACGGAGGCCACCTATCTTGGAAGTGGGTCTTTCAGCCCCCTTTGGGCTGCCCTAGCCGATGGCATGTAGAGCAGAAATGAGCTGTTCACATGAACCCTGCCCAAATTGCAAAATTGTGATTGTTGTTTTATTTATTATTATTATTTTTTGAGATGGAGTTTCACTCTTGTTGCCCAGGCTGGAGTGCAGTAGCACCATCTTGCTCACTGCAACCTCTGCCTCCTGGGTTCAAGTGACTTTCCTGCCTCAGGCTCCTGAGTAGCTGGTATTACAGGCACACACCACCACGCCCAGCAAATTCTTATATTTTTAATAGAGACAGGGTTTCATCATGTTGACCAGGCTGGTCTCAAACTCCTGACCTCAGGTGGTCCACCTGTCTTGGCCTCCCAAAGTGCTGGGATTGCAGGAATGAGCCACCATGGCTGACTGTGATTGTTGTTTTAAACCACCGAGTTCTAGGATAGTTTGGTATGCAGCAATAAGTAACTAACACAGACAGAGCTCATGCTGGCATATGGGAACACAAAGATGAAGTCCCGTGTCTTAGCCTAGGTTCCTCCTCAAACACAGAACCCAAGACACAGGTTTACTTATAGTGTAGCGTTTCTTTGGGAAGTGATCCAGCAGTAGCAGGAATGAGGACCAAAGACAGAAAGACAGAGAAGAAGGAAAAGCTAATATAAGGTGTAGTATCCCTGAGTGGTCCACCACTGTGATTGACTGGGACTTGGTCTCTCTGGGACCTTTTGAGGAACATAGAGCTATAGCTCAGAATTGTCCCCCTAGTGGGGTGTGGTAGCTCACACTTGTAATCCCAGCACTCTAGAAGGCTGAGGCAGGAGGATCACTTGAGCCCAGGAACTTGAGACCAGCCTGAACAACAAAGTGAGACCCTGTATTTACAAAAAAATGCAAAAAATTAGCTGGGAGGTGGGAACTCACTGTCAGAAGGAACCCCTGCCTTCAGACACAGTTCCCCTTTTCAGAGAACTGTCAGCTTTTGCTTCCTCCTTTTTAGAACCCAACTGCCATGTTGTAAGGAAGCCCAAGCAGTCACATGGAGAGGCACATATGGAGGAAAATCAAGGCTGTAGTCCCAGCTACTTGGGAGGCTGAGCTGGGAGGATAGCTTAAGTCCTGGGAGGTCAAGGCTGCAGCGAGCTGTGATCTCGTGCCAGTGCACTCCAGCCTGGGCAATAGAGCAACACCTTGTATTAAAAAAAAAAAAAAAGTCCCCCTGAGGGAGAAAGGGAGGAGCAGTTGGTCACGGGCTCCCACCTCCCACTGGCTGGGTCATTCTATGGAATGCTAAGCTCCCTGCACCCCCAGGATGTGCAGGAGAAGATGCCATGTTGGCTCCTGATGGTGCTCCATGCTATGACATCAAAGAAGTCACAGGAGAGGAAGCAGCAGACATTTGGCATAGACTTGAGATGAGTGCTGGCCATATGCAGTGGGAGGAACCCATGTGGAACAGTTTTCTCTGACCTTGGCTGGAATCAGAGGTGAGGCCAAGAAGGTAGGAGGTGACTCACAGAGGGGTTGGGGGTGACAGGGACCTTTGAAGAGCTTGCAGACTCAGGTTTCTGCTCTGCACATGAAGCCACCTGGCTATAACTGGCTGAGTCTGAAGGCAGGGGTTCCTTCTGGGCAGTGAGTTCCCACCACCACATTCAGAGTCTGAATGTGAGTATCCCCAGGACACCCATGACGCCTGGCTGGTACTGTCCTGGAGGCAGTTGCCACTGGCTGGTTAGTGCTTCCTGCAGAGTCCTGGGCAGCGCCAGCCAACTTTTACCTAGAGCTCTGTTCTTTTACCAGAAAAGTTCCAAAGCCTTCGTCTACCTGTCTAGTCTAAACCCATTCACATCAACATCTGATGCATTTGGAGTCCTCGGGAAAAATACGCTCAGGCCGGCTGACTTGAGAAGCCCTGGGCAGTGCCACTTCCTCAACTTTGTGGGTCAAGGGAGGTGAATTTCCAGATTCTGTTGGAAACCTGAAACCCACAGCAAGGCCAGCCTCCTGAGAAACACTTCTGAAATTATGGGGCCTGGATAACACAGCCTCGTGGTATTGGAGGTTTGGGTTAGGTTTAGAAACCTATGTTTCAGTTGCCAGGTGCTGGGAGCCGTGTTCCTAGAATATTAAGCAGGAAGGACACAGGGTTACCTTGGTTCTCATTTCAAAAATCTGGGCCCTGGGAAAAACCTGTGTTCTCTCAGCGTTTTGAGTAGGTAGAAAAGCACTTAACAGGAAGCGCCAGAAAGCCCTCTGAGTTCTTTGGGGGACACATCTTAAGCAACACACTGAGGCGCGCTGATGATGAAATGTTCGTGGCTGAGAGTCGGACTCAGTGCATTTTAGTAAGGCCGATGCCCTCCTGAGCCAACTCATAGGACATTGCTGTTGGGGCAGGCATTTTCTGAAGAGGGCACTATAAGGATGGTTAACTTCTATTTTGTTTTGCTCAAATTCCTCATTTGACTTTTCGTGTGCAAGTTCTCAGAGAAGAAGTTCTGCTTCTGAGTCCGGAATAGCTTTCCATCCAAGAGTGGACACTGTGGTCTCCCTCTGAGTCCAGAACAAAAGGGTAGCTCGTACCCAGGGGCCATTACACAGGTGGGCAGGGTGACGGACTTGCCCAGGGCCTGTGTCCTTGGAGGCAGTGGGTGGGGCAAGAGCCCTCATCTGGGGGTAAAAGATGTGCTTCTGTATGGGGTTCTCCCACTATTAGTCAAGTGACCTTGAGCAATCCTTCCACCTGTCTGAGCCTCAGTTTCCTTGTCTGTCATGGTTGAAGCATTCTCTGCCCTGCCTGTCTCACTGACCTCATTCAAATACTGGGTATGTGCGCATCGGCTCCCACAGCCAAACGCTGGAAGACGGGTGGAGCTACCTCCAGGGCTACTGGATTAAGGAAGCAATCTCTCAATCAATCTCTCCTCTCTTTTGCTTCCCTTTGCCTGTTGGCTTCTTTCTCTCAACGCTGGTATCGCAGCTACAGGCTGCTCTGGCCTCCTGCAATCCTTAGAGCTTCACAACCAAAAGGAAGAGAACCCCAGCAGCTGTAGAAAGAAACCCCCCAGAATCACTCATCCTGGCTGGGGGTGTGGTGGGTGGGTTGAGGATGGGATACTTTGATTGGTCCAGTTTGGGCCATGTGCCCATGTCTGCTCCAATCACTGTGGCCCAGGGCAGTGGAGCACGATGATTGGTCCACTTGGGGGAAGGCTCACGCTGTGGCCAGGAGACGCACTGTGGCCGGGAGCCCGCAGCAGAAACACCAGGCTGCCCCCACTCCTTTAGGGCACTGATGTGTCTTTTCTGTGTCCTTACATATGTGACCCATCCCAGTATCCGACATGCAGTAGGCACTTTCTACATGTCTGTGGAATAGCGTTGACAGTGAGGTTTCTGATACTCCAGAGTTACTTGAGTTAGATACCTGCTTCTGGACTTCACAGCACCCATCCCTGTTCCCAAGTACTGCTTATGTTCCATTGCTTGTTAGCGTCCTGCATTAAAACGTGAGCTCCTCAAAAGCGAGGATCTTGTCCGGCTTGTTTACCGCCGGGTCCTCCGTGCCTGATAGCCTCTCGTACAGATAATTGGTCAATTAATGTTTGTGAAATGAACATCAACTGTCTGTGAGCCTCAGTGTCTTGACAGAAGGAGCCTGACTCTGCCCTTTCAGGTCGCCCAGCGCCTTCACCATCCCTCTCCATCCTCACTTCCAGTTTCTGATACTCTGAGTGCAGTTATGACTTAATGTATGCCCAAGAGCCAATTCTAAATACATTTCTGTGCCTTAGGTTCTGTTGTTTATAAACACTAGTGAGACCATTGCTTTGACAAAGGTGCTAAGATCTACAAACATCTATATTTGTGTAATCATCTTAAAAATGAGTACTTTCTAATGTTGAACTTTTTAAGTGAAGTTCAAATAGTATTTGCAGTAGTGAGAGGTGTTTCGTCTGCACCAGAATGAATTCTCAAAAGCTTTATTTTGCCAGAATTGGATGAATAAAGTGAACCATTATTGGAATTGATTGATGTTTCAATTGATGCATCTGGTGACGATAAAACTGGCATTGTTTCACCATATGTTATGTGAAATTCTACTGAGATGCTATCCAGTGAATGACCACTGCTTTATTTTCAGCTTGCATATAAGAAAACTTAGAATACAGAGCAAGCTCGATTTTAAACTGCCACCTGCTCAGTTGCCCCTATGCATGTTAAATTGTGGATTCCAGATTCTGGACAGGCTTCTTCCTCTTCATTTTTTTTTTTTTTTTAGGTGGTGTCTTGCTCTGTCACCCAGGCACTGGAGTGCAGTGGTGCAATCTTGGCTCACTGCAACCTCCACCTCCTGGCCTCAAGCGATTCTCCTGCCTCAGCCTCCTGAGAAGCTGGGACTACAGGCACGCTCCATCAAGCCTGGCTAATTTTTGTATTTTTAGTAGAGACAGGGTTTTGCCATTTTGCCCAGGTTGGTCTCGAACTCCTGACCTCAGGTGATCCACCCGCCTCAGCCTCCCACAGTGCTGGGATTACAGGCACGAGCCACCACGCCTGGCCTGGATGGGCTTCTTAAAGTTCCTATGAACCTTTGAGGTAGCTGCTGACGCTTTTTGAGCAGATTTCTCGGTAGTCGGTGGCATTGCTGTGGTTCCTGGCAGATGCTAGACGCAGAGAACAACTTTGTGCATGTTACAGATTCGTCATTAACTTTCTTAAAAAAGAGAAAGTCAATATATTTACATTTTCATTACTCAGGCACTTTCCTTTTTTGTTGAGTTCATTGCTACCAAAAGGGTTTATTGAAAAATTAAAATGCAGTGGCAAACAATAAGATAACTAAATCGCTGTAGCTTTGTAGCACGTGGTAAGTGGCAAAGTCAATGCAGCAAGGCCATGGGGACTCCCCTCTGTGAACTCTTCTTTCTCCCAGCTCCTGGACATACTGCCTATGTGCCTGGCTTGTCTCTCTCACTTTTCCCACTGACCCCAGAGCCTGGTGGCTTCATGCATCTTGCGGTTGTGCAAGTGGCTGAGGCACTGAGCAGTTGGTGGGAGCAGAGGTGCCGCGTCCTTCTCTCAGCACTACCACCACGGGAAGAGCTGGCTCTCCTCAGTTACTTGTGTCTGCCTGCATTTCAGTGCCTCAGGAATGGCCCGGGCACTGTTTTTGAAGGGTTCCACTGAGTCAGGAGAGTGTTGGGAGGGAGAGGCAGGTCAGCGCTCTGCCTCTTCCAGTTGCAGCCTCAAGTGTAGGTGAGAACTTGCTCACCACACACCCCATGTGCCTACGCACCAGGAGAGTCCCACACCATGAGATGCAGTCATGGCAGGAGCTGAAGCACAGGTGGGGAGCTACCTACCTCCCCCAGCTTCTTTTAGAGCAAGTCTTCGGCAAACTCCACTAAACAATGCAAAGCTGGGGTGCACGCCAAAGCAGGCCCAACACTGGGATAACAGGAGTCACCCAGGACAGACCCAGAGAATGCAGAACGTATGGTCCCTTTATCCACAGGCTCTAGCAGGTATTCCGGTTTCAGATGGATTTGAGGACAGTTTCTCAGTTTGGGGTCTCCACTTCTGGGTGGTGTGAGAGTTTAGGCCTTGCATGAGTAGGGGGCATGGGTGGGAAGTCCACTGTCCCACAGTTGTCTCGGTGTCTACCCAGTGTCTGCTGTAAGAGGATGCTCCCTGCTGCTGCCTCAGGTGGGTGGGAGGGAGGAGTTTTCCCGTGGGACCACCCATTTGCTATTCTTAGCTTGAGACAGAAAGCCCAGTTTTGACTTCCATGGAGGATGAGGCCCGAGGCCCAAGACCGTTCTTCCACTCGCTGCTGTGGCTTCCCTCCACATTTCTGGCCCTGTGACTCTCCCAACACCTCCCGACCCCTTCATAAATACAGCTCAGCTACACACCAAATATATGTCTACCATGCACCACACCCGGGACTCCTGCAGATGCCAGTGGGGGCTGAGGGAGGAGGGCGGCTTCTCACACTGGCTCAGGACTCCATCACCTGAAATGCAATTCTTCCCAAGGCCACTTCATTCACTTGTGGGTCTGGAAGGCCTTGAGATCCAGCTGGGCCTGTCCTCTCCTCCAACCTTGCCCCTCAGATGATGCCAGGCCCCCAGGCCTCCTCTGCTTATCCTTGAACAAATGCCACCAAATAGTCATGGAAGTCATGTGGAAGTTAGCCAGGAGTGGGTCTCTGGCACATGGCTTGGGTAGAAGCTGTACCCACTTGCCCCTCCACCAGCTCCCACACGCACATGTGAGTACACCCATCCACACTGGCTGTGAGGGTTTCTGGGACCCTGGTGAGGCCCTAGACAGAATCCGATGGCAGCTCTCACACTTCCCTCAGGACCATAATGGTTTCTTCCATACAGTAGATATAGTTGTTCAAAAGTGTTTATGGAATGAAAGAGGAAGGAAGAAATAAAAAAAATTTAAGAAACTCCCAGAACCTCCTTCCTCTGTCCCAAGAGGTATTAGGCAGTACATCAAGTTTCCTGGGGATCAACACACCTGGCCATGGCATCAGGGTGAGATGGGAGGAGAGTCTCAGGTTCAGCTCCCAGCAAGGCTGCCTCACCTCCTGGGGGCTCCTGTGTCCTGGACTTCTCTGCCAGGGCTGCAGAGGGCTGCTCTGCTCCTTCTGCAGGGCACCCTCGCTAAGTCTCCCCAACCCCCTAAGGCAGCTGACTCTGCCTGGAAACACAGACACCAGGCACACCTCAGGTGGCACAAACTAGAAAGTAGGTGGCAAAGGAGAGATAGGCGGCATGAACTAATGACATGAGCCTGCCTTATTGGGCACAAGGGGTGCAGCAGGCAGATGGCAGAGCAGGGCAGGGGCAGTCTCGGGCTTGGGAAGAGGCAGTACATGGTGACCCCCTCACTGTTCTGATTTTGAGGGCCACAGTCACCTGTCAAACCAACAGCTCCAGGACGTGTGCCGCTGTTTGCATGAGAGGCGTGACGCCCCTGGGAAGCAGCACGGAAGCAGGAGGCTTCTGCTCTCTGCTGTGTGACTTCGAGTAGGTTATTTTCCTCCTTGAACCTTGGAACCCTTGACACATGGGAATAGCAAACCTCACCTTGTCTTTCTCCTAGGACGTCTTAGTGAGAGAGGGACCAGAGACACCATCCCACATCACCTCTACTCGACAAGATAGAGAGCTGGGGCCCAGAGATGAAAGGGACACAGGCAGCATCACACAGCAGATCCACGGCAAAGCCGGCTCCAGGCCAGGTCTCAGACCTCTGGGACAGCACCTGCCCCCTGCCTGAGTCCAGACAGTGCAGATGCTCCTGGGAGGAAGAGTTTTCTAGACGGCACATGGCTCTGGGTCCTCTTGTGGGAGACCTGCGGGCTGGACTGCATGCAATGAAGCCTGTGGTGGAAATGTCAGGAGGAAGAATCCTAGGATAGATTCTCCTTACATGGCATGGGATTCCGCAGAGGGCTTTGCTGGTGTGTGGGGCACCCTCACTCTTACTGGCTTGCCCCCATGGGTGGCTCCATCTTCAGCGGAGCTCAGGCTTGTCAGCATGTGAAAAGTACCCCCAGAGCAAAGCTCTGTGGTTTTCAGAGGTCCACAGCCATCTCTTGTCACTCAGAGGAAATAATTGGGATTGGATTTTAGGTGGTAGCAGGTGGTTTCCAAGACAGAGACCAGATGATGGCATGGGTTTGTTTCTTTTAATCACGAGAAGTCTCTCTGTGGGTGCTGAGCTCACCGTGCCGCAAGGCTCATGGCTATGGGTGGCTGGTCCCCAGTCAGTCTCGTGTGGCAGTTGGGGCCTTCTACTTCCTTGTCTTCACTTTCTTTCCTTTGCTCGCTCTTTGGGGCTTCAGGGCTTCCTCCTGGCCTGCGTGGCTGGTGATGGGGGGCGGGAGAGGGGTGGGGGCGTTGAGGTTCAGAGTCTTCTTCTGAAGCTTCAGGTCCAAGATGGCGAATGTGTTCTGGATCTGGTGCTGCAGCAGCTCCTGCAGGAGCTCCATCTGGGTGTGGACTGCCTGGCAGACGAGGCTCTCCAACTCCTGGAAGGAAAGGGGATGGCCAGTGAGCAGGGCTGGGGAGCCTCGCCGGATCCAGTTCTCAACTCAGCCCCTGTTGCAGGTGCGAGAATGTGTCCACTGTCCAGCCGTCTCACCCTGCCCATGGGCCGTGGTTGCCTTGACCTCTGGCTTCTGGTTGACTTCAGCCAACTAGGGGCAGGAGGTCTGAGGGTGGGGAGGTCCTCATCTTCTCCTGACTGGCTGTGGCCTGGCCATGGCTACAGACTATGGGTAGTCACACTCCCTGTCCCTCAGCCCTTGCCTATAACTAAAGCTCTCTTTTTGGATTCCAATAGTCACTCCCTCCCTTTTCTTTTCTGGCCTAGAGTGACGGCCAGGCTGTTTGAGTGTGTCATTTGTTCTGGGCCCATCGGCCAGTGCCATATTTCCTATATACCCTACTTCCTCGTCAATGCAGGCTCCATCTGGATACCCTGCCCCCCAACCATCCTCATTCTCACCTTTCAAAGTTCTAGTGGTAGCTTCATGGGAGGGGACAGGGGAAATTGCTTCAGAGAGTGGGTGTGTCCTCCACCCAGCCAGCCATAGGAAGAATGGAAATGCAGCCACTGTCCACCCATCATGTTAAACAGGAAACCCTGTTGGTGAACTCCATCAGAGTTATAGCCCACAGAGCCTGGATATATGGACCACGTAACTGTGTTTCTCTAGGATCCCTGTCCGAGCAACCACACAGAAGAGGAGCTATTGTCAGGGGACACACTGGAAGCAACTGGTTGGCTGTAGTGCATTTCTTTGAGATCTTGTATTCACTTAAAAGATATGCAAAATTGTGCATTTGCCCCAGAATATCCTCTTGTTGTTTTTGTAGAAAAAATTATTGGGGAAGGTTGTGCTATAAGAGAATGCATGGTGTTTTTTGTTCTATGCCCTTGAGTGCCCCATCTCAGGTGCATAGCTGGGGCACACAGTGTAGGGGGCTCTGGCTCACCAGCTCCGCCAGGCAGGGGCCAGCAGTGCCATGCTGGAGGCTGGGCGGCAAGCTGGGAGGAGCAGGCAGGAACAGCTGTGGGAAGTGCAGGGCAGTAGGGGCCACTGTGGCCATGCCCCACCCTGCTCCGTGTGCTAGAGCAAGGTCCCTGCAGGGGGCCAGAGACATAGACTGTTGCGTGGGTTTTGTTGGGTCTTTATTGAATGTCTTCGTGAACTAAGATCACATGGCCCCCTGATGTGCTATTTGTCTGGAGACTTATACTTGGATGAGCACCATCCAGGCTGCTATGCTCATTGCTCTTTAGAGATTTTCCTCTGTGTGTGTGTGTGTGTGTGTGTAACCCTAAAGGAATACTTCCCAGCGCCATTTGCTCTTCAGCTGATGATTCAGAAACCAAAATCCCTTGGAACTCACAGGCCCTGCAACTCCCCCACTCCAATGCCTGAAACACAGGCACATACATACACACACACATGCACATACTTGTCTCTCAAAGTATGTTCAAAGATGATGCAACAATGATGACTTCAGTGCCTATGTATAGCTAAGAAACTAATGTAGGCTTGGCCAGGCCCTCAAGAAGTCAGCTACCCTGAGGCTGGGGTCGTCACGGTCATTGAAGAGCTGGTCGTGGGAAATGCTGGTAGCTAGAGCCCCAGTGGTCTGGCAGAACCTCCAAGAGGGCAGCCCAAAGTCTGAGATCCAGGCACCGGATCCTCCTAAGTCCTCCCTGGGCCCCAGCTCCAGCCTTTGTCTCCCTGGTCACATGACCCTCCCCAAGCTGTCCCCATGTCCCTGCCTCCTCCATCTTCTCCCCCAGCCTAGGGGCATGCCGGCTCTGGATAATCTGCAGCAGTTCCAAAGCTGGAGTCTTTTTCCTGCCTCTCTTGGTGGAATCTGTCACTGACCAATGACACAGAGGAAGGAACTTAGACTTCAGGGTCAGCCAGGCCTCAGTCCAAATGTGAACTCTACCACATGCTAGCTTGCTGACCTTGGCGAGTTGAAAAGTTCTCTGAGCCTCAGTCGTCTCATCACTAAAATAGGGACATGAATTTCTACCTTTAGTCTACCGCGAAGCCTGTGGTAGACTCTTGATTCCTCCCTGCATCTCTCCCCCTCCCCTGTGTGCCACTGAGGAGCTCCCATCTGCAGTGACTCCAGCCCTGGCTGGTGTCTCTGCAGGCCCAGGTGCCCACCCACGGCAGGGGGGCAGAGCCTCACCTGTCTCTCCAGGACCTGGCCGGGCTGCGCAGGCGCGGCGGCAGCGAACGCCTTCTGCAGCGAGTTCTCCCGCTCTAGGCGCAGCGCCTCTTTCAGGAGCAGCACGTCGGCGCGCTTCTGTGCCTCGGCTTCCGTCAGTGTGGCCACCTGCTGCTCGTGGATCCACAAGTCCCTGTCCATGCCCTCGGCCAGCGGGAGGGGCTCGGGTGGCATGCACACCTCCAGGTGGGCAACGGTCAGGTCGACCTGCTGGTCCTGGCCCAGGACATACTGGTACAGTTTGTAGTGGCGGATGAAGGTGTGGTGGAAGTAGTCACAGAGGGCCAGCAGGTGGCTGGTGTTGAAATGGCCCCGGTAATCTCTAAGCTTGTTCCCCAGGATCGTCACAGCCTCAGTAATGGAGCAGCCTGTGGGCACAGGGGCCAAGAACAGAGTGGGAGTGGGACAGAGCTGCCCTGCCACGCAGTGGATGTGGGCTCTGCACCCTGACAGCCTGGTCACAGAGCCCATGTCCCCACTGTATTTTTAAAAAATATTTATTTCTATTTATTTTTTTGAGACGGGGTCTAACTCTCACCCAGGCTGGAGTGCAGTGGTGCAATCGTAGCTCACTGCAGCCGCAGCTCGCTGCAGCCGCCAACTTCCAGGCTCAAGAAATCCCCCTGCCTCAGCCTCCTGGGTAGCTGGGACTACAGGTACATGCTACCAAACCTGACTAATTTTGTTTATGTTTTGTGGAGATGAGGTTATCACTATTTTGCCCAGGCTGAACTCCTGAGCTCAAGCGATCCTCCTGCCTCGGCCTCCTAAAGTACTGGAATTACAGGTGTGAGCCACCATGCCAGCCCTAACTGCAATTCTTATTACCATGCATTAGCTTTTGAAAGGTATGGAGTGTACCACGTTTCTTTTTTTACTTGCAGTAACTTACACTTATCCCATTTTTTTCTTACAAGATTACCCCAGTATAATCATGTAAATGTGATTATATGATCTCAGTATAATCACATTATCATTACCAGTATTTTGTCTTTTTTTTTTTTTTTTCGAACTCCTGGGCATAAGCGATCCTCCCACCGTGGCCTCCCAAAGTGCTGGGATTACAAGAGTGAACCACCACACCTGGCCAGTATTGTGTCTTTTGATGCCTGTTTTAAAGACTTACTTTCGCTGTGCTTTATCTTGTTTCTACTTCTAACTCTTTAGGAAGGAGATGAGAATGTAGAAAAGGAATTCCCATAAGAGTGGAGTAGGAGGCGGTGGGGCATGATGGCTCACATCTGTAATCCCACCACTTTGGGAGGCTGAGGCCTGTGTATCACTTGAGGTGAGGAGTTTGAGACCAGCTTGGCCAACATGGCAAAACCCCGTCTCTACTAGAAATACAAATATTAGCTGAGTGTGGTGGCAGATGCCTGTAATCCCAGCTACTTGGGAGGCTGAGGCAGGAGAATTGCTTGAACCCAGGAGGTGGAGGTTGCAGTGAGCTGAGATCGTGCCACTGCACTTCAGCCTAGGAAACAGAGCAAGACTCCATGTCAAAAAAAAAAAGAAAAGAAAAAAAAAAGTGGAGCAGGTGGTGATTGATTGATGCCCAGGCAACTGCTGTGCTGGTGGCTCATGTTGCAGAGTTGGGAAAATATTATTTACCCCATGCAAAGCATTGGCTCTGAGGGCAGCACCAAGGGCAGTGCTCCTTGTGGGGGTGACCCATCTCCCCACTTCTTCTCTCCTCCTCTCCCCTTCACTCCTCCTGCTCACGACTCTTTCAGGTGCTCAGCACAGTGGTCAGAGGCAGGGCTCTCCCATCATCTGCTTGGGTCTTGACAGAGGAGGTGGTTCATGAAGGGTCGTGACTGAATTACATGCCTACCCTGGTGAGCAGATGAGGAGACACCAGGCAGAGAGATAGGCAAGTCAAGGGCAGCAGAAGAGCACGGCCCTGGCGTGGAGACCTGGGTTCTCACAGACACCATCCTGGAAGTGTACTGTGGACTTGGCCAAGCCTCTTCTTCTCCCTGACTCAGTGTCCCCCTCTGAAGAATGAGGGCTTGGGCCAGGCGCCCACCAGATCATGTGCTTTGGAGAATCCCACAGTTCCTTCTGCCGACAATGAAAGTAACATGCTGTCGGCAAGGAGCCGGGCTTTTCCCCGAAGTAGGGGACCTGGCTTGTCCACAGACTCCTTCCTTTTCTCTTCCTTCATGTGAGCCCTCCATGGGGTCCTATGCGGTTTCCCCACCCCCAGCTAGAGTGCTCCATGCCCCTTCAGCAGGGAGTGTCTCAGTCTTGCCCACGAGGTTGTTTTGAAGTCTCCCCACCCCCCATGCCCTTCATGTTTCCTCTTGGCTGGTCACTGAGGCTGTCTTGCTCTGTATGGAAATATTCACCTTGAATCTCCCCAAAATACCCAGAGGGTGGAGACATCATGGTCTTGGGAAAATATTAGCAAAAGGGCCACCACTCCACTTGGAGCCATGTTAGGATGTGCTGGGAGTGACGCCTGGATTCTGGCAATCTCAGCCTCCTGGGGGAGGGAAGGAGGGACTGCTCCATCATGCAGAATCACAGACTGGAGGCTGTACTTCTCCTTTCTGTCATGGCAAACCAGCAGGCTTGGAGCCCAAGGGTTACACTCCTCTCGGGAGGGTACTGGGTTTGGAGGTCTGAGATACTCTGTCTCTCCTAGATATGACACGGGCCTTTTTCTCTCAAATGTAAAATTCAGAATAGTGATACTGACTTCACAGACTTGTTGGAAGGGTCAAATGGGGTAAGATGTCCAGCTTCGTACAGAGCCTAATACAAGCCAGCAATCAATAAATGCTGTAGAAAGAATTTATTTCTACCTTTGCAAAAAAAGTCTCTCCCTTCCCCTTTCCCCTCCCCCATCCAGCCTTCCCTCTATTCCTTCCTTCCTTCATCTCTGTCCATCTTTCCATTCATCCATTCTTTCACCCACCCATCCATCCATCCATTGTCCTTCCACTTATCCACCCATCCATCCATCCATCCATATTTCCACCCACCCATCCATCTTTCCACCCACCCATCCATCCACCCATCCATCCTTCCATCCATCCGTCCACCCATCCATTCATCCATCCATTCTTCCATCCATTCATTCATCCATTCTTCCATCCATCCATCTATTTTTCCACCCATTTGTTTATCCATTCACCTATTCATCCATCCATTAATTCTTTGATCTATCCACCCATCCATTCACCCATCCTTCCATCCATTTGTGAAAGGAAAAGAAAAACTTGGGAACCCAATTCACTATGCCAAAAGAAAAAAATTAAGCTGAAAGTTGAGTAACACAAGAAACTGTCTTTCCTTTGATTCCTAAGCAGGTAGCTACAAATAAAAGGTTAAATATCTCCACAGGTAGCTACTCTATGTTTGCCTTATCTTATATAAAGTGCCAATTTACTGAGCAAGGGAGGAATACATAATTGATTATTCCCCACCTGCTCCTTTTCTCTTGCAACATGTGGATTACCATACCCTCCTTCTGTCCCCTCCAGCCCACTTTCCCCTTTAAATATTGAAGCCTTCAAAATTATCTTTGGAGAAAGGAACAGATCTTTCTCCCAGGTACATCATTAACCTTGGCAAAATAACCTTCTAATGAGACCTGTCTCAGATACTTTTCAGTTTACACATTTATCCTTCCATTCATCCAAGATTAGTTTGTCAAACGGTGACTGAACCTATAAATTGTTACTGTCTATTAATTACTCGGCACTATGCAAGATTCTGGCAATACTATGACAACAAATAAGTCATATCCCCTGCTCTCAGTTGCTTGCAGGAGAGACACAAGCAGATAATGACAGTGCATAGTAAAGAGGAACAGAGTTGGGTGAAGAACAGCATGGGCTTCAGGACCGGGTCCTCTTAGAGAAGGCGATGTGTGAGCTGCATCCCAGAGTGAGGCTGAGCCAGGCCCAGAGGTGGGGCCACTTCACAGCCCAGCTGAGTGACAGCAGAGGAGCAGGCAGCAGCCTGGCCTGGGTGGGAGCAAGGTGAGGCTTGTTGTCGTTGGCACCTAAAGGTGGAGGCAGACGATGGCAAGAGCTGCATGGAGAGGTGGGTGGAAGACAGACCCAAGGGCCTTGGATGGATGCCACACTCAGAAGCCAGGGCTCTGTCTTCTGGGCAGTGCACAGAAGGAGCAGATCTGAGCGGCAGGACCTGGCCGTCCTCGGACGTAGGGTGTGCAAGACAGAAACTGGCACAACCCCCAGGTACTTACAGAGGATGTTTGAGGGACAGTGGGCCTACCAGCAGAGAGAATACCATATGATGAGACGCTGACATCTGACATGACCCCTGCCCTCAGACAGCTTCCAGTCTTAAAGAGGAGACAGTTGAACAAATGATGGCCACCTTTGTATTCTCAGCCCCCAGCACTGGGATTTGTGCACAGGCGGGGCCCAATCAAAGTCTAGAGAGTAAGTGAACCAGCTCTAATATGTCAAGGTGGAGGTGTTTATTCATTAGGTCAGCAAATACTTATTAGGGGCTTTCCCTGTGCCAAGAATTCTTCCAGGTTCCAGAGAGGTGGTTGAGGAGTGGGGAGGAAACACACAGATATCTAGCTCTGCACAAGGCTGTGTGGGGTTGGCAGCACACATGACAGGAAGAAGGTCAGGAAGGGCTTCCCTGAGGAGGCAGTAAAGGAGCTGGGATGTACTGGGTCAGAGGGGTTTACTGGGCAAAGAGAGGTGGTGAAGGGCAAGGCAAGAGGCGGAGCAGCTTGTGCAAAGGCCCTGTGGTTGAAGCAGGCATGGCCCACTGAGGGACTGAAAGATGGGGGAGGAAGGCGGTGAGCAGGCTGGAGGTCTGCAGGCAAGGAGCTGCCTGGCTGGAGATGAGGCTGGGTAGGCCAGGCCCTGAAAGCCCCTAGCATGCCCTGCCCTACAGGGGTCCCACTCCCAGGACCACCATCTGGCAGAGGCCTTCTCCACTGCCCATCTCCCTACCCCCGATGGAGTCTTTCTCCAGAGTACTCATCACGATCTTCGATCTTGTGCATTTTACTGATGTGATTTGTTCTTGGTCATTTTCCCTCCACTATCACTCAAGCTGCGAGGGAGCGAGAGGCCGTCTTTTCTGTTCACTGCTGGGTGCCAAGTGCCAGAGCAGTGCCCAGCTCCCAGGAGGTGTTCTGCAGAGAAGGAGAGACTTGTTGAATGGACACAAGGGAATGGGCGGCCACAGCACTTTCAGAGGCCATGGCAGGGGGATCCCTTGAGCCTGGGAGTTCAAGACCAGCCTGGGCAACATAGAAAGACCCGAACACTATAAAAAAAAAAAATAGCCAGCATGGCGGTGCATGCCTTTAGTCCCAGCTACTCAGGAGGTTGAGATAGGAGGATCACTTGAGCCCAGGAGGTCAAGGCTACAAGATCGTGCCACTGCAGTCCAGTCTGGATGACAGGGTGAGACCTTGTCTCACACACACACAAAATGATTTATTTAGGGAACATTCCCATGTGCCAGGTGCTGGGGGATGTTGCCTGTGGCCAAGGCTTTCACCATGGAGGCTGCTGGGCTGGCAGAACAGGCCCCAAAGGCCAGGCCCACCCAGACATGGCAGAAGGGTTTCCAGCAGGTAGGGGGTGAGCGGAGCCAGGTTCCAGGGAGCCAATTCTGGCAGCAGGAGGAACGAGCTGTGTCAGAAGGAAGGGCCAAGGCCTCGGCGGGGATCAGCCTAGGGCAGGGTCCAGGTCCTGCTTCACTGACCAGAAGCTCTTGGCTGCTGCTGTCCTCAGAACAGTAGAGACCCCCTGGCCCCACACGCCCTGTGACCCTTCCTGTCCTTTCACTCAGAGCTGGGCATCAGAGCATGCAGACCTGCCATCAAATGGCAGGAGCTTCCCCGCAGGGATGCAGTGAGATAAGAAGGAGCTCTGAGAGGCCAGGGCATCTGCACATGCCCCGTGTCGGGGGCACCAGGCTGGAGTCCAGAGGATGGTGGGAAAGGCCACCCCAAGCAGAGGGGCCAGGAGCAGTGAAGGCCGGAAGTGAGCAGGGCACAGCATGGCTGTGTGCACAGGGCCACACCCAGCTGTCCAGGAGGCAAAGCTGGATTCTGGGGACTGAGCTGGGGGACCCAGGGCTTGTGGTCAGTTTGGACAGGGTGGTTCATGACAGCCCTATGTGCCATGTGAAAGAGTTGACTTCATCATGGAACACCAGGACCTCCAAGGATAGCGTACATAGGATTATCAAATTCCTTGGGGTTAAGAACCTGGTGGAGAGGTACTGAGGCCAGACGTGAGAGGTTGGGGCCATCCCAGAGGGAAGTCGGTGGCCGCATGGAGGACAGCAGAGGCTGCCCATCGAGGGATCCCAGAGGGTGAGCAGGCATGAGGCCATCATTTTTGATCAGCAAGCTGGACTCTGGGCCTTTGTGGGTGCGACAGTGTGTGAGCTTCATCAGAACTTGCCAGAAGGTGCCCTGCTCCTCCTCCAGCCTGGCCTGGCCTGATGGAGCATGGGATGGGGTCACCTGCATCCTGCAGCTGTGGGTGGCTGTGTCTGCCTCATTGGCGAAGGCCAGCCTCTGAGCCCCTCTGTTCATCCCCAGCAGCCGTACACAGAACCCAGATTTGAACAGAGAAGTCTGCCAGGCTCAGTAGTGTGAATGTGCTCAGCAGCCGTGCCTGGGTGTCCTGGCGGCTTATCATCCTGGCCGATGCCCTACTGTGGCCATGGGCTGTGGCCTGCTCCTAAGAGGTCATACAAACCAAGTGTAGACCTTGTCCTGGGTCAACAGGGAAGGAGTCCCTGGGCTGAATTCTAACTTTCGGCCCCCAGACACTCTTGGCTGGTTCTGGGTTTCAGCAAAGCTTGTTGGAAGCCGGCTTATGAGACACACTTTCTTGGCCTCGGACCACACTCCCTGGGCCTCGGGTTGAGAAGTTCCTGGTGACTCAGAAAGCGGAGGGATTAAGTCTGAGGGAGAAGCCGCTGGCTGCCGGGCGGACAGATCTGTGCCTGCAAGTTTCTCTTCAATAACAGGGAGTGGCCTTCATTTGCATTGGCTGCTGGGAACTTCCTGAAGATGGTCCCCAAGCCCCTGGAGGCCAGCACCTGCGAGGAGATGCAGCACGAGTGGAGGAGGAGAGGAATGAGGAGGGGAAGGGCGGGGGAGGCTTGCTAGGCAGATGTCAGCACGGGAAGCTCCACGATCAGGGCAGAAACGGCTCGGACCAGGGGGCTCGGGTGGCTTCCTTGGCCCCTCACACCCGGAGTCTGGGCTGGGCGAGCGGTGGGGAGATGCGCCACATCTCTGCGGGGATGGAAATGGGGAAGGCTGCTCCTTCTGGGTGTACCTGAGCGGGAGGACCCAGGTACCCCGATAAACAAGTTTGGTTCCCCCATCTTGCCTCCCAGGGGCAGGAACCAAGTCAGGCTACAGCGTGGCACTGCTCACCTTTCCCAACACCTGAGCGCCTACCAGGGCTGGCCCAGTGTGGTGGGAAGCAGACAAAAGCAAGCGCCCAGCATCTCCACCCAACAGCATCCTTCATCCCCCGCACCCCGCACTGCCCCCCTGCCCCCTTTGTGCTGCTGGGGAGACTACTAAACTCCTTCACCCCTGGGTGCCGGGGAATGTACTGCCCAGGTGAGCTCCCCTCAGTTAGGGAGCACCCACCGCCTTGTGCCATGCATGCTCTGGGTCACTCGGTCCCCCAGCTCCCAGCACGGTGAGGCTGGCACAGGCACCAACCCCTCTCCTCCCGGGAGAGAACCTGAGGCTCAAAGAGGCTGAGGGATTTGCTCAGGGCCCCTCAGGTGGTATTCAAACTCCAGGCCATCCAGCTCCAAGCGGCTTTGGGGTCTTTTTGTAGATTCTTGGAGGTGGACACTGCAAGGGACCTCCAACCCCATTGGTCACATTTTCCAAAGAACGTTTTGCAGTAGCTGTTACAGTTGACCCTGGGACAACGTGGGTTGGAACTGCACAAGGAAGGAGTCCCTAGGCTGAATTCTAACTTTCCGGCTCCAGACACTCCTGCGGGTTCACTTACACATAGATTTTCTTCCTGTGCCACCCCCAAAACGCTAAGACCAACCCCTCCTCTTCCCCGGCTTCCGCCTGTTCAACATGAAAATGACGAGAAGAGTGGCCTTGATGATAATCCACTTCCGCTTAATGAAGGGTAAATGTACTTCCTCTTCCTTATGTTTTTCTTAATACTTTCTTTTCTTCAGCCTACTTTATTGTAAGAACACGGTACATAATACATATTGCATACAAAATGTATGTGAATCGACTGTTTATATTATCAGTAAGCTTCTGGTCAACGGTAGGCTATGAGTAAGTAAATTCTGGAAGAGTCCAAAGTTACACATGGGTTTTCAACTGCACAGGTTGGCGGCCCTAAATCTCGTGTTGTTCAAGAGTCACTTGTATATCATAATGAATGTTTCACAGCCAGAGAGACCTTTAAGATATGTTGGATCCAAGGAGATTAAATAGAGCTTTAATATGCTAATGAGCTCAACAAAATATGCAAATGAGCTTAGCAGATCACCAAAAGGCATGGTGCGTTTGCAATGCTTCTCAAATCTATTCGGGGCAAATAGTCTCTCTGGACCAAGGAGCACATCTCTCTGGACCAAGGAGAAATGTTGAGCTTGTCCAATCGTTTTTCTCTACAAATGGGGAAACTGAGGCCCAGAAAAGGATGAGACTTGCCTAAAGCTAACCTGTGGCAAAGTCAGGACCTGAGCTTCAGCCCAGGTGTGAGGGGTCAGGAACCTGGTGGTAGAGCTGCCTTCCCCATCACCACTCCCAGTGTAGGGAAGGGTTGATGTCTATTTCTTTTCATTGCCCCAGCCCTGGTGCTTTTTGATAGGTCAGAAATGTCTGTGAAAGCTTGGCTGGGGCACTGACTGCCCAGGGAAGGGAACGGAGGAGCCAGGGAAGGAGACTGGGCCAGGTGCTGTTCTTGGAATTTAGCTTTGTGGCTGCCCTGCTGTCCACGGCCTGGGGACAGGCAGGATTGTCAGGAAGAGCCCTGAGAACTTGCCACCTTTGCTTGAGACCTCTTCTGTGGATCCTGCCTGTCCCGGGGTCCCGGGACTGCTGGTCTTCCCACCTCCTACTGCAGCACAAGTGGTCCCTTCAGGATGACCCCTTTCCAAAGCCACCTGGTAAACTGCAGGGAGAGGAGAGAGGGCAGGCTGTTTGGGCCTGACACTCCCATGGGGGAAGAGGAGCAGCCGCATCCCTCCTGACCTCATCAGGATGGGCCCGGACTGGCCAGAGGAGGACCACGCTGGCTGGAGATGCATCGTCCTCCTGCCCTGTGACTTCGGCACCAAGGATTCAATAGCTGTGTGTTCTGTTCTCAGCCACCATTCACGGTCACACAGCAGCCACCATTGAGCCTAGGGAACACCTGGACTGAAGATGGGACTGAAGATGGCACTGATGCTGGGGCCATTCCTTGAAGCTCGGCTCCTCTGTCAGGGGCAGTAGGGTATGTCCGGTATGAGCACAGACTGGGGATTCAGGCAGATGCAGGCTAACCTAAGGCTGCACAACTTCATCACTTGCAGAAGTTATTTTGCCTCTCTGGGCATCAGTGTTCTTTTTCTTTGTCTTTTTTATTCCATTTATTAAAACTGGCCCAACTATGATGTTAGAAGTCAGTAGTAGTTTCTGGAAAGAGTCAGAAAGAGGCTTTTGGTTGCTGATAATTTTCTTTTTTTTTCTTTTTTTTTTTTTGGAGATGGAGTCTTGCTCTGTTGCCCGGGCTGGAGTGCAGTGGTGCAATCTTGGCTCACTGCAGCCTCCACCTCCCACGTTCAAGTGATCCTCCTGTCTCAGCCTCCCAAGTAGGTGGAACTACAGGTGTACACTGCCACGCCTGGCTAATTTTTGTATTTTTAGTAGACACAGCCTTCACCTTATTGGCCAGGCTGGTCTTGAATTCCTCACTTCAGGTGATCCACCCACCTCGGCCTCCCAAAGTGCTGGGATTACAGATGTGAGCCACTGCACCTGGCCTGGTTGCTGATAATGTTTTAATTCTACTTTCTAGTTCTGGATGCTGTTAAATGGGCACACTTTCTGAGAAATATCAAGATGAAGATTTATAATTTATGCATTTTTCTGTGTGTATGCTATAATTAAAGATTTACTTTAAGAAGATGGTGACCCTGAAAAATAAGTTATTCCTAATTTGTGCAATGATGATAAAATCACAGAAAAGTAAACAGATTTAAAAATAGTATTTAAAAGCAGAATCTTTTTTTTTTTTTTTTTTTGAGATGGAGTCTCATTGTGTCACCCAGGCTGGATTGCAGTGGCGCGATCTTACTCAACTGACTGCAACCTCCGCCTCCCAGATTCAAGCGATTCTCCTGTCTCAGCTTCCTAAGTAGCTGTATTTTTAGTAGAGATGGGGGTTTTGCCATGTTGGTCAGGCTGGTCTTGAACTCCTGATCTCAGGTGATACACCCACCTTGGCCTCCCAAACTGCCGGGATTACATGTGTGAGCCACTGCGCCTAGCCGTAATGCAATCTATTTCTATTATGCAAGACTTTTAATAAAAACCATTGCATATATTGATTCCACGGTATAAGAGACATGGGCAGCAGTGTTCTTACCTGTAAAATAGAGGCAATAAAAATCTCTACCTCGTAAGATTAGGGGACAGCATGCATATATGATGCTTTCCACAGTGCCTGGTACACAGTAAGCACTCAATAAGTAATGCCATTGTCACCGTCATTGCCATCATCAGGCCTCTGCTGGCATTCCTACTCCCTGGTGGGGCTGTGTGGGCTCCTGGACTGAACCTGGTTTGGCAGAGAATGAAGCATGGCTCTAGGACTATAACCCTGGAGACTGGATTTCTTCAATCTAATCCCTTCTTGGCGGTTGCCTGGTGATTCTACTCACCTATGGTGAGATGGGCGGGCACGGTGCCCCACCCAAAGAGTAGTGGAGGCTCTTTCTTTCCTGGTCACTCAAACAGTGAAGGGGACAGGACAGCTGGGAGTGGGCTGGGTCCCCAGTTATGGGTAGGGGAATAGGACACCACTTACTGCATAACTCAAGAGGCCCTTGTGCTTTATCCTCTTTCTCCCCACTATTGTGGGTGCCTCCATGGCAAGAACCTGCTAGATGGGCCAGACTTCCCAAATCCAAATTCTCTTTTTATTACTATTACTTTATTGAATTAATTAATTTTTTAATACCACCAGGTATTCCAAGGCGGTCTCCCATCCAAGTACTAACCATGTCCGACTCTGCTTAGCTTCCAAGACTAGACAAGATAGGCATGTTCAAGGTGGTGTGGCTGTACACCCAAGTCTAGATTCTTGTACTGAAAAGCGTGTGGGTGCTTATGAGAACGACAGGGCAGATAATGGAAAATCTTCCCAGAAAGCTCTGGACGTGTGGTTGCTGCCCAGTGCTAAGCTCTCAGGAAATAATACTACCACTACATTAGTCTGTTATTTTACAGTTTTAAAGCATTTACATTATCCATCAACTCATTTGATTATCACAACCAACCTATGAAATAGGTATTTGACACCATTTAACAGATGAAGAAACTGAGGTTTAAAGCATGCATGTGGCTTGTCTACTGCTATTCGCTAGCAAAATCAGGTCTCAGTCCAGATCCTCCAACTCCAAGAAGAGTACACCACAGCCATTTTTTAGGAGTGAATGGAAGATATATGAAATATACAGCACTACAATATGTCCACTAGCATTCTTAGATTTAAATTTAATTTTTCAATTCTTGTAATATACATAACATAACATTGACCATTTTAACTACTTCCTTTCTTTTTCTTTTTGAGATGGAGTCTCGATCTGTTGCCCAGGCTAGAGTGCAGTGGTGCAATCTCGGCTCACTGCAACCTCCACCTCCCGGGCTCAAGTGATTCTCCTGCCTCAGCCTCCTGAGTAGTTGGGACTACAGGCACATGTCACCATGCCCAGCTAATTTTTTGTATTTTTAGTAGAGACAGGGTTTCACCATGTTAGCCAGGATGGTCTCAATCTCCTTATCTTGTGATCCACCTGCCTCAGCCTCCCAAAGTGCTGGGATTACAGGCGTGAGCCACTTTACCCGGCCGATTATAACTATTTTTAAGTTTATAGTCTATGGCATTAAGAACATTCACACTTTTTTGCAGCCATCACTGCCATCCATCTCCAGAACTTTCTTATCATCCCAAACTAGAACTCCATATCCCTTAAACATTAGTTCCCCACTCCCCCTCCTCCTGGCCCTTGGCAATCCCCATTCTACTTCCTGTCTCTATGAATTTGACGACTCTGGGTTCGTCATAGATGGACTCATATGATATTTATTCTTTTGCATCTAGATTATTTCACGTAACATAATGTCTTCAAGGTTCCTCCATGTCGTAGCATGGGACAGAATTGCCTTCCTTTGTAAGGCTGAATGATATTCCATTGTATGGGTAGACCACATTCTGCTTATCCATTCATCCATCCATGCTCACTAGGGTGGCTTCCACTTTTGGCTATTGTGAGTAATGCTTCTATGAGCATGGATGTACAAACACCTCCCCAAGTCTCCACTTTCAAATCTTTTGGGTGTGTACCCAGAGAAGCCATTGTTGAATCATATGCCACTTCCATGGTTGCTTTTTTGAAGAAATGCCATATTGGTTTCCCATCCACTATGTCTTTTAACTTTGTTTGATAAGATACGGTAGTCCGCCCTTAACTGTAGCTCCAGTTTCCTTGGTTTTAGTAACCTGTGGTCAACCGTAGTCCAAAAAGATTAAGTAAAAATCTCCGGAAATAAATAGTTCATAAGTTTTAGATGTTGCACCGTTTTGAGTGGCATGATGGAATCTGCGTCATCTTGCTCCGTCACATGTGGGGAGTGGATCACTCCTTCCTTCAGAGGACCCCCACTGTCAATGCTACCCTCCCATTGGTCACTTAGGAGCTATCTCCGTTATCAGATGGGCCGTCGACGTATCGCAGCGTTCATACTCAAGTCACCCTTATTTGACTTAATGATGGCCCCAAAGGGCAACAGTGGTGATGCTGGCAATTCGGATATGCCAACCAGAAGCCACCAAGTGCTTCCTTTCAGTGAAAAGGTGAAAGTTCTCGATTTCGTAAGGAAACAAAGAAACTCATATGCTGAGGTTTCTAAGAACTACGTAAGAACAAATCTTCTATCTGTGAAATTGTGAAGAGAGAAAAATAAATTTGTGAGTAGTGGATATAGGGTGTGGTACCATCCCCTGTTTCAGGCACCCCTTGGGGTTTTGAAATATATCTCTGATGGATTAGAGGGGACTACTATAAACCAATATCCATACTAAGGGGAAAATCTACTCAAACACTAGGATTAGAAATATTTCATTGTTCTTTTAAAGACATCTTTTTTGGTCACTTGCCTAGGGCTCAGAGGGCAAGCTCAGGACCACATGTTTTAAAGAGTGTCATGGACTCTTGTCCACGCCCTTCTCTTTGTCCATAATGGTCCCCCTACCTGGTCTGCTTAGGAGACTTGGCCCCTCAGCGATCCTTGCCCCCATTTCTCAAGGAGCTAGAATGATTCATGTGAAAGAGCTTTGGCAGAAAGGACAGGCTCTGCAGCCAGAAAGTCTCAAGGTTAATTCTGGTTCTTCCCTCTATTGTGTGATGATTGGCAAGTTATCAAACGTCTCTGAACTTCAGTTGAGTTAGTGAAATGTGGACAACAGTACCCATCCACCCAAGACTGCCATGGGGATTAAATGAGATGATATGGGCAGAGGGCTCAGTGTGCCACGTGTATGGCTGAGATTATGATCATCATCCCCTTCCCTGGTCCTCCTGGAAGCACGGGGCTCCTGTCCTGCTGCAGTCACCTCCTGCCTAGCATCACGGGAAGGCCGGCTCCTTAGCGCGCAGGGATTTGGGCTCACTCTGGGCTTGCTGGAGAGTGGGGCAGAACAGGGGCCAGCCGGCAGAAGGCTCAAAGAGGCAGCTTTCAGTGCAACAGCAGGAAGAATTGTCCAGAAGCACTGGCCGCTCACTGGCAGAGTAGGTCTCCTCTCCAGAAGTGAGGAGGCCTTCCCCATCAGTCTGACAGCTGAGGGCCTCAGATGCTCAGACACCGGAAAGACGGGATTCCTGGATGTCTGTCAGGTGGGGGTTGGATCCAGTGACCTCTGGGGCTCCTCTCAACTCTCATAAGCTGTGAGGATTTCCATGGAGCTGACGGTCCCTGTAGCCACAGCTGGGGCACTGCCAGTGCATCTTGGCCAAGCCCTGCAGCTGACTCGAGCTTGGTGAGGGGAGCCCTGACTTGGCGTCCTGGTCATCCTCATGGTCATCATCCCCCAGAGATGAAAGCGACTGGGCAGTCCCACAGTCTCAGGGACACAGTGTCATTCCCAGCCTGAGATGTGGCTACTCCATCCTCATACCTTGTCCCCTCTGATGCTGGGGGCTCCAAGACTGACCAGTAAGTCCAGCTGATGGAGGAAGAACCTGAGAAGTCAGACGTGGGAAGGGGCCCTGAGAGAACGTGTACCATCTGCCCACACACAGGAGGCACATCCAGGCCAGGACACCTTAGCCAAAGGGCACAACTCACCCTGCCAGCTAGGCCTGGGCCACTCACCGTCCTGGAGCCTTGCTGCTGGGGCCAGGATCCCAGCCTCTCCTGTGAGCAGCTCTGGGTGACCCAGTTAGGAAGTCAGCAGGTGTCTGACCTGGCTCATCCAGGTGTTGCTCCGTCTGCACTCCGCAGCCCTGGCCCACTCGCCATGGGGGCTCTCCTGGGCTGCCTGCTTCTCAGGCCTTCCTTCACCCCTGGATGAATGGATAGGTCCCCATTGTCCAAATGAAAAGTCACTCAGCTGCGTGGATGCTGACCTGGGTTCAAATCCCGACACCACTCACTCGAGGTGCGGCCTTGGGCAAGTTACCCAATCTCTCCAGACCTCAGTGTCTTCATCTTTCAAATGGCACCTGCGAAGCCAGGTTGCAGTGACAATTACAGAAGCTGTGTTAAAGGCCAAGCACATGACACACAAGGCCTCCCTCTGTGGGACAGATAGTCTCTTGCGGAAGGCAGGGGAAGGTTTCTATGGCCCCGTCTTGATTTCTGACCTACTTACTGACACTGGCTCACCCGAGGAGTGGTGACCTTGCTCAGTGTTACAGGCTGGACTGCTCACACCCTAGTTTACGTGTTGAGGTCCTAATCCCCAGTATGTCAGGACATACTTGGAAAGAGGGTCTTTATAGAGGTGATTAGGGTCAAATGAGATCATTAGGGCCAGCCTTCATCCAACAGGACTGCTGTCATCATAACAAGAGAAAATGTGGACACACACAGAGACGCCAGGGCACAGGTGCACAGAGGGAGACCACAAGAGGAAGTGGGGAGAAGGCGGATGTCCACAAGCCAAGGAGAGAGGCTTCGGGAGAAACCAGCCCTGCCAAGGCCTTGACCTTGGACTTCCAGCCTCCAGAACTATGAGGAAATAAATGTTTGTTGTTGAACCCACACAGTCCATGGTTCTGTGCAGCAACCCTGGTAAACTAATACTGCACGGAGGCATCTACAAAAGGAGAGCTGCTCGTTTGTCCCAAGAAATGCTCCTCTAAGATCTCAATCTAGGGCCGCTGTGGAGACTTCCACCATCCATCAATCATGAAGTCTCACTTAAAGGCCCCTCCAGGTCTCGCCTGAGGGGTGTCAGGTTCTGGTTGGGAAGGAGGGGTCCCTGGAGGCCTTTCCCAGGCTGCAGAGGCTGGCATCTTCTCTCTGCTTCAGGGGTCTTGAGAGGCTGGAGGCTCCTCAATGTGAGGGCGGGGTACTTCAGGGCTGCTGGGCAGACCCTAGGCATGGCCATGAGTGTCCCCACAAGAACTGTCATGCCAGGAGCTTGGAAGAGTCACTGCCTCCTGCGCGCCCAGGCTGCTGTGGGCAGGTGGCTGCCTTCCCATCCTAGGCTACCTGGGCAGCATTTCCTTTAGAACCAGGAGTAGCCATGGGTGGAACTGCAGATGCCAGGACCATGACGCTCTTCACCAGGCACTCACCCGGCTGCCCTGTGCCTCCACTGACCAGTCACAAGTCCCGCCTCCTGCCAGGCCTGGGATTTGCGGGCCTGGCCATATGCAAAGGTTCTTCCTGCTTCAGCTGTCTTGAAAGAGCGTCCGAGAGAGGCCGTGCCTGCCACACGTGATGATGATGAAGGGCGGAGCAGCACAGAGGTCAGAGTGGTGGTGGGCTGGGGAGGTCCTGCAGGTTCCAGGTGGCCACAGGTGGGACACCTCCAGGCTCAGTTTCCTGCCAAGGGAAGCCTGAAACAGGGGAGGCTGTCCCCACCTTCCCTGCCCCCTGTGCAGGCCTCCTGGGCACCCTAAATCTCTGCGGCTCCTCAAGGCCCCCACATCCCTCTCCTCTCCTGAGCCTCCCCAGGATTAGATAACGCTGGCAAACTGTGCCCCCTTCCTGTGGTTTTCTCCCACCAGGACGTCCCAAGCTGGAAGACTTCCGCCCCTCTGTGCCACGGCTGGTGGCTTCACCCTTGACCCGGGGGAGATGGCTGGATGTGATCTGCCCAGAGCTTCCCGGAGGCTGGCCAAGAAGGCACAAGGAAAGGACTCCTTCTTCTGGCCTCGTGTGGAGAGCAGAACGTCCTGGAGAGGCGTTTGCCAGGCCAGAGCCAGCTGAAGCTTTTGAAGAAAGGGCCACCTTCCCTCCCTGCGCCAAGGCCTGATCGGACTGGGAGATAAACTGCACTGGCAGCTGTCCTGGCAGAGCTCTGAATCACTGCTGTGCAAACATGACCCTCCTTCACTGCGACTGCCAGCTTTGTTATCTAGAATGCAAACATAATGCAACCATCCTTAGCTCCAGATTAACAACAACAAAAACATCCCTGGAGAAGCTGCTTTCCAAGACGACTGAAAGCCCAGTGTGGATTTTAGCCCAAACAGAGAACCCCCACCCCTGCCCGGGCTGCCTGCACCCACATTCTGAGATGGGGACAATGCCGGGAGGCAGACAGGGTGGGATGCAAGGTGGAAAAGAGCTGGAATGTGCCAGGGACCTGACGTGCCACCTACGCCAGCTCTTTCTGCCCCTGGCCGCCTGGGCCCTCTCCTGAGGACGGCAAACAGTTTCCTGCTCTCTCAGTCTGGTAGGCAGCAAGGCTGGCTCCCTTGTGTGCCCAGGGCCAAGCATGAGTGTGGGCAGCTGGTTAGAGTCCAGGCCAGAGGTGGTCTGGGCCTCCCTTCTGCTGGCCCATGCCTTGAAACTCTCTGCAGGATGAAGGGAAGACAAGAAAGGGTGTAGACAGTGAGCACCCTGATGGCCCACGTGCAGCTCCTTCTTGCCCTGAACCATGGCTGCAGAGGGTGGCACCTTCTGTCTGTTTGACTAGTCTTGGACATAGGTGGACGTGGACATGGGACCATCCTGTGTCACCTCCAGGCATATGGTAGTGAACATTGATTAAGCACTTACTATGTGCTGGTCACCCTGCTGTGAGTGCTGCATGTCTGATTCATTTGCTCCTTCCTATAAGTAGGAACTGTTACTGCCCCCATTTGACAGAGGGAGAAACGGAGGCACAGAGAGGGAAACTATTGTTCTCAAGGCTATGCAGTGTAGTGACCGCAGTGGGATTTGAACTGAGACTTCTTGACTGCGGAGTTTGCTGTTTGCTGCCTCTCACATTGGCGGTGCTTGCAGTGTGGAAGGAGCGTCACTGGAGCAAGACCAGCCCCTCGCCGCCTCTGCACATCTTGAACTCTGTGTCTCCATGGGCATCGGGAATTGACTCATTTATTGGTTTATTCATTCACTGGTTTCTTCCTTCAACTCCTATTCTGTGCCATATGCATCGCTCAGCACTGGGGGGTCGGAGGGGACAAAGATGTACAGGGCGCAGACCCCTCTCTGGCAGCTGCAGCCTCTCCAGGCCAGGCCTTCCTCACTGTCCAGCTGAGGACTCCAGGGAGGCCTGTGGTCTGAGTGGAGAGAGAAGGGGGACGGCCTGGTGAAGCAGGGCATGAGAAGGACGGACGAGGCAGTCATCACAGGAAAGGAGCCGGGCCAGGCACGCCTGCAGGGCCCAGAGAGAACGCAGCTGCAGAAACGCAGGTGTGAGGCACCCAGGCCGTGGCCGTGGCCATGGCCGTGGCCTGGAGAGAGAAGCTAAGCCCATGAGGCCCAATGTGGAGGGGCCAAGATCAGCTCTGGGTGATGCGATCCAAGGACGGGGAGAGGCTTAGTCAGGAGGGGAGTTTACCCAGGGCTGGAGGGCACAGGAGAGAATGGAGGATAGATAACGGCTGGTGACTCAGAGCCTATGGTCCAAACCTGCGCAGTGCCACTTGGATGTCACCAGAGAAGATCAATGTTAGGGCTGGGGTTGGGCAGAACTGGAGCAGAAACAACTGAGCAAAGCCGAGGGAGGAAAGGCTGTGATTTCCACGAGCGATACTGCAGGACTTCCTAGGCCGCTGCTGTCCGGGAGGGGCAGGCAGGAGACCTAAACTTCCAGGTGGACCGTGGAGCCCAGGAGGGTGCCTGAGACCCCTGCAAGCGGGTGTAACATGAAGGCCGACTCCAGTGCACACTTTCAGGGCTTCCTCTATGCTGAGCACTGTTCCAGGGCCATAAATGAACTCAACAAGCCTGTGAAGTGGATGCTGTTCTTGTCCCACATTTACAGACGAGTGACCTGAAGCACAGAGAGGTTGAGGGAATGGCCAAGGTCCCACAGCTAGGAAATGGCAAAACTGGGTCCCCAGAAACATGTAGGGCTCAGCCTGGGCCTGGAGGTGACGGCAGCGTTTGTCAGTGAGGAGAACCCGGGGAAGGAGGTGCAGCTGGAATTCTACCCTCGGCAGCTGGGGGACTGCAGGGCTTGTTCACGCTCTCACGAGTGTCCCTGTGCAAGGCAGTAAGAACACAGGTGCTGACTAGGACGCCACCTGGGCCAGCCTCCTGGCTCAGGGACAGCAGGCACCATCCTGAATGGCACCGTGGTGAGCCGAGGTGCAGGAGGCCTGGCTGTCGTGGGGCTCTGCACCCTGGGATGCTGCGGCTGCACTCCGCTGCCTACTCTCTCCCCACTGCAGCCAGCCTGGCATGGCTGTCAGGAGCCAGCTCTCCTGGTGGGTCAGTCACCCACTGGGCAGAACTGGGACAGTCTCATTTGTCCCATCTTGCTCCTGACTTCTGAAACAAATCTGCAGTTTGCTTTCTTTTTTCTTTTTTAATTACTTCCTGGTCCTGCCTCTAGTCCTGCCCCATCTCCTGCAGTGCAGGGTCACTGGGGCAGTGCAGGGGCTGAGGAGAAAGGGCCCTGGCACGTGTCTACTGGGCCTCGTCCTTGCTAGGGCCCATCTGAAGCGGGTGACCCCTGACTATGCCAGGTTTCTGGATCACATCCTGCTCCCTCGAGTTCCCGGGTCCTTGTGTCTCCTAAAAATAAAGGTGCCACTCACTGGGCGCTTCCCAGGCACCGAGCACCATGCTGTGGGCTTTAAGGCACAGCCTTATTTGATCCTTCTAACAATCCCAGGTGGAGAGTGATCCTGCATCCCCATTTTTCTAGATGTGTCCACAGAGGTTCAGAAGGATGAGACTTGCCCTAGACCACGCACCCAGTAAAGGGCCAGGTAGGACCTGGATTTTCCCTCTGGACCCCCAGCCTCCTGATGTCTATTTTCAGCCAGTTTAATTTCAGGCATGGGAAGCCCACCTAAGAGCTTGTTTCGAATCCATGTTTGTATTAACCATGCCTCACACGCTTTCAGATGATATGAAAGTGAGAGGAGGAACTGGTAAGGTGGATGGCCCAGGATTAAGGCTGAGCAGATTTCAGGAGGAAGGAAAGGAAGGCCAGTCTGAACGACGTGGTATCCGTGGGGGTGACTGTGAGATCCTGAAGGTGTATTCGAAATCGCCATTGCACAAGGGCAGGATGGGGAAATGGTTAGGGGCTTTAGTGGACTGCCAGCCTGATGCCAATCTGTGTACCTGATGCTGATAAAGCCAGTGCACCCATCGGCTATATAAACGGGAGCATCATGACCAACACAGGGGAGGTGGTACATCCCTGACCACCTCACTGATTGCTGTGTTTGAATCCAGATGCCGTATGTTAAGAATAATACTGACAAACACAAGGCTACCTGGATGAGGGCAGCAAGAGAAGGGGCAGAGGTTAGTTAGGAGGTGGTGGGGGCAGGGTCTATGGGAATGATGTCATATTAAAATAAAAAAAGAGATGGTGTGGTATGGGTGGTAGTAAACACAGGCATATTTGACTCATTATATACAGCATCTGAAGACTAAAATATGGTAAATAATGAACACATGTTAAATAAATAAAATGACATATATATGATTATGGAAGCTCTAGATAAATGTATGTAGCAGAAATTTAGCTAGCATTTCAGTAAGTATTTGAGTTTTTAAAAAGAATAATGAAAGGTACTAGGATGTCTAGTCCAAATGGAAAGATGTACTTAGTCGCATTATATGAAGCCCAATAAATATGCTCAGGGCCCACAGGCTGCTAAGAATCTGGAAGACAGATTTGGAGAGGGGCGGAAGGCAGCTGTAGGCTAGATACAAGAAAGGACTTCCTAATGATGAGTGTGGTCATGTAAGGAATGAAGTGCAGGAGGAGGAGGGGTTCCCTGTTCCTTAGGGGGTGTCAGTAGAAGCTGGAAGAGCTTAGTTGGCATCCAGGAGCTCCCTGCAGTCAGGGAGAGGAGTTTTCTGTGCACTCAGTTGGTGAGTCCATGAGACATAGCTGTGCTGTGTTGATAAGGCATGCTCCAACCAGAAGTGCCGAAAGCTCCAGGGCGCCTAATCTTGGGTTGAAGTTGGGTTTGCATCATCATCGACTGTTTTCCAAGGGTTTGGCCTGTGGAGGCTCTGATGGGGACTTGAAAGAGTTCGCTTCCCACCTGCTTGCGGCTGACATTCCTCTTCCTGGTTGTCAGTGTTTGTTCTGGCCACGAGCCCCTCCAGAGCTCAGACACCGGGATTGAACTCTGATACCCACATGTGGCTGTGAGCAGTGGGGAGGCGGGGCCTTGAGGGATACCCTGAAGGCTCCTGTCCATGAGGCTAGGGATGGCAGGAGGGGGATGAGATGTCCCGAGAATCTCTGAGTCCAGCCTGTGAGTGATGCCGTGTCTTGCTCTAGCCTTTAGGCTGGGACCACTGGGTGGGAACGCAGGCTGGCAGGAGAGAATTGGAAGAGAACCTGGCAGCCAAAGAGATTAAAGAAAGGCTGACCCAGGTGTGCCTAAGGCTGGGAGCACTGGATGCCTTCAAACAGAGGTGCTGTGGGACGTTCTGTGTGTCTGAAAAAGCACTCGCTGTTTGGTAAATCGATTGCAGAATGCAAGATTTGAAAGCAGTGGACCAATCAAGAGAGGGGGTGGAAATGGTGCTGGCCCTGGGGATGGTCAGAAGTGGTGAGGTTAGAGAAGGACATGGAGGTGTTGCCAGCAGAACTGAGTGATGAGCTCTGGGTGCCTTAAGGATGGCGCCTTGTGTGTGAGAGACACAGCATCGCGCAGCCTGTGTGATTGGCAGCTACTAAGATTATGACCAGAAAGCCAGGGAAGACCTCTAATGTACCTCACTTAAAAAAAATTATTATGCTTTTTTGTAAAATAATTTCAAAGCAAAATAAATTAAATGAAAAGTTGCAACAATAGTAGAAAGAAACTCTTCCCAGTCCACTTAAAAGAAGTGCCCCACCCGACACACCCCACTGAAGCATCCTTTCACGTGTATCTCCTAAAGCAGGAGCATTCATCACCACGACCCATCCAATCCAGACCCTCACCCTGAACATGTCACTACCACCCGGTCCCCAGACCACACTCTGGTTTCCACAGTTCTCCCAATAACCTCATTCATAGCAAAAAGACCCAGACAGGCCACAGGTCACGTTTGAAGACATCCCTTCGCCTCTTTCAGTTTGGAAAGGTTTATCAGTCTTTGCTGGGCTCTTATGGCCTTTGAGTATTTGGAGCTGGCAGGAGAGCTACTTTGAGCCATGCTCCTAATTTGCTGTTTTCTCTTGATTAGATTCAGGCCATGAGTCTTTGTTGGAACCATCACAGGAGAATGCTGGCTTCTCACTGCGTCTGACCAGGCACACGGGATTCTGTGTGTGGCCTTTTACTGACAATGTCCACTTAGATCATTTGACAAAGGAGGCAGCTGTCAGCTTCTTCCCTGTAAGAGTATTCCTTTCTCTTTGTCACTATGAAGGATGTTGTGGGAGAGGTTCTTAGAAAGCATGGAAGTATCCTATTTCTCATCAAGCATCCGCCCATCACTTTCAGCACCCATGGATGGTTCTCAGTGGAATGAAGTATCACTGTGAGGGCAGCCACAGAGAGCCTGCCCCATGTATTTGCTTAATGAATGAATCTGCACTTCATTGCCCAAGAGGTGGGTGGAGTGACCACAGCTCCTCATGCCACCAGGTCCTTTTCTCATGCAAGCCCTGCACAGGGCCAAGGAGTGGGTAATGCTGCCTCCATGCACCCACCTGACTGCATCCCCTGTCTTTGCATGAGCAAGCTCCACGACTCCCCCGGCACCTGCAGCAAAGCCAGATCTCCTACCAGGAACAACGTGCAGCCCTTCAGGTCCATGAAGGGTTTTAAGTCAGGGAAGGTGACACATTTGATTTATGTTAAGCAAAACCAAACGAAAACAAAACAAAAGCAAACACCCTGGCTGTTGTGCAAACAGCTTGGAGTGGTTCAGATTTGCAGTCAGGCAGACCAAAGAAGACTCAGCGAGGATGTTTGGGAAGGCTGAGTAGAGACCTTATTTTCAAGCATGTGAGGAGGCCCAATGCCAGGGAAGGGCAGGAAGGGGCCCTGGCTCCTCCAAGGCTGCTGGGGCTGTGGACCGCAGGGGAGTCCTATGTGCACCCATCCCATCCCGCCAGCCTCTGCTGACTCCTGCCCTGGACACGCCGTACCTTTGGTTTCCCTTAGCAGCTCTTCTGTGAACTTGACCACCTGGGCCACCTCCACCCATGGGAAGCCTTTGCCCACTGCAAAGATGATGCTCTCGTAGAGGGTGTCCAGCAGGATGCTCCTCCGGCAGTCTCTCTGTTCGTCAAACTCCTCCCAGTTCAGAAGCCTCCGCAGGCGCTCCCGACCTTGTGGTCTCTGCAGGGAATGACATGGGAACTGCAGGGTATGATGTGGGGGTTGCAGGGCATGATATAGGGGCTATGGGGTGTGATATGGGGGCTACAGGGTGTGATATGGGGGCTGTGGGGTGTGATATGGGGGTTGCATGGCATGATATGGGGGTTGTGGGGTATGATATGGGGTTGTGGGGCATGATATGAGGGCTGCAGGGTGTCATATGGGGGCTGCAGGGTGTGATATGGGGGCTGCGGGATGTGATATGTGGGCTGCGGGGTGTGATATGGGGGCTGCAGGGTATGATATGAAGGTTGTGGGGTATGATATGGGGGTTGCGGGGTATGATATGAAGGTTGTGGGGTATGATACGAGGGTTGTGGGATATGATATGGGGGTCGGAGGGTATGATATGGGGCTGCAGGGTATGATATCGAGGTTGCAGGGTATGATATGGAGGCTGGAGGGTATGATATGGGGTTGCAGGGTATAACATGGGGTTGAGGAGTTGAGAAGCCATCTCTACTGGGTGAGACAGTTTTGGGGTCCCCACAATGGTGCTCCAGAGCCCTGAAGAGTAACTAGGTATGTGGGTACCCCTGGGAAGAGCTGTGCTTTGGTTTCTGGGCAGCACTCCCTCCTCCTGGGACTTGCTCTTCTTTTAGGACTTTCTTTCCTCTGAGAGTTCTCATGCTGGCCACTGCAGCCCAGGTTTTGTGTACCTCCAGCAGGCCTCAGGTTCTGAAATATGATCCCTATCCCCCTGCCTAAAATAAAATTTGACTTTCCTGAGTCTACTCTTAACCGGCTGCAGTAGAGGCATTGATCTGACAATGAAATTTATACTACAGTGTAAGTGACTGACCAAGAAGGGGCTTGGTGAGGTAATGCTTTAGCAGAAGGAATGAGTCTTGCTTGGTGAAAATTCAGACACACGGGCAGGCCAAGAGGAAAAGGTAAACTTTTTTCCCTGCCTAGAAGTAAAAACCCATTTTACTTGAGAGTTCAGCTGGCCCTTCTGGAAAGTTCTTATAGGCTACCAGCAGATGTAGGAGAAGCAAGTGCCACTTAAAGGAAGTGGCAAAAAAATGTTTGGGGTGCAGCAGAGACCCACCCACCACACGCAAGAGTGTTGCTTTCCTGGGGCAAGGGATCCTCTGGCTGGGAGGACCCCAAGGGACCCTGGAGGACCAATGGTGGCCTTAGTGACAGAGGGAGGCCCAGAGTCCTGTCCTCGGCCCCCAGAGACTCCTCTTCCACTGCCACCACTCTTCTGCCTAATCTAGACAGCACCCCCTAGAAAGCAGCAGAGCCTCCCCCAACACACTCCCTGCACACAGTGGCTCACAGGACCCTGAGGGTCCCAGAGGAGGCAGGCACAGTCCCTCACTTCCCTTCAGGCAGGATCTGCCCCTTCTGGGCCTGCATATGGGCTTGAAAAACAGCCCACAAGGTCCAAGGGCTGGTAAGCGCTGGCCTGAAGTTTGGGCCCCACATCTGGTCACAGCCTCAGAGGTGCTGTGCTGAGCCGGGGTGGCTGCCCCAGGGTCTCCTGAAGAGGCGCTTCCAGTGCACATCTCCCTATGTGCCCAGGGTGAGCGAGTTTCTGTTTAAAAGCCACATTTTCTCTTCCTTCACCTGAAATTGGAAGACTTCTTTCACTCCCTGGGGTGTTAAGAGTGCCATGGCCCCTGCATCTGGTTGCCAGGAGACGGACCCAGACTGACTCAGAGTTTCCGGAACCCTGGGGGTGGCCAGTGCCAGCTTTGTTAGGTCACGAATGGCTTCTCCCAGGCTTCTCTCCTCCCGGCCCCTCCTGCGATGCTCTGGGCCTGGTCACCTGCACCTGCTCAGGGACAGGAACCCCCCTTGCCTCTCCCTTATAACCTGTTCTCCTTCAGGAAGTGAGCATTCTGAGGCTTCCCATAAACACACACACACACATACACACACTTGCACACACATAGACACATGCACACACGCAGGCACACACGTGTACACACACGTGCACACGCACATGCATGCACACACACACACATGCACACATGCTGCCCGTCATCCTCATGTTCTTCTGACTGTGCCTCATGCCTCCTGCCCGCCCACAGGTCGGGGTGTTTGTCTCCACGGAAAGGACTGCCGGGCTTGCTGCCTCCACGTCCTCCCTGACTCCTCCTATTAGGGTCTGGCCTCCCGGACCTCCTCCACTGGCCAGTAGCATCCATGGCTCTGTTTCTGGCGTCATGACTTTGCTTTGGGGTACAGCAAACAGTTCTTCAGGGGTGTCCCCAAGTGTAGTGCCCAAGCCCCTGAAGGTGGCGATTGGGAGGGGTCCGCTCCTTCTCCGGGCCAGCCTTGCTCTTCTCTGTCGTGGAAGTCACTGGCACCCACCGGTCGCCTGGGAGGCAAGTCCTTCCTTCCTCTGCCTCACTGCCCAGAGTCCCAGTGAGGAAAGCCTGTTCCTACTCGCCAGGGTTGGTGGGCAGCTGCCCAGGACCCCTGGCTCCCCAGGTCACCCCATTTCCCCAGGGGGTTGTCTTGGAAGAGGCTCTGGCCATCCTGAACCGTCATCCTCCTTCAGCCATGTGACTGCATCAAGGCCCCGCCCACCTTCCTCCCGTCGTGATGGTGATATTTCAGGGCCCTCACTGCCCTTCCTGGCCACCTAGTCTTCAATGACTTTATCCAACCACGTGACTTCAGTGTCCATCCACAGAAAATGACTCACACATTTACGCAGTGGCGGTGTTCACCCCTCCCCGTCTTGGAGTGTGCGACTCACCACACCTCTCCCCAAAGAACGGATGGATACCTGCGGACCTGCGCCACCTGTGGGGTGTCCAGGGGTCCTCGGGGGCTTCTGAGTGTTTGGGGTGTGTCGCTGGCAGGAGTCCTGATCCAGGGTCAGACAGGGGTCTCCATGTCCAGTCTCCTCTGGCAGGGGCTGTCCTGAATGCAGTGCTGGGTGTGTCCCCCAGGCTGACAACATGCCTCGGCCCTCAGGTGGAGCCCCTCACTTGAGTCCTTCCCAAGTCTGTGGCCCTGGGACCTCCCCAGGATGCAGCTGGGATGGGGCTCCATACCCCAAGCCTAGAGCCCCTTCTCATCCCCTGTCCTATCCTGCTCCATTTTCTCAGAGTCAGTATTAGTACAGCGTTTTTTGCTGCAATTGTCAAGAGACTCAGCCTGACCTTAGGCCAAATGCGAATGTGCTGTCTCACATGACTGAGAAATCTCAGGTCTACTTAAGGCAGGCGGGGGCCAGGTACTGGCACGGAGCTGTCAGGAGCGCCTCCCTGACCCCTGGTTCTGCTTGCCTGTTCTTCATCCATTCTCAGGGTCCTCCCTAAATGCACTTCTAAATCCTCCCACCTGGCCGAGTCTTAATTGACACCACCAAACTCAGGCTCTACGAAAATTAGTTCTTCTGGAAAAACCTCCAGATCCCTCTTCACCCCTGGCTCATCAGGTGCCCTCCACTGCTCAAGCCATGCAGTGGCATGATCATGGCTCACTGCAGCCTCCAACTCTTTGCCTCAAGTGATCCTCCTGCCTCAGCCTCCTGAGTGTCTGGGACTACCGGTGAACACCCACCACACCTGGATAATTATTCTTAATTTTTTTTGTGGAGATGGGGTCTCACTATGTTGCCCAGGCTGGTCCCAAACTCCTAGCCTCAAGCCATGCCCCTGCCTTGGCCTCCTGAAGCTCTTGGATTACAGGCGTGAGCCACCACACCTGATGGACTGGACCTCATTCTTGACTCCTCACACTCACTCCTTTCCAGCTGCCTTGAAGCTCTGGGAACTCTGCCTCCTAAATATTTATTGAGCCCATTCTCTTCCCTGAATCCCATTGCTACCCCAAGTAGAGTTCATTCCCATTTCTTGCCACCCCACCCCCACCCCCACACCTACACCATCCATTCTCCACACTGTTGCCAGAGGTAACTAAAAAAGTAAATCTAATTATGGACTGGCATTGACAAGAGCACTCGCTAGGGTGCCGCTGTGCGGCATCGTTTTTCAAGAGGTGCTTACGCTGGTATATATATGTCTCACTTAAGATCTCTGAATTTTATTTTATGTAAATTACACCTTCTCCCCTTTCTCTACACACACAAATACATGCGTATATGAAATTAGACTATGTCAATTTCTTGCATCCAAATCTTCCATGGCTGCTCATTCATAAGCCCCAAGGCCTTCATGTGGCTGTCCAGCCTCACGTGACCTTTTCTTCTCCGGCCCACACTGGCCTCTCGCCCACTGGCCTTGGCTTCACCCACACTCCTTCCAGGACTTTGCCTGCTGCCCTCTCTCCCTGGAATGCTCTTTCTTCCCTTGCTCTTCTAGATAACTCTTTCTGGCTTTTCATGTTTCAGGTTAATCATCCCTTTCTCAAGGAAACCTCTCCTGAGTCCCTGTCACACGCTCTTGTAGCATTAAATGCACCCCCAGTAGCACTTTGCACATTGTAATTTTTTCATTTCATGTAGATGATTGTTCTAATGCTGCTTTCTCCTAGATTGTAAGACAAAGAGGGCATTTTGTTTTATTTATGACTGTGTTATTTACCGCTGTACATACCTGGCACATAGTAGGCACAATTGTGTGTTGCATGGCTGTGTTCATTTCTATCATGGCTCTTATGACATTGCACCTTGTGTATTGATTGAATGGTGGCTTCCCCCTCTAGCCTGCTGGTCCTGCAAGGGCATGGACAATGTCTTAGTCACCTCTGGAGCCCTGGTGGCCACTGCAGGCCTGGATGGTGGCTGGGACTCAGTACAAGTTTACTGGTGAATAATCAAAAGAATCACAAAGTGACATTGATGGCAAAAACTGGTTACAGACAGAGCCCACCTATGTTCTTGACTGATTTTGGCCACATCCAATGTTCTCTTGCTAAAGAAACATGAACATTCTCAAATCTCTTCTGAGAGCCATGCAAAAGCCACATGGCATGGCAGGCTTGAGCTTAATGGCATTTGTGGTGTCTTTTCCCGTTTATTGTGTGTGGGATGAATATTTGAATCTCAGTTTACCTATCCTAAAGGCCTGTTTGGTAATAAAAATGAAATAAAAGCCTCACAGAGTTACCAAACAACAGTGAAGAGTGTTTTTCATTAGTAGATGGTTCTATTTCAAGAGCTTCAAATTCATTATGTCTTTTAATCCTTGCAACAGTTCTATAAGATGGATATAATTATTAACATTCCCATTTGATATAAGATGAAACTGAGCATAGAGGGATTAAATATCTTGTGCAAAAATCACATAATCTAAACAATTGGCCATGCTATCAACACTGCTGCAGGATTCAGGAGTTTTCCAGGTAGAGCCTGATGTTTAGGCTTCTAGTTAGTACCAAAGCAGAGTTTACTTCACCGCTTGCTTCAAGCTACAAGAATCACCTATACAATAGAGGTTTTGACTATTCTTGGTTGCATGCAAGATTTGACCATTATTTTTCCCTTTTTATTCTCTATCATCATTATCATCGTCAATACGGTTTTTATCATCTTCATTGTCATCATCATTGACCCCCTGCTAAGACATGAGCTTGGATGCTGGAAATATAAGAAGGTATATTGGTATGGTCACAATATCTAAAAGTATTCCATCTGGAAGGGAGCACATAGATCCTTTCGCCCAAGCCCTCGACTTTTCTAGATAACAGAACGAGGTTCAGAGAAGAAAAGAGGGCATCAGTAGTCAGATGTCAAGGTCAGGATTCGAACTGAAGCCTCTGATCTGATATTAGTGCTGCTTCATCTGCATCATGTTACCTGCCTGTGATGGTCAGTTGTATGTGTCAATTTGGCTAGGCTGTAGTACCCGGGAATTTAATTAAACATGAATCAAGATGTTGCTGTGAAGGTATTTTACAGATGTGGTAAACATCTATAATGAGCTGACTTTAAAGTAAGGAAATTGCTCACAGTATTGTGAGTAAGGCTGAAGTCTTGAGGCAGAAATGTTTCCTTTTCAGGAAACCTCAATTTTTGCCAGCCCTTCAACAGATTGGAGGCCTTACAAAAATTGAGGTTTCCTGGAAAAAAAAATTTCTGCCTCAAAGGAGGCCTTAAAAAATTGAGGTTTCCTGAAAAAGAAACATTTCTGCCTCAAGATTTTTGCATCGACTACTCCCTGAGCTTCCAGCCTGCAAGCCTGCCCTACAGATTTTGGACTTGCCAGCTAATGTGATCATATGAGCCAATTCAATTCCTTAAAATAAATCTCCTAATTATCTGTTATCTATCTATCTACCTACCTATCTATCATTTATCATCTATCTACCTATCCATCATCTATCATCCATCTATATATCTATTATCTACTCATCATCTGTTATCTATCTACAGCCTATCTACCTATCTATCCATCAATTATCTATTATCTATTAATCATCTATCTATCATCTATCTTTCATCTATGTATATCATCCATCTATCTAGCATCTAACATTCAATTAACTATTATCCATCAATTATCCATCTATCTATCAATTATCTATCCCTCAATTAACTACTATCTATCAATCATCTATCTTTCTACAATCTATCAATCTATCCATCCCACTGGGCTTTCTTCTCTGGAGAACCCTAGTTGATATACTGCCCTAAGTAACTTACATGGCATAAGTAACATTTTGTTTACAAGTAACATTTTGTTTACAAATACAACATATTTAAATTTAAAGAAAATACATAAAATAATAAAACAACCCAAAAAACTATTTCTACCTACTAAGAATGACCAAGGAAAATGTGAAAGCAGTCTAATAGGACAGTGGACAGATCAGCTGGGAGATGTCAGCTTATGGTATCAAGAGAACCTGAGTTTCTTTAGTGAAGATACAAAGAACGCTTATGTTCTCAAATATTTATTCTCTACTTTTGTCTTCCTAATGGACCCTGATATTTTGTGGAGGAGGGGCAGGTACAGCAATAGGGTCAGCCAAAAGCTATCTTCCTCAGCCTCTATTTTGGCTAGGAGTGGTCCAAGGATAAAATTTCTCCCGATATAAGCAGAACTTCTTAGGTGGAATATCAGGAGAGATTTTTAGGAAGACTATTCTCAGCTGGGACACACAGTTTTGCCTTTTTTTCTCCTTCTCTTCCTACCTAGGACATGGGCACTATGACTGAGGCCTCAGCAAACATTTAGGATCATAAGGGAAAAGACCAATCTAATCAGAGAGGACTTGACCTTGACACCATGGTACACTGAGCCAATACAGCAGTGACTATGCCTGGACTTCTCATCAGACGACAAAAACAAACCCTTTCATGTTTAAGCCACCACACTTAAGTCATGGTACTCACAGCTCTAACATCTCCTAACTTATGACTATGGTACCAGGAGTGGGGTGCCATAAGTAAAAGAAGCTAATACTTGACAGGGACTGAATGAAGAAGGTAGGTAAAGAAAAATTAATATATCAAACATTGCAGACTAAAACCTAGTGACCTTGTGATGTATTTGAAAACATTCTTAAAAACTGTGTCACCTGCTGTACCTTGGGTCATGTACCACACACTAACCAAGGCTGTAGCATTGCAGAATATGGCAGGAAGAATCGAGATTGCTAGCAGTGAAGTTCAGAGACAGAGAAATAAATCTGAACTAGGGTGGGACAGTCTGCAAGCAGAAATAGATGGAAATACAGCCTTTCTTTCTTTCTTTTTCTTTCTTTCTTTCTTTCTTTCTTTCTTTCTTTCTTTCTTTCTTTCTTTCTCTTTCTCTCTTTCTTTCTCTTTCTCTCTTCTTTCTTTCTACAGGGTCTTGCTCTGTTGTCCAGGCTAGAGTGCAGTAGTGCAATTATGGCTTACTGCAGCCTGAACCTCCTGGGCTCAAGCAATCCTCCTGCCTCAGCCTTCCATGTACCCGGAACCACACAAGAATAACACCAAACCTGGCTGATATTTTTTAATTTTCTGTTTTTTGTAGAGATGAGGTCTCACTTTGTTGCTTAGGCTTGTCTGGAGCTCCTGGGCTCAAGTGATCCTCCCACCTCAGCCTCCCAAAGTGTTGAAATTACAGGCATGAGCTACCACGCCTGGCCAAATACCGCTTTTCTAGAAGACACATCCTCTACCTGTGATCTGTAATCTATATTGAATGAGATCACTGCAATTTTTGTTGTTCATATGTTTATTTAAGATGATTTTTTAAAATTGTGACAAAATAAACATAGCATAAAATGTACCATTTAATCCTTTTTACATGTACAGTATTATAGCATTAAATACATTCACATTGTTGTGCAACCATCACCGTCACCCATCTTCAGAACTCTTTATTTTCCCAAACTGAAACTCTGTATGCATTGAACACTAACTCCCAGTTCTCTGGCAATCCCCATTTTACTTTCTGTCCGTATGAATTTGACTACACCAGGGACCTCATATAAGTGAGCGCTTGCAGTACTCACACATCGTGCAGCGTTTGTCCTTTTGTGACTGGCTTATTTCACTTAGTATAATGTCTTCAAGGTTCATCCATGCTGTGGCGTGTGTCAGAATTGTCTACTTTTTAAAGGTTGAATGATATTCCATTGTATGTATTTACCACATTATGTAAATACATTGTATGTATTTACCACATTATGTAAATACATTGTATGTATTTACCACATTATCCACCTCTCCATCAATGGACACTTGGGTTGCTTCCACCTTTTAGCTATTGTGCGTAAGCTGCTATGAACCTAAGTGTACAGATGAGAACACTACAATGTGGAGTCCTGCAGGATCGATGCAACCCAACTGCTTCTATACCCCAAATTGAACAATTTATAAGTAGTGATTTCAAAATGGCAGCCACAGTGGGATAAACGACCTATCTCATCAGACAAAGCAATGGTCTCCTGGCAAAGACAGGCTTTAACCTTCTAGCTGGAACTTATTGGTTTAGAAATTACCTCAAGTTGGTAGCTATATTTTAAGTGCTAGAGAATGGGGGATTGCACAGTGGCTATGTCCAATAAGTAAAAGACAAGTAGCTTCAGCCCTAAAAATTATGCCTGGATAAGATCTTTGGTTCCATGTGTTACTTGCATGAAATCAACTGGAAGCAATTACAACTAAAGTGAACTAAGTTTTGAGAAAACCATTTCACTATAGAAAACCCAACATGACCTGCAACATCCTTTAACTCTTAAATCTCTGAAGCTATTTGAGAACCTCGAAACCCAAATGAATAAGAGGTAAGCTTTAAAAGCTGTGCATTTATAAAGAAGGTTATCCTCCCAAACACTCTTCTGAGACAAAGCTAGGCAGACCAAGCTAGCTTAATAATAGACCAAGAGGAACCTTCCAGAGAAAAAGTAATGGAGGACTAATGCTTAAGGGAGATTCACCCGGAAGCTGGAGCAAAATCGGCCAGGTTGGTTTTAACCAAAGAATGTAATCCATTGCCAAGACAGAGATCCCTCATTATTTCTGTTCAAGAGTATTTGATAATTGTCATGGCCCAGTGACTGCTGAGTGTTTCCCATTATTCTCTGTTGTTGTTGTTGTTTTGTTGTGTTTTGTTTTTTTGAAATGGAGTCTGGCTCTGTCACTCAGGCTGGAGTGCAGCGGTGCGATCTCCACTCACTGCAACTTCTGCCTCTCGAGTTTAAGTGATTTTCCTGCCTCAGCCTCCCAAGTAGCTGGGATTACAGGCACCTGCCACCACGCCCATCTAATTTTTGTAGTTTTAGTAGAGATGGGGTTTTCGCCAGGCTGGTTTCAAACTCCTGACCTCACTTGATCCACCTGCCTTGGCCTCCCAAAGTGCTTGGATTACAGATGTGAGCCACCACGCCTGGCGTTCTTTTTTCTTGAAGGAAGTTTTTACTACAGTTCCCTTCCTTTTCTGCCATTATGTATGGGATGTGCTAGGGGCAAACTCTTCGAGTTTGACTGTTTATAACTTACAAGGACCACATCTAGACTTGATAGAGAGGACAGCCTTCCCAGAGACCCTGTCTATCCCTTAGTGGAAGGGCCAATTGTAGGTGAATATGAAAAAGATGTTTATGGCTGAAGGGTCGCTCCAGGGGATGGATTGTGGCGGACATTGCTTGTGATCTGTCCAGTATTATTCTCTCCTAGTCCTTTTACAAGAGAATTCCCATTTTTGGGGGGTGCCAACAGCAATGTACACTGTTAAAAAAAATGACATTTTGGTGCCTCCCTTGCAGATTGGATGAGTCATGTGACATGATCCTTGACAGCTTTTCTGGGCTTTGGGAAGCCCATTTACCCTTTATGCCTTTCTTTCCTCCAGCAGGGAATGTTTATCCATCCAGCAGGGATGATTGCTGGAGCTCTGGCAGTCACATTGCAAGCACATGAATGGGCATCCCATCCCGGGGTCCCTGGTGAGAGCCAACGCTTGCTGCACCAGTCACTGATTCCTAACTCTTGGACTTTCTGTGATGTATGAGAAGGAAACACCCACATTTCACCCACATTTGAGTTAAGCTGCTGTTGCTTGCGCTTAGAGTTCCACATAGCTGCACTAGGTGCTATAGGCTTGAATTGCTGAGGCTCAGGTTGGGTCAAATGAGGTTGTGAGGTGGACCAGGCAGCGAGGGGCTGTCGTTCACAGAAGTAAAGTGATTTGCCAGAGCCAGGAAGTGGGGGTGTTGAGGCCTCAGGATGTCTCCTTTTGTCACCCGTGTGAGCTGCACCTCCTACTTCCTCTCAGGTCCCTGAGAAAGGGACAGTCAGGCCATCATCTTGGGAGACTTTTCCAGGACGGGGGATGAGTGGGAGCATGGGGGTGGGGGCTGGGAAGCTTTCTCATCAACATAAAAGGAACTCCATCAAGGACAAATCATCGTGATGAAACTCGAGTCTACCCCATGGTGGACAGTTTCTCAGAACATCAATTTGGGCTTGTGAGCTCGCAGCCTTTTAGACAGATCGGCAACCTTCATTTCCCTGGGGAAGTAGCAGCCAGAATAACATAGGTCTTGCTCCCACGTTACCATAAGCCCAGGCCCCTGGAGGTGGCAAGGGGAAGATAAACAGTCCAGAAAGGCCATTTTCAGGACACAGTCAACCTAAGCATGCTTCAAAGCAGTCGTTCATTCATTCATTCACTCAACAAATGTTTACTGATCCCTTAACAGTAGCCACACTGCTAAGAGCATGAGCTACAGAGATGGCATGTGAGGGCTTATATGATGCTGCCGTGACTTCCGGCACCATCTGGCGAGATCTGCTCTGCTGAATCCCCACTGCTGGGCTTTCCATGCCTCGGGCATGCCCCTCCTTATGCATTTGTGCCTTTTTCTTCTGTCCAGAACACTGGTACCTGCTTGGCCAGCTCACTTTGGCCAGGCCTTCATCCAATGTCACAACCTCGGATTGCATCCTCTGAGCATGCCTCTGCAACAGCTCCCCCTCCTCTCACCTCCCCACCCAGCTTCATCCTCCTCCCCGGCAGGTTACCCCTTGCCCTGGACTGGTTTACTATGTGTTTGTCTTCCCCACTAGGATGTTACTTAGGACAGCAGGGACCTGGCTTTCTCCCTGTGGGGACCTGTGCCCAGAGCAGTGCCTGGCATGGAGTCGACCCTTCCAATGTATTTGTTGGATGAAAGCACCCAGGCGGAGTGTCCAGAGCTCCCAGGACAGGGGAGGAGTACACCATGTCACCAGCCTGCACCTGGAATGTGAAGACAGAACCCTCAGGGGACTGGGATGGGGGAGAGGCGGGCCCTGACCCAGATGCGACCACTGGCTGCAAAAGGTGACTGCACCGGAGATAGAGCAGGACTAACTGGGGATTGAGGGTCCAGCAGAGAGAGAGGAGATGAGCTGCCTGGGGCCGGCTGGGGATCACTCTGCCCCAAGTCAGGGGAAGCGGGAGGGTGATGGGACCAACCATGAGGTGGGCGAAGAGGTGGGTGGTGGGGGGAGGTTGAGAAGAGCCATCCCTAGCACCACCCTAACTTTAGTGTGGGAAAGTGCAATGTGGAAGTGAGCTTTAGCGCTGGGGCATGCCCCCTGGGGAGAGTCTTTTGTTTTTAATAGTTTCTTTTTAATACCTTGTTTTAATAGCTTTGGTTTTTAGTTTGTTTTTAATAGCTTCTTTGGTTGTGGAAGGATGGCTGTGTGCGATTCCTGGAGCCAGTGCTGGCTCAGGGCTCTATGTAAGAAGGGGCGAGGCTTCAATATCTGGACAAAAGTAGCTTCTCCAGCCAGGAAGGAGGTAGAGAAGTCACGTGGACAGCCAACACCGTCTGCCACAGTGGCATCGACCTTCTGCCTGGGGATAAGGAAACGTTGGCTGGAAAAGAGATGTGGCAGGACACTAGATGGGTAGGAAAGGTGGAGGATTAGGGCTCTTCGTGAAGAGGTTGGAGGCAAGAGTGAAGTGGGGGCAGTAGGGAGTTCCAGGGGAGATGCCACCAGGACACTCCTTCATGCAAGGAGGGTTGAGCCCGAGGGCTTGGTGTGCAGGGCTGCATACTGGTCACCCTCAAATGTCCTCCCTTGCAGGCCTGTGAGCTAACCCCAGCTGCCTTTCCTAACCCCAACAGATGATAGATGAGAAATTGGCCGCAGTAAACCAGACTTGGGTCTCACTAGGTGAAAGCATTAACCCCCAAATGCCCCCATGGATCTGCGGAGAGATGCCAAGTTCCCTATCCAGTAAGACGGGGCTGGAGCCTGTTTACCTGAATCTCTGAAAAGAGAGAGACCTCAGTCTGATTTTCACTTTACAAGAGAGCAGAGATGATGTCATTGTGGAGGTGGGGGCAGGGGTGGGTCTGCAGAGGTTTGGAAGTGCATCTGTAGAGAACAGGACACCTGTGATTCCAAGAGTGGTCCTGCAGTACTCAGACCCATGTGGAAACTTAATTTCATCAAAGCCTGTCCTCTGTCTGCCTGGGAGGGCTGGCACACTGGCTGGAGGAGTTCCGGTCAAGGCCTCTCCTGGAGGGGAGGCTGTGGCTGGGAGGTCAGAGGCTGGGGAGGGTTGGTCTGAAGCAGCCTTTGGAAAGGAGGGAGCGATCTTGGGAGCCTGAGAGGTGAAAGGAAGAATTGGAGACCCAGAACTTCAGCCCGTGAGAGCACTGCATGTTTATTTGGTATCTCCTGTGCCTAGAACAGTGTCAGACACATAACCAAAAACCAGATCCATATTTGTTGAATTAATGAAAGAAAGAAGCCCCTGATGGTAGTAATTTGGCCAGCAGCAGCCCTGGGGGTTTACCAGTTTACAACTGGTCGCGCACTTTGGAAATGAGCCCAGGTTCTCGAGTCCTCCCTTATCTGTGGTTCTGTTGAAAGGGGAGAGCTGAGCTGCTGGGGACTGTGGGAGTCGCACAGTGGGAGTCCCACAAAAGCTGGGAGGACGGGGCCCTGAGTCCGTGAATTCATGGTGTGAAGGGGGAATCAGGTCCTCCCAAACTTACAAGTTGGAGTCCTAACCCCCCATTCCTCGGAATGTGACTGTATTTGGAGATAGAGTCTTTAATGAAGTAAATAAGGTAAAATGAGGTCATATGAGAAGGGCCCTAATCCCATAGGACTGACGTCCTTACAGAGAGAGGAGATTAGAAAACAGACACTCACAGGACAGCCATGTGAGGACGCAGGGTGAAGACGGCCATCTACAGGCCAGGAGCGGGGTCCCCAGAGAAACCAGCCCTGCCAACACCCTCCACTCGGACTTCCAGACTCCGGAACTGTGAGGAAATACGTTTGTGCAATCTAAGCCCCCGGTCTGTGGTCCTGTGTTACGGAAGCCGAAGCCGACTACAGTGTGGGTGCCAGCCTTGCATGGGTATGAGCCAGGTCGGTGGCTCCCTCTAAAGAAAGGGGAAAGACATGATGGCTCCCAGGGGAGAGAAGTGCTTCTCCAACAACGCCTGGGAAGGAAGAACCTATTTGTTTGGTTTAAAAAGTTTGAACCTGTTGTCGGTCAGTACTTAAAAGAATACAATAAAAGGAATTATTAAAAAACGTGTTAGACACACAAAATACGAGCCAAGCGTTCTTGCACCTGGATATCACCACAAAGTCAAATCGCTGTAAGTTTCTAAATACATACCCACCATGTCTGCCCTTACCCCACTTTGTGTAAGTAACAAACTGCCCACAACTCACTGCTGGCTGCAATTCCTTTTAGAAGCACTGCTCTCAGGCCCTGCCACTCATTCCAGGATTGGTCTGGCCTTAGAGATCAGACACATGGGGAGCCGTGTCCAGCGGGGAGCTCCAAGGGGTCCTGCGAGCCACACCCCCAGTGACGGCGCCCTGTAAAGACCACTCATGCATGGCCTGGCTGCCTGCAGCTGAGAGCCTTCTCAACAGTAAGGAGAAAAAAAATGAGCATCTTTCCCACCCAGGAGTAAAGAGGTGTGCAGAGGGGAAGGAAAGAGAAGAATCCAGAGGGTAACGAGAAGACAAAACTCCTAATCCAACCACAGCAGCCACCTCAGCCCTGCAGTAAGGACTTGGTAGATTTCCTGCTGAAGTCAATTTGAGCTCACGTGACTGTAGAATGTTGCTTACTGTGGTGTCTGGGTAAAGACAATCATAGAAACAGAACTATAACAGGACACAGAGCAACTTCTTTCAGGGAGATTTGCTATTCCTCTGCAACGAGCAGAGGAACAATGTTAGGAATAGCTCACCTCCTATTATCCTGCCCAAAGGTCCGTGGAGATGGTGACTCAGGGAAGCTGGTGAAGATTTGGAGTAGCAACTGTGAGGGCTGGACCTGACCAGGGAATGAGAGAAACCTTGAAAACAGCATCAAAGACTGGACCAGGGAATGAGTAAAACATTGAGGAAATGAATCAAAGCCTCAGTTAATGCTGAGACTGTGAATTTGAAGTAACCTAAATCCACAGAAGTGAGCAAATTATTCCAGAAGCTTCCAATTGGTGCAGTGGAGGAGAGGAAGGTAGGTCGTTGCATTGATCTGCAAGAGAGTGTATGAAGTGTGTCCCATGAGAATGGGGCTAGGCAGAGAGCCACTGTAGAGCCAGGAAGCAGGAGAAGGCATGGGAGCAAAAGGGCTGAAAGGCTACCGGGCAGTCCTGTGGTGAAAGCAGGAGAGGAGAGGAGAGAGCTGCAGGGATAGGAGACTGTGGTCTGAGACTGAATTCTTTGAGTTTAGGTTTCTAGAGCTGATCACATCTGGGCGATAAAGCCTGGGGAACAGATGGGGAGTGAGTTGGTGAGTTGGAGTGTGGATGGAGTGTGTTGAGTTGAGGGGATCTGAGGCCAGGTTGTGGGATGGGTGCCACACAGACATAGGGCCATCAGGGAACAGTGGCATTTCTAAAGTGGACAGGGAGATTCTGCATGGCCAGGTGCCAAACTCCTCATGAATGAGGGAGCGAGTCCATGAGGTCCAAGGACGACAGCAGCAAGGAGCTGCCAATGGTGGTGGAAGCTGAGAGTGGGCATGCCCTTTGAAGGAAGGAGGGGCTGTGCCCACGTGTAAGAATGATGGCCCGGCAGCGGCAGCTTGTGGAAAACCAGCCCATCCCTAGGAAGGCCTGTGGTGGCAGAATTCCCTTGAGAACAGCTAAGGAAGTGACAGTCCAGAGGCTGCACTGTCCTGGGCTGTGTCCAGGTGATGTGGAGCCCGCTGTAGTTCTTACTCAGTGCATAAATGCCCCGTGGCTGGGTTTACATACCGGTGCCAGGAACCAGGCCCCAGCAACAAGCTGTGGCTCCTCCTCTCACCTTTTTAGGACCTGCGTTGTCCCCTCCCTCCTGCATCCTCAGTCTCTCCCCATCACTGGCCACTTCCTGCTGCCTGCTCTGGGTACCATCTTGTTTCTTTCCTGCCTTGCACTGGCAAACTTCCCAAACAAAAGGTTTGTCATTCCTGCCTCTATTTCCCCACCACCTTCTCACCTATAGTCTCTCTCTCTTCTGCCCTCTCCTCTCGACTGAACAGCTCTCTTGAAGGCCACCAGGGCTCCCTGCACTGCCAAGAACTGGTGCCATTTCCCTTTTATTCTCCTGGGTGTCTCAGCAGCCATGGCTAGATTACCATTCCTGCACCCTGCAAACACAATTAGCCTGTTTTCACACTGCCGTGCTTGACTCTTCTCTCTCCATTCCCTTTTTGATGCTTCATTCTCTTTCTTATATCTTTAATAAAATCCCTTCTTGGGGCTATGCTGTTCTCTCTACCCAAAGCACAGTGTATTGATGAGATGCATGGAGGCCAATGCCAAACTGCCTAGACCCAAATTCTGGCTCCGCCACATACCAGCCAAATGACCCTGGGAAATTAGTTCTCATTTCCATGACTCGGTTTCCTCGTATGGGAAGTGGTATGATAATACCTACCTCCTAGGGTTTTTGAAACTCTAGACAGTGGCTGCTATATGATAATTATGAAACCTCTCTCCTTCCGAGCTCTCCCATCTACCCCTCTAGCTCCAGATAAGGCACATTTTAAGTCTTTGTCAGACCATCCCATGAAATTAGTTTCATTTGGAGTGAATTCACGTTCTCATTGATGATTTTGTCGACTGTCTTTCTTTACATCATATTTGTCATGTGACTTTAAATGTTGGTTTCAGGCTCACCTAGAGTAGCGGGTTTGCTTTTGTTCTGTTTTCTCTCCCTCTCTATCTGCTACCCTCCCTGGGTAGTAGTTTTGTGGTGGCCCTCATGCAGTTCCCTAGTCAGAACCGAATCTCCTAGTGACATTATGGGAGTTCTTCTTCTGCAAATATATTGGGGGATATTCTAGACTTAGTCACCAGCCATGCGGCTGAATCTTTTTAGTCCCTCTTACTTATTATACCAATGGCTTCTTATAAACCAAATAATTTTTATAAGTTAGAATAAAGTTTATCAAACCCAGCGGTTATCAGCTGAAGTCCTGATTCTTCATGCAGAGCCCAGATTATGAGTAGCACAAATGTATTTCAGACACTTTATGTGTATTACACCAATGGCTTCCTATAAACCAGGGTTTCTCAATCTCATCACTGCTGACATTTGGGGCTGGGTAATTCTTTGTCATGGAGAGGGCTGTCCTGTATTGCAGGGTATTTAGCAGTGTCCCTGGCCTCTACCCACTGGATGTTAGTAGCACTGCCCCCTCCAGCTGACACAACCAAAAATGTCTTCAACCATTGCCACATGATCCTTGGGCAACCCCTGCTCCACCGGCGGAGATCTAGTATCATAAAGCCACGCCCCCACACAGGGGTCAGCATTCCCTTTTACAGCTTCTGTGTCTCAAAGGTGTGGAGGAGCCCAGCCAGCCTGTGGTCTCAGTCCTACTCACTGCTTTGTGTTTTTCTTCTAATTTTGGGCAATAGAGATGTTTGCCTTTTGGGGAGTGTAGGGGGAAACCCTAGTTATATCTTTTTATTGTTCCTTTGTTTCATTTGGTCCCTCATGGCTATGAAATCGGAGCAGAGGGTGTAAATTCATGCACAGATATTCTGCTTCATCTGGATCAAATTGCCCTCTCCTTTTCATCCTTCAAGAGTGATGTCCTCCTTCCAATCATGATAGTCTTTCTAGCTTTGGAATATTTATAGCACTTACTGTCAATACTAGTCACTTTGCGTATTCTGCTTTCAGCCACTTGGAAGGGTTGTCAAAGTCTAGGATTGGTATTTTACTTTAACTGGCTTATCTTTTGTGGCTACAATTTGATGTTGGCTTCTCTGAGGTTTCTTTGCATATTCAATAGTGGCTAAGAGGGCAGGTGGAACATAGTAGGTATTTGGGAAACATTGAGCCATGAATCTCTTGTTGGTTGGTACAAAGACCTCTGAGGCTCAGGTTCAAAAGTTCTAGCTACCGTCTTGCAGCTTTGAATCATTGAAGTAGGTTTTCTGTAGTACAAATGCTATTTGACTATGCAACTCACAAAATCAGAGATATTACACTTGGTCATTCTTCGAGGTAAGGGAGCCCTGGGTCCTGATTGCCTGGGGACAGTTGCGGTTTACTCCTGCCTTCCAGATGAAATTGATAGTGTCTTGTTTCACTCCCCAAAGTGCCTTGGTTTAGCTGATAAAATATGCGGCAACCCCACTTTGAGGCCACTAAGTATACTCTCCTTTATAAGTGTGGACATCGAACAAATTATATTTTCCCTTTACTTACAATGTTTTCCCACATTCCCCTGGGGAAAAGAAGGTAGTGAAGTGTTTTATTGCAACTCTGTACTTATTCATGGATTTGGATGAACTGGCATTTACTGAATAGCAATGACTGCTGTACACTTTGCAGGTAGGTGCTCACTGCATGTGAACCAAACGTACATCATCTGAAATGCCTTTGCGCTACTCGTATTCTGTGCTGTGCATGAAGCATCTGGACTTTGGCTGATCACTACTGTGTTTGACGATGCTTGTGCTAACTTATTAAAATTACCTGGGCAAGCCTATCTTTCACCTACAGTGTGATCTGCAGCCCAGAGCCCTCATCCACACACATCTGATCACTGGGACTGACCTGCTGTGTCTGTCAGCCAGAAGCAAGGCTTAAGTGATTTCATTTGTAGAACTGATCAGTTCAATGCAGACTACACATACACTAAATCTTCGCCTCTTGATGGCAACACACCCTGAGTCCCCATAACTTCCACAGGCTGCCCTTCCACCTAGTTAATTTCCAGGGAGGAAACTGCCAGGCTGGAGGTCACAGTTTGTCCCCTGCCTCCAGGCAGCCCTGCACTTAAACATGTGTATTCTAAACAAACAAAAAACAAATTTCCAGCCCTCCGAGAGAGTTGATTTGAACATTCCAGGCTCCTGTGGCTCCCCATAGGCACTGCCAACCTAAAACCAAAATGATCCATTTTGTCTGAAATGAAGAAGGAGGACCCTCTGAGGGGAAGCTGCTGTTCGGCTTTGGCGGAGAAAACAGGTGAGGATGGGTTGACTTCTCAGCTGCTTCTTTCGGGCCTCCATATGCTGCCTCCTGCCCGATGCAATATCATCATGTTTCCTTCTCTGCTTTCTTCCGGGAGATGGAAAACAGTTCCCCACCTTTCCCCTGGTGTCCCCCACTCAGGACCTGGTGTTCCTGCCCAGTACCACGGTGGGCGGGGCGCTCCCCCAATCCTGCAGGCCTGTCATGGCCCACCCAGACAGCTGGAACAGGGTGGGAGCTGCTGGTGCTCAGAGGGCTCCCCTGCAAGCCCCCAGGCTGTGTTTAACAGTCTTGACAAGTGTACCCTTGGGCAGAGGGCCAGGAACAATCCGTGTAACCCCATTAAGCTAATTATCCTCTCTGCAGATGGCCTCCCGCACTAATCCTCTTGGGTTTGCCATAATCCAGCTCCCTCTGGGGAGAGTGGCCAGGGTGGCAGGTCTCTGTGCAAAGGGACCATCTGTTGGAGCTCAGGAGGCTGGGCTCCCGCCCAAGGGACTGGGGCCTCAGGCTCTCAGGCCAAGGAGAGTGGCCCCGAGGACTGTCCGGAGGAGGGTGGCCAGCCCTGCGGCCCAGGGGGACTGAGCCAGTGGCAGGGAAGGAGGCGGTGTTCCCCCTGGCCTGACTTTCCTCCAAAGGACGTCCCCCTGAGGCTTAGGGGCTGAGCCATGCCCTTGTGCTCCCTGGAGGACGGTGAGTCAGCAGCTGCCTATGTCCCGCAGTGTCAGCCAGCCACCTGAGGGGCAGAGAGTCTTGGCTCTGGGAAGTCACAGCAAGTGGGGAGGCGTTTCAGCCTGAGAGCCTGGGAGGGATGTCTTGAACAGGATGCTTGCGGTGACGCAGGATCGGGTCTCTTCTGCAAGGCCTACTGGGCTGTTTGGGAGCAGATCATGTTTAAACACGACACAGTGGAGTTTCAGGTTTCTGCTCGTTGATTTACAGGATGTTAGTATCACAGCCTGTCTGTTTCTCCCACCTGGACCTGGAGGGTGAGCAATGCAGTCGCTGGAGCCATAGAGGGAGAAATCCCTCCTGAGGATTTCTTGGGGCTCTTGGAGAGGAGGGAGACGTGGGCAGCTGCCCCTTGATTCCTGCAGGGTGAGGTCAGCTGGGGTGGGAGCAGATTCTGGGGAGGTGTCCAGTTTGCTTCTTAGAGGGCCCAGACTTCAAGAATCTCTGAAGATCCAGGGCAAATAGAGAGAGTGGTAAGGAAGGGGCATAGAAGGTCCCTATAAATGAGGTCATTGAATTTTCTCTACCCAGCTTCAAGGCTGGCATCCTGGGCCCATTTCTGCAGAAGAGACTGAGGCCCGGACAGATGAAGTCATGGAAGGGCCACAAAATCAAACTGGGGTCTGCTCTTTTTATGGTGATAACATACCCCCAGCGGCCGGGCAAGTGTCAGTCTCCCATCCCAGTTTTCTGGTGGAGAAACCTAGGCTCAGGGGAGATCAGTGGTTCCAACGGCAAGTGAACAGAGATCCATGGCCCAGACTGGGTTCCTCAGACGAGGTCCAGCGCGGCTGCAGCTAACTGTCCCTGTGCCTCAGATCTGTACTTCCCCATGGGGCCATGCCCCACAGCCAGCTCATCCCCCTGCCCCAGGCTCCCTCCCCAGCTGTTGCACAGTGAAGGGAAAAGGAGCAAAGACACTGCCTCAGGGTGGAAGCTTGGAGGAGGTCGCGGGAGGGCACCAGGACTCCTTCCCTGGGGGAGATGCGCAGCCCAGAAATGCATCTCAGACAGTGAGAACACACCTTCAAGATGTGCACTCCACATCATTCTTTATTTACCCTCTCGGTTATATAAACATCTTCCAGAAATCCTCTTACAAATTATAGTGACCTCAGACAGGCCTGCTGCTCTCTTCTAACAGGAGGGGACGAGGAGAGCTGGTTGCCGTTTTCTGAACCTCTGTGCTTAATGTGTGTGTGTGTATGCGTGTGTGGGTGTGCACATGAGTGTGTATGTTTGTACAGGTGTGTGTGCGCACATGTGATGTGGGTGTGGGTGTGTGCACATGAGTGTGCATGTGTATACAGGTGGGTGTGCATGCGATATGCGTGTGTGCATGTGATGCATGTGTTAGTTTAGGAGTGCACGTGTGTGTGTGTGTGTGAGTGTGTGTGTGTGTTGGAGGGAGACACCTGGTGTTTTGGAGGGATCCCTGGACCTGCAGTCACGAAGTGTAGACTGTGGCTGGCAATATAGTTCTCTGCTCCTCTGCTCCTGGGTTTTGGTCTCTTAGGTGGAAATCAAGGGGTCTGGACTAAACAAGCCTTCGATGGCCTGTGCATGCAGTGTTCAACAGCTTTCTCAGCTCCAAGTTAAATAACCCGTCCCTGTAACCTTTCCCTGTAAAACACATTTTCCAATCCTTTAATCATCTTGGTTACTTTCCTGTGAACTCCCTCCAAGAGACCTGTGTCATTGAATAAGTATGTCATATAAATTAGTCAGTAAATCAATCTGTCAACAATATCTCTTGAGCAACCACTCTGTGGCTTGCTGGAGGTGCTGGGCTGATACAACCCAGCCACACAGGGACAGAAAGAGTTTTCACCCTACCTCAGACCCGCAGTTCATTTGTCTAACAGTGGCCTGAGGCACTGGGCACCCACTGGGATGTCATCGATCCCCAAAGACCGAGCCTTCCTCCAACATTAATGTCTGAAAATACTTTAGGTAACATTAGCTGGGCACCTGCTCTGTTCAGAGCTCCTCTAGGCACTGTGATAGTTACAAAAGTGAGCATGATGACCTCCAGGAAGGGCAGGTACGCACAGAGGACGGGAGGGGATAGGGAATCAGGGGGGACGTGGGCTCAGAGTGGAGAGCCGGCCACCCTCAGGCTGCAGATAGAATCTTGGTGTTCAGATGTGGGCTACTTTGAAAGGTTTTTTTTTCCTTCAATACAGAAGGATCAATTGTAAAATGAAGTAGCCAAAAGCATTGAATTTGGAGGAAACCAGACTTTCGTTCAAAGAGTGATTTCACCACTCACTAGCTACGTGAACCTTGGGTGAGTCATTGAAGCTTTCCAAGCCCCAGATTCTTTAAGATACTGCGGGGCTGGTTATACCCAGCAGGAAGGAATATTTGAGTTAGATGACATCGCATTCGTCAAGTGTCTGGTGCATAGCAGGAGATCTACATGTATAATCTGCTTTCTCTCCACCACTCATGATGGATCAGTTTCTGAGGAGGCCCCCAACCCTTCTGGATGGATATCTATATTGTCAGCCTTACTGTTAGCTGGGGCCCTAAGTTCTATCAGGCCACTCTGTGACGTGTATCATATTACAGTCCCTGCTTCTTGATCCTAAAATCATTTCCTTCAACCCTGAAGGGCAGTCTTTTATTTATAGTGGAGTCATGAGTGGCTTCATGATGGGAATGCATTTTGAGAAGTGTGTTGTTAGACAGCTGTGTCATCATGCGATCATAGAGTATACTTGCACGAAACTAGATGGTGTTGTCTACTACACACTCAGGCCTTATACTGTAGCCTATTGCTCCAAGGTTACAAACCTGTACAACATGGTGCTATACTGAGTACTATAGGCAATTGCAGCACAATGTGAAATATTTGTGTTTCTAAACATGGAAAAGAAACAGTACAGATACAGTATAAAAGATTTTTAAAAATGGCACACCTGTATAGGCAGCGCCATGATCATCTCATGGGGCACTGTCATTGATGAGGTCTGTCATTGACAGAAATGCCATTGTGTGCTGCATGACTGTGTACTGTATGCTTTGGGATTTTACAGTCATGGAGCAACAGCTCTGAGCATAACTTTTTTTTTTTTTTTTTTTTTTAAGACTGAGTCTAGCTCTGTTGCCAGGCTGGAGAACAGAGGCGTGATCTCGGCTCACTGCAGCCTCTGCCTCCTGAGTTCAAGGGATTCTCCTGCCTCAGCCTCCTGTAGCTGGGACTACAGGCATGTGACACCACGCCCAGCTAATTTTTGTATTTTTAGTAGAGATGGGGTTTCACCATGTTGGCCAGGATGGTCTCAATCTCTTGACCCCGTGATCTGCCCACCTCAGCCTCCCAAAGTGCTGGGATTACAGACGTTAGCCACTGCGCCCGGCCCGAGCATAGCTTTTATTTCTATTTTTTAGTTTAGCATCAATTTGCTGTGCTAGAAAGAGCACTTGGTCCTTGACCAAGGCCCCAGATTCACCTGGCAAGGTCATTTCAGACAAATCAGAGACAGAGCGCTGCAGCACTCCTCAAATGTGTGAGCAGAATCACCTGGAGGTTTTGGTAAAACACAGATTGCTGGGCTCCACCCCCAGGTAATTTGCGTTTGTAAGAAGTTCCCAGGCCAGGCTGAGGCTGCAGGCCCAAGACCTACACTGTGAGAACCTCTGGTATGGGAAGAACAGCCTTGGAGTTTAGTGGAGCTTGGCAGAGTCAGTTGCCCCTTCTGAGCCTGCTTCCTGATTTATCAACCTTTACCTTACAGACTAGATCTCAAGGTAATAATCAGACAAATTATCCCAGAGCACTTTGCAAACCATAAAACACTATAGCTATTAGCAGCTTAATGTTCCCTTTTAGCTTTCACTTGCTCACTTATCAAACGGGGATAATAATGGCAATTTTAACAAAGATTAAGTAAGATGATCTACATAAAAACACTTTGTGAAGTGTAAAGAACTACAGAGTCAGCTGAGCGTGGTGGCTCATGCCTGTAATCCCAGCACTTTGGGAGGCCGAGGCAGGTGGATCGCCTGAGGTCAGGAGTTCGAGAATAGCCTGGCCAACATGGCAAAACCCTGTCTCCACTAAAAATACAAAAAAAAATTAGCCAGTTGCGGTGGCACACACCTATAGTCGCAGCTACTCGGGAGGCTGAGGCAGAAGAAGAATCACTTGAACCCTGGGTGGCAGAGGTTAGCAGTGAGCTGAGATCGCACCACTGCACTCCAGCATGGACGACAGAGCAAGACTCCCTCTCAATTAAAAAAAAAGAAAAAGAACTACAGAGTCTTGCTCTTATGACTTCCCTGAGCCTCAGTTTCTGCATCCCCAATGTGACAGGATGGCCAGTGTACCAGCCTTGGTCACGTGACAGCTCATTGTCATAGATGTGGATAACGCAAGTTTGCATTTAACACCCTGGCTGATGCCGCTCTGTGTCTTGTTGGCCCCTTTGGTCGAAGCTGTATTTTGGGAGACTGTTACCAGCTAGGATGCTTCTGCCTATGGGAAACAAAATTCCCAGCTAAAAGTGGCTTGAAGAATGTGGGGTTTGTTTTCCTGTCTAACAAGAAGTCCAGAGGCAGGGAAGTTTGGGGTTGATTAACTCACTGGCTTCATGAGTAGAGACTGTGGGATTCTCTTGGCTTTCTCCTCATGATCACGTGGTGGTTGCAGCACCACCCAGCATTCCATACACACGTGACAATCCCCAGAAGCAAGAAGAGATGAGTCTCAAATTCGTGTCTCTCTTGATGGATGAAAACACTTTCTCAGAATCCTCTCATTGGTCAGGGTTGGATCACGTGCCCTACAACCAGGGAAATGGAACTGCATAATTGACTTAGGCCAGCTCATATTCAACCCCTGTGGCTGGGAGAGACCCACCAACTGCAGGTCGCCCAAACAGACCTGTGACAGCAAGCAAGAGGTGGGGCAGAGGCGGCTGAAGGGGAGGCAGCCAACAGTATCGGCCGCATCCACTATCTCTTTCCAGGAAGACTCATGGGCTTCAGGGAATTGCTTGCACATCTGCAATCCCGTGTGTTGTCCTGGAGCTGGAAGCACAGCCAGAAAGGGGCCCCAGCAGAATTTCCAGCGAATTCTTTTGTGTTTTTAGTAGAGATGGGGTTTCACCATGTTGTCCAGGCTGGTCTCGAACTCCTGCTCTCAAGTGATCTGGCTGCCTTGGCCTCCCAAAGTGCTGGAATTACAGGCATGAGCCACCACACCTGGCCAGAAGCTTCTTAAATAGGTATTTGTGAGCCTTCCCAAGAGAACACTGAGCTCTCTGGGAGCCAGGTACAGCAACCCACCATCGAGCAGCCTCCTGTCGTGGCTGGGGCAGGCTGTGGTCTACTGGGTCAGAGTGAGACCACAGCGGGTGGGACTCAGCTGGCCATGGGTATTTCTCAGGCAAAGCCCTTGATCCTGAGGATTCACAAATGAAGGTTGAAGGCTTGCTATCGTGTGCTGTGTTTCCTCCTAAACTGAACATAGTCCTAGTCCCTAGAGTAGGCTCCCGACACATGCCCGAGTGCTTAAGAAACTCTAATGGCCATGAGTACAAGAGTTTGGTCAGCAATTGGATGAGGAGAATGAAGGACTTGAGAGTAGAATCGGTTTTGCTGGAAGAAAGTTGTGTCTGTGGGTTGTTTGAATCTCACGCTTCCTCCTCTGTGAAAGCTTTGTGAATCCACTGGAGCGGTGAATCCGGGAATTTTCTAAGGAAGGGAAAACCCCTACAAGGCTTTTATTCCACAGAGAAGGCTCCCGTCTGGGCTCAGGCATAGCGCTGCAGCTCCGCATGAAAGTAGGGCTGGGAGGGGAGGGCCTACACCCTCACTGCCCTGGCCCTTCCTGCCTGGGCAGTGGATGTCCTTGGCCCTGAAGCCTCCTCGCAGCTCCTGTGAAGCATCATGGGAAAGCCGTGAGGATGAGACCATCAGGGCTTCTCTAGTGATGGTATGTGCAGGATAGAGGAAGATAAATGCTGGGAACGGGGAACATTATGTCTGATTCCCCTGGGTGTGTGGTGTCTCTCAATCCAAGTGATTTCCCAGCCAAAGCGATTACTCTAAGTTCTCTGTCAGGGTCTTAAGCCCATATAAAAGTCAGAGAATGGCAAGGCCAAATGGATCTCATTGCCTTTTGGTTGGAAGCTCCCATTTTACTGGCAAAGACGTGGGGGTGACTTCGAAGGAGACAGGGAACCTAGGGCCTTGGATAGCACATTCCCAGACCTGCCCCATTGTTCCTCGTGATGTTTATTTTAAAAGCTTGGAAACGCATAACAGATCCGTGCTGGAACACACACTGCAACTACTGGGTTTCAGAGCTGTGGGTCTCAAGCCTACTTGTGTGTCAGACTTGCCTAGGACACTTTATAAACAGAGCAGCTCTAGGGGGGCACTGGGAATCTAAACTGAAAAACAATAGCAGCCATTAGAATAGGTACTATTAAAAAAACAAACAAACAAACAAACAAACAAAACCAGAAAATTGACCAGGTGCGGTGGCTCACACCTGTAATCCCAGTACTTTGGGGGGCCGAGGCAGGTGGATGACCTGAGGTCAGGAGTTCGAGACCAGCCTGGCCAATGTAGTGAAATCCCATCTTTACTAAAAATATAAAAAATAGCCAGGCATGGTGGCACATGCCTATAGTCCCAGCTACTCAGGAGGCCGAGGCAGGAGAATCACTTGAACCCAGGAGGTGGAGGTTGCAGTGAGCCGAGATGGCGCCACTGCAGTCCAGCCTGGACAACGGAGTAAGACTCTGTCTAAAAAAAAAAAAAGAAAAGAGAGAGAGAGAGAAACCAGAAAATAACAACAAATGCTAGTGAGGAAGTGGAGAATCTGGATTCCTTGTGCACCATGGTGGGAATATAAAATGGTGCAGCCGCTGTGGACAGCAGAATGGAGTTTCCTCCAAGAAATTAAATGTACAATTGTCATAGGATCCAGCAATTCCTCTTCTAGGTATATACCCAGAAGAATTGAAAACAGAGTCCTGAAAAGCTGTTTGTACATCTTGTTCATGGCAGCATTATTTGCAATAGCCAAAAGGTAGAAATAATCCATGGATTCATCAATAAGTGAATGGATAAACACAAACACTGGCATATACATGAGGTGGAATATTATTCAGCCCTAAAAAGGAGGGAAATGCTGACTCATGCTGCAACACGTTGAAATGTTGGAGACATGATGCTAAGTGAAATAAGCCAGTCACGAAAGGACAAATACTGCACGATTCTGCTTCTGTAAAGTTCCTAGAGGCGTCAGATTTATAGAGACAGAAAGCAAAATGGTGGCTGTCAAGGGCTGGGGAGAGGAAAAATGAGGATCGAGTGTGCAAAGGGTCCCAGGGCTTCAACCCAGGATGATAAAAGGAGTTTTGGAGACAGATGGGGGTGATGGTTGCATAACAAGAAATGTGCTTGATGCCACTGGGCTGTACACGTAAAAATGGCTGAGATGGTCAATGTTATGAGTACTTTACCACAATTAAAAAAATAAAAACACAAACAGTAGAGCGACAACCATAGTAGGCTCAGCTGTCACAGATATGTTCCCCGGGAAGGAGGTCAGAGGGCGGACATTCGTTAGGATTTGTACTTGGTTGCCTTGTAACCAGTCTCCATTATAGGGAGGCCCTGGAGCAGGCTGGACGGGCTAGAAGCTGGGCTGCCGTGGCGCCTCAGTGGAAACGCAGACACTTTTACAGGGAGTTCTGAAGGCGGGACAGCTCTTTCCTGCTGCCCCAGCCTGGGGCCCGGATGAGGATGCGTGGCCTTTACAGCCCCTCGTGGATCTCTGCTGGTCATGCACCGCCTTGCCAGGGGTTCCGCCTCGGGCGAGGCTTTCTTCCACTGGAGCGACCCCCTAAGGAAGCTGACAACTGAGGGGGGGAGGTTGGCATTTGAGAAAAGTGACTGCAAGTGCCTAAGAGCTGGGGACACACAATAGGCCTTTAATACCCATCTTTGTTTAATCTTCACTGTGATCTTCATAGCCTCTCCGCGGAAAGCAGTATTATCCTTGTTTTGTAAGGAGGGTGTGGAGCAGATAAGTCAGTGGCCTAAAGTCACGTAGCTAGTAGGTGGTTGAGCTGGTTTACAGCTGTCCTCAGTGCTTGTGTGCCACCCATGGGTGTGGGCAAGAGAGGCCCTTCCTAGGCCCTGGACTTTAGAGGGGCTGGCTCGGTCCCCTCCGTCCACACCACTTCCTAGGGGACAGGGAGTCCAGAGGGCCAAGCGGACGTGTTATCCTCTGCTCTGTCTGGAACCTACACTGGGGACCTGGAATTCCCTGGGTGTTTCTAGGGCCTGAGTCACCTTTTCTCTGGCTCCATCCTCTCATGGGCTCCAATAACGGGCAAAATCCTAAAGACCCATTAGCATTTAGGATGCCTAAACGGCTCCTAAATGAAAGGCGAGGTCTTAGGAGAGCATACAAGGCTCCCAGCGATTCAGAAAACCAGCCCTGGTGTCTGCTTCTGGGTTGAAACTCCAGCTCCCTCCCTAGAGCTGCATGACTCTAGGTAGTTTAAACCTCTGAGCCTCCATGTCCTCCACCATAAAATGGAGATAGAATAGCGTCTTCTTCAGGAGTGTGTGGTGACAAAGTTGGCATGGGGATGCCAGGTCCTCGGCACAGCAGGCTCTCTCGGCAGCCTCGTGGGGGATGCCCTCCTGCGGGTCCTGCAGCACCTTCTGCCCTTCCCAGTGCAGCCTGGTTCTTGCCTGTCCTCCCAGCTTAGACTCTAAGTTTGGAAGTGCAGGGACGGCTTCTATCTCGTTCTCTTGGTGACCAGCAGGAGGCTCAGTCTGCCCCTGCTGAGGGAAGGAATGGAGAGGGCAGGGCTGCCTGCAGGGGGTTGAAGGGATGAGGCTGTCTGTGTAGGGCCCAGACAAGAGGGAAGAGGAGAAAGGCCAGGTGCAGCAAGTGCTCCCAGCCGCCAGGGCCATGCTTGTCATGCCACGTGGAGCCTGGTGCAGGGTTCGGAGGTCCCTGGTGGCCAATAGGTGAGCGTGTCCTTCTGCCTGGTCTAATTGACTCTGGGGGGCTGGACTCGCTTGCACTGGTGCCATCACTCGCAGGTGTCCCTTTGCTTGGTTGAGGACCTGAAGGCCCAGGGAAGCCCAATGCTCGCAGCCTCGCGACTCCTTCCCTTCCCAGAGGGCTTTGCTCCTGGCAGGACGTGCCCATGGCAGTGATTCCGCAGCCTGGCTGTGCTTCCGAGTTACCTGGGGTTCTTGCTGACAGACTTCCCATCCTCCCTCCGAGGGCTGGACTCTACTCTACAAAGTGATATTGGACATCTGTGATGTGGACCAAAGCCCCTGGTGAGTAGGATCTATTTGGTGTTGAAGACTGACGTCTGGACACCACTAATTTAGAAGGGAGTCATTAAAATTAATTTAAATTTTTACCTTTTCCTTATGTGTCCCTCATTCTTTCCAAAATTTGAAGCATTATAGACATTTTTGTTTGTTCATTTGTTTGTTTTTGTTACAGGGTCTCACTCTGTAGCCCAATCTGGAGTGCAGTGGGGCGATCATAGCTCACTGAAGCCTCAACCTTCTGGGTTCAGGCGATCCTCCTACCTCAGCCTCCCCAGTAGCTGGGACGACAGGTGTGCACCACCACGCCCAGCTAATGTTTTTATTTTTTGTAGAGATGGGATCTGGCTATGTTGCTTGAACTGGTCTCGAACACCTGGCCTTAAGTGACCCTCCTGCCTTATCCCCCCAAAGTTCTGAAATTACAGGCATGAGCCACCATGCCCAATCCTACATTACAGAAACTTAAGAGGTCAGTAAGTGGGGTCACTGAAGTTTTGTCAAACAATGTTAAAATAAATGGTCATTAGTGCTAAAAATCAGTCAAACTGGTTGTTACTGTTGTATAAAGTAAATCACGTGACTGAATTTTTCACCGTTGTTGGTAATAACAGCCCCTGTACTTGTGCAGAGTTGTAAAATGTGGTTCTCATCCCTGGCTGTACATTAGAGCACCATAGGAAGCACCAGAAAGATATTAGAAAGGAGTTAAATAGGCCTCTCTGCGGGGCGAGCCCTGGCTGCATTCCTGGGGTGGCTGGTGCGAGAGCTGTGGGTGTGGCTTCAGGGCTCCTCCTGGTGCCAGCTTCACAGCATCGCCAGGGAAAGCCTGTGAGAGGGGCAGGGTTTTTGTTCTGGTTTTGTTGATGGAAAAGGATTAAAGAGCTGAGGTCCAGGGAGGTGAATGAATTAGCCAAAACTAAGAGAGGGGAAGGACTGGTTCCTGGGTCTCTGTCCAGCGTCACCTTGTGATGGCATCAATTCTCAGCCATCACAATTCTCTGCACAGCTAAGGGCTGGGGGACTTACACCCATATGGCCTGGTGTGACCCTTCAACGGTCAGAGCCAGGCGAGGATAGACCAGCCCAGCCCAGAAGCTCAGCTGGGGCTGCTGTGTCCTGGAAGCCCTCCTGTAGGGTCACAGAATTTCAGGATAGACAGATTATCTAGAGACTGCCTTGTCTAGCCTCCCCATTTTTTTTTTTTTGAGAAGAAAGTCTGGAGGTGTGATGTGACATCCCTGAGTCCTTACTGCCCAGTGAGACCAGCATGCTGGTCACTCGGCCCCAGTACTGAGGGAGTAACCCTGTGATATCAGTTGCCCTGTCCCCGAACGGAGCTTGGGGCCCAGTTGGTTAAGATGGCAGGGGTCAGAGCTCAAGCTTTCAAAAGAGGTAGAATTGAGCCGGATGCTCTTTGAACCCAACATAGCCTTCTTCACCTCCTAAACCACTCCCGGGCAATACAATCCCTTGTTGACAGGTGCAGGAAGGTTCTACTTCCCCCTTGACCACCTCCCAAGTTCCTTCCACCAACCTGGCCATGTCTGCCTGCTTGATAGAGACCACAGCCAGTTTTGTTGCCCTGGTCTTGCAGATCAGTTTCTGGTAACACTCTGGTTGCTTCCATTCCCTGAATTTCCATGGCACTATCGACATGTTCCTGGAACTGGATACTCTGCCCCGCACCACCACCTGCCCAGGTGAGAGGTAGCCAGCGAGGCCCCAGGCAAGGCTGCAGTGTTTTTCCAGCACCCACATTAGGTTTTTGGCAGCACCAGGATCTTCTCTTTCCTGGTGCACGGATTGGCTTTCATCTCCCAGGCAGGAAAGACCACATTCCAGCTTTTCCCAGACTCTTTGCTACTTGGCAAAAGAGCCAGGTGGAAAGACAGCTTTTTTTTTTCTTTTCCAGTACATTACCTTAAATGCTTTTCTCTCCTTTCTGAGAAGCTGAGAGCGTATCTCTTATCCCTGATCCCTGAATCTTGAGGTAATTTATGGCAGATTGGCCATGCCATGGCACATGTTGGATTAGGAGAGGTCCCAGAAGGGGAAGAACTAACATTGAGACCGACTGTGTACCAGGCACATCTCAGCCTGCAGTCAGAATCAGAGAGACACCATTCTGATACTAAAACAATTTTTTTTTCTAGGCAAGGTCTCACTCTGTCACCCAGACTGGAGTGCAGTAGTGTGATCATGGCTGACCACAGCCTCCACCTCCCAGGCTCAAACCATCCTCCCACCTCAGCCTCCTGAGTAGCTGGGACTACAGGTACATGCCACCACACCCACCTAACTTTTGTGTTTTTTTGTAGAGACAGCGTCTTGCCATGCTTTCCCAGGCTGGTCTTGAACTCCTGGGATCAAGCAATCCTCCTGCCTTGGCCTCCCAAAGTGCTGGGATTACAGGTGTGAGCCAGCATGCCCTGCCTGAAAAATTTTTTTAACCCAAATCTTCACTGAAACCTTCCTAAGAGGCCTCAAGGAGATAATTCCATAGGAAAACATCCACAGCTATTCTTCACCTGTCTTCTCTCTCCAAAATTTTTCAAAACACTTAAAATCTTCTTATGATGTTAGCTGGTACTATGCATTGTTCTCTCCTCTCTTCCTTCACTTTCAACTTCCTAATCATTATTATTTTTTAAGTTTCTCCAGAGCTTTCTAATGTGAAAAAATCCACACATTCTCTGCTCTTTTGATTCTGCAGACTTACTTATTACCCTTAACCACAACCAAAACCCAGGCCAACAAATTTCCTTTGCTCTGTAAGGAGTGGGACTGGGCATGGGGAAATGAGGCAGAGAGCAATGTGGTGAATTATATAGTGTACTAATTAGGATTGGATTTGATTGTATTTAATGGAAAATCAAATTTGAGTGGCTTAAACAAGAAATTCAGAGGCAGTCCAGGGCTGCTATGATGTCTCTGTGATCATTGGCATCTGAGTGCCTTTTGTCTTTTGTCTTTAGTACTAGGTTTCACTATGGTCGCAAAATGGCATCTGTAGCCCCAGCCGTTGCATACGTGTTCCAGGCATCTGGAAGAAGCAAGGAGCAAGGGGGGAAGGGTTTTAGCAACCTTTCAAGAGGTTTCCTGGAAGCTCTTCAAAATGACGTCTGGTTAACAATTATTGGCCATCCTCCTCTGGAAAGGAATTTGGGACAGTAGTTTTATTAACTGTATCTATTGCAGTCCCCCAAAATAGGAACTCAGTGAGTAAGAAAAAAAGAAGAGTAGATATTAACAGTCTTTACCATACATCTCTGTCACTCTTTGGACTTTTTAAAAACCTCTTTGAAAAAAATTAAACCTTTCGTTTTGAGATAATTAATTATAGATTTATATGCAGGTGTAGGAAATAATACAGAGGGATCACCTGTAAAGTCTTCACCCAGTTTCCCCCAGTGGTAACATCTTGTAAAACTATAGTACAATATCACCACCAAGACATTGACCATTGATCGGGTCAAGAGACAGGGCACGTCCATCATCACAGGGGTGCCTCCTGCTGCCTCTTATAGCCACATCCACTTCCCTCCCAGCTCCATTCCTCCTCAACCCTGGCAACTGTTAATCTATTCTCCATTTCTATAATGTTGTCATTTTCAGAATATTATGTAAAGTCAGACACTGTGTAGGTAAACATTTGGGTTCAATTTTTTGTGTGTACCAATAGTTCATTCCTTTTCAACGCTGAATGGTAGCATTCCGTGATATGAACGTACCAGTTTGCTTAAGTCTTCATTCTCTGAAGGACATCTGAGTATTTCCAGTGTTTGGCATAAAAGCTGCTATGAATACTTTTGTACAAGTTTTTGTGTGAACTTAAGTTTTCATTTCTCTGGATAAATGTCCAAGATTGCAAGTGCTCGATCACATGGTCCATTTTACATTACAATAACATTGAAAATATGCAAAAAGGTTAAAAGCTATTTCTTTAACCTATAGGTGCCATCATCTAAAAATAGCACGGTAAAAATTCTGGTGTGTTTTCTCCTCACATCTTTTTAAAATGTGTATTTCGTTTTTGTTCTCATGTTTGTGTGTGCATTTGTGTGGATAGGCAAAGTTATGCTGCTGTGACAAATGATTCCCAAATCTCAGTGGCTTAGTCCAACACATTTATTTCTCATTGATACAAGGTCACTGTCAGTCCAGACAGCCCCCAGGGGTCGCTGTCTTGTAGATGGTGACTCCAGGATCCAAGCTGCTCTAGGATTTGGGCTCTCCTATTCTGACTGCGGCAACATGGTAGCGACACATGTCATGTCTGTTCACATTTCATTGGCAAGAACTTCTCATATGGCTCCATCTAACTGCGAGGGACAAGAAAACATGCAAAGAACATGGAAGAACATGGCCCATGATGGGATGAGCTGTGGCACTGCATCTGCCATGTAATGTATGAAAAAACGTATTTTATTTTATGAGTTAATGTTATTTAGTCAGTTGTGGTGACATATGCTGTAGTCCCAGCTACTTGGGAGGCTGAGGTGAGAGGATTGCTTGAACTTAAGAGTTTGCAACCTGCCTGTGCAACATGGAAAAACCTCCTCTCTACAAAAAATACAAAAATTAGCCAGGCGTGGTGGCGTGCACGTATAGTCCCAGTTATTCAGCAGGCTGAGGTGAGAGGATGGCTTGAGCCTGGGAGGTCAAGGCTGCAGTGAGCTGTGTTTACGCCACTGTACTCCAGCTTGGGCGACAGACCCTGTTTCAAAGACCCTGTCTCAAAAAAATATATAGCAGAATCTTGGAATATTATAGCACAAAATATTACAATACAATCTCTTTCCTACACCTTATAGATGATGATAATAATAATAAAATAATAATAATAATTATTATTATTATTATTTTGAGATGGAGTCTCACTCTGTCACCTAGGCTGGAGTGCAGTGGCGTGATCTTGGCTCACAGCAATCTCCACCTCCTGGGTTCAAGTGATTCTCCTGCTTCAGCCTCCCGAGCAACTGAGATTACAGGCACCCACCACCATGCCCGGCTAATTTTTGTATTTTTAGTAGAGACCACCGTGTTGGCCAGGCTTGTCTTAAACTCTTGGCCTCAAGTGATCTGCCTTCCTCAGCCTCCCAGAGGGCTGGGATTACAGGCATGAGCCATCACGCCTAGCCACAAAGTATTAAAAAACAAAATTAGAATGATTTTCAGCATATAAAATAATCTTGATCTTTTCTTTGAAAATTTCTGTTACCTGCCTGGGAAATTCACTTAAGTAAAATGGTTCATTCTCCAACTATGTGAGGTAGACGAGGCCTGACTGTCAGAAGAGCACCATTGCTAAGACAAAGGAACAAACGAAGCCATTTGGATCATGCAGATTTACCCCTTGGGCCAGTGTAAGGCCATTATCAATCTCATCCTTAAATCCTCCAGCCTGTTTTCATATTTTCTTTCCCATGATGGGTGTTATCTTGAGATAGCTTTATTTTTTAGTTTTGTTTTTAAAACAAAGTAGAACTAAAAGGCAAACAAACAAAACCCCTGACCATTTAGAACCCTGTAAATACAATAAATAAATTGCATATATCATATTAAAATGTATTTAATAAATAAATACACCCCATGTAACATTCTACCAACACCATCCCCTGAAAAAAGGGAAATAATGGAGGAACTTTGTCCTTTCTTCTGGAAATACTTTTCATTTCATTTTTGTTGAGTTAAACGGCATTCATCTTTCAAATTTGTTGTGTGGGGATTCCTTGAAATAAAGGTAGTCTATATACGGTTCGGTCAAGCTTTCCCGGAGGTCATGAAACAGAAAGGCTTGCAATAAGATTCTCCAATAATGTGGTTTATTCAACAGATTTAAACTGGCCAGTCACAGTGGCTCACACTTGTAATCCCAGTGCTCTGGGAGGCTGAGGCAAGAGGACTGCTCAGGGTCAGGTGTTCAAGACCAGCCTGGGCAACATAATGAGACCCCCGTATCTACAAAAAGTTCAAAAATTAGCCGGGTATGGTGGTGCACGCCTGTAGTCCCAGCTACTTAGGAGACTGAGACAGAAGGATCACTTGAGCCCAGGAGTTTGAGGCTGCAGTGAGCTATGATTGTGTCACTGCACTCCAGCCTGAGCAAGACCCTGTCTCTAAATAAATAAATAAATTCAAACAATCAGCAAGAAGCAAAGGAAAAGAGGCAGGACAGGTTAACACACGGAGGATAGAGCCACGCGGGCATATTCCTCGGTTGTAGGCTGCTCGTTTGTCCTGTCTCTTTCTCTCTCTGATGCATGAGCCTTTCCCACTGTTGACGGGGTTTTGAAGAGCAGAATTGAGGGCAAGCAAAGGTCTCCACAGAGGCAATGCCTGCTCTCTTTTTTTCTTTTCTTTTCTTTTTTTCTTTTCTTTTTCTTTTTTTTTTTTTTTTTTTTGAGACAGTCTCACCCTATCATCCAGGCTAGAGTGCAGGGTCCGATCTTGGCTCACTGCAACCCCTGCCTCCCAGGTTCAAGTGATTCCCCTGCCTCAGCCTCCCAAGTAGCTGAGATTACAGGCATGCACCACCACGCCCAGCTAATTTTTTATTTTTTAGTAGAGCCTGGGTTTCACTGTGTTGGGCAGGCTGGTCTGGAACTCGTGGCCTCAAGTGATCCGCTGGCTTCAACCTCCCAAAGTGCTGGGATCACAGGTGTGAGCCACCATGCCTGGCCGTGCTTGCTTGCTCTATCAGAGAGCAGAGGCAAGAACGTGGGTCCCACTGCCCAGCTGCAACTTCTTAATGATCCACTGGGCAGCAGATGGGTTTTATCTGTGTCCCTCCGTCTGGAGAGCCCCCTTGTTTGTCCTCAGCCCTAGTCCCAGATACGTTAACTCTTTCTTTGCAGGAAAAATCAGCTGAGCTATACTTAACTAGAGTGTCCAGTATATATCAAGTAGATCAAGTGACTATAAATGGGGAGGTTTCTTAAATTTTTTATATATTTTATTTTTTTTTAGAGATGGGGTCTCACTGTGTTGCCCAGGCTACATTTGAACGGCTGGACTCAAGCAATCCTCCCACCTCAGCCTCCAGAGTAGCTGGGACTTCAAACAATTCAAGTAGAAATTTGTATCTAATTTCGTGGGAAAAAAAATAGTCAAGGGAATTATTGCAATTCTTGCTTTGATTTTTTTTCCCCACATGAAACTGTCTCGAATTCCTCCTTGAGTCCCCAGCATTCAGGGGAAGTTTCTATTTCATGCTTCCGTTTGTACTTTTATCATCAAGGCTACCCAAACTCTTTTACTCGACCAGACCTCGGTGGGAATCACAAGTGCCTGTGGATACATGGAAATATGTTTGAATGTGTGTTTCATTCGCATGGGCAAGCATATCGATGTTTTTGGGTTCACGTGTGTAATCGATGTTAAGCCCTACCTGAAACTAACAATATACTGCATTAAGCCTGAGAAAGTGTAAACAAAGCAGGTATTTCCCAGTTGTTCCCACCATGAACTGAGGGCACGCTTCCCAGGATCAGTGGCTGTGCCTCCTAAGCTGCTCTGGTCTCGCAGGCCACCAGCTTCTGGGGTGGGCATCATCGCCTATTCTTGTTGCAAAGGGGACCCAGCCCTGGGGCTGCAGGCAGGAGGGTGGGGCTGTCCCAAGAACTAGCTCCTTATCAGGAGGATACAGAGTCCTGAAAATACCCCCACCCCTGGAGTTTGTGTTTCCTTTCAGATCTCTGAGCATCTTTTGATCTTGAAGCTGATCCATTTTTCCTCTCTCTCTTCCTACATCCCCCCTCTCTTTCCCCTCCTGTCTCAACCAACCTAGGGAAATAAACTCCTATGCAGGAGATAAGTTACCACAAATAACAGCTACGTTAACTCTTTCTTTGCAGGAAAACTCAGCTGAGCTATACTTGAGTGTCCAGCATATATCAAGTAGATCTAGTGACTATAAACGGGGAGTTTTCTTAATTTTTTAATGTATTTTATTGTTTTTGGAGATGGGGTCTCACTCTGTTGCCCAGGCTACATTTGAACTTCTGGGCTCAAGTGATCCTCCCGCCTCAGCCTCCAGAGTAGGTGGGACTTTAGACATATGCCACTGTGGCCGGCTTTTATTTTTTATTGCTATGTTTGTTCCTTCATTGAATGCCAAAAAAGGCTTAGAGGAGTTTTCTGGTCCCTACATTGACATCACACACAGGAGGTCCTCATGAAGTCTTTTTGCCTAATTGGCTTAATTGTGGTGCATTTGATAAATACTGGAGGAAAGCCTGTGCTCTGCTCCGGGGTGAGAGGACCTTGCCGCTCTGCGCATCCCGCGGCCAAGCCTGGAAGGTTGGGGACTGTGAAGGGGACGCGGCCAAGCCTGGAAGGTTGGGGACTGTGAAGGGGACGCCCCTTACTACGTGGGGAGAGGCAGCCCTGCTGTGAGCATTGGGTTTGAGTCCGGGAACCTGACCAGGAGGGCTCAGCTGTCTCCTTGCCTGCTCTATGGCCCTGAGCGAACCTTGCATTCTTTTTCTCTAAATCTCAGCCTGTCTCTCTCCCTCACCAGCCTACTGCAAGGCCCACCTGAGAGAGTGAGTGAGGATGCTTTGTACACTGCAGAGTGGCCCCACATAGAGCCCTGCTGTCAGGGCCTCAGGGCAGGGAAGGTTCTAAGGCTGGGCCAGGCCTGGGAGTAGTGTCAGGGAGCTGTGTGACAGACTGGCCACAGTCCTTGTCACTCCAGTTCCATCCAGGTGACCTGCAGCTTCCCAGGGCATCTGAGCCCAGCAGCCCCAGGGATAGCCAGGAGGGAGTCGGTTCTGATCTGCTGCTGGGCGGGGGAGGGATCAGGCCCGGCTGGGAGTTACCTAATCCCAGCGAAGAGCATGTCTGATTGCTTGACCGCTGCCCTCCTGCAGCTGGATTAGCAGCTGTGGCTTGGGGGAATAGGCTTGTTTATCATGCCCGAGACAAAAGGAGGAAGCTGAGAGCAGTTAAAACAACAGTTCTTCCTGTTGCCCCCACGCCTTTCATCCGAGGAGGCCGTTGTGAAGGAGAGTCCTCTTGGTGGTCAGGCCAGGGCCTGGGTTGCCATTCGAGGGGGAAGGGAAGAAGGCAGGGCCTCAACTGCACAGGCGAGGCTCAGTCAATCCCACTACAGCCCCACAGGGCAGATGCGATGTCTCCATTTTACAGAGGATGGTGACTGGCTCAGAGAGGTTGATTCATTCCTCCAAGGCTTCACAGCTGCCAAAGGCTAGCCCTGGGATGCTGACGGGTCTGGCCGCCTGCAGACCGGCTCCTTTTCCCTTTGCGTCTTGTTGACGCCTTCATGCTGGACAAAGCAAGAGTCACCGGCCCCAGATGCCCCCAGAACCCTTCCTTAAAGCCAAGATATTGGGTGTCCTGGAACTCTTGTTATAGACCCAGAAAGTCTGAGCAATGGCAAGGCCCATAAGCATTGTGGAGTCCAACTGTGTTGCAAATAAGTCATTTGACAGATGAGGAAACTGAAGTCCAGAGAGGTGAAGCAGCTCATCCACACCAAAATAGCATTTTAGCATCTTGCAGAAGGCAGGTGGTCAGCAGAGCTGTTGAATGATGGAATCTGTGACAGGCAGCCAGACTGGCGTCCCCACCCCAGCTCCCTGTGCTCTCGGGCCTGTGCCAGCCTCTTCAATGCGGATGGTTTTGCCCGGGGGTTGATGCTACAGACTGACCCAGGGGATCTTCAAGTGTCTGCTGGCTCCAAGCATCCCACCTGGTGGCCTTCTGCTGATCCTGAGTCCCCACTGTCTGCGCTCCATAAGTAACTAATATTTATCTTGGATTAGTTCCAAATCTACTGCAAAGTTGCAAGAATGGTACAAAAGGCTCCCACATCCTCCACTGTCTCCACAAGCACTCGCTGCTCTTACCACTTACTTTCTTGGCCATCAATAGCTCTGTGCCAGGAGGGAAGGAAAGAAAAGAGCAGACAAAATGGAGGCTCTGGGCACTGTGTAGATCAGAGACTCCTCCCTTTCTCAATTCCACGGCCCCCTGGAGAGCAACAGAGTAAAGAAGTTACCTGGTCTTCTTTCGTGACCATGCCCAGGCTCAGTAGGTATTCAATAGGGATTTGTAGAGTGGAGGAATGGATTGATCTCATACAACCTGAATTGCGTTGGCTACATTCCTTCAGGACACCTGGGAGAGCAGAAAGTGCATGAGGCGTTGGATCTCTGGGGTGCGCTGGGAATAACCCGGCATGGTAGGGTGAAGAAGACCAGGGATTAGCCTGCGGCGGGGGAGCATTTCTGGATGCCCAGAAGGGTCCCCTCTTAGAGAAGGTGACAGAATTATGGGCTGCTGAGGCTAACGGGTCAGTTGGAGGGCAACTGAGCCTCCATTTCCTCCCCCAGTTTCCAGAGGGGAAAGCCAGGTCCCGGGGAGGTAAAGTGACTTCCTCAAGGACATGCCCTGGCCAGTGGCAAGATCAGATGAAGACCGCGTCACCCGAGTCCCCAGCCTCTGCCTGTTCCCTCCCCGGTTCCATTGCTCTGTGCGTTTATGAGGATTAGCCCATGTTAATGCGGCAAAGGTCACAAACACTTTCATACATTCCAGGTGGCACTGCAGGGAAAAAGTGACTAAGAAGCCCCAGCACTCTCCTAGGGTTGTGGTGGATGCATTTCTGGGGGACATGGGCCTCTCATTCCTGGTGAAGAGAGTCTTGGGGAGACTGGAGGGGCAAGGACACTTGGTCTCCCTTGAGGAGAGGGAGTCCCGGTTGGGGTTGGGTAGACTCACACCAGGTGGAAGAGTCATAATGCCTGCAGGTGGACTTGCTCTACCTGAAGGTGGACAGGGGTCCCCGGGGCTGGTGGGTTCTGTGTGGGGGCTCCTGAAATGCTAGGAATAGCAGCCACTGCAGCAAATGTCCCTGGGCCTGTGGACTCATTCCTGGGGATGGCTCCTAATCCAGCAGGAGCCTGGGTGATTGGCACTCTTCTGCCAAACCTAGAGCCTTCTGCAGTTCCAGTAGGCAGTGCCTCAACAATGCCAGGAACGCTGGGGGTGGTCCCCAGATGGACATGGAAACCCATTTCTCTCCACACAGCAACACCAGACCTGATCCTCGCTTTCTGCATGTTGGCTGTTTTGCATTCTTTGTGTTGATCTTCCCCACTTGTCACATCACGGAAAACCGGTCCATATGCCGGGAGAAGCCTCACAGATGCTGATGATGACCATGCGGTTGTCCTGGAGGGTGGGTCTCATCCTAGGGTCCGTGTTGCAGGCTCTTGCAGCTCTGCCCACAAGCATCGGTGCTGCTCCTTCTCGGGTCCTGGGAGAGCGCATATTCAGAACTGTTTGCAGAAGAGGGTGACAGGCACATGGTTCAGTTCATTTAGGAGGTGGATAAGTGGGGTGGTGTCAGAGATGAGCCAGGGGACTCTTTTTGCCTCTGGCAGGTGCTGTGTGGCCTGATAACTGTACCATGGTATGCTCCCATCACTTCTCTTCTTACTCAGACCGCTGTGGTATGGTCCAGCCTGGTCCTCTGAGCTCCATCTGCCTTGCTGTAGGAGCTGAGGCTGCCTCAGGCCTGCAGCTGGGGATCAGGGTGAGTTGAGCCTCCTGGTCAGGCCCTCGGGCACCCTTCTCCACAGGCAGAGAGAGAGGGAGGATACTGTGTCGGCAGTCCTGAAGCCTGGGTTCCCCTCACGTCGGTCAATCGGTTTTCTCAGCTGAAAAACTTCAGGGAGGCTGAAAAGGGATATAATTCATGCGTCCCTCATGGACCCTCATGGAACTATGTGGAGATTAACTGGACATATACCTTGTATTGTATACCTACAATAATTGGAATATGCCTTGCCATGAAGCAATGGTTACCGAAGCTCGTGTAGTCTGCACGTAGGTCTGGAGAACGTTCCAGGGCAGCTTGGGTCACGCCCTGGAGGTTTGCAGTCCTCCTGGTGCTCTGGGCGGATGGTGGACTCAAATGATGACCACAGAACAGCAGTTGTTCTGCCTCCTGTGCGGGACGCTGCGCTCCTCTGAGTGGGTTTGCGATTTCCCGGGCTTCCCCTGCGCCTAGCACATAGTAGAGCCATAGAGGGTGTTTGTGGGGCGAAGCATGCTCCAGGTTGCACGGATGCGAGTGGTGTCCTTGCCCGGGGTTTTGTTTGGCTGGAAGCTGATGCGATTTGGGGTTTGGGCTTATTACATCCCTGTCTGCCCCGGTCCCCAGATTTACCCTTTGTCCTTTGAACTAAGGGTCTGGCCTTTCTGGGTTGCCTTGTCAGGCTTCTTGCCCTCTGATTTCGGGTTGGATTTGGTCAATGGGGGCACCAGTGGGAGATCAGAGAGTAGACGGAGAGAGAGGTCAGCATTTCTGCTTCCCCATCCCTGATATGGCTGCGGCTTTGTGAGGCCAGCATTCCTGGCTCACGGCCCTGGGGCAGCTGCTGTGCAGCTCTAGCTCCCATTGGCCAGCAGTCTCCCCTCATCCCTCCAGCCACAGATGCGGTCATCGCTGCTGCCGTCTCCTGGGAACGTTGCCGTGCTGTTGGATGCAGAGAATTGGACACTGCCCATGTCTCTTCCATAAACCCCATGGTGCAAACCCTCACTTTCAGAGTGACCCCCACAGCACTGGTGCTCCTCTGCCCCCAGCAGTGAGTGAGGAAGCACACATCTCATTTTGTAGCCTCCGCCCAAGGAGAGGAGAGTGGACATGGATGGCGCTGAAGGATGTGCTGGGCATCCTTAAAGGGATAGCTCATTCTTGGCTCTGAGTTGTGTCAGAGCCATCAAGGGGTCTTCAAAGGCTTCCGACTCCTCATCTTGACCTCGTCCATCCTATATCAAGTCAACTTCAGACTGGGAATGAGGGGACCCCTGTGTTGGATGAATGTTGATCCGTTTACTCATTCAGTCTCTCAACAAATAGTTCCCGAGCACCTACAAGCTGCTGTGCACTGTGCTGCACACGGGGGAGCCAAAGTCAGCAGCCTCATCCTCACCCTTGGTCTAGCGGGAGAAATAAGGCGTGTACACACACGGGGATTCTATAGGCCGTGAGTTGGCAGGAGAATGAGAGGAGCGGAGACAAGGAGCTGCAGGCAAAAAGTCGGGATGAGATGGGGGTCCCTCCCCAGGACTTTAGGTGGAGATATCTGTATACATCAATAAGTTAGATTGCATAGCCAGGAGCTGATTGTTACCAATGAGTTAAATGAAAACATGTGAAAGGTGCTTTATAACCACCATCTCAGACATGCCACCTCCATTTCCAGAGGAGAAAAGGCTGACGAAAAATGTTCTAGAACGTTCTAGATGGTGCCAACTCAACTCTAGGATCACAGAGTATAGCCCAGTTATAGCTAAATCTAAGTAGGGAAAATGGGGGATTTCCCACAATCGGACATTGGTGCCCCTGGTTGCTTCCCGTTGTTTGTTGGAAACAGGGCAGGACTGCAAAACCACACTCCTGCCTTCACCCGCAGCCTCTTCCGGGCCAGGGTTGCCCCATCTTTGTGCTCTTGGCTTCCTCGACAGGACCTGTCCTCTGGTGGCCCCTGAAGGCTCCCTCCCCCACTGCCCACCGTGTGAAGCACGATGACAAAATGACAAAAACATTCTCAAGGAAATGAGCTGCTCTGTTCCCGGGGCCACCGCGAGTGTCAGAGAAAGCAGGTCTGGGAGTGATTCGCTCACATCCATGGCCTGACTCCAAATCCGCCCCGTGCTGGCTTCCCCCTTCCTGTTTTTGAATCCAGACCTTGCCTGGCAGTGTCTTCCCCGCCATGGAGAGCCCCCCAGGACCCATCGCCCTTGGTCTTCGTCTGTTCAGGGGTGGGCTGCTTCCCTTCGGCCTCCAAGCAGCGCTTGTCCACAGGCTCGGGCGGCAGTGGCAGAGAGAACCCAGCGCTTGCGGTCTGAAAGCCAGCTCCAGCCTTGCTGTGGTCGTCTCGGAAGTGGAGGAGGGGGGACAGGGACAAACCGTGGAACTTTGCCAAGCCTCGGATGTCTCCTTTGTTCAGTGGGATTTCCCGGCCATCTCTCTAGGTAACTGTAGGAACAGTTGAGATAATGTTTATTTGTATATATAATCCTGCTATACACGGAAAAGAGCTTCACACATGTCATTACGTATTTGAAGAAGTGCTCCCTACCCATAGTGTGTGTGTGTGCGTGTGTGCATGTGTGTGTGTGCGGGTGTGTGTGCGTGTGTGCGGGTGTGTGTGCGTGTGTGTGTGCGGGTGTGTGTGCATGTGTGCATGTGTGTACGTGTGTGCGTGTGTGTGTGTGTGTGTTTTTGCAGGTGCTGTTGCCATGACAACATTCTCGCCTGGGCGGTCCAAAATATCCTGCTGGTTGATCTCGGGTGATCACTGCTTTCACAACGTTAGGCCCTGTTCCGAAGTCGACCATGGCTCCCAACTGTGGCAGCCGTAAACAAACCTCCTCCCCACAAACCCGGCAAAGCCATTCCCCCTGAGAGCCAGGCATTCACTCCACTCGAGCGAGACTCCACCTGCAAAGGAGGCTCCTTTAGCCCCACTCTGCTGGTGCACACCTCCCAGCCCCCACAAACCCAGCTGGCAAGTCTCATCCAAATTCTCCCGCTGTGATGACCAGTCTCTTAAGAATCTCTGTTGTAAACTTAACATCACATGTGTTGGCATGCAGTTGTCATTCCATCATGTCCAGTGTTTTAGCTCAGTGGATTTCAACACTGGCTGAGAATCACCTGGAGAGCTTTTTAAAATGAAAAAATTCACTTCTTTGTGCAAGAAGTGAATTTAGAGGTCACTTTACTGATGGGAACCTGAGTCCCAGCAATGGAGAGCAATTTGCCTATGGTTATCTAGGGAGGCAGAGCCCAGGCAGGAGGCTGCCTGCCCAGAGGGGCAAAGCTCCCTTCTCTGACCCCAGCTCCCCTACGGGCTGGGAAACAGAAAGTGAAAGTGAAACCCTCCACTCTGCAGAATTTGTCTTGATATTTTCTTTCAACCTGTCCTTGACAACTCTCAAACTTTACCCCCCTTTCTCTTTTCTCCACTTGAAGGCCCAGGCTGGCTGAGAGTGACATCTCTGCCGTCCCTTCCTCCCAGCTCTCTGCGTGTGTAGGAACAGTCCTGGAACTCAGCTCTGCAGTGGGGCAGAGGCAGGACTTGTTACATGGAGAGGTCAGGTCAACCTCACATGAGGCCAACTCAGTCTGTGCCTTTGCCTCTGTCCATCCTCCTGCCTGGGGTGTGGATGGGATGGCAGAGAGAAGAAACGTCAGGGACTGAAGATGGCAAGATGGGGTCTGCTCCCCCCTCCACTGCACTCCCAGCTGGGGGTCAAGGGAGGACCATCTAGGTATAGAGATAGATGCTCTAGGGACTGAGGGCCTTTGCCCAGCTAAGCCCTCTTGACTTGACTAAGCCCTCATGACTGAGCTCTAAAGGAGACCGCCCACCAACCTGACTCCCACTCAGGATGGGGCCTCAGCAAGGCATGTTAAAGGCAAAACAGATTGGAGAAGACTCTGACCTTTGACTCCCTGAGCCACCTTGATGCCTATGTGGTGTGGACAGGGCCATGCGGGAGCAGGGGATAAGTGGTCTTGGTGAGCACAAAGACTTGGGGACAGACCACTAATGCCAGGCAGAATGGGATCTCAGTCAAACTCCAGGGCCCACAGCAGCCTTCCTCTGACTGTGAGGCATCTTGAGGAGGGAATAAGTGGTAAGGACAGCAGGGTAGAAAGACATGGGTGGCAGCATGGAGCCCCCATGCCAGCGTGGGAGTGGCCATCGCTAGACTTTTTCTATGTGAGAAGAAAATAAACCTCTACTTGGTTTAAGTCATTCATGGGGAGGGTCTCTGTTGCTGACAATAAAATGCAATTCCTGATTGCATTTGGTTGCACAGTAGCCCAAGCTGCCTTGGGACCACACCTGTGGTTTAAAGTTGTTTGCTAAGTTGAGCTGAGATCTGCCTCAGAATCCAAGGATACCCTGGCCAATCCTAACTCCCAGTTCCACCAGGACCACCCCAAAGAAATCGAGTCAATTCCTCCTCTCCAGCTTCTCCCTATTCCTTCCCATTTACTTTTCGTCTTGATGTTCTTTGCTCCATCTATCTGTGACTATTCATTGGCTCCCAGGCCCCCTTAGTCACCTTCTCACTTGCTCAGGGCCACGGGTAGCCCCAGGCAGGGCCCATGCCCTGCCCATGCACTTTCCAGACCCTTGGCAGCTACCTCCAGCCCCAGCAGCTGCTGGATTTGCTTGTTCCTTGGCTGTTTATATGTTTCCTCCATGCACTTGCTCCATGATAGGGCAAGAGAACTTTCTACCTGTCCTGTGTTTTATTATCATCCTGTTCTGTGCTTACCGTACTTCTCACTCCATTCTCTTCCCTGCTCAGCTCTCTAAGCATTATTTATTCTTCAAACATTTGTCCAGCACTTGTGATGTGCCAAGCACAGGGCCAGAGGTGCACCAGACCCACTTCCTGCCTTCAAGGGAGCTCTGATGAGGCTGCACATCCCGCTTGGTGTTGTAAGCCCTGCAAATCCAGGCCATCTCATTAACCTACTTCCCTTGCTGATAAGTGGCCTAGAGACTATTAGCAAGTGTGTGTTTGTGGGGGATGGACAGGAAGATACTCTAGTACTTGTTTTTGTTTTGTTTTTTGACAGTTTCCAAGGATTCTACTTCCAGTGTCAATATCAGGTTTCTTCCAGTCCAAAGTCTTTTATCCTGAGTTGTCATGGATGTGTCCCTCTTTTATTACCAGACAGAACGGGAACTATCATTGGGAAAATTTTCCCAGTGACTACAGTTTGGACAAGAAAGTCTATATTCAGGAACGTGATTTCTTTTCTTCTTTTGAAGTCATACCACCAGGGCTCCATGGCCAGCCCAGAGCTCCACTGTCACTCTCTCTGTTGTTTCTCCTCTCCTTGTTTTTTTCTCATCACGAAGGATTAGATCACAGGTTCTTAGCCTGGGCTTCCTGGATCTCTGGGGCTGGGGGTGGAGGGTGCATCTATGATGAGCTGCAGGAGCCCATGCTCTTGGAATTGTGTGTAGTATTTTGTGTTTATGGGAAAGTGCTTGTTTTTCAGGAGGGGCATTGGTGTTATTCATGGTTTTCACTATCATTTTGAAAGGGAGGGGGGGCTATTACCTAGACAATTTTAAGAATGAACGCCTTTGGTAATTTCTCAAGAGGTCTCTCAGACTGAGGGACAGCACAGCCTCATGTGCTAACTTTTCCTACAAACTCCTAGTGTAACCTCAGCGATCCTGTGGTTTAGCCGCTTTGTTTATGGCTCAGACAATGGAAGCACAGACAATTCAAGTAGGTCACTCAAAGCCATCAGCTTGTTACTGGCAGAGCCTAGTTGGGCTCATGAACCTGGAGACCTCCAAAAGCAGCTGGGTTGCTCACCCGTTGAAGAGTGAGGACCTTGGTGCTGTCTGTATTCTTTCCTGGATTATAAATTCCAGGAGGCATGAACCTGCCTCCCCAAGCTGTGCCTCAGTCTCTGTGTCTAAGTAAAGGTCTGGCACATAGTAGGTGGTCATCATTTGCTGCTGGATTGCTTTGTGCCTGTTCATCAGAAGTACTAACTACCCTTGTGAAGCCCTCTTTCCCTACTTGCTCTGTTACTCTCCATCTGAATTTACTGCCCAGAACCTGGGGCGCCAGAGAGTTCTGTTGTGTGGAACGGTGTGATGTTTCCCTAAACTCTTACTAGTTTAGGAATTGGCTTAGGGAAGATGTCCTCTTCTTAAAGGGTAATTACCTCTTAAAGGGTAATTCATCCCACCCCCTCCTTTTAAATTTTTTTACTTTTTTTTTTTTCGTATTGTGATAAAATACACACAAGATAGAATTGGCCATCTTAACTGTTCGTAAGTGTACAGTCCTGTGCCGTTGGTGTGCGATCACCATCACCACCCATCCCCAGAACTCCCCAGGGTGAAACTCTGCACCTCTGAAACATTACTCCCCTCTCCTACCTCCTCCCAGCCCTGATGTCCCCCATCCTACTTTCTGTCTCTATAAAATTGACTGCTTTAAGGACCTCATGCAAGTGGAATTATACAGCACTTGTCTTTTGCAACCGGCTTATTTCTCTTCACTTAATGTCTTCAAGGTTCATCCACGTTGCAGCATGGGCCAGATTTTCCTACCTTTTTAAGGCTGAGTAAGTCTCCTTTGTTTGTCTATGTCGCATTTTGTTAATCTGTTCATCCACAGATGAATGTTTGGGTTGTTTCTACCCTTTGACTGCTGTGAATAAAGCTGCAATGAACGTGGGTGTACACATATCCCTTTGAGCCCTGCTTTCAGTTCTTTTGGGGAGATACCCACAAATGGGATTTCTGGATCACGTGGCAATTCTATGGTTCCATTTCTGAGGACCCGCCATACTGTTTTCTACAGCAGCCACATCATTTGACCTTCCCACTGGCAATGTTCCAACTTCTCCCCATCCGTGCCAACACGTGTTTTCTGGTTTTTACAGTAGCCGTTCTAATGGTGTGAAGTGGCATCTCACTGTGGTCTCTCCTTTTTTTCACGAGTCACATTCACCCACCTGCTAGGCCTGACCTATCAGGTTGGAGCACACTGGCTCCTGCCACTGTCGGCACCCAGAATCAATCTAAATCACACTTGATGACGTGCTGTGGCTTTCTCGTGGAAATGTGAGCAATTTGTGCTTGGCTTTTTGTCATTCTGTCTTTCCCAAACTTTGATACACACAGATTTGGGGTTTTTTCCATATGTTAATATACCTGAAATTGGGATGCATCTTTGCAATGAATGGCGTGTCTTTGTCTTCATTTGTCACTGTTTCTTTTTTTCATTCTTCCTTTCTTAAATGGTTTGTAAAATACCAGTGCTCTTATGACCTGTGGCAAGTGCGAGCCACTGGAAGGTGGTGCTGAAAACGGCTGCCTGACCCCATGCAGCCCGTGTGGACCCGTGTGGTGGTGGAGAGCCTGCAAAGGACCCAGCTCCCTGCTGCGTGCCTGCAGCTCTTGTTCTCTCTGGGGGCTGCATGCCCCATGTGTTTTTATCTGGGGACATGTGAGCTTCCCATCATGCTCGGCTTCTTTCGGTGATCCGCGTGTGATATTGATCAGCCCTTCAAGGTCTCGCAGCAGCCCTGTCCCTCTCCCTGCTCAGCCCTCTGGGGCCTAGCTTGGGTTCCTGCCACTTGCATTCTCTCCTGCAAAGCCCAGCCTCCCCCATCCTCCCGCTATTCACTCTGTTCCTGAATCCACTGCCCCTGCTGCCTGCGCCTGCTGCCAGCCCCCTACCCAGCCTAGCCCACTTCTGCTCCCAGGGCTGCCAACAAAACTGTTTCCTCCCTGCAGGTCCGCCCTGCCCATTCCTCCACAGGGGCTGTCAACTCTTGGAGCATTTCCTGTGACTTCTATTTTTTCTCCTTTTGCCCCGTAATCTGTTTTTCCTTGCGCCGTCTACCCCCTCCCACACACAGCTGGAAGGCCTCTACTTTCCTTCCCTGCTTCCTCCCAAAATCCCCGGCACTGCCCCCTCCTTTTCCATCCCACAATGTTGCCCTCGCTGCCTGCCCCCCACCTGCACTGACTCGGCCTCCCCTGACTCTGATCGGTACAAGTGGACCCTGGGGTTTGCTGGGGCCTAATCAGCCCCAGGGGTGGATCCCTCGGTCTCTGTGCTCACTGAGACCACCCCGCTTCCTGCCAGGCCCTCTGCTCCTGCGTGGTCCTGTCCACAGCCTGGGGCACCTGGATGGTTCAGAAGCAAAATGTTGGAGCCTCCTCCAATGCATTCTACCTGCCCGCACCTGAGGAGGCCCTGCCCTGTGTGGGAAGTGGGTTGGGGGGCGCCTTTATCGCTCAGTCATGAGGCTCAGCTGGGCAGAAGCCCTCCGCCTATGGAGCATCTCACACCTAATCTAGATGCTTCCCCTCCCACACCCCACCCCCACCCCATGGGCTCCCCACTTGACCCCCAGCTGGGCACAGAGTGGAGAGCAGGGACCACACCCCACACGCACCCTCCAGCCTGGCCCCCTCTTCCCTGTGCCTTTCCTCCCAGCTTTTCCTCACATCCCGAAGGCCCAGGTTCCTGGACTCACGCCCCAGGTGAGTGGCACTGGAGGAAGAGCCTTCTCCCTCCTGGGAGCTTCTGTGACCCTGTAGGTGGCCTGATTCCTGAGATGGTGGAGAGTTGCTTGGTGCAGGTAGGGTGTTCTCTCTCTGCGCCCGGCCTGGCGCCCAGCCAGCATGTTTAGTTAAGAGGTCAGGTCTTCCCCTGCTCCTGCTTGGAGGAGAAACCTCATGATTTTGAAAGGAGGAAACCAGCAAGGGGAAAAGTGACTGATATGCGATTTTGTGTATCACCTGATTGTTCACCCTCAGTCCGGCTTCTGAAGGCCGGTCTGGAATGTAGGAATGCAGTGATTGTCCCCTGTCATCCACTGGACAAAGTGGGGGATCTGACAGGAGCCTCGACTCCCAACCCCACCCAGGCTTCTTCTTAATTCAGAAACCCAGCTTCAGAGTCACTGAAGGTGAGGTGCTTGCTGTTGTCACTCTCTGGGGCCCACATCTCAGTGGGGCTCTTCCTGCTCTACAAGACAGAAACCCCAACTCAAACCCACTCAGCCAAGGAGAGAATTGTCGGCTCGTGGAGCTGAAAAGCCCAGTTTTCCAGGCCGGGTTTTGAACATCCCGACGCAGGGATGGCAGGTGTCCGGCACCCAGAATGGCTTTGCTCCACCCTGACTCTATGGCAGCTGCTCCCAGCTTGCAAGAAGCCTCCGACCTTCTCCTCCCAGCCTTCCACCCCAGCTTGCAAAAAGCCTCCAACCTTCTCCTCCCAGCCTTCCAACACCACCCAGCTGGCCAGAGAAGACGCCAGGGCCATATCTATTTGCTGTGGTCCTAATTTCTTCCTAGAGCCAGAGAGGCTAATCTCTAAGTTGTTTTTAGGCTTCAGCTCAGGAGTCTCTGCATCACCTCCTCCTGGAGGCCTTCCTTGACCTGCACTGCCATACCTTTTACTCTGCATTCAGTCACACCCAGTGTATATTGTGGTGTATGTGTGAGTGTGTGTGTACATACACACATACACATCAGAACATTTGTTATTGTGTGTAGGAGCGTGTCTGTTTGTCACACTGGAATGTGAAGTTTCTGAAGATCGGTGCCATGTCCTACTAATGGTTGCATCCCAGGATGCCACGCAGAGCCTGATGCAATAGATGCTCAGAAATCTTTGTTGGCTACATGAGAGAGGGAGTGATGAGTGACAGAATGTGTGGAGAATATGATGAGTATTCTGAGAGTGAGGACTGGAAGGTGATGCCTCTTCCAAGAAGAAAACCTTCCACGTTTGCAACTTCCTTCCCCATGGCTGCAAGATAAGGTCATACTGGGGACAAGACAGTGCTGAAGACACAGTGATGCAGGGATATGGAGGTGCTGGGGACATGGTGATGCTGGGGACATGGAGATGCTGGGGACATGGTGATGCCAGGGATGTGGAGGTGCTGGGGACATAGTGGTTCTGGGACATGGGAATGCTGGGGACATGGAGGTGCTGGGAACATAGTGGTGCTGGGGATATACATGGTCATTTTAGTGGCATGATGATGCTGAGGGAGAGGGTGACAATGAATCACAGCAATGTTGGGGACATGTGGTGCTGTGCTGGGGACATAGTGATGCTGGGGACATGGTGACTGTAAGTGCATATGATTCCAGGGACATGGTAATGCTGGAGATATGGAGGTCCTGGGAACATGGAGGTGCTACAGACGTGGCTTTGCTGGGGACATGGCAATGCTGGGGACATGATGATTCTGGGGACATGGAATTGCTGGGGACATGGAAGTTCTGGGGACATTGAAGTACTGGGGACATGGAGGTGCTGGGGACATGGTTGTGCTGGGGACGTAGTGGTCCTGGCTTCATGGTGGTTCTGGGCACATGGTGACTCTGAAGGCATGTGGTGGGAACATGGTAATGGTGGGGACATGGTGGTGCTAGAGGTATGGTGGTGCTGGGACATGGTAATGCTGGGTTCATGGAGGTATTGGGGACACGGAGGTGCTGCAGACATGGTAATGCTGGGTTCACGGAGGTATTGGGGATATGGAGGTGCTGGGGACACGGAGGTGCTGGCTTCATGGAGGTATTGGGGGCATGGAGGTGCTGGGGACATGGTAATGCTGGGTTCATGGAGGTATTTGGGACATGGAGGTGCTGGGGATATGGTAATGCTAGAGGACACGGTCATTTTGGGGACATGGTGATGCTGGGGGACATGGTGACACTGAAGACATGGTGGTGTTGGGCACGTGGTAATGCTGGGCCATGGAAGTGCAGATGACATTTTGATGGTGAGAGCATGGTGGTGCTGGGGACGTAATTGTGGTGCTGGGCATACGGCACATGGCGATGCTTGGAACATCGTAATGCTGGGAACACAGTGATGCTGAAGACATCGTGGTGCTGAGGGACATGATGACACTAGGGACATGGCAGTGCTGGCAACATGGTGTTGCTGGGGATATAGTGATTCTAGGGGAAATGAAGCTGGATGATACAATAATGCTGGGACATGGTGCTGAGAGACACGGTGACACTGGGGACAAGGTGGGCTTCATTTCTTTGGCTCCCTCAGCGTGAGCCAGATGGATGCTCACAGTGGCAGGTGCAAATGAAAAGATGTTGGAAGAAGGGCTGTCCCGCAGCAGCGTCTGGGGGAAGTGCTCCAGCCCCACAGGAAGGTGAGCCGAGGGCTGGGAAGAGCAGCTTCAGAGGATTAAATGTTGGGTGGGAGGAGGTGGCCCAGCTAATTATAAAGCTTGTGTCAGAGATGAGGGCAGATTATCAGGTCTTTTTCTGCACCACGATTTTGAAAAAGAGAGAAGAGTTCTTTCTCTTGGGACAGATGGGGTTACGTGGAGAGGAGGGTGAGAAGGGGAGATGGGGGCCCCAGCTACTCCAGAAATGGGCACGGTGGCCACAGCCAGGGAGGACCACGGCTGCCTATGGCCTGTACACCAACGGGGGTCCTGGGCTGAGCCACCTGTAAGCTGGGATGACTCCTCGCCTCTGGTAAGTGCTCGGGGCCAGCTTCCAACAGGCCTGGCTCTAGGAAGCATCAGCTTGGCTCATCTGTGTGCATTTCTCAGCCCAACTCGGTGCAGAACACAGGACTGGAGCCCTGGGGAGCACAGGTTCTGCCTCCTGGGCCCTGGTGGAGTTGGCCAGAAAGGACGCAGGCCCAGATGTGGGAATTGTTGGAGAAGCTGCACTGAAGATGGGGTTCCCCGGGTTTTGGGGGCTGAATAAAACTCTGCGAAGGAGGAAAGCGAGGCAGGGGCCGCAGGACAGGGGCCATATTGCAGGAAGCCCTTTGAGCCAGGCAGCCCGGTGTGAATGGGGAATTCCCATGTGAGCAAGAAGCAGGAGGTGAAGTGCCCAGAGCAGGCGTGGCCTCCTGGGCTGGGAAGAGCACAGAAAAGCACAGACAGCCTATGCAGCCCTGTGTGAGGCTCCTCTCTGGGCGACAGTAGGAGCAGGAATGCACTGTGGGAGACTGGCCTTGACCTCCCGCAGCAGCTCTGAGCCCCATCTCCCATGATGGCAGCAGTGGCTGGATATTCACCTGTAGGGTTTATCATGCACCTTGCACAGACTTCAGGGGAATGTGAGAAGCAGCATCATGTTTATGTGAAAGCAAACCTCAATACGTAATGAAGACACACAGCTTCAAACAGTGGCACCCCCTCTGGGTTAAGGACACAGAGCTCCAAGTCTCCCTGTCTGTACCCCTGTCCCTGTGTGGCTTGAAACCCATGCCTTCCACTTCAGCCCTCTCACCCAACATCTGGAGAGGGGGAGTCCGAGGAGGCGAGAACCCCCAGGGGCCACACAGGGAGACCTCATGAGCAGGGCTGTGCTGCGCGAGCCTCCCGTGTCTCCGTCCAGCCTTCGTACCTCTGTGTTTAATGGTCCTCTCTTTACTTACCCACCTCCTTAGAGACAAACCGCTAAAATACTGTTCAAAAAAGTTCAAGGTTGGTGGAAGTGGGCAAGAGAAACAAGAGGAAGGAAAGAAATAAAGATTTATTGCTGGACGTGCTGACTCATGCCTGTAATCCCAGCACTTTGGGAGGCCGAGGTAGGTGGATCACCTGAGGTCAGGAGTGTGACCAGCCTGGCCAACATGGCAAAACCCCATCTCTGCAAAAATACAAAAATTAGCCAGGTGTGGTGGCGTACACCTGTGATCCCAGCTACTCAGGAGACTGAGGCATGAAAATCTCTTGAACTCGGGAGGCAGAGGTTGCAGTGAGCTGAGATCTCACTACTGCATTCCAACCTGGGCAAGAGAGCGAGACTCTGTCTCAAAAAAAAATTGATTCTTGCTCAGTGTCAGGTGCTTTCATGTCTAGACTTATCTAATGATCATAACCACTATGCAGTGTGGCTATGGCTGCATTTTACAGATGGGGGCCACCAAAGTCCAGATTGCATCTTCACTTTCTGGGCCACACAGGAGTAGGTGGTGGGTCTGGGATTTTTTTTTTTTTGAGACAGGGTCTTGCTGTATTGCCCAGGCTAGAGTGCAGTGGCATGATCGTGGCTGATTGCAGCCTTAACTTGCCAGGCTCCAACCATCCTCCCACCTCAGCTTCCCAAGTAGCTGGGACCACAGGTACACACCATCCAGCTAATTTTTGTATTTTTGGTAGAGATGGGGTTTTGCCATGTTGCCCAGGCCAGTCTCAAACTCCTGAGCTCAAGCAATTCACGGGGCTGGAATTTGAACTCAGATCTGTCCCATGCCCAACTTTTGTCCTTCCTTCTGTTCCATCCAAATAGATTCACTTGCCTCTCCACAGTGGAGTGGAGCACATTTGGGGTGGGCAGGAAGCACCTCTATAAAGAAGGGAAGAGACAGGAAATGCCAATCCCCCAGGCTGCTCTCTGACCCCTCTTCCTCTGCCCTGTTACAGCTGCCAGAGCCCCCACACCATGAACAGCACCCCCAGGGATGCCCAGGCCCCGAGCCACCGTGAGTGCTTCCTGCCCTCTGTGGCTCGCACCCCCTCGGTCACCAAGGTCACGCCAGCCAAGAAGATCACCTTCCTCAAGCGAGGGGATCCACGGTTTGCTGGGGTCCGCCTGGCCGTTCACCAGCGCGCCTTTAAGACCTTCAGCGCCCTCATGGACGAGCTGTCCCAGCGCATGCCTCTCTCCTTTGGGGTGCGCTCTGTCACCACACCCCGGGGCCTGCATAGCCTCAGCGCCCTGGAGCAGCTGGAAGATGGTGGCTGCTACCTCTGCTCTGATAAGAAGCCCCCCAAGACCCCCAGTGGACCAGGCTGGCCACAGGAGAGAAACCCCACTGCTCAGCAGTTGCGGGATATCGAAGGCCAGCGTGAAGCCCCAGGAACCTCCTCCTCCCGGAAGAGTCTTAAAACCCCCCGGAGGATACTGCTGATTAAGAACATGGACCCTCGCCTCCAGCAGACAGTGGTTCTCAGTCACAGGAATACTAGGAACCTGGCCGCCTTTCTCAGCAAAGCCTCAGATCTCCTGCGCTTTCCTGTGAAGCAGTTGTACACGACCAGTGGGAAAAAGGTAGGCTGTTGGGGTCTGATGTTTCCTTGAAAAGGTTCTTTAGACCTCAGGTCAAAATACTCACGTGGAAGAGAGAGATTATTCCTTAAAAAGAGGCATTTGATTGCCCTGCTACTAATTAAAGGTGAACAGCATGGAGACACTCAGTCAAGTCAATAAATCAACAAGCAGCTGTAATTCACATTTTTAGGTATATTTAGACGGCATGTGGTAAGTGGCAGGCATTGTGCCTTGTGTACTCTTTTTTTTTTTTTTTTTTTTGCTTTGTTTTTTTTGAGATGGAGTTTAACTTTTGTCACCCAGGCTGCAGTACAATGGCATGATCTCGGCTCACTGCAACCTTTGCCTTCTGGGTTCCAGTGATTCTCCTGTCTCAGCCTCTGAGTAGCTGGGATTACAGGCATGTGCCACCATGCCCAGCTAATTTTCTACTTTTAGTAGAGACAGGGTTTCTCCATGTTGGTCAGGCTGGTCTTGAACTCCCAACCTCAGGTGATCTGCCCGATTCGGCCTCCCAAAGTGCTGGGATTACAGGCATGAGCCACCATGCCCAGCAGCCTTGTGTACTCTTATTGTTGTCTTATCCAATAACCTATTATTGCAGGGGTTCAGTGCAGGAAACAAACTACTCAAGTTACCTTAAGCAGAAAGTGATTTAATACAGGGCATTGGAGGGCTTCATCTTTGGGAAGCCAGAGAGTGAATTGGAAGCTGGGTCTGCAGGAATGGCTCCCAGCACGTGCAGGAAGCTACTACCTCTGCTGGAAGCCACTATGATTATTGAGTTCAAGCACACGCGTGAATGTAATTTTTGCCTTTCCAGGTTCTGCAGGACATGAATTTCCACCAAAGGTGGGCAGAATGGAGGATGGAGGTTGACTGACCTAATTCACAGTCTCCTCAAGATTCAGTCATGTTGCTACTTAACATCTGTATGCACCATTCCACCAATACTTCATAAATATCATATCACTGGGCACAGTGGCTCAGGCCTGTAATCCCAGCACTTTGGGAGGCTGAGGCAGGCGGATCACCTGAGGTCAGGAGTTCGAGATCAGCCTGGCCAATAGGGCGAAACCCTATATCTACTAAAAATACAAAAATTAGTCAGGTGTGTTGGCGCACACCTGTAATCCCAGCTACTCGGGAGGCTGAGGCAGGAGAATTGCTGGAACCTGGGAGGCAGAGGCTGCAGTGAGCCAAGATCGCACACTGTACTCCAGCCTGGGTGACAGAGCCAGAGTCCATCTCAAAAAAAAAATCATATCATAACATCATTACAAAAACTTCATTATAAACATCAGCTACAGCAGCATGCACTCATGTAGTAACAGAGCTCTCCCTCCTACAATCAAAAACACATTCACCTTCTCCCCACAATCACATTATCACTGGACCCTTTGTCTTCTATGCTGTGACAACCTCACCTTGATATCATCTATCTCAAGGTCTGCTTAGGTGGTCCAGCACCATCAAAGTACCCTATGTTAAGTAGTATAGGAAATAAAGAACAAAGAAAAGGGAAATTGATTAATATGTATACCTAGCAGAGCTATGAAAAAAATTAGGCTATCTACTGCAAGGCCTTCGTTGGTGTTTAAAGCTTCTTTCCACTCTCCACTCCCTGTTCCTCTGTCTCTCACCAGCACCTCAGCTGATTATGCTTATGTACTCAGCAGAGTGACCGAACCATATTCCTGAGGGGTCTGAGCCCTTGGGGTTCCTCACTACATGGGCCGTGGTGTTGTGTTCATGTTTATCCCTGGACATGACAGCCAATGGGCTGCATGGGTAATAGATGACTTCCTCCCTATCCCATTGTGTAATAGTAGCCCTATTTCCCCCTTAGACAATCAGAACCAGCCACCCCATCCAACACAGAGCTTCCTTGTTGCCTATTGGTTCATTGTCATGAGAAGCCTTATATGGCCAAGGTGACCGTCTCAGCTTTCAGCTCCATGGGGCCACTGTTGTGTCTTCCTTTTTTTTTTTGAGACAGAGTCTCACTCCTGTCACCCAGTCTGGAGTGCAGTGGCGCGATCTCGGCTCACTGCAACCTCTGCCTCCTGGATTCAAGCAATTTTCCTGCCTCAGCCTCCCAAGTAGTTGGGATTACAGGCATTCACCACTATGCCCAGCTAATTTTTGTATTTTTAGTAGAGATGGAGTTTCACCATGTTGGCCAGGCTGGTCTCGAACTCCTGACCTCAGGTGACCCATCTGCCTCGGCCTCCCAAAGTGCTGAGACTACTGGCGTGAGCCACCGCGCCCAGCCCACTTTTGTGTCTTCTAAGGGGGAACATTCTCCCTTGGGTCCTGAGACCTCCAAACCCGTGCCATAACCCATGCAGCTTACTTCTATCCAAAGAACCAATTTTATAGCAAAAGAAGTGAGACCCTGGACTAACATCCTTGGAATTCACTGTATAGCTTGCAGACACCAAAACTGCTGGGATGGAAAGCAAAATGTTTCCAGTGAGGTCACAGGTGTAGTAGACTAAGATACAGGTGTCTTAGTCGCCAGAGAAACAGCACTATGTTTCAGTTGCCATTTCAGAGCACATATCACTGTATCAGCCATACTTCAGTACAGGAAACAGAATCCTCTCTCAGCATCTTTTTTTTTTTTTTTGAGATGGAGTCTCCCTCTGTCACCCAGGCTGGAGTGCAGTGGCATGATCTTGGCTCACTGCAACCTCTGCCCTCTAGGTTCAAGCGATTCTCCTGCCTCAGCCTCCCCAAGTAGCTGGGCCTACAGGCACCTGCCACCATGCCCAGCTAATGTTTTTTTGTTGTTGTTGTTTGTTTTGGGTTTTTTTTGTATTTTTAGTAGAGATGAGGTTTCACCATGTTGGCCAGGCTGTTCTTGAACTCTTGTCCTCAGGTGATCTGCCCTCCTTGGCATTCTAAAGTGCTGGGATTACAGGTGTGAGCCACTGTGCCCAGCCTTCTCTCGGCATCTTAAGCAGGAAAGAATTACACTCAGAGGGTTTGATGCTTAGAGATTCAGTGAAAGGCTGGAGGAGCACAGTCTGGGTTCCTGGAAAAGATTTCCAGAATGTCACAAACGAACCTGTCAGGGATGTCTAGGAAATGAGGAAAGTGGGTTTTGGGGGGTTGCCTCTGGAATGACTGTGCTCTGAATTACCGCACCATTGCTGGGATCCCAGATGGGAAGATGATGGGTACTAGAACAACGAGAGCATCTTTTGATGTCTCAGTGGCACACGCCTCTCTGCATCTTTGACTTCCTTTTGCTTGTGGCAAGAGTCAGGAACAAAAGGAAGATGGCGTGTGCTTCGCTGCCACGTTCCATGCCCTGTTCAAGTGCATCTTATTAGTGGGACTTATTTCGCATTTAGATTCCAAGCTGCAAGAGAGTTCAGGAAATGGGCTGGCAGCTTTCTAAACTCTGCAGTACTGGGCCAGTCATGGTGGCTCACATCTGTAATCCCAGCATTTTGGGAGGCCAAGGCCGGTGGATCACTTGAGGTCAGGAGTTTGAGACCAGCCTGGCCAACATGGGGAAACCCCGTCTCTACTAAAAATTCAAAATTAGCCAGGCATGGTGGTGTGTGCCTGCAGTCCCAGCTACTGGGAAGGCTGAGGCAGGAGAATCGCTTGAACCTGGGAGGTGGCGGTTGAACATGAGAGGTGGAGGTTGCGCCACTGCACTACAGCCTGGGTGACACAGCGGGACTCCATCTCAGAAAACAAACAAACAAACAAACAAAAAGCATGAAAACCAAAACAAACAAAGAAACCTCTGCAGTACTGGAAAGCATACCAGAAAGAGAGTGGGATAGAAGCAGCTGGTATGGGGCATAGCATTCACTACACAAACTCACAAGGTAGCTGATATTACTATTATTAATTTATTAATTACTATTATTAATATTTGAGACAGGGTCTGGTTCTGTTGCCCAGGTTGGAGTGCAGTGGCACAATCTCAGCTCATTGCAGCCTCGACCTCCTGGGCTCAAGTGATCCTCCCATCTCAGCCTCCCAAGCAGCTGGGACTACAGGCACATGCCACTATGCCTGGCTAATTTGTTTGTTTGTTTGTTTGTTTGCTCTTTGTTTTTGAGATGGAGTTTCACTCTGTTGCCCAGGCTGCAGTGCAGCGGCATGATCTTGGCTCACTGCATCCTCCGCCTCCCGGGTTGAAGCAATTCTCTGCCTCAGCCTCCCAAGTAGCTAGGATTACAGGCATCTACCACCACGCTCAGCTAATTTTTTTTTTTTTTTGTATTTTTAGTAGAGATGGGGTTTCACCATGATGCCCAGGCTGATCTCAAACTCCTGGGCTCCAGGGATCTACCCGCCTCGGCCCCCCAAAGTGCTGAGATTACAGGCGTGAACCACTGCATCTGGCTGGTAGCTGATATTATTATCCCCTTGGGACAGATAAGAAAAGTGAGGCACAGAGGTTAAGTAATTTGCTCCTAGTTGCATGGCTGGCCAATAAGAGAGCCAACATCGATGCTTGGAAAATGAAAAAGAACATGCTCTGTGCTTCAAAGATGAAAATACATCCCCAAGCATTGCTAATTACAATGTAATGCAAGGATGCTTTTGAGTTAGTGGCATTACCGTGGACTAGCATGTGCCACATAAACAGACAAATGAGACGAGGTCCTACCTTCAGTTAGCTATAGTTTAGTGGGTGCGATGATGGGGAGAGAGCTGGCGTAACATGAGTGAACTGGAGAAAAAGACTTAGGATATTTTCACCTAGACTTATTGTAGAGCTGTGAGAGTTTCTGTAAATATAACGACCTCATTTCTCCCCAGGAAGGACTGCGACATGATTATCAACTTTCAGATTCCCTCCTGGATAGTCATTCTTGAAAATGCTCCTTTTCCTGTAGATTTTAGACTTCTACCTCTCCCTAGGAATGGGAGCATCATTTAGTCTTCAATTTTTTTCTTCTTCCCTGGAGAGTTTGATTGCCTAGAAGCATGGCTACATCCATGAATTGATAGACTTGGGTCATGTTTGCAATTTTTGATGGGCCAGGAATCCAAATCAAAGAAGAAATGGACCTCGTCATTTAAAACAAACTTCTAGGCTGGGCGCGGTGCCTCACGCCTGTAATCCCAGCACTTTGGGAGGCGGAGGCCGGCGGATCATGAGGTCAGGAGATCGAGACCATCCTGGCTAACACGGTGAAACCCTGTCTCTACTAAAAATACAAAAAATTAGCTGAGTATGGTGGCGGGCACCTGTAGTCCCAGCTACTCTGGAGGCTGAGGCAGGAGAATGGCGTGAACCCAGGAGGCAGAGCTTGCAGTGAGCCCAGATCGCGCCACTGCACTCCAGCCTGGGTGACAGAGTGAGACTCTGTCTCAAAAAAAAAAAAAAAAGAAACAGAAAAAAACTTCTAATTACCTAGGCTGAAAGATCTGGTGCACAACAAACTTCTATGACATTTTTTGGGGAAGAGAATGTAATGTTCCTTCTTTTTTTTTTTTTTTTTTTGTTGTTAATGGGCATACCCTTATAATTTTAGAGAATGAAAAAGAACAAGCTCTGTGCTTAAAAGATGGAAATACATTCCCCAGCATTGCTCATTACAATGTAATCCCATCAATAGTGCAAACCCTCGGATCTGCAAGGGCTTCTCGGTCCAGGGACTGGTTTCCTGGAAAGGAATTCTGCAGTGACATGGCCTGCCCTGAGCCCAGGAGTGCATAGGGGACATTCTGATGGGTCTGGGGAGGGTCAGGAGCCCAGAGACCATTTCAGGAGTCTGGAAGGGAAGGGGTCCCTGCAGGGAGAGTGGTGCCTAGCCCCTCTCCCCTCCACTTGGGCAGAGGCAGAGGCAACAGACTCGGATTGTACCAGAAAACACAGATCAGGCTCCTTCCTTTGGGAAAAGAATGGGAGAGTGAATCGGGCCCCGCTGTGGGAGCTGGAGGGCGTGCTGCTCCAGCTGCTTCAGGGAATACATATTCTGGAGGGTGGACATGTGGGCAGAAATGTGGCCTACAGAAGTCTTTTGCAGCAGGGGCATCCAGAGTGCCCTTTGATCACAGGCCTCATGCCTGGCGGAGGGAGGGGTATAGCTAGACCGGGAGATCATGGTGGTGGGACCTCAGCCTCCAGCTAGTCATAGAGGTGTTATGGGAGTGGATAAGACCCCTCCTTGGACCAGGAGTCTGGGGTGAGATGTGCAGAAATCAGGACAGGGCTGGTGAGACTGGATCCTTCCTCCCCCAGGCCTCAGGTCAGAGGGGTTTCTGCAGCCCAGGCCTCCTGACCCCGCCCGCTCCTCCCTCAGGTGGACTCGCTGCAGGCGCTGCTGCACAGCCCCTCTGTGCTGGTGTGTGCCGGGCATGAGGCCTTCAGAACCCCAGCCATGAAAAATGCCAGGAAAAGCGAGGCTGAAAGTTTATCTGGGCTGACTTCAAGAAACAAAAACGGTGAGTTGGTTTTTGGGTTTCCGCCATCTGATTTGCACTGCATGGTGGTTCAGTAGGGCTGAGTGGACACCCTTCCAGGTAATTCAGGAAACTTCCCTTTGGCCCCACATCTTGGGTATCCCAGTCATTTTGGGATCTCTCTTGCCTCTTCCTCCTTCTCAGTACTGTCAATCTTACTTGGGTTCAACATTTGACTAAGATAGGAGAGGGCAGTGCTTGGTATATAAAAGGAACAGAGGCTGGGCATGGTGGCTCATGTCTGTAATTCCAGCCGTTTGGGGGGCCAAAGCAAGAGGATAGCTTGAGTCTAGGAGTTGGACACCAGCCTGGGCAACATAATGAAACACTGTCTCTAAAAAAAAATACAAAAAAATAAGCCAGGCGTAATGGCACATGCCTATAGTTTCAGCTACTTGGGAGGCTGAGGTGGGAGGATCCCTTGAGCCTAGGAGGTTGAGGCTGCAGTGAGCCATGATCGTACCACTTCACTCCAGCCTGGGTGACAGAGCAAAATCCTGTCTCCAAATAAATAAATAAATGGAACAGGGATTAAGAGATCTTGAACTTAAAGTTTCTAGAATCTAAAATAAATTTTATTAAGAGCCACAGGCACAGAGGCTCACACCTTTATTCCTAGCAACTTGGGAGGCCAGGACAGGAGGATCACTTGAGCCCAGGAGTTGAAGACAAGCCTAGACAACAGAGCAAGACCCTGCCTCTACCACAAACATCAATAAGTAATGAACAAATTAGCCAGGCATGGTGGCGCATGCCTGTGGTCCCAGCTACTCAGGAGGCTGAGGCGGGAGGATGATTTAAGCCCAGGAGTTTGAGACCTCAGTGAGTCATGATCGTGCCACTGCTCTCCAGCCTGGGCCACAGAGACCCTGCCTCAAAAAAGAAACAACTGCAGTGGCCATGACATCATGGCAGCAATGGGCGTTGCATCCTTTCAGGGTCACGATGGTCTCAGGCAACAGTGGTGGCCTGCATGGGGGTCAAAAGGACTAAAGCTAACCATGACCACGGATCATCCATCCATCCATACAACCAACCATACATTCAGCCAAAGAGCCACAGTCTGGACTATGTTATTTTTTAAAACCACACACACTTATTTTTAAAAGCACAATTAACAAATGCAGTCTGATGATGGAAGAATTCGGTGAGTAAACAAAGTACTATCCTTTGTGAAAAGCTCAGAAACACCAACAAGCACAGGCTCGGTGATCACTGTAGGTCAGGTGCTAGAGGCACAAGGACAGGCTCGGTGATCAGTGTGGGTCAGGCACTGGAGGCACAAGGACAGTTTACTCTGGGTCCCTCCCTGGAGGAGTGTCCAGTCTCATTTGGTCCCTGTGGAGGGCCAGGACTGGGCAAAGCCATCTTCTGCCCAGATGTGCACCTGGGGTTCTTTTGCTGGCCATGTGCTCAGCCTCTGCTAGCCCTACCCTTTTGCCACATGTTGGCTCAGGAGATGGAATTTGTTTTCATTTATTTATTTTTATTATACTTTAAGTTCTAGGGTACATGTGCACAACATGCAGGTTTGTTACATATGTATACATGTGCCATGTTGGTGTGCTGCACCCATTAACTCGTCATTTACATTAGGTATATCTCCTAATGCTATCCCTCCCCCCTCCCCCCAGGAGACGGAATTTGAAAGCACTTAGGGGCTTCATTCATTTGTTCTTTCTTTCTTTTTTTTTTTCCTTCTTTCCTTCTTTTCTTCCTTTCTTTTTTTTTTTTTTTTTTTTTTTTTGACGACAGAGTCTTACTCTGTCACCCACGCTGGAGTGCAGTGATGCGATCTAGGCTCACTGCAACCTCCGCCTCTCGGGTTCAAGTGATTTTTGTGCCTCAGCCTCCCGAGTGGCTGGGATTACAGTCTCCCACAACCACGCCCAGCTATTTTTTTGTGCTTTTAGTAGAGACGGGGTTTCCCCATGTTGGCCAGGCTGGTCTTGAACTCCTGACCTCAGGTGATCCGCCTGCCTCGGCCTCCCGAAGTGCTAGGTTTACAGGCGTGAGCTATGATGCCCGGCTCATTCTTTCTTAGAGCCACTCCTTTGCATCCCTAGCAGCCCTTTCTTCTCTTTTTCATGGCTGGGGTGCAGGCTTGACTAGCAGGACCTGAGATGGTTGGCCCAGGTCCTTCCCTGCAGCCATTTATCAACCAGGAGTTTGATGAGGGTTAGGGTGATAAATCACCACTAATAATCACAGAGAATATAACAGTTTACAATCAGGGTCATATGCAGCAGTTTATTGATTTCACCTGCTGTGCTGGGTGTGGGCATGAGGAGGGCCAGGAGCAAGCTCTGGGCACTGCCACTCTGCCTGCCAAGTCTGCCATCTCTCGAGAGCCTACTATGTGCTAGCAACTATAAAGGAAGTTTTATATGCACAGCCATGCATCAATACGAACCGAACCAATCAATATTATTATGCTTATTTTACGGTTCAGAAAACAGGCTCTGCTAAAAACTACACAGCCAGTAAGCAGCAGAGTTGAGATTGAATTCAGACTGAAGTTCTCCTTGCTAGACAATGCCAGTTCACAGACTGGTAGCTCTGTGGATTGTCATTCTAGAATAGCTCTGCCCTTATCATGCTTTTTTTTTTCTTTTCTTTTTTTAATGGTCTTGCTCTGTCATCCAGGCTGGAATGCAGTGGTGCATAGCTCACTGCAGCCTCCAACTCTGGGACTCGGGGGATTCTCCTGCCTCAGCCTTCCGAGTAGCTAGGAAGCTGGGACTGTAGGGGCATACTACCATGCTTAGCTAATTATTTTTTTACTTTTTTTTTTTTTTTTTTGTAGAGATGGTGTCTCACTAAGTTGTCCAGGCTGGTCTTGAAACCCTGAGCTCAAGCAGTCCTCCCACCTCGGCCTCCCAAAGTGCTTGGATTACAGGCCTGAGCCACCGCGCACAGCTGTTACCGTGCATTTTGGAGGCAGTGGTGATGTTCAGGTCGTGGGAGGCTCATGACTGTTTTATTCCTTTACCCTGATGCTGCCCATGGCTCACAATCTTTTCTTCTTTTCTTTTCCTCTTCACTGCGTGCCAGGGAGCTGGGGGCCAAAGACCAAGCCGAGTGTGATCCATTCGCGGTCTCCGCCAGGCAGCAGGCCGTGGCTGCCAGAAAGGCCTGGTCCTAGCAACCCCTCGGTGGGCCCTGCTCCTGAGAGGCACCCTCAGGACACGCCAGCTCAGTCGGGCCCGCTGGTGGCCGGCGATGACATGAAGAAGAAGGTCCGCATGAATGAGGATGGCAGCCTGTCCGTGGAGATGAAAGTCCGCTTCCACCTGGTCGGCGAGGACACGCTCCTATGGTCCCGGAGGATGGGCAGGGCCAGCGCCCTCACGGCAGCCAGTGGGGAAGACCCCATTCTGGGGGAGGTGGACCCCGTCTGCTGTGTGTGGGAGGGCTACCCTTGGGGATTCTCAGAGCCTGGGGTGTGGGGACCCCGGCCCTGCAGGGTGGGATGCAGGGAAGCCTTTGGCCGAGGCGGGCAGCCAGGGCCCAAGTATGAAATCTGGACGAATCCCCTGCATGCCTCCCAGGGAGAGAGAGTGGCAGCTCGGAAGAGGTGGGGACTGGCCCAGCACGTCTGCTGCAGTGGCCTGTGGGGCCACGGGACTGCTGGGAGGGAGAGATGCAGCCAGGACAGTGCCAGCCCAGCCTCCAGCACCGGCCTCCCCGAGGGCTCGGAGCCAGAGTCCTCCTGCTGCCCGAGGACTCCGGAGGACGGGGTGGACAGTGCCAGCCCCTCTGCCCAGATAGGGGCTGAGCGGAAAGCTGGACGGAGCCTGGGTGAGGACCCTGGCCTGTGCACAGATGGAGCAGGGCTGGGCGGCCCAGAGCAAGGCGGCCACCTGACACCCAGGGCCCGGAGTGAGGAGGGGGCTTCTTCAGACTCGTCAGCCAGCACCGGCTCTCATGAGGGATCCAGCGAATGGGGTGGGCGGCCCCAGGGCTGTCCAGGCAAGGCAAGGGCCGAGACCTCTCAGCAGGAGGCCAGCGAGGGAGGCGACCCCGGTTCTCCAGCCCTGAGCCTTTCATCTTTAAGGAGTGACGACCTGCAGGCAGAGACGCAAGGACAGGGTACCGAGCAGGCCACGGGAGCGGCTGTGACAAGGGAGCCTCTGGTTGTTGGCCTTTCCGGCTCCTGGGACTCGGAAGGAGCCTCTTCCACCCCTTCCACCTGCACTTCTTCCCAGCAGGGGCGGAGAAGGCACAGAAGCCGGGCCAGTGCAATGTCCTCACCCAGCAGCCCTGGCCTTGGCCAAGTGGCCCCGAGAGGCCATCCCAGGCATTCTCACTACTGCAAGGACACCCACAGCCTACTGGACTCCTCTGTAACCAAGCAAGTGCCGAGGCCTCCTGAGCGGCGAAGGGCCTGCCAGGATGACTCAGTGCCACGATATTCTGGAAGCTCATCGAGCACCAGGACACAGGCCTCTGGGAACCTGAGACCTCCCTCCTCGGGATCTCTTCCTTCCCAGGACCTTCTGGGAACCAGCAGTGCCACTGTCACCCCTTCAGGCCACTCGGATTTTGCTTCTGGAGTCTCCCCGCACAATGCTCCCTCTGCCGGGTGGGCAGGGGACGCGGGGTCCAGGACATGCTCGCCGGCCCCCATACCGCCCCACACATCCAACTCCTGCTCAAAATCTGGGGCTGCCAGCCTGGGGGAAGAGGCCAGGGACACGCCTCCGCCCTCCTCACCCTTGGTTCTGCAGGTTGGACGGCCTGAGCAAGGGGCGGTGGGCCCCCACCAAAGCCGCTGCTGCTCACAGCCTGGGATGCAGCCGGCCCAAGAGGCCCAGCGGGAACCCTCCCCTGAGGCTAGCTGGCTGTGTGGCAGGTACTGTCCCACCCCACCCAGGGGGCGGCCCTGCCCCCAGAGGCGCTCTTCCAGCTGTGGGAGCACCGGCAGCAGCCACCAAAGCACTGCCCGGGGGCCAGGTGGGAGCCCGCAGGAGGGGACACGCCAGCCGGGCCCCACGCCACCCCCAGGCCCCAATTCAGGGGCATCAAGGAGAAGCAGTGCCAGCCAGGGTGCGGGATCTGGGGGGCTGTCCCAGGAGAACACCTTGAGGAGTGGGGGAGGCCCCCAGGGGCAGGAGGAGGCCAGTGGTGTGTCACCCAGCTCTCTGCCCCGCTCGTCTCCAGAGGCTGTGGTCCGCGAGTGGCTGGACAACATTCCAGAAGAGCCCATACTCATGACATATGAGATGGCGGACGAGACCACAGCTGCAGCTGGGGGTGGCCTGAGAGGCCCCGAGGTGGACCCTGGGGATGACCATTCTCTGGAAGGCCTGGGGGAGCCAGCTGAGGCGGGACAACAGTCCCTGGAAGGGGACCCCGGCCAGGACCCAGAGCCAGAGGGAGCCCTCCTGGGGAGTAGTGACACTGGTCCCCAATCAGGAGAGGGTGTCCCCCAAGGGGCAGCTCCAGAGGGAGTTTCCGAGGTCCCTGCAGAGGCCGGAGCAGACAGAGAGGCCCCAGCCGGCTGCACGGTGAGCCTGCGGGCACTTCCTGGCCGGGTGTCTGCCTCCACGCAGATCATGAGGGCGCTGATGGGCTCCAAGCAGGGCCGGCCCAGCAGCGTGCCCGAAGTGTCTAGGCCCATGGCCAGGAGGCTCAGCTGCTCAGCTGGGGCCCTCATTACTTGTCTGGCCAGTCTGCAGTTATTTGATGAAGACCTTGGGTCTCCTGCCAGCAAAGTGAGGTTCAAAGACTCCCCTCGGTACCAGGAGCTGCTCAGCATCTCGAAGGACCTGTGGCCAGGATGTGACATTGGGGAAGACCAGCTGGACTCAGGCCTCTGGGAGCTCACATGGAGCCAGGCTCTGCCAGACCTTGGGTCCCATGCCATGACGGAGAACTTCACGCCCACGTCCTCCTCTGGTGTGGACATCAGCAGCGGCTCTGGAGGCTCAGGGGAGAGCAGCGTACCCTGTGCCATGGATGGCACCCTGGTGCCACAGGGGACAGAGCTGCCCCTGAAAACCTCCAACCAGAGGCCTGATTCCAGAACTTCTGAGAGCCCAGGGGATCTGGAAAACCAACAGCAGTGTTGTTTCCCAACCTTCTTGAACGCCCGAGCCTGCGCTTGTGCCACCAATGAGGATGAAGCAGAAAGAGACAGTGAGGAGCAGAGGGCGAGCTCGAACCTGGAGCAGTTAGCTGAAAACACAGTGCAAGAAGAAGAGGTGCAATTAGAGGAAACTAAAGGAACAGAAGGAGAAGGGCTGCAAGAAGAGGGGGTGCAGTTAGAGGAAACTAAAGAAACAGAAGAAGGGCTGCAAGAAGAGGGAGTGCAGTTAGAAGAAACTAAAACAGAAGGGCTGCAAGAAGAGGGGGTGCAATTAGAGGGAACTAAAATGGAAGAAGGGCTGCAAGAAGAGGGGGTGCAGTTAGAGGAAACTAAAACAGAAGGGCTGCAAGAAGAGGGGGTGCAGTTAGAGGAAACTAAAATGGAAGAAGGGCTGCAAGAAGAGGGAGTGCAGTTAGAAGAAACTAAAACAGAAGGGCTGCAAGAAGAGGGGGTGCAATTAGAGGGAACTAAAATGGAAGAAGGGCTGCAAGAAGAGTGGGTGCAGTTAGAGGAAACTAAAGAAACAGAAGGGCTGCAAGAAGAGGGGGTGCAGTTAGAGGAAACTAAAGAAACAGAAGGGCTGCAAGAAGAGGGGGTGCAGTTAGAGGGAACTAAAGAAACAGAAGGGCTGCAAGAAGAGGAGGTGCAGTTAGAGGGAACTAAAGAAACAGAAGGGCTGCAAGAAGAGGGGGTGCAGTTAGAGGGAACTAAAACAGAAGGGCTGCAAGAAAAGGGGGTGCAATTAGAGGGAACTAAAGAAACAGAAGGGCTGCAAGAAGAGGGGGTGCAATTAGAGGGAACTAAAATGGAAGAAGGGCTGCAAGAAGAGTGGGTGCAGTTAGAGGAAACTAAAGAAACAGAAGGGCTGCAAGAAGAGGGGGTGCAGTTAGAGGAAACTAAAGAAACAGAAGGGCTGCAAGAAGAGGGGGTGCAGTTAGAGGAAACTAAAGAAACAGAAGGGCTGCAAGAAGAGGGGGTGCAGTTAGAGGGAACTAAAGAAACAGAAGGGCTGCAAGAAAAGGGGGTGCAATTAGAGGGAACTAAAGAAACAGAAGGGCTGCAAGAAGAGGGGGTGCAGTTAGAGGGAACTAAAACAGAAGGGCTGCAAGAAGAGGGGGTGCAATTAGAGGAAACTAAAGAAACAAAAGGGCTGCAAGAGGGGGTGCAGTTAGAGGGAACTAAAACAGAAGGGCTGCAAGAAGATGGGGTTCAGTTAGAGGGAACTAAAACAGAAGGGCTGCAAGAAGAGGGGGTGCAATTAGAGGAAACTAAAGAAACAAAAGGGCTGCAAGAAGAGGGGGTGCAGTTAGAGGGAACTAAAACAGAAGGGCTGCAAGAAGAGGAGGTGCAGTTAGAGGGAACTAAAGAAACAGAAGGGCTGCAAGAAGAGGGGGTGCAGTTAGAGGGAACTAAAACAGAAGGGCTGCAAGAAAAGGGGGTGCAATTAGAGGAAACTAAAGAAACAGAAGGGCTGCAAGAAGAGGGGGTGCAGTTAGAGGGAACTAAAACAGAAGGGCTGCAAGAAAAGGGGGTGCAATTAGAGGGAACTAAAGAAACAGAAGGGCTGCAAGAAGAGGGGGTGCAGTTAGAGGGAACTAAAACAGAAGGGCTGCAAGAAGAGGGGGTGCAATTAGAGGAAACTAAAGAAACAAAAGGGCTGCAAGAGGGGGTGCAGTTAGAGGGAACTAAAACAGAAGGGCTGCAAGAAGAGGAGGTGCAGTTAGAGGGAACTAAAGAAACAGAAGGGCTGCAAGAAGAGGGGGTGCAGTTAGAGGGAACTAAAACAGAAGGGCTGCAAGAAAAGGGGGTGCAATTAGAGGGAACTAAAGAAATGGAAGAAGGGCTGCAAGAAGAGGGGGTGCAGTTAGAGGAAGTTAAAGAAGGGCCAGAAGGAGGACTGCAAGGAGAGGCTCTTGAAGAGGGTCTCAAAGAGGAAGGACTTCCAGAAGAAGGAAGCATCCACGGGCAGGAATTGTCAGAGGCCAGCTCTCCGGGTGGGAAAGGCTCCCAGGAAGATGACCCAGTCCAGGAGGAGGAAGCAGGAAGAGCCTCTGCCTCTGCAGAGCCGTGCCCCCCAGAGGGCACAGAGGAACCCACAGAGCCCCCTAGTCAACTCAGCGAGACGGACCCAAGCGCCAGCGAGAGTCAAAGTGGCTCCCAGCTTGAGCCTGGCTTGGAAAAGCTGCCCGGAGCCACCATGATGGGCCAAGAGCACACACAGGCCCAACCCACCCAGGGGGCTGCAGAGAGGAGCTCTTCGGTGGCCTGCAGAGCGGCTCTGGACTGCGACCCCATCTGGGTGTCCGTGTTACTGAAGAAGACGGAGAAGGCCTTCCTGGCCCACCTTGCCAGTGCGGTGGCTGAGCTCCGAGTACGCTGGGGCCTGCAGGACAATGATCTGCTGGACCAGATGGCGGCCGAGCTGCAGCAGGACGTGGCCCAATGCCTCCAGGACAGCACCAAGAGAGAGCTCCAGAAGCTCCAGGGCCGGGCGGGGTGGATGGTGCTGGAGCCTCCAAGGGAGGCCCTCACCGGGGAGCTGCTCCTGCAGACCCAGCAGCGCAGACACCGTCTCCGGGGCCTGCGAAACCTCTCGGCCTTCTCTGAGCGGACCCTGGGCCTGGGGCCCCTCTCCTTCACCCTGGAGGACGAGCCAGCCCTCAGCACAGCCCTGGGGAGCCAGCTGGGCGAGGAGGCAGAGGGGGAGGAGTTCTGTCCCTGCGAGGCCTGCGTGAGGAAGAAAGTGAGCCCTATGTCCCCCAAGGCCACAATGGGGGCAACCAGAGGTCCCATCAAAGAGGCCTTTGACCTGCAGCAGATTCTGCAGAGGAAGAGGGGAGAACACCCTGATGGGGAGGCAGCAGAGGTGGCCCCTGGCAAGACCCACACGGACCCCACGAGCACTAGGACTGTCCAGGGAGCTGAGGGAGGGCTGGGGCTGGGGCTGAGCCAGGGGCCTGGAGTAGACGAGGGTGAGGATGGCAAGGGGAGCCAGAGACTCAACAGAGACAAAGATCCCAAACTCAGGGAGGCAGAAGGAGATGCAATGGCTCAGAAGAGAGAAGGGAAAACTCACAACAGTGAAACCAGTGTGGGCAGTGAGCTGGGGGAAGCTGAGCAGGAGGGAGAGGGCATAAGTGAAAGGGGAGAAACTGGGGGTCAAGGCTCTGGGCATGAGGACAACTTGCAGGGTGAAGCTGTGGCAGGAGGTGACCAAGATCCAGGACAGAGTGATGGGGCCGAAGGCATAGAGGCCCCGGAGGCTGAAGGGGAGGCCCAGCCAGAGTCAGAAGGTGTAGAGGCCCAGCCAGAGTCAGAAGGTTTAGAAGCCCCGGAGGCAGAAAAGGAGGCCCAGCCAGAGACAGAAAGTGTAGAGGCCCTGGAGACTGAAGGGGAGGCCCAGCCAGAGTCAGAAGATGTAGAGGCCCCAGAGGCAGAAGGGGAGGCCCAGCCAGAGTCAGAAGGTGTAGAGGCCCCAGAGGCAGAAGGGGAGGCCCAGCCAGAGTCAGAAGGTGTAGAGGCCCCAGAGGCAGAAGGGGAGGCCCAGCCAGAGTCAGAAGGTGTAGAGGCCCCAGAGGCAGAAGGGGAGGCCCAGCCAGAGTCAGAAGGTGTAGAGGCCCCAGAGGCAGAAGGGGAGGCCCAGCCAGAGTCAGAAGGTATAGAGGCCCCAGAGGCAGAAGGGGAGGCCCAGCCAGAGTCAGAAGGTGTAGAGGCCCCAGAGGCAGAAGGGGAGGCCCAGCCAGAGTCAGAAGGTATAGAGGCCCCAGAGGTAGAAGGGGAGGCCCAGCCAGAGTCAGAAGGTGTAGAGGCCCCAGAGGCAGAAGGGGAGGCCCAGCCAGAGTCAGAAGGTATAGAGGCCCCAGAGGCAGAAGGGGAGGCCCAGCCAGAGTCAGAAGGTGTAGAGGCCCCAGAGGCAGAAGGGGAGGCCCAGCCAGAGTCAGAAGGTGTAGAGGCCCCGGAGGCTGAAGGGGAGGCCCAGCCAGAGCCAGAAGGCGTAGAGACCCCGGAGGCTGAAGGGGAGGCCCAGCCAGAGCCAGAAGGAGAAACTCAAGGTGAGAAAAAGGGGAGCCCTCAGGTCAGTCTAGGAGATGGCCAATCTGAGGAGGCTTCTGAAAGCAGCAGCCCAGTCCCTGAAGACAGGCCCACTCCACCCCCTTCCCCAGGTGGAGACACTCCCCACCAAAGGCCAGGCTCCCAAACAGGCCCTCCCTCCTCCAGAGCATCCTCTCGGGGCAACTGCTGGCAGAAAGACTCAGAAAATGACCATGTACGTGGAGACAAAAGGAGCCCTGATGCCAAGTCCACGGGGGCCCCTCATGCAGAGAGGAAGGCCACCAGGATGTACCCAGAAAGTTCTACTTCTGAGCAAGAAGAGGCCCCTTTGGGCTCAAGGACTCCAGGGCAGGGGGCCAGTGAAGGCTATGACCTACGAGAGGACCAGGCCCTCGGAAGTCTCGCCCCCACCGAGGCAGTGGGCAGGGCAGACGGCTTCGGCCAAGATGACTTAGATTTCTAGACAAGATCAAGCTACAAAACAATCACGAGCTTGGGAGCTCTGTTTTTATTCATATTTTTTGTACAAAACTGAGCAACGTTCAGTCCGCTGGAGACGTCCACAGTACATGGACAAAGACCAAGGACTTGCCAAGGACACAACCCATGCCATGCTGTCCCGGGACTCTAAGTCCAGAAGCTTCAGAGAGCTCTGCGGCCCGTCCCACACGCAGTGTGAAGAAAGGGGGGTCTGCGGATCTGCCCGGTTATCGGAGGTCAGCCCAGCTCCCATTTATTTGTCTGCAGAGCCTGAAAGATGGAACTGATTGGAAAGGCTCCAGTTTAGCTTTTGTTTGTGGGTTTGTTTTCTGCTAGCAAGTGTTTCTCGCCGTCTTTTCCCTATTGATCTCCTGTTACTTTTCTCCTTGGCTTCTGTTGGCATTCACCTCATTTGACTTTGAGGTGCTTTTTTTCTAGTCTTGAATATATTTGGTGACTCTGCAGAAATACTTGGGCAAAGCAGGTAACTTCAGAGTCGTTGGATAAAGTTTGTTCTCAAACCCAAAGTCCAAATTGTTTTTCCTTAATTCATACTTTTTGTAATGAAAAAATGGAAAATGCAAAAAAACGCAGAGAGGAAGAAATAATCCTGTCACTCAGAGACTTCTGTTTGCAATTGAATGTATTTCCTTCTCCTCCTAACCATTTTACAGTTGAGATGATTCTTTATATATATATTTACATATGTTTTAAAAATTTAACAATGTAAGGATTTCCCCTATTTATCTCAAAATCATCATAAACCTATCTCTTAACATTATTCATAAACCTGAATAATGTGCCGTTAACGAGTATATTGAATACTTTCTCATTTTCCTATTTTTGACCTTTTAGATGGTTTCCCTTATTTTGCTCTTAACACTTTTTTTTTTCTTGAACTTCTGATTAATTCCTTAGGATAGACTCCCAGGCATGGAATTACCAGGCCAAAGGATATCAACATTTTTAAGGCTTTTGATATCCTGCAGCCAAACTGTTTTTTCTAAAGATCTGTACTCACGGTGAGAGTATGATCAGTGTTTGGTATTGTCATTAAAATTGAAAAATCATTTGCAAATTGCATTGGCAAAAAAATAGTATCTTATTTTAATGCGGTACTATCTTAGATATATATTTGATAACTAATGAAATTAAAATTTTTTCCAGGTTTTAAAAAACTATTTGAATGTAAATGATGTGTGCATGCTTTTGACCCATTTTTCTACTGAGATCCCAGCTTTTTTTTTCTTTTAATGAATTGATTTGCCTGTGCCCTTTATAAATTTTTTTAAATTCTATTTGTCATTTGCAAGATTTTAAAAATGCCCTCTCTGCGCACCCTTCAAAAGCAGGGCTTAGACTGAGCCACATGCAGGTAGAGAGCTCCTGGATGGGGTAGAATGTCTTTGACTGGTTCTCACTGGCTTTCCTGCATATACCAGAGCATTCATTTTGTGGCATCCAGATGTGTTAAAATGGAGTCTGTGCTACAATGGCAGGTACTGCCCCTAGTTATCTAGATGTATCCACACAACGCAAAGCTTGGGTATCTGTTGTCTGTACATGTTTGCAGTCTTCTATCTACAAATGGAGATGTTATTTAAAAATTCTGACATGTGCCAGGCATGGTGGCTCACGGCTGTAATCCCAGCATTTTGGGAGGCCGAGGCAGGCAGATCACCTGAGGTCAGGAGTTCGAGACCAGCCTGGCCAACATGGTGAAACCCCATCTCTACTAAAAATACAAAAATTAGCAGGGCCTGGTGGTGCATGCCTGTAATCCCAGCTACTCGGGAGGCTGAGGCGGGAGAATCACTTGAACCCAGGAGGCGGAGGTTGCAGTGAGCCAAGATTGTGCCACTGCACTCCAGCCTGGGTGACAGAGTGAGACTCTGTCTCAAAAAAAAAAAAAAAAAAATTGACATGTTTTAAAAATATTCTGCAAAGGTGATTCCTTAAGGTGTTTACAATAAAAGCATAATTTTATATAAATGTAAACTATGATATATTTGGGGGGTAGTGTTTCTTCATATTGGATGAAGGGCTGGTGAAGAATTACACTCACAAGTCACATGTCAATCAGAACTGGCATCTTAGCTAGAAGCCCCCAGTGGAACAGATTTGCACTGTGAGCTTGTTCTGGAAATGGTGACATGCAGGGGCGTGCAGCACTTGTCACCACTACTGGCTGGCATGAAGCATCCACCGGGCACCTCTTCTGTGATTTGAAGTCCCCATTCTTTCTCTGAGAGATGCTCCAACCCCTTTGTTTCACTCCCTGCCCCCCCAAATGCTAGTGACAGCCAATCCTGTCACCTACTGACCTGGCACCTCATTAAAATGGCATTGTCCATCTCTAGTTAAGAGCATGCAATGAAAAGAGCATGGGACCTGGAGCTGAAGGACCTGGGCTGAAGTCCCAGTGATCCCAACTCAGTTTCAGCATCTGCAAAATGGGCTAAATGATGTTTTCCTCACTGTAGTGTTGAGAAATAGATAATATGAAACTTTATTACACACATGGTGGGGAGAGATGCATATTTTAATTATAACTGCTAAGTATTCAATGCCTACAATGTGTCAGGTATCATACTAGACTCTTGATATAAATGATCATTTGTGAGATTTAAACTTCTCAACACGTCTGTGAAATAGACAAGTAGGTGTTCCATTTCACAAATGGAGAAACCAAGGCTTAGAAGAGAGCCAGACTTGCCCAGACTCACACAGCTAGTTAGGAACAAAGCCAGGATTTAAACTCAGATATTTCAGACTCCAAAGTCCATATCTTCCATTGTATCATAATTTTTCTTTTTTGTTTTGATTTAGATCCTGTAAATAAACACCTTAGCTAGAGGTAGCCAACACCTTGTTGAATGACTTTACTGCAAGAGAGTGACAACTTAGGGGAGTAAATTAAATGGGATTTTTGGTTCAGCTGATTCCATTCTGCCTCCAGCAATGTTCTCCTTCTGTACAGATTTCCGCAGCTGCAGATAACCTGGGTTTATAAAGCCGATCATGAAACTGAAAAGTTATCTGTATTAAAATGAAGTTATCTGCCCATGGGATTCTCCTTTCAGTTTACAAACACACCCGTTTTAAACCACCCCGCCCCGTGTGTCTGCAGTTTATATTTAAAAAATTTGTTGTTAATGGACAACTCTGTGTTTCCTTCTGACCTGGAGATAAAGAATTTCAGGGCCATCGGCTGAGAGGATTTTTGTGCCTTCTCCTTGATTCCTTTCTCTACAGCACTCTTTTAGCATCTCTTGAAATGCTGGCATTCCTATAGCCTCAGCCTGCCCCGAATCAAAACCCATGTCATGTGTCACTCAAATGCTGACGAAGCAACCATAGTATCAGCATAACGTGAAAGCTTTTGGCCAGGGGAGTTTCTCCTTGAAGGGGAAGGGGAGGGAACCACGCCCTTCTCTCCTGTCTATTGTCCAGCTGGTGGGGATCAGAGACTCCAGTTGAAAAGGATCACCATTTAGGGGTTAGAACCAAAGACCCATGTCCAGCCCCACACCTAGAGATGCTGACTTTATCAGTCTGGGGCAGGGCTCCAGCACAGTGCTCTTGGAGGGGTTTGATGTTCAGTGGAGGTAGGTGATGGCTGATTCAGTCCAAAACCCCACAGCTGTATGAGTGGCTGAGCCCAGACCAGATTCCAGGCCTTTCTCCATCTCTCACTCAATATCCCCCATCCCAGAACTAGGAGAGGCCCTGCAGAGAAACGCAGGCAGGCAGCAAAGCCACTCCCTTGTCATCCAGACCAGTTGTCCCCTCACGCACATGCCGCCATTCCTCTCCATTCAAACTCCCTGCGTCATTGGGGTCTCCACGCGAGGACAGGCTGTGTCTCCAGAAGGGCCCATCTAGCCTGGTCAGGGGAGAAGGGGACCCATCCTTAATCTTATGAAGCCTTCAACATAAGTGCATGCTTGGAACCGGGAGGTTCCTGAGGTTTCCAAAGATCTCACAGGCCCGTGGGTTTTTTTCCTTCACTTAAATGAACATGAAAACCACCTACGGGGCTTTAAGATGAACAGTTCCACTTACGAAATTCTGATCCAGTGTGTCCGAGGCCTAGGAATGTGCATTTCATCAAGCTCCCAGAGGAAAGCGGGCACAAACCCCCGCCGCCTGCCTGCATTCTACATCCGGGCACCCAGAGGAAAGCGGGCACAAAACCCCCCGCCGCCTGCCTGCATTCTACATCCGGGCACCAGAGGAAAGCGGGCACAAAACCCCCCGCCGCCTGCCTGCATTCTACATCCGGGCCACCCTCCCACCAGGATGTGTGGTCCTCGGAGAGGCTGAGCACCTCTCACCAGCCCCGGCCCAACAAACGCACACACGGACACGCACACACACACGCACACACAGACAGCTGCTTCCTTGCTCTCATTATGTAGTCTCCCCAAGGGACAGTGGGGGTCAGCCAGAGTCAACCTCCCGCTCCGTCTTCCTCTCCGGAGAGGCAATTAGGGTGGATACGGAGCCATCTCCCTCCTCTGACCCTCCTGCCCCCATGTCCACAGGCACAGCTGGCAGCCCAGGCCCCCATCTATGGAGACGGGACTCGGCCCGCACAGACACACGCCTGGGCTGCAAAGGCGCGGGGGCCCTCTCCCTCTCACTAACCAAGTACCCCGGGCAGAGGGACCCTGGCTTGTTTCGTGACTTCCGCTAGAGCCAGCCAGGCCTGGCCTCCTAGGGTCATTGGCCTGGGGTCTGAGCTGAGCCTCCAGATCCAGGCGGCGGGCGGCAGCCTCATGGCGCTCGTCCAGGGACCAGGTCTCCAACCTCCCATTGGTTCGACCCTCACCCTGAGAGGCTGACCGAGCCCACCTGTGCCCTCCTAGGTCCCACATTTTGAGACCTGGTTGGGGTGATCATGGCCCCAGGCACTCAGATTGTGGGTGAGGCACCTGCAGCCCTGTGAGTGAGGAGCATACTCCCCGCCGGCCCTGCCCGCCTCCTCCATCACCTCTTTCTCTCCTCCCCTCTCCGCTCACCGCCCCCACCACCCGCTGGGCCCCGAATCACTGCTGGCTATGATCCTATTTTCCAAAGGCTGGGGTGTTCTCAGTCATCATGTCCCTAGACGGTGGTGGCCAGCACTCCTAAGACACTGATCCCAACTTGGTGACCATCTCTGGCCCTCTCTAGCCCAGCTCTGGCACCTCGAATGGGGAACGTTGGCGTCTCCCTATCCTCCACTCACTGCCCGCCTCTGCCCTCAGCCCCCCGGGTGAGCCCATCCGTGCTCTGCTGTTCCTGCTCCTGCTTTTGAGCAGAGGACTCCCAAGTCCATGGCTCAGGCCCAGGATCTCTCTCAGCTCCCTTCACCACATTGCCTGGGAGCCACACACCCAGCAGAAGGCACCCTCCTGTCCTCGTCCTCAGCCTGCTCTTGTCCCCATGGCTAGACCTGGCCCCCAGCCATCCCAGGCTTATCCATCCCCACCCCCAGCTCCCAGCCCTGAATCTACTAAAGCTGCCCCAGGCCCAGCAGTTCCTGCCTTCCCAACCCCTCCACCTGCCTCCTCAGGGTGTCCCCACATCTAGACTTGCCCACGCCACTCTGTCCTCACCACTTGCCACCACTTGCCTCTGGAAAAGAGAAAGCTCACCATGCTGCCTCTGCCTGCAACTGCCCAAGGGCCTCTCACCACCCCCAGCCAGGGCCAGCCCCTCAGCCTGGGTTCTGCTTACCCCATTTCCCTACCTCCCTTCTTCCCCTCCTCCTCCTTCTCTCTCCTCCCGCCCTTCCCCTGTCCTAGCCTGCTGTCCCCTCCCTCTTCACCCATCTTCCTCTTGCCCCAGCATAGCAGCTCCCAGTGTCCAGGAAGCCACCACTCCAGCACCAGATGCCTGGGCCTGCAGGGCCTTTGCTCTAGGGAGTACTCCATGCCCGTCCTGGGCACAGCACCCACAGGCTCACACCAGCCTGGGCTAAAGGGTCTTTGCCCTGCGGAGCACCCAGCCCCTTCCTGGGCTCTGAGTGTGCCCACAGGCCCACACCACTTCCTTGGAGGTCAGGGCTGCCCACGGCCCCTCCTGCTGCCGGCCTGCTGACAGTGACCTGCACATCACACATGCCTACCAAAAGCCTTATTGTTAATGACTTGGAAAAAAAAATGTATTTTTACTAAGATATTTTATTGAAGCTCAGGGACAAGGAGGAGGTTTCCTCCTGACTCCCTTTCCCAGGAGGGTGGCTCAGGTGCATCCTGCCCAGGCCCCGTCCTGGAGGCAGCACCGGGGAGGTGGAGGGCAGGCTCTGGGGTGCACCGAGGGGTTCCAGCCTGGCTGCACCAGGAGCTGCCGTTCACTGAATTGCCTACATCTGGAAAGGAGGAAATTAATAGTCTCCGCCCCACTGAGGTGTTGAGATGCCTGAGACAAGGCTGCAAAGCCATCAGCCACCCCTGGTCACCACGGAAGCTCCTTGTTGGCAAATGGCATCACTCTGTTCCTTTTTCTTTTCTTTCTTTTTGAGACAGAGTCTAGCTCTGTCACCCAGGCTGGGGTGTAGTGACACGATCTCAGCTCACTGCAATCTCTGCCTCCCGGGTTCAAGCGATTCTCCTGCCTCAGCCTCCAGAGTAGCTGAGATTACAGGCATGCGCCACAACACCAGGCTAATTTTTGTATTTTTAGTAGAGACGGGGTTTCAACATGTTGGCCAGGCTGGTCTGAAACTCCTGACCTCAGGTGATCCGCCCACCTCGGCCTCCCAAAGTGCTGTAATTACAGGGGTGAGCCACTGCGCCCGGCCACTGTGTTCCTTTTATCTAGCAGAGTTGGGTATGTCAGTCCAAGAAAAGCAACTTGAGGCATTTTTATTTGGGGGTGAGGGAGTTTCCGCTAAGACGAAGGCTGATATGCTCCAGTGAGAGGGGAGCTGGATGTGGGTGGATGCTGTGGATGCTACAGGCAGCAGGGGCCTCCCCGAAAGCAGTGGGACAGTGACGCTTGGCCCAAGCTCGTGGAACGAGCTTTGATGCGGGAGATAAAGGTGGGGGACGTTCCAGATGGAGGTGGCCACAGGAGTGTGGAAACAGAGAGGCCAAGCATGGACTCGGATGGTGAACAGGGAATAGTCAAGGGCGCAGGTTAGAGAGTGCATGGATGTGTGCAGGGCCCCACTGCTGAGGACCTTGGGACCTCCGGACCCCAGGACAGCCCTGTCCTTGGGGCAGAGGTATAGACACAGCCCTGGGATCATCTAGGGTCTGACTGAGGTCTGCACTCCGGGAGCTGCACCACTGCTTTTTCCCCTGGGCTTGGGTCCTCGCCTGGGGAACTCAGCTCTGCCTGGGAATTCCTTCCATGGGGGCTTTGCCTTGTTCTTAAAGATGCAATCTCCTCCCTCTCCCCAGTACAACTTTCCTTCACTCATTGCACTCTTAATATCTATACCACAAAGGCTCTTGTGTGCAGAGTCACTTTTAATCCTGACCACATCCCTGCAACTTTGTCTTGGATGAAGAGACAGGTTCAGAAGACACTCCTCCAAGGACATTCGGCAGGTGGATGCCAAAGGCAGGATTTGAACCAAACCCCACTTCCTCCAAGCAGGGGCTCCCTTTTCCACGCAGCCTGCCCTAACCCTATGGGCCTGCATCCCCTGGGCTGGGCTTCACCCCCATCATCTCTCCTCGAAGCCCCGTGGCCCCTGGCTGTTCTAGCGGAGCCTCGCTGGGCGGCACTCTGGGCCCTGCCCTCAGTCTGCAGGACAGAACCTCCCAGACTCTTCTAGGTTGTGTCTCAACCCCACCCCAGGACCCGACCTGACACCCTCCATTGGCCTGTCTTTTCTAAGGAACAGGGATTCTGCGGTTTTCCAATTGTGGGCAGCCTTGGAAAAGTGTCGAGAGTTTTTGCTCGTCCCAGGGATGGGGGATGCTGGTGCTGTTTTACCTGCAGGGGTCAGAATAGCAAACATCCTGCAGTACATGGGCCTGTCCCACACGAGGAAAAATAGCCTTGCTCCCAATGCCCCAGTGACTGCTCCACTCTACAGCTGAAGAGACTGAAGTTCGGGGTCACGGTGCCTGGCCCAGAGCCCACAGCCAGGAGGAGATGAGCATTCCCCTCCTGATTCCTCACTCTTCCCACTGCGTCCCAGAAGGAGCAAGACTGCCCCAACACTCCAGCCTGGCTCGGCACCACCCTGTCTCCAGGCAAAGCAACGGACTGGGTGACTTCCCAAAGCTCCACCAACCACAACAATTCCAAGAAAGGGCAAAGTCAGGGACAGGCACCCGCAGGGTTAAGCAGTGGAAAAGTGGGAAGGGCGAGAGCTGGAAAGTGACTCATCTCCCTGGAAAAGGCTGGGCCCCACGTTCTATTTGCCCAGCACCGTGAGAGACAGGCCCCGACAGGACAGGCAGCTTCCCAAAGTGTTGGGGACCCAGAGGTACAGAGAATGCTTTACAGCTCTTCTGTTCTGCCATCGAGTAGCAATGGGTCTTTTCTCATTTTTGACCTCAGCTTCCAAGTACACTTGAGCTCCCCAAATGCACATCAGAATTAAACCTGCAAAAAGTTCTGAATTCAAGAGATGAAGGTGAGGAGAGAAAACTATAGGATAAGATGAGTCCATTCCCTCCTGGGTCAAGAACTCTTCACCCCTACTATGAAGCTAGATGGTGCCCACTGCATCCTGGTCTGAGCAGCTGTTCTGGGTCAGGCCATGTGGCAGCAGCTGAGGCCGCACAGTTGAAAGCACTGCCCCTTCCTGTCACCACTTCAGTGCACACCTGCCGTGTGCACCACCTCTTACTCCCCAGGGGTTCGTTGGTCACAGGTACTGCCCTCCTGATGGATAAGTGACAGAATAGAATAGCAGTCCTACTCCATGCACCCAGGGGTCACAGTGACAGCACCGAACCCAGAGGGTGGCTGAGGAAATGGAGAGATGCAGAGAAGTGGCCTGGACAGCAAGTGCCATGTGAGGTCCTGGGCCGGGGACAGTAGCACTGAGAGGCTTCTCCCGGAGGCAGGGCTTGGGCTAGGATGGCTAATGGTCACGAGCTGGAGCTAGGGGGCTGAGGGGACCTTAGGATGGGGTGACCCCAATCACGAGAAACCACAGACAGGTTACACAGCATGCACATGTGTGCATGTGTGCACACGTGCGTATGTGTTTATGTGCATGCATTGGGGGGACAGAAGTGTCTCTGGGTAGTCGGCGTGGGGCAGAGAGGGAGCTGAGAGTGACAGAAATGCTGCCCAGTTGAGGAGGGGACTCTGACGTCCCCCAGGCCGGAGACCTGAGAGGCGCGCATTTGGAAGGTGCGAGTGTGTTGTTAGAGTCGCCGACACTGGGAGGGGGAAGCGTGGGACCTCCTCAGGGTCTATCAGAAAAATAACGTGGAGCTTTGGCCAATGAGGGGCAGGCCCGCGAGGTCCTCCCTGTGGCGTTGGTGAACATGGGGCTTCAGCCAGCCCAGCCGCCAGCTCAAGGCCTGTCCCTGGGTTGAAGGCCAGGCAGCCACCAGGTCCCCCAAACAGACCCAGAAAGGAGTGGCTGAGAGTTGGAGAGAGGTGAGGGTCGCTGTCAGTCGGGCTTGTTTCTTGTAGGGGACGTGGCTGTGTATGTCAGAGAGAGCCCAGGACTATCAGGATGCCTGGGTTCCTGAGGGAGGGCATTCAGGTCAGCATGAGGGGTCTGGCCTTCTCTCTTCCAGATGTTTTTGCCTGAGGCCACACACTTCTCCAGCCAGAATGGCCTTCCTTACTACACCTGGCTTCTCATGCCAGCTCTGTCCCCAACCAGCATGGTGACCCAGGGTGCCTATGTCTCTGGACGACTCAGCTGCCCCTTCTCTGCTCTGGGAGCCAAGGATTCGAGAGGCCCATGCTGTGGTTAGCAGCCACAGCATCAGTGCCAAGATGAGAAAGGAGGACTTCTCACCATACCCAGAAACCCTCGGTGTCTACGGCTGTGACAGTCAGCCACTGGAGCTCCGTCGCTGTTTCCCAATTCTCATGCCATAGAAGCACAGGACTTTGCCACCAGGAGGGCCACAAGCCTGCTGCGTCTTAGCTCTGCCATGCTGTCTCTCTGTGTCACTGCAGCTTGTGTAGTGCAGCGCTCTCATTCGAGAGAGAACAGCATAGAGGCCCAGAGAGGTTGTGTCCCTGCCTAAGGTCACACAGCAAGTCAATGCCAAGCTAGGCCTAGGAACCAGGTTCTCTGATTTGCAGGCTCCATGGGCCTGAGAGAGTAAGCGTCAGATCGCCCCCTTCCTGCACAGGGGTGGGCACAGGGCCGGGGTGGGGAGGGCAGCGTTCTGGCCTAATTAAGATGCTGTCGAAGAGCGGGAATGTGAGAGGCCCTGCTTGGAGATTAGTGCCCCTCCATAGATCATAGGCACGCCAAGGACATAATAAATAATCTGCCCAAAGGTTTTAAAGGTAAAAATCAGCAAACCATTAATAACGTCCCCAGCACCATACATCACGCTGAAATCTTCCCATTACGCTGCTCCCTGAGCTGATGTGTGTTTTCTTTGCTGTCTTTTTTTTTGGGGGGGGGAGGGGTGCGGGGGAATTACAGTTGATTTTATTCTTTTTAAAAAACATTTTGCTTTAAGTTTTGGGAAATGTGCAGAACGTGCCGGTTTGTTGCGTAAGTATACATGTGCCATGGTGGTTTCCTGCACCTGTCAACCGAGGTTTTAAGCCCCACGTGCATTAGGCATTTGTCCTAATGCTCTCCCTCCCCTTGCTCCCAACTCCCCAACAGGCCCCGGTGTGTGATGTTCACTCCCTGTGCCTTTTTTCCCTCCCCTTTCTAGTGTGTTCCTCCGGAGCCTTGAAGCCCCTTCCACGCAGCCTGCTGAGCACAGACGAGGATGCAAAGCCTTTCACCACACCCCGTTTACACTCAGGCGTGGTGGCAACCATGGGGTGAGACAGGGGAGCTGCCCACTCCCTCTCTCGGCACTCTGGGCTCTGCTTCCACATGTCCTTCCAGGGAACAGGATGGAGTCTCAACCACCCCCTGCATCCCAGCTCTAAGCAGGCACAGCTCTGCCGCTTCTCAGAAACAGAAGACGTTTAATTAATTAATGCAACAGGGCCCCGTTAAATAACAGAAGTGCTGATGATGCATTTTCCATCCCTGGCTTGCCTGCCCTCAGTCAGGAGCCCCAAGGCAGGAGCCCCGAGGCAGCCAGGAGGCGCTGGGGTCCTGGTTCCCCACATTTGGGCATCTGGATGCATTTATTTAGCATTTGCTGGTGAGCTGTGGTGTGCAGCAAATCAAGAGCTGGGGAAGGAGTGAGGAAGATCAAGGAGAGAGCAGCTAGAACAGTGGCCCAGGCTGGGCCTGTCCCGTCCTGGCAGGTAGCGCTATGTGTGGGTGACTTGCCCTGGGGTGCAGGGAGGCGCGGGGGTGTGGCAGCGCAGGAGCAGAACCAGGGGCTGTGCCGGGGTCTCCTCTCCAGCACAGGGGGTGAGACCTTGACCGAGTCACACCCTTTTGGCCTGAACCTTCTCAGCGGCACAGCAGGTGAGTTATTCGACGATTCTGTGAAGTTCTTTGCGGGTCCCGGGCCTCGCTCCTTCGTTAATTCCTTGAAGGAGATGTGGATTGAGAAGCTCCTAACACTGCCGCGGTGAGAGTGGTCTCTGGAAGGAAGAATCGAGACTGAAGACAGAAGAATCCCGTACTCACCAATTGTTGGCTTCTGGGAAGACCCCTAGGGGACCGTTATAGGGGGACCCTCCTGGCCACTTGGAGAGGCGTGTTCTGGTGTCAGCTCTTTTGTAATAAGCTGGATGACCTTGAACCTGGAACCAGCTCCTTCACTCTTCTGGGCCTGTTTCCTCACCTACGACATTGCTAAAGTCCTTTTCCACTCTGAAACACGGGGCTGAGTCACCCCTAAATTTCCATGACACTCCCTGGAGTAGAACCAAAGCCATGTGCTGGACTCGAGTAGTTCTGGTTTAGAGCCTGGGGTCCACCAGACTCAGCCTTTTTTTTTCTTTTTGTTTTTTGAGACAGGGTCTCACTCTGTCACGCAGACGAGTTCAGTGGCGGGATCACAGCTCACTGCAGCCTTTACCTCCCAGGCTCAGGTGATCCTCCCACTTTAGCCTCCCAAGCACCTGGGACTACAGGTGTGCACCAGCACTCCTGGCTAATTTTTTTTTTCTTTTTTTGGTAGAGATGCAGTCTCGCCATCTTGCTCAGGGTGGTCTTGAACCTCTGGGCTCAGGCCCTCCTCGGCCTCCCAAAGTTCTGGGATTACAGGTATGAGCCACTGGCACCCAGCCCCTGCCTCAGGCTTTTTCAACCACGGCTAAGACATGAACTTCTCCACGGCTCAGTGTTCCATGGCCCTCCCCTCCCCAGCCCCACAGAGACAGATCAGAGGAACGCAGCAGACGACACCTCACGGGTGAGTTGCCCTGTAAATTTTACAAAGCCCAGCTGGGTTTCCTCTGTCCCTCAGCATGACCCATGAAGAGTCAAGGCCAGGCTTGCTAGACCCATTGGACAGATGAGAAAACTGATGCAGAAAGATCAGCGGGAGACTTGGAGAGCTCCTCCAAGGGAAGAGTCTCTTGTGGGGAGAATCCGGAGACCGGCAGAGCACGAGTCAGCAGAGACGGGGGTGTGGGCTTCTCTCTCCCCTGGCAGGCACCCCTCAAAGCCCACATCTTCCTGAGGCTGGTGGAACTTCCAGAACCAGATCATCCAGCCAGCCATTGTACTGCCTCTATCTAGCCCGGGGTCCCCAGTAGCACATCTGTAGGTCCTGAAGGTGCAGCGGGTGGACCCCGTCACGCCTTCTTCCGTGCCTGCAGTTTGCCCCTCTGCCACTCTCTGCTCATGAAGAGCATGACTCAGGGCAAGTTCCCAATGTCTCTGCACCTCAGTTTACACGTTGGCCTCCCACCTACCTTGGTGGTTGTGGGAATTCAGGTGGTACAGACACATCATCGTGAATGTTTAATAAGTTAGTTATTGTGACAGGCTGATATTGGCTTCAACAGTTTTGAATGCTGCTGCTGTTCAGCCAGGAGCAAGAAAGCACATTCACACTGGGGTTGGGGTGGAGTAAATGGGGAAAAGCTCCTTGAAGAAAGAGGAGAGCTGGGGTGGGGGAGATTCCAGGGCAGGGAACAGAAGTGTCTACAGGGCAGAGGCTTGGAAGACGGCCAGGGTCCAGCTTGGCCAGAACTGAGGCGTCGGGGGAGAGGGAGGTATTTTGGTTTATGCCTGGCTCCTGGAAGCCAGGCCTCACTCCCTGCCCAGACACTAATTCTGATGATGTAAACCACTTTGCCACCTAGCTGTCCTGAGATTCTCTGGCTTCACCACCTCCCCACTGCCACCCCACTCCCTGCCACTGTGACAGGCCCTCAGTCCCTCTCAGGCCCTGATGGATGGCCCCCATGCTGGGTGTCATACATCTCCGTCTTCCCTAGAAGCTGTGACACAAGTAATTGGTGTCACCACTGTTGATTGCATGCCAAGTGCTGACAAAACAGACCATAATAGGAGCTCTGGAGCAACGGCCTTGATTGTGTTGGGGAGGGGCCTGCTGGGACCCAGTCCAGTGTGGTCCCCCTTGGTACATGAGGGAGAGGCAGTGGCCCGTTGGACCAGGGCAGCTAATGCAAAGGTCTCCTGGTCCCCACCCGGAGAAGGTGCTAGAATCCCTCTGAACTGCACAGCTTCATGCTGGGGACCCACGATTGGCCCCAGGGCAGCACCTGGCGTAGAACATGCACCTGCCCAACCTGGGCAGCGGCCTGTGGGCCCCCTAGGGGTGAAGTGGGAGGCCTCGAGAGCTGCCCTCCCTGGCTCCTACCAGCTGAGCCTGCTGTTCCCCATCACAGCTGATGCTTTGAGGTGACTGCAGGTGTCCGCCAGGGGAGGTGCTGGGGGCTGGGCTCGGCGGGTGACCCACCACATGACAAGGTGCACTCTCATCAGGCCAGCTCTTGGCCTCCTGCCCTCCAGGGTGGAGAGGGGCTGGATGGCCTCTCAGATGTCTTGCCTTTCACAAGAGGGTGGCAGCCCCACCTAGAGCACAGAGCTCAGCAGGGAGGTCTGCAAGGAACCAGGAGCATGCACGGCCAGAGGAACGGCTCCAGCTCTGACTACCTGACACCTAGCCAGGGCCCACTGAGGAATGGGCAGGCTGAGGACTGCGGGGGCCTCTCTATACGCAGGCAGTCGGCCCCTACCTGAAGCCACACAGCAGAGGGCTGGACACGTGGATGGTAGACAGTGGCCTCTGTCTCTGTTCCTGACTGGCCGTCCCTGTGCTGCCCCTGCCTATCATTGAGAGAAGCTCCCAGAGACAGCCCTGGGAGGGGCAGGCTGTGGTCACAGTGAGACCCCGGGGTAGGTGTCCATGGATTTACACCACGTCCTCTGCAGGAGGACCTTGCCTGAGAAGTTGCTTTGGTTTTAGTATCAGAAAAGAACACCTGGGCTTCCTCCTCCACGTGACGGGCCGTGGTGTTTCTTTCTTGCTATGTTAGCAGCTGACCTGGCCATACTGGCTTCATGGTGTGACCTTCGTGGATTTGGCCTCACTCCTGGCTCCATTTTACCTTTCTTCCGTGTTTCTTTTCCCCTCAATTTTGTTCCTTATTAATGTATTTTATCCCGTTATACTGTTTGCATCTTGTAGGTTGCTCTAAGGCCTTTTCAGTATAAGGCGGAGCTGGGGAGTGAACCCACAGACGTGGTCTCAACCCCAGCCCTGTGAATGCTGCAGAGGAAAGGGGCTTAGCCTTCACTCCCTGGGCACCCCCGGTGAGGATTCTCATTCCGGCTGGGAGGGTGGGATTATAGATGCCACTCACGGGCAGAGGCAGCTGCTCTTGGGGACCATTTCAGCAGCTCCCACAAGGCACGTGGCCATCTCCACAATATGGTCCGATGTTGGGCCAAGCCTCGAGGTATTTTGTTTCCCTGCTGCCCCAGTGGCCAGCCTACCTGAGTGACCGGCAGGCCCACCTGGGTGTCCTGTGCTGGACACAGATGCTCTCACGGGCTCGGGGTGAGAAGGCCTCCTGCTGGGTGTTGGAGGGACAGGAGAGCGGCAGAGTGAGAGGTTCCTGGATCCCCTGCGGTCAGAACTGTGGCCATCCTGGGAGCCGCACGATCCTCACTCTGACAGGTGACCTGCCCTCCTGCACATGGAGGGCAGGAAGGACCCATCTCAGGGGCAGGAGTCCCTGTCTCCACCTGCCCCACCCACAGGGATGTGTGGCTGCCTCCCTGGGGAGTGGAGTCTGTGGCGTCCCCCAAATGCCCGCCGCAGCGCAGTCTCCAGCCTGGCCCCTGGGACCCGCGAGTCCTTCCTCGCTCCCGCCAGCCTGGGAGAGTCCTGCCGCCGGCTCATTGTCCTGCTTCTGCCACTTTTCCTCTGCAGCATTGTTCCCGTTATCAGCATCCTACACCCTGCAGCGGCTGTACAGGAAAGCCAGGCTGCCGCTGAGGCTGCCGCTGGGGCTGTCGCCGAGGCTGCACGGACGGCCCAGGTGTCCTGCTGGCAGGGGCAGCCGCACAGGCGGTCTCACAGGCCTTTTCCCGAGTCCCGGCCGTCTGGTGTGCTGGGCAGAGGGGTACCGAACACACATCTGTGCTCTCTGTGTGGAATCCTGGTCTCGGTGCTCAGGGTGGGGGAAAGGAGACTCCAGCCCAGGCACCCACTTTGCAGCTATGATGTTGGGAGGCATGTGCTGTGCCCCCAAGTGTGTCTGTTGAGTTGATGCCCTGCACAGGTTGGAATCTCTGTGCCTCAGTTTCCCTCTCTGTTAAGCACAGGCCTATTGCTTTATTGAAAGGACCAAAGAAAGTCGAGGAAATGCGAGTCTTTGTGGACTGTCCATCAGACAAGAAGAGGTTAGGGTGGCTCGGTTCGAGTGGCCCGTAGCATCCACTATTCCTTGCCCTTTCTGAAGTGAGGGGATTAGATTGGAGCGGGCCTGGTATGGAAGCTCCTCCAAGGAGTTTTGGGGAGAAGGGGCTGGTGTAAGGGAGAAGGAACCCCACTTTTGGTCTGTGCTGGACTAGAATATTCTAGGAGCCTCACTAAGAGAGTGGTAATGACTTAGCAGATAAAAAATACAAGACACCTAGTTAAACTTGAATTTCCAGATAAACAAAGACCACTTTTAAAAATATATGCACATTCTGCGCAATATTTGGCGCAGGCTTACTAACAAATTGTTCTTTATCTGGAATTCAAATTTAATTGGGAGTTCTGTATTTTCTTGGGCAACGCTATTCTAAGACCCCCGTGTAGGGTCTGGAATGCTGCAGGGAGGTCTTTGGGATGTTCTGGCCGAAGGAGGTGGGCGCGGGGTCTGTTCCTCCCTGGAGTTTCTCCCCAGCATCCTTCCCTGAGCTTTTTAGGGGAGACCTGAGGGCCAGGCTGGCTCTCCAGGGCTCAGGGGATGATCCGAGTCGACGCCCCCGGCGCAGCCTGGCTCAGACGTTCGGGCCCAGGAACCTCTGCTGTCTTCTTAGATGGGGCCACTTTGTTAGGGGGCGTGGGTGCAGTAGGGAAAGCCGCCTGGTGGCCCCGCTGGTCCGGGACAGATCCTTGGAGCCTTCTCCAGCTCTGTCCCTGCCGGCGGCTATGTGTCGCCCTCTGCTGGCGAGTGCGGATACGACAGGGCTTCGTGCGCCCAGGATAATCTGGATGGCAGCTTTTCTGGGAAGAAAAATTCACCCTCATGAATCTTGGTTACTGAAAAAACCCATTTCTTTCCCTCTAGCCAAGCAGGAACTCGGAGATATCAAAATATAAAACCCTTTCATTTTGTGTTGCAGAAGGAGGAAACTCAGAATCTTCTAGAAACAAAAACGTACCCAACAGGCTGGGAAGTAAGGCCTCCCAGCCATTAAAAGGATGGAAGCACCGGGCAGGGATGGCCACACTGAGGGAACCTTCTGGCTCCTGGCGACCCAGTTTGGCAGGGCAGGACGCCCTCTCCCGAGACCTTCAAGTGACCAGCGATCTCAGGACGAAGCTCCTCACACCCTGCCCGGCAGGCCCGACGGCACCACCCCTGCAAAGAAGTCGGGGGGTAAGCGTGGCGTGCGAGGAGAGGGGCCGGCGACACCAGCCAGGGAACATGTTCCCCTCTTGTGCTGAATGCCAGAATGGGAGACGCTTCACCATCAAGACAGCCACAATCTGGATTTGGCGTGGTGTCTCACGCCTGTAATCCCAGAACTTTGGGAGGCTGAGGCGGGAGGATCACCTGTGGTCAGGAGTTCGAGACCAGACTGGCCAACGTGGGGAAACCCTGTCTCTACTAAAAATACAAAAATCAGCCGGTCGTGGTGGCAGGTGCCTGTAATCCCAGCTACTCAGGAGGCTGAGGCAGGAGAATCTCTCCAACCCGGGAGGCAGAGGTTGCAGTGAGCGGAGATTGCGCCACTGCACTCCAGTCTGGGTGACAAAGTTAAGACTCCATCTTAAAAAATAACCAAAACAAACAAACAAAAAGACAGCCGCAATCCGAATGCGAAAATGGGTCAGTTGTCAGCATGAGCCATGCAACTGAAACGATGTGCTAGACACATAGGGCAGACCCAGGGTTTGTGGCGGCCAACAACCTCGACACTGGCAGAAGGAGAGTCCAAGACAGTGAATGCATAATTAGGCTCAGAAGTTCATATTGACTAGGCATGAGGAAGTTAATCACAACAAATAACAGATTTTGAAATAGGCTTTATATTTTAGAGCAGTTTTAGGTTCACAGTAAAATTGAGCAGAAGGTACTGAGAATCTCCATATATGCCCCCACATACACACACAGCCTCCCCCACTATCATCACCATCCCCCCACCCCAGAGTGGTGCATTTGTTACAATCAAGGAACCTACATTGACACGTCATCATCACCCAGAGTCCATATGTTATATTAGGGTTCACCCTTGGTGTTGAACATTCTGTGAATTTTGGCAAATGTGTAATAACCAGTACCCACCATTACATTATCATACAGAGGAGTTTCACCGCCCTAAAAATCCTCTGTGCTCAGCGTGTTCATCCCTGCCTCCCCACAACCCCTGGCAACCACTGAGCTTTATACTGCCTCTATAGTTTTGCCCAAAGAGTGCACTTTTCAAAAGCTAAAAAACTCCACAAATATCACAAAACCAGAAAAATGATCCTTACAAGCTTCTGGCTCTGTACATTTCAAATCTTCTTTCTCTTCCACTGGATACACACCGAAGCCCTAAGACATGTTTCCGCAGAGGCCCCGTGACCAGCCTTGTATCTTCACCTTGTGGCATTGGTGGGTCCCCAGCGAGTGCCTGCAGGCCATTTCTACACCAGGATGCTTACATTCTACGGAAATGACTGAGATAGATTAGATAGCTAGATAGATGGTTAGATCGATAGATAGATGGATTGATGATGGATACATGAATAGATAGATGGATGGATGGATGGATGGATGATCAGATTAGATCCCATTAAACCTGCCTAAATAAGTCTTCAACTCAACCTCCCCTTAGCCAGATTTCAAAAATGTCCTTGGCCACTCCAGTGCCACCCAACAATAGGACAAGTACAATGGAAGGAAAGTCAGAGGGAAAACAAACAACAGTCTTCACCAATTTGTGATGAAATTTACTTCTGCAAATTTCGTGAACAAATGGCTGTGGGAACACATTGTGAGGGTGCTTTGAGGCTTCACCTCTGCTAGCTTTACCCACAAACCTCCCACACTACACCTTACACTAAGGCCAAACCTCAACACAAATTATGTTAACATTAGCCACAAAAAAAATGGCTAATACTGAAAGAATTATCAGTATTTCAAGTGTTTTAGGGACATTTTTCCAAGAAGCATAGCCTGGTAAGAGTGACTCTGATTTTTGCATGTGTTTATAGAAACCAGGCTTCCTACTTGTAAGCCCAATAAATAATCAAATGCTCTTTATTTACCATTTACAAGATCAAGCTTTATGCTGAACTCTCAGACAATGTTTCATTGAATCTGCCAATGTTTAAATTAGGCCCAATTTGTCCTGTTCCAACCCTACCCTGTCCTCCACCCTAGAGACATTAACATGGTAGCGAATGCCCGGTAAACAAGAATAATAGAGGGAAGGCATTTTGGGGAAGTAATCTGATCTGCTGCAATGTGAACCTGAGGTTCAAAGTCAGTGGAACAGAACGGGAGGAAATGGAACACAATGGGTGCAGGTTGGTTGAAGGGTTTCTCGATAGGGAGGATCTGCTGTACCCACACCGAGTTCCTGAGTAAGGCAGGAGAGGTCTCTGTGAACGTACAGCCTTCTCATCTATTGGGCTGGGTGGACTTGGTT